>NC_140429.1:7322980-7948480 GCF_965140295.1 Lepidochelys olivacea | reverse complement strand
TGGTACCACTGAGCGGCGCGGCAGGGTCTCTCAGCCACCCCTGTCAAAGGGCAGGTGGTGTGTTAGGGCTGCAGGTATTCTGAGGCTAGCTGGAAGTGCACAACCTCACGGGAGAGATTGTCAGCCCCCTACGGGCTGAAGGACTAGCCACCTCCCTCAGCCTGCCAGTGACCTGCAAAGCTAGGGCAGGTTCTCCCAGCACTACTGGGCCCTTCCCCATCACTCTCTGCTGGAACTTGCCCAACCCAGTGAGTGCAGTCCTTCCCCTGCAGCACAGAGAGGACCGTGCCAGCCCTTACCTTAAATCCTGCAGGGCCTTCTTGTTTTCCCTCCGCTTGTCCTCGTCGATGGGGTACAGCTTGAATAGGAGCAGGCCCAGCAGGATCAGCCCCACCGGGGCTGCTGACACCAGCATCTTCAGCGTGAATTTCACCTCCTCGGGCTGGGAGCAGCCCCGGGTCTTATATCCTGCAAAACTAAGGGAACAGAAACTGTCAAGCAAGGGAAACGCATGAGGCTATTACCAACCTCCTCTCTCCACACCAGCCCAGTCCTACCTCTCCAGAGGTACCTCTGAGGGGAAGAACGGCCATGAGACAGATCAAGATTCCCAGGGAATTACTGTTGGGCCAGCGTTCGCTGCTTTAGCATCACATCAACCTTCTTCCATCTAGCAAGGAGCATCACCTCCTGCAACCCCAAAGCCAATAGCCGCCAAGGTCTAGAAGCTCACAGCTATACTGTCCCATCTCTGTGATGGAGCAATGGAGGAAAGCCAGCTCAGCGATGAGGGTGTCAGCCTGGGGCTTAGGTTGATCTCCCTGCTCCACCACAGACATCTTGTGTGACCTTGAGCAAGTCACTTAGCCTGTCTGTGCTTCAGTTCCCCGTCTATAAGAGAGGGAAAATAGCATTGCCCTGCTTCATGGGGGTGTTGGGAAGAGAAATCAACCAGCGGCTGGGACGTGCTTAGGCCAAGGGGCGTGTATGTACCAAAGAGAGAAAGCAATGACCACAGGGGGCTGGCACAGCCTCAGTTCACTACCATGCTGGCTCCTCAGAGAAAGGCTGGTTTCTAAGATTTCTCCTTTTAGTGCTTATTAACTGTGAACTTGGAATGAGCCTCCCTCCTAGCACACAAGCTGTAGGGGAGATGCACCTGGAGCCACCTTCAGTGCCAGCCGCTGGATGTCTAATCCCAATCCCCTTCAGGGTTTTGTGGCTAAAAATGGAGAAGCTCCAGACTGCAGGGTCTGAGAGAAGCCTTCCTTCTCTGGCCCAGCTACCAGCTCTCCTAACAAGCCCCCCCTGCCTCCAGGCTCGGTGTGCTGAAAGGACTCACTCTAAGCTGAGTGTGGAGATCCCCAGAGACACCCCGGAGGTGAACTTGGTGAAGAAGACGTAAAAGGAGAAGAAAATAGCCTCATGGCCATGGGCGTCTGGGTGCTGGAGGTTGAAGTCGTCTATGACATCTGGCAGCATGGACCTGAAACGAGAGAGGAGAGCGTGTGAGCCTCAGATCGAGGCTAATGAGAAAGACCCACAAGTCTTCAGTGGAGCCCACACTTCCCCTTTCAAAGCAGAGACATGGGAGGTCCCCACCCCCGAAATTACAGACTTCCAATTATTTCCCTTCCAATAACGGTACAGAATTCTCCTGGGGCAGAGATTTGGGAAAGGGCCACCGATTGTGGGTCCACCTTCGTACTGAAAAGACCCACAATGCCCTGCATACTGACAGGAGGAGGCTCAAGACCTCAGGAATCTCCTCATCCTGGATCCGACCCCCAGCACTAGAAACATCAACCCAGATGCCACAGCTGTGCATCAGCAGGTGTCTACCAGTCTAGCAGCGATAGAGAACGTGGGAGCATAATTCTGTGGTTGCCTGAGCCCGGAGGCCTCACACTCACCATGGTAAGAGGAAGGCAGCAGCGACACTGATCCCAGCTGCAATGGCCACAACGTAGGTGACGATCAAGTTACTCTCCAGAACAACCACCATGATGAGGAAGGGGATGGCAGACTGCGGAGCCGGGAAAGAACAGAGGTGTCACCTCACCCGCCGGGCAGTGGATAATCAAGATGGACCTGATGAGCCAATTGGCCTTTTCCCCTCCCCGCCCCATCTTCCCTCTCATGTGAGTTTCAGCACTTGGAGGTGCTGGCTGATATGCTGTGGGTAGATCCTACCCTAGGCAGCAGGAACACAACCTTTCTAATGCTGGGCCCTCTAGGGCAGGGTGTTGGTGGGGCATGTCCTAGGCTCAGAGGAGAATTCACGGTGGAGAGGCCAAGGACTGACAGGGCCATGGAGACTGACTACCACGAAGTGCCCTTTGTGACACCACTAAGAAGTGGAGAGAGGCCAGTGAATGAACGTCAGGTGATGGTGGGAGCTTCTGCTCGCTCCTGACCCCATTTTGGAACCGCTGCCTAGAGGGGTGGGGTTTAGATCCCCGGCTCTGGTCTTGCCCCACCTCCACTTGCTAGGGTTCCCTACGAGGGGCACAGCAACAACCCGCTCTCTGCCCAGGAGACTTACTCACCGAGATCCCAACATACACAGCCGTTTTCTTCCCAAAGCGCATGAGGAACCATTGCCAGAGGGGGATAGTCAAGGTGGCAGAGAGCTGCGAGAGGGAGAGAGGTGGGGGGGGGGGGACACGTGACTCAGGCCAACCCATCTCCATAGATGCATTGCCCACTGGCCATGTGTTAACCTCTAATGCTGCAGGAAAGGAGTTGGTTGGGGTGTCAGCCTGAGGTCACGCCTGGATGCATGATGATGATTTTGGACCCTCTTCTGCCTGTGGTTTGGAGCCCCCCTTGGGTCTTTCACTCATCCACACAAGGCTTGAGCCACAGGATCATCCTGGCTCTAAAGGACCTTCTCGAAGCCCACCTAGACGCGCTCCAGCACCTTTACAGAAGCAGTCTTGCAAAGCCCCATCGGCTCGTCCTCAGAGGGCAAGTGTTGGAAGAGAGTCTGAGTCTATTCTGGACCAGGTCTGGTGAACGTTCGTGACGCCTTTGCCAGGCTGCTCTGAAGCAAAGCGGCCCCTGCCTTGCAGGAAGCCAGCCAAGAACAGAAGAGACCCAACGGGCTGCAGACAGACACATGACCAACATCCTGGGCAGACCAGGCACCAGGTCTTTGTGAGGCTGGGGCGGGGCATTCGGCTATGGGATTGGTCTCCACTGCTTTCGAGCCCTTGCATTTTCTTAGAGCCAGGGGCGGGTTTTCTTTCTTTCACTGCCTTTCTGGCAGGGCAAAGTGTTTCACGCCACAATGCTCCCCCGGCCCCCTCCCCCACTCTCTCTATCTATCAACGTGCAAAGGGTTCCCAGACAATCCGCTCTGTTCCCTCCATTCAGCGCCTCCCCGCAATCACCACTCAGGGCTCTCTTTTTCCCCCCCTCATGGAAAGAAAGAAAGAAAAAAAGAAAAGGGCAGGGTTTGGACAAAGAGCCCGCACGGCTTTTATTCTCCCCCCTTTCGTGGTCAGCTTCAAATGCAGACAAAGGACTCGCTGTTCTTGCCAACTGGCCGTGTCTTTCCAGGAACCTCGAACTCGTTACCCCTCCCCCCGACTCCTGTGGCAACCTCCAGTCACCTTCTCCCACATGCCAGCCTCTTCTAGCCCTGATCTCCCCTCACCAGCCTGCTTCTCACCTGGGGCCCCCCCATCTCTGCTTTGGGCTCTTAGACCACTACAGTCAAGTCTCCACCCCCACCAACCAGTGGGCTCCCAAGTAGATAAAGGAGGAGACAGCCAGGTGAAGGGGACAGCGATTATTATTATTCATCATGTTTATTACTGTATTGCTAGGGACCCAGGGAGATAAGGGCCTCATTGTGCGAGGCACCGTACAGACAGTCTCACTGCCTCAAAGAGCTGACAGCCTGCCTAGCCCAGGCAGACAGGGTTGGGGGAAGGGGTGCCATGTACTCACCATGATGGCCAGCAGGATGTTCTGGAATTCGTTGCGGAATCCCAGGGTGTAGGTACAAAACAAGGCAAAGTTCCCTTCCAGCAGCTGGGGAAGGAAACAGACACGGGAGGTCAGCAGAGCAGAAGGGAACAGGGAGATTCCCCTTTCTAGGGGGAAAATGTACTGAACAGCCCCCCCATGGAGAAACCAGATTCCCTGCAGCCCCCCAGACCCAGCCCACAGGGAAAACACTAAGCGTTCTCGCTGGACCCAGTGCACAGACGTACTCAGGGCTGGGGGCTGTATGAACGCAGCCTGCTGCTGTAGGCAAGCCTTGAGTGTGTTGTAGCGGGAGGGAACCCCCCTCCGCCCCTCCCTCCAAGGGGACTCAGCAAGCAGGTCTAGTCTAACACCCCTTGCCCTCAATGCACCAGCTCAGGAATTCCCTCTCTGGGCAGAGATTGTCCTGACTCATCCGTAAACGAGACCAAGAGCAGCAGGGCCAAAGAAGGGCTAACAGGCCTAGGTCATCATACTGCGAACGGGCCCGATAGTTATGGCAGAAGCGTGCCGGAGATGGGAGGAAGATGGAATATGGATCCCATCAGTCCTCTGAGCAGAGGAAAAGAGCGAGCAGGCCCAATCCACATTTACCAGCAGCATGAAGAGAAGCACATATTTCACCTCCCATCAGGGCAGAGGGCCCACCTCGGCTGCTGCAGGGGATGCCACAGGCCTTGATGTTATCTGCCTCTGTGCAGGTTTCTGGTATTTGACATCTTCCCCCCCCCCCCCGCCCCGCTCTCCTACAGGTGCAGCTGACAGTCTTCAGCCAGTTCTGCATTTCTTTCCCCCCTCCGGGCGGGCTCTAAGCCACATTGTCCCTCCCCAGGCAGTTCCTCACCATGAAGGCAAGCGAAGTGAAGAGGAAGCCCGTAATCAGCTTGATGTAGGCACCGTGTTTCATCACCAACTTCAGCCCCTGGAAGAAAGAGATGGGCTCATCCGACTGGAGCTGAGAGGTATCTGGGGAGCAGAGCAGCATCAGCAGGTGATTAGAGACCTTTCTAAAGGCACCCTGGCATAACGGGCCCCAGTGCTATAACAGGCAGGGGGCCCATTCCTGCAGTACACTGAGTATGAAAAAGGCACCCGGAGACTCAGTTTTAGCCAGCCTTGGCACCTCCCCTGACCCCCATAACAGTGATCTTCCCAAGTATGGTGAGACATCCTCACCACTGTGAGGCAAGTCCCCATTTTAGAGATCGGGAAACTGAGGCACCGACCAGTTAAGTGATTCACCTAAAGCTACACAGCAAGCCAGTGGCAGAGCTGGGACTAAAATTCTGAAGTCCCCAGCACCCAGATCTTTGCTCCCCTTTGTCCCGTGATCAGCAGAGCGCTGCTCTAGTGCAGGTGTCCTGTTAGGGGTGGGGAGAGTGGGACGAAACCCAGCTGGGCTCAGAAATAAATCCCACTCCGCATTGTTATCGCGGCTATGGAATAGCCCGAGTCCAGCCAGCATGCTGGAGGCTAGACGTTGTCCGCCAAAGCCAGGCAGCAACACATTGACCCGGGTAAATACTGGGCACGAAGACAAGTTTTCCCAGGTGGTTTCCTGCAGTAACAGGGTCCCCTCGAGATTTTCCAGTGAGACATTCCGTCTTGCCACTGACACAGTCTTTCCATGGAGGTTTACACACATGAAATGGGTCTCTGAAGCTGCGTATCCCCCACCCCCACTCCATACCTATCCTGGTTTACAGTAACCTCGATTCCCACTTGCCCTAGTTTTGGCTGATAAGCAGGTGTCAACAGCACCAGCCGGGAAGAGAGGAGTGGGAGCTGCAAGTGTGTCAACTCCCAGGGAGAGTTGGGATCCAGGCCTCAAACTGGGTGAAGAAACCGAGGCAAGAACCCATCAAGCCCAGGACAGGATCCTTTGCATTCGCACCATACACCCCGCCCCAGCCTTCGCCCTTGAATGGAACCCTACCCCCTCCAGGGCTTCATCTGTGTAACAAGCGCCCTGTTCTCTGCTCTTCACACTGGAACATGTTGGTTTAGCGCAGATGCTGCAAGACTGGCAGCGTCCCCAGTTCGTGCTGAGCTGAACTTCCTTCCCAGATCTGAACTAACTGCTTAAGAGCAGGGTTGGGAGCCAGCGTGGGGGGTGTTTGGTTAGCATAGCAGGGAGAGTGCCTGCCAGGGGAGGGGCTGTTTGAAGAACGTGCCTTTTAAACACAGCTCAGGTTTGAATGGCCTGGATGACTTCAGTCCAAAGGCACTTGGCTCACAATGGGGCCCATTTAAAGAGATCAGCGTTGTCATCTGCTCCTGGCCCACTGGTTAAAGCCAGGGTGTATGACCCTCCATGCAGCTTAGCCTAAAGCAAGTGATGACAGCTTTTAATAGGAATTCCCATCTCCTGCAATTTCCCTTTCCATGTTTGTTTCCCGCTTTCTGCCCCTATTATTAGGGGAGAGACACATGGCTAAGGAACCACTGTTCTAACCTCTCTGAAACAGGCAAGATGACCCAAGTACAGGGTCCAGCCTGGCCTATTGCTTGGGAAACCCTTCTGGACATTGCAAATGCCAATGTAAGGGGCTCCCTCCACTTCCCGCACTCACCTCGCTTCTCCTGCACGCCCAGAAACAGGACGACGGCGCAGAGTATGTAGATCCCACCAATGACTCCCGCTGCGATCATGTAGGCGTTTCTCTGTGCAAGACAGATGCGGATCCAGTTAGCAAGGCCGCTCCACCAGGCCCCTTCTACCAGTGTCTCTTGGGGAGCTCTAGACAATGGCGCAGCCAGTGTCACGCGTGCCCCAGCAGAACGGGACGGAGCTCTCGCTACAGACTGGGGTGGGACAGAGTCGATGCTGTGCTATGGATCCACATAAAAAGCTCCCTGCTGCACCCCCGCCAGTGCCAGGGGATCCCGAACAACAGGCTCCCCTCTTCGCAGCCAGTTCCCACCATAAACGAAGGGACCGTGCACCCTACAGGCACCTGGATTTGCTTCTGTGACAGAATCCAGTTCTGATGACCCACGAGGCTGTACTGTATTTCAGCCCCATACCTGTTGCAGAGTGATAGGTACCCCGAAGTTCCTATGGTTCCCTAGGTACCCCTAAGTAAGTTCCTTAGTTACACAGCAGCTAGTGAGGCCCAGTCTCAGCCTGTAGGGATTACCCTGAAGCTGCAATGAAAGAGCAGAGTCCCTGAGCAGGGCGAGGATGAGCGGCCAGGGTGCCACAGACCTACCGTGTCTGTGAGGGAGCCGGCGTCACGGGTAATGTTCACCTCCTCCACGGCCACCGAAGAGTTAGTGACGCCGAAGAGGCGGGAGTCCTGAATGCACGGCGTGTCCACCTGGCCCACGATCTGCCCCTGGATGGCCGTGCCCAGCACGGTGCCCAGCACCTCCACCGTCATACCTGAACAGAGGAGTCAGGCGGGTCATTATCGTGGCAACGCCCTGGCCCAACAGAGCGAGGAGAGCGGTTGCTAACGCCTGCTCCTCCAGAGGCAAACATCTGGGTGTCGAGACATTCCTAACGCACTGCACCCACCCAGCCAGCCAGAGACGAGAGCAGTCGCTTCTCCAGATCTCCAAGCCTGTGGGAGGAAGATAACCCCACTGAGGGAAAACAGGCACAGAGAGGTGAAGGGATTTGCCCCAGGTCAGACATCAGCTCAGCGTCAAGGCTGGGAACAGAACCCAAGAGCTCCAGATTCCCAGTCTCCTGCTCTAGCCACTGTGCTGTCCAGCGGACAAACTATCAGCAGGCAGAGTCCTGTCCAGACCAACTCATGCCACAGGGCTGGTTAGACATGGGCATTAAACCAAGGGTCCCTTTAGTCTAAGAAGAGGGATCTGGTGGCTGAGAGAGCTGCAATGCAAAAGAGGCACAGGGAGCTTTGGAAGACTTTCAGAATGGGATCCTCACTGCTAATGTGTACATGTGCAAACACGCTTTGACACTTGGCTGTACACCTGCAGATGGTCTTACACACATCCTGCAGGAGCAGCAAGGGACACCCCCACGCACATGCCTGCACATGTAGTGGACAAGGTATGTAACGGAGAAACCTGCTGCCTCCCAGCAACCAAACCCCGGGAGCACGTATACTTCTGCAGCTGCACCCAAGCCGTGGGAGGGGGAAAAGCACTGATACTGCAATCGTAAGGGAGAAGGGAGGGGCTCTTACGATAGGCGGTAGCGGAATCCCGTTCGCTCTGCTCCCTGCTGATGAACATAGTGAGCGCTGAATAGGGAACGTGGAAACACTGCAGTGAGAAACAGGGCGGGGGGGGGGGGGGGGAGAAGAGAGAGAAAGTTAAGCCTTTGGTGCAAAGACATTCATGGAGGTCAAGGGAATTCATGCTACAGACCGGAGTGAGATGCCTACAGCAGGCCATAGGTTGAGTGGGTTGGAAGAGTCTTTTGCGGGAAGGAAATTCCATCCAGGTACAGACTATATAGAAGAGTAAATGGGAATCCTCGCTCCCCTCCGGAATGCTCCACCGCACTCAGGGCGGGCCTTGTAGGGGTCCCCCAAACTGCTGGAGGGAGGAGGAGATGAGCGATGACTGGTCTTGCCTCTCCAATCCCCGCAGCAGGTCAGCCAAAAAGCTGGCCCCATGGCGAAAGACTTGTCTGAGAGTTGTAGAATCAGGACTGTGGGAAACCCAGACGACACTGGCGGTCCAAGGACAGCCTTTACGGATGCTCTCAGCCTCACTCCTTTCAGGATGGCTTATGCCGAGCCTGTCATTGTGGTACCACTCCTTGGCTCCATCGGGCAGGTGAGAAAAGGTTGGCCTCTTCCCCCCACCACCCCCAAAAGGAACCCAATTGTGCCCATGGAGGGCGGACTCACCGTCACAAGGGTCTGGAACGTGCAGTAGAAGAGAAGATACCACATCACTTGGCCACTCGAGATGTCTGGCACAAACCATACCAGGAAGTAGGAGATCACAGCAAATGGAGTGGAAAAGATGATCCTTTGGGGGAAATGAGAGAGAGAAAGAAAATAAAAAAATTAGGATGGAACAGTGACAAGCACCCACCCTCACCACAGCTAGGCTGATACAAGGGCCTTGCTCCTCAAGCTGCAGGGCATGAGCCAACCCAAGGAGCAGTTCCAGCCGTTGGGAGAAATATCGTGCAACTGGGTGCATTACATCAGGGAGTTCGCTTTGAAGTACCCTGCATTGACCACCATTGGAGACAAGATGGTCTAGTTGGACCACTAGTCCATTTCTTGGAGGTAGGCCTGTAAGAATTGCTGTATCCAATCAAACAGGAGCAGCTTTTCAGGCAGAGTGGGAACATGGGCACTTCTAACAGAGTCCTCCAGCCTGACTGATCACATCCTCTGAGGCTTTCCTCTTGCCTCCACCTCACTACACCAAGTTAACTCAAAGCCAGAGACTACTGAATGCCACATCACATGAGCCCTGTGGGAGGATGCAGGTCCCAGGATACCCTAATATTGTACTGCGACTGAGGACCTAACTTCCCAGGCAGATTCCCCTTCCTGACTGCTGGCTCATGACTTGATGTGCAATTAGGCACCTGACTGTCACGGAATTTCAAAGGGATCTGGGCACCTAAACCCCTTAGGCTCCTTTGAAAAGCTTGGTCTTAAATCTTTCCTCTGGCTCCCTCTAAACTCTGTGCTGTAATCCTGATCTCAGTCCCCATGGCCCTCTTCACAAAGGGGCTATTTAAAACACGACAAAGTACAGAACTCCAGGTCATTCGAGATGGGGAGGGAAGAAGAGAGCAGAGAGATAAAGAGCTGACTGAGGTTTGCAGAGAAAGGCTTTGATCTCAGAGACCAAATCCCCTGCCTGGAGCAGCGTAGGGCTGCTGGGCGAACAATCAGAGGGGATGTCAAGTCAATGGTTTGTCTATTTGGAGGAGGTGAAATGATGTGGGGCTGGAAAGGGGTGAGGGATGGGGCACAGCAAGGAATTGAGAACCCATCTGCTCCCACAGAACAAGTTTAAATGATTTAAGTTGTAAGCTCTCTGGGACCATCACCTACTTTTGTAGACCACAATGGGGCCTGATCCCAATGAAGACTCTAGATACTACCGTTACAAAACAGCACATGCAGCTGGGAGACTGTTTCCCAGCAGAAGCAGATCAGTGTCTGAGAGCCCCTGAAACAACTTGGGACCCTGTAGGGTGCACGGTCCCTTCGTTTATGGTGGGAACTGGCTGCGAAGAGGGGAGCCCATTGTTCGGGATCCCCTGGCACTGGCGGGGGTGGAGCAGGGAGCTTTTTATGTGGATCCATAGCACAGCATCGACTCTGTCCCACCCCAGTCTGTAGCGAGAGCTCCGTCCCGTTCTGCTGGGGCACGCGTGACACTGGCTGCGCCATTGTCTAGAGCTCCCCAAGAGACACTGGTAGAAGGGGCCTGGTGGAGCGGCCTTGCTAACTGGATCCGCATCTGTCTTGCGCAGAGAAACGCCTACATGATCGCAGCGGGAGTCATTGGTGGGATCTACATACTCTGCGCCGTCGTCCTGTTTCTGGGCATGCAGGAGAAGCGAGGTGAGTGCGAGAGGTGGAGGGAGCCCCTTACATTGGCATTTGCAATGTCCAGAAGGGCTTTCCAAGCAATAGGCCAGGCTGGACCCTGTACTTGGGTCATCTTGCCTGTTTCAGAGGGGTTAGAACAGTGGTTCCTTAGCCATGTGTCTCTCCCCTAATAATAGGGGCAGAAAGCAGGGAACAAACATGGAAGGGAAATTGCAGGAGATGGGAATTCCTATTAAAAGCTGTCATCCTGTCTGTACAAGATGAAGAGAAAAGGGACCCATCTCCATTCTGAGCTTTTCCTTCTGTTCCCGGCTCTCATCCAAGTCGAGCAGTGCTCTGCACAGGACGAGATGCAAGAGCTTGTTCAGCAGCCTTCTCTCCCTTCCCAGCTAAGCAGCCTGCAGGAGCAAGGGTGAAGGAACCAGTTCGGGCAGCAAACCCTCCCTCCACATCCTAGCCACCCGGAGGCTGAGCAGCAAGCAGCCTGGCTTGTCTTAGAAGGCAGAGCTGCAAGGATTCCAGAGTATTTTACACACACCAATCAAGCCTCCAGCGTGAGGGAGGGCAGGATAAGGCCCATTTCCCCAAGCAGAGACAGACATTGGTTAGCAAAGGAAGAGTGAACCTTCAGACCCCAGCTGGCTCTTTCCTTTGATCCTGTCCAAAGTGGGGAGAGAGGGAAGTGGAAGTGGACCAGAAAGCAAGAAGCCTGTGCCTGGCTCCGGGAGGGACTCCCTACATTACCCGCTAGCAGAGCTCCAGGGAGCTGGTTCACTCGCCATTAGCCAGAACAGGAGACGGGAGCTGTTTTTAGAGCCCAAATCCTCCCCTCTACCCTGCGGAGTCAGCTGAGCAGCCTGGCACTACCTGGAGATACTGCAGCAGCTCGGAGGCTGGGCATGGCCCATCAGCCCCAACACACACCTTTTCCCTTTTCGCTCGGCTGAGCCACACACATCGCTGTCGCCTGGACCCAGTGCTTGGGGAGCGGCCAGCCTTAACAAAGGCGCTTATGTTAATGGGCGGCTAATTAAATGGCGGTAAAAATCCCTCCAGCATAAACCTACCCAGAGAGAGCAAAGGAGATTCCCCACATCAGGAGAAGGGCAAGGGTGGGGGTCCTCCAACTTCACAATCATGCGAAGGGAGTGATTGGTCCCCTACCCATATGTCACCTGCACTGCAGGGACGGACAGACCACTCCCAGCGGCCCATTGGGGTTCAGGCCGTAACAGGGATAAGGCCTTTCCAGTTTCCATTCGGTATCACTGTATCCCAGAGGGGAGTGGGAAGGGGGGCGGGGGAACTGGTTCTGAGGGAGGATCCCTGTGACGGCACCACCAGCAAGAACCCACGAGGCGAGAGACGAGGAGAATCCCCCTACATCAGGAATTTGGTACCTTGATCCATCCCACGTTTCTGGGAAGGCCTGAATGGCCCCCCCAATAATGTGGCGTGGGTGGGAGAGGGGGAAAGAAGCAGTTTCTTCTTTGGAGTAAAGCGACCCCCGCCCCGAATGTTGCGGCTAGGACTAGATCAGTCCCATGGGGAAATGGAGCCCAACACTCAGGCTGCGGGAAGGCCTAGAAGCCCCCCATCGCATTCAGTGCCCCATTGGGGTAGGTTTTGTACTGGCTGCTTGACAGTCCCTGCCTTGGGGTGTTTACAATCCCAGAGGAGCGCGAGAAAGGGACAGGATTTATTTTTCCCTGCGGTACGGAGAGGAGAACGGAGCTCTTTCCTTTCTTGATTGACCTGGCAAGAAACGGAGTTTAAATTTCAACTCCTGGGGTGAGACACACTGTACAGCAGCCACATAAGGGGGAGAGAGGGGGAAATACATGACCCGATATTCACATTTTCCCCTGCATCGGTTATTTCCAGGCGGGGCGGGGAGCAGGCGAGCGTGTGATGACGAGGCCAGGAAGCAGTGGAAAGCACAGAGTCCTGCAGCCGCTCCTCTCCCATCACATGCTCCTCTCCCATTGCGCCTCGCGCACGTTGAGTCATTCAGAGTTTTCATAAACTTGTACGCAGATCCGAAGCTGCAGGAGCGAGCACATTCCCATGCCTGCTGCGGCAGGGCACCCGAACAGCCCAGCAGGGTTACAAACAAGGGTACATTTCTGATGCCTTCACCACCCTCCCCCCCCCGCCCTCCACACTACTTGGACATCTGGGATTAGAGCCATGTGCCTGGCTGGTGTAGCTAAGGAATCAGTAGATCGGCTCACCCCGCCTGCCACCCCCAGCCACCACTCACGCTGCAGCTTTCAGCCTGGAGACTGACTCCTAGTAACCCCTGAGCAGGACTGTGGCAATTAGCTGAGACATCTGAAACAGACTCCACCAGGCTATGCCGCACACCCTGCCTCCCCATTGGCCAAGTGGGGATGGCATGTTCCTCTGAAAGCGACACACCCCCGGGCCCTTAATCTTTAACTCTTTCCTCTGCTTGAGCAGAATCATTGCCCTAGCCACGGCCTGGGAATGGGACACAGGACCTCGAGTTATCTGCAACTGAGGTTTGCAACAGGGCCTCTTAAATAAAGGGGATGCTGAGAGCCCAAAATTCCCCCAGAAGAAGCGAGAGCAGGGCAGGGCAAGAGCAGAGTGAGCAGATCGCTGGCTGGGCACAGCTGTTAGGGTGACTTCAGTGAACAGAGAAGGAAATCCATGTGGGATGAATTTGGGGGCGCAGGGGAGCATATGGGGAATCCAAGCTTAAGAGACCAAAATTATAACAAGAGGGCACCAGAGAGGGACATTTTTATTTATTTATTTTGGTAAGTGAGCTATCAAGCCATTGTATAGCTTACAATTTTATCCTGGATTCCAGGGACACAAGCACTGCCCCTTGTCACCAACTCAGCAGAATTACAGCCAGATGTACCCACCAAGTGGACCTTATTCCACAGATTAAAAGGGTACGGCTGAGAGGGATATTTAGAATGGTCTACCAAGGAATTTATTGGTAATCTGCCTTGTTTATGAAGCAGGTTATAAGAGGATGTTGACGGGTGATCAGGGCTCATTAAAAGCCAGTCGTTCAAACTAACTGGGCAGAGATCTCAGGGCTATACAGATGAAAAATTAAGTATCATTTTTTTTTTACAGATAGGGAAACTGAGATACACAGTGATAGAGGGCCCAGCAGCTGGGCCACCCTTGCCCATGCACAGGGAGTCCTGTTTAAGTCAGTGGGACTGTCTATAGTTCTAGCTATTTAGGGTCACCAAAAGGTGGCCCAATCGGGCACCCAGCTACTTGCCCAATGCCACAGAGCAAACAAGCGTAAAAGCCATGACTTGAAGCCACCGTGCCCAGCTACTAGATGTGCTGCTTCCCTTCTGTAGCAACAAGGAAGGATTCCTAGGTCTAAGGCCCAGTATAATTTGAAGGGTGCAAGCATTGTGCATATTAAGTCCCCTGTGGCTGTTCTCCCTCACCCCAGCCTTAAAGGCACAAGACTGTAGCACACCAGAGGACTCTAAGGATGTCTAGATGTTCAAATATAGAGCAATTAAAGGACAGCCCTCTGCTAGCGCTGCCTTGGAACACATCCAGACAGCTGCTCGCTGCTTGCGCGCAGCCATTCCTCCAATTCCTAAGAGCTCACAACAGACGCTGTGGGGAGTGAAACTATTTTTGGTCTATGTGTGAAGCCTGGTTTAGATCAACAAAAACAGGACACCATGTTTTTCATTCGAACCCCAGGGAGCAGAGGGATGCAAGCTCCACCTGTGGGGGGGGGGGGAAGGACCAGTCCCACTAATTTCCACCTCCCCACCCGCCCCCTTCTCTACTTGACATTTCAGCAATGCTGCCAGGTGCTAGATCGACTGCCCTGGGGATGGACGTTAGCTCTTTACCCACAGGGCAGACGCAGGCCAAGCCTCCGAACCCTGCATGGGTAATGTGCCTCCACGCTCACCCGGAGAGGCAGCAGGTGGAGATCAAGGCCCCGGACACCGTCCTAATTTCTCTGCCGACCCCTAGTGCTATCGTGGTGCCGTTTTTGGTGGGCAGATACCTGCCTGCATGAAATCAGGTTAGGACCGGCTCATTCAACAGAGACCAACGAGCCACGGTTTTCACTTGCTAGCACCCTGCAGCGGACTAGAACCCGTGCTCCTAGAGGTGGAAGGCGCTGCATCCCCTCACCAGGCTCTCAGTGTGCTGAACCATCTAGCTCCTGTCCACTCCACACCCTGCTTCTCTTGGATGTATCCTGTCCGTGCCAGTGCCTAGCGTCCCACTCTCCAAAGTGGGAGGGCAGAGAAGCGCGGAGTGAGAACATCTAATTTTGTCACTGCCAGCTCAGGCCTGGTCTCCAGTTGCTTTCTCCCCCCTAATCAGCTATAAATCATGTGGCTTCCTGCAACCCACTGACCCTGGCTGCAGGAGTCACAGGTGCAGTAGAAACAATCTTGGCTTCCCCCCACCCCTATACGTACCCCCCCAAATGGCCGGGAGGGACAATACTGCAATGCCACCTGGTGCTCCGGAGACAAACAGCTCTTACTTTCCAGCAGCAGAGCGGCTTCATTCCCAACACAGGGCAGATTTGCCAGGAAACCAGTCTGGACAAAAAGTCAAGCCCAACACCCAGCACACACGCATCTGAGCAAAGCCCTGCGGCTCCATCCCCCGGAGACAGGAGGGTCGAATGGGCTGCCCATTCGATAAATTGAGGGCCTGGTTCTGTTCTCAGTGACACCGGTTTTACATCGCCTCCAACGGAGTTACTCCTGATTTACACAAGTGAGAGGCCCAGTGCGTGCTGGGGTGGGGGTGAGCTTGGTTTGAACCATCTTCGACTTCCTATCCCGACTCCTCCCCACCCCCATCCTTCCAAGTCAAACCAGCTCCAGGGAGAAGAACATAAAGTTAAAAGCTCTTCCTGCTCAGAAGAAGATTCAAAACAGGCTACAGCTCTTGGAAACCCCCCACCACTGCCAACACAGATTCAGTTCCAGCCGCGGTAGCAGCCCTGGTGTCCACAGATTTTTGGCAGGGTTTTCAGATATTGTGTGGATCAGACACGCGGGTCGGCTAGGACAGCCAAACAGTCCTGCTGCTCGGGATGAACTTTGGACGTTTCCTTCATGGGGACGCCTTCCCCGTCCCGCCAGGGCAAGTGGAGATAAAAGCAGCTGCCAGGGGGTGGGGCCAGTTACACCAACTTACGTTTCTCACCAGCTGCAGAGCGTGTGCATCAATACACAAGCCAGAGGGACCTTCCCCTCCTCTCACCCCAACGACAGCGTGTCCCAGCACTGCGACAAAGGAACACGCTGTGCCTTCCGCCTGACAATTCACATGCCAATCTCCAGACACGTGGTCCCCTCCCCCGCAGCCTACTTTACAACGCTCTATCTGCCCCCCCAGCCCCTCCCGTCCCGTGTTCATACAGCACCTAGCGCAATGGAATCCTGGTCCACGACTGGCATTTCCTTTGGGTGCTACCACAATGCACAAATAATCAAGGGTCTGACTTATCAAGAGCCAGTTGAGTGCTCAGACTACCCCTTCCCCGGAGAGCTGGGAGGAGTGGCCGCATCGGGGTGGGGAAAAAGAAAAGCCACCCTGAAGATCCATCAAAGAACCCCCCACAGGAGCGTGCCCACCACCAGAAACGCATTGTCTTATTGCTCAGGGCCACAGAGCTCGGCACTGCTGCAAGGCCTTGCCCCCGACCCCACACCAGGGAGTCCCATACACTCAGCTGCTCGTGAGTCGATAATCACAGCAAGGCACCTCAAGCACAGGGGCTGAGCTAGAGTTGTTTCTGGGCGAGTGAGGCCCACTTGACTATCCATCACTGGGTTCATCGATTCCCACGCTACAAGGTTTCCCTCTCACCTATCTGGAGGCTGCGAAAGGCCGAAGGCTCAGATAATAGAGTTTCCCTCCTTGTCCCTAGGGCCACTTCTCATCAGTCAGGCATTTTTCACAACTTGTTAAGCCATCTAGGGATTACTCAGCCTTCAGCTGACTGCCAAGCCTCTGTTCCATTCCATTCACTGCACAGACTTGAGATCTATTCCCAGCTCGGACTCGCTGTGTGACCTCAGGCAAGTTCCTTCCCTTTTCTGCACCTCTGGTTCCCCACATGTAACACAGGGATAACATTAACCCTTCTTTGGAGCACAAGAGGCAAATGCAGGGTAGCCAATGTGAGCCTCTACTCTCTAGAAGGCCCCCAGGATCCTAATGCTGACCTGGAAGGGCCCTGCTGCCGTTGTGGCCAAGGGAACCCAAGCTAGACCATGCTGAGCTCCAACCTCAGGCCGGGACGCAAAATCCCCTGCTCCGACAAGCTTCCCTTACCAGGGCATCAGGCGTCCAAGGCGGCTCCAAGGGGTTTTACTGATGAAGAAACCCACCATGGGGTCGGTGATAGCATCCCACGCTCGACCCACAAAGAGGATGATGGAGGCATAGAAAGGGTCCAGCTGTTATAGAAAGAGAGGACAGAATTCACTTGGATAGCAGAGACCCCATGACCCTGAGGCGGTCAGAGCCCCTTTCCCCAGCTGATTGCTTACCCTGAAGATCTTAGCCTCGACCTTTAGCATTTGGAAACAGAGCAGGTGCACATGGGCCCCTCCTCCACACATTTCCAGGGTGCCTCAGAGGCAGGGGGACTATCTGATCCCTCTCCCCCTCTTTGAGATGGCTACCCTAGGGGCTGGTTGAGGCTGGAAGTAGAATTTCAGTCCATCTCATCTTACCCATTCCACATTAAACTCCCGACAATTTCATTGCCACAGACACCAACTCAACACCTCCAGCGTCCTGTGGCAGCTTAAGTCTGCCCCTGGGCCTGCCCACCATCCCATTTGGAGATAAGGATGTAGGAGAAGCCATCACCTTTCCATCCCAGCTCCATCCAGAACATGCCACAAACATGGCCAGCAACAGCTTCCTTCCCAACCCGCTCCATCCATCATATCAGTATATATAGCTCTCTGCAGGTACCAGTCCCAGCGCCAGACCCTCCATCAGCACTGGAAGCAGAAGAGCGTCTAGGCCCAATAATACTACTTTGCATGTGCATAACAGATGTCATTAGATCTTAACACTCAGAGAGGAGGGTCAGTATTATCCCATTTTACAGATGGGGAAATGGAGGCACAGAGGGGTGCACCAGGTCACACAGGACAACGGTGGCAAAGCCGGGAGTAAAAACCCAGGAGACATTGCCTCCCAGTGCTGGCAACTGTAAATCCAGCTCTAAGCCCTCTGAAGAAATCACTCCAATCTGATCCATGCTTCCTTTTTTCTGGAGGGGAATTTGCTAGCATTTTAGAAATGCAAAGCAGAATTTTCAGACTCAAATGCTTGAAGTTTGGCACGTAAATCCATATGTAGGCACCTGAATTTCAGATCACTTCCCCCCCCCCCCCCCGGCACTCACCTGATTGCATTCAGTGAGAATTCTGTACTTTGCAACTCATCCCCACCCAACCAAGCTTCTTCTACCTTGGGGTGAAAATGAGGGGTCACATGGCTCACTTTAGGCACCCAAGTTTGAAAAGTGCCTTTATTTTTTTTTGACAAAAATCCTCCCTGCTAAAAGCCCATCTGAAAGGGACACAGCACTGACTGGTGGGGGAACAGGGCTCATCTACGACTTGCAAGACTCATTCTAAGCCACCTTTATGGAACACTGAAAGTTACCGTGTGGGAAAGCCAGGGGGTTCCCTCCATATGACTCACAGCAGCTGAGCTCACTGACCACAAGAGCACCCTGTATTTAAATCTCCCCTCTCACCATCAGCTACCTCCTAGCAGTCAGTGGATTAAGGCACTGGCCAGCTCTTACACATGCAGCCCTCAGTGCTACACCTCCTAGGAAAGGAAGCTCCTCAGCTATAGCCAGACAGCCTGGGGGCATCTCTCTAATCAGGCACCTGCTCTATTTTATACATAGAGGGAAAGTCACTCCACTGGGCAAATAGAAAAATCCATCAGGGAAACCCCCTCCACACATCTCTCTCCATTCAATGCTTCTGCTGACCAGAGACCATAAGAGTGCTAAGCCCCAAACCTTTCCTCATCCCGAGATCAGGTCAGAGTAAAAATAGCCAAAAAAGACGACCGGATCACAGTGGATGGGTTTTGGGTCAAGAGAATCCCATGCTTGCATCCAGAGCCCCCAGGTATTACCCTTAGGCTGGCTACTCAGCGCCAGGCAAGCAAACCTGGCTGAAAGAATTACCTGCGCGACATCCAGCAGGTAGATCTGCAGGAAAAACCCCAGGGCGCAGCCAGTGATCTGGTAGGGAGCGCCGCCGACAGCATAGCAGAGTTTGTTGCACACAGACAGCTTCTCTTTGCTTTCCTTCTGCAAAAGCAATGAAAGGCAGCAGCTTAGTCGGTCTGGTCCTAGACAGTCAGATCAACAACCACCAAGTGTAGGGAGCTCCCCCACCCCCCCATCACTCCCCCATGTCCACCTGCAACCTAGGACCACAACAGAGATTACAAACAGCCCTCCAGCCTCCGCTGCAGATGAGTTGCCCACAGGTCTCCGCTTCGCTCGTTAAGAACGGAACAGCCCCTCACATTTCGGTTTGACAGTGGAGGAAACGCTGAACGTATGTTTACTCATCCAGGACAAAATGCAGCTCTTCCAAACTCTGCTCGTTTAAACTTCCAGCCCCCCTGTTCTTACCACTAGACCGTACTGCCTTCCACGGTCAACGATCAGCGTTTCTGACTGAACGTGCCAAGAAAGGGAAGCACAGACAGCAGGTTTCCACAGCCTGATTCGGTGGCTTTTAAGGCCCTGCTAGCACTGAATACAGACTGCTGATACCCTGCTTAAATTCAGCCCAACAGGCAATCCATCCTACTGCCATCCCAGGCTCTTCATTCCCTGATCCGTCTGTGTCTGTGTCGGTCTCGCAATCCAGAATCTACCCCAACTAGCCAGATCCTGAACTTCAAACAGAGGCCTTGGAATTCAAGGAGGAGTCGAGCAGCATCCAAATAATTTCCCCCACTATTCATACTCCGGAAGGCTGTACTGTATTTAACTGCTTGTTTAAGTGAACATACAGGCTCAGCGCCTCCAGATTTACAGCTAACAGGGGGTTGGGTTTGCCCACCCCACAGAATAAGCCGGAGCGGTTTCCATTAGCGTCTCACATCTGGCGGAATCTCTGAAGCTACAATGATCGGCAGGCGAAAGGGACAGGCGATGCGTGTGCAATTCCTCAGTCTCCCAATAAAAGCCTCAGAATCAGGAGAGTCACACCAGGGCGCCTGCTCCCCACCCCATCGGTTTGTGCGCCCTTCTCAAAATGATGGGTCTTAACTAAGAGCTGAGGGGTCCCCTGGGGAGGAGATGCAAACAAAGCCGAGAGCCACCAGGGCAGCTATGGACAAGCAAGCTGTTGAAAAATTAATTCTGCAAACTGATACCATCACCAAATTAGATCTACAGCTGCATCGAAACATACAGAGAGGGGAGACAAAGCCCCGGGGAATTTGGGTTAAAATAAAACAGGGAGCTTTGGTGGCACATGCAGAGTTCTCCCACAGGGAAGTGGAATTGCAAGGAGTGAAAGAAGACGGATCAACAACTTCCCTGGGGATGAAGTTGCTAGTTCACCACTTTACACAACTCAGACACACAACACAGACTGTGGCTATACCCTTAGCAGTACCGTTGGGAGAGAATCATTTTCATTAATTGTGCTACCAGACAGCTTATTATTGGACCAGGGCCTCATTGCGCCAGGTGCTGTCGGAACAGAACAAAAAGTCCTGGCTTCCAATCAAAGTATAAGACAAGGGACAGACGGATACAGACAGACAGGGAATACAAGTGAACAATCAGACAATCCTGGTCAGCATAGGGTTTCCGGTTTTGGTGGGACACGTTCCTGGAGACTCAAGGACAATCCTGGAGGGTTGGCAACCCTAGCTAGGCAGTCTGAGTCCCTGATGCTCCTGTGGGCAATAAAGCTACAGCCAGCTGGGATGGTGATTCACCGTGTGGCCTGGGGCAAGTGCCTCAGTTTCCCCTTTTGTATCAAGGGGACGGGGATTTATCTACGTCGCAGGAGTGTTGCGAGGATTAGATGGTGCTTGCAGAGCTCTCTGAAGATAACAAGCGGTACATAGAGCGTTTAGTGCTAGGCTTACCCGCTGCTAGGAGCGGGCCGGTGTCACCACCTCTTGGCACGCTTACCAGGCTGCGTACGGGATCACCTCACACCTCATTATAAGGGGCCCATCAGACCAAGCCTCTGGGTGCGCCAGGGAAAAGTGATAACACAGCCGGCCCCCTCCCACACACTCCGGGGGGGCTTGTCCAGAGACTGAAACTTAATGCAAACAAAGCCCCGAAGCGGAGGCCAACAGCGACCAGCGCCTCAAGCTCCAGCGCAGCCCCGATGCTGTCCCCAAGCCCAAAGAGCCGAGCCGAGCCGAGCCGGACCGGGCCGGGCCGGGCGTGTGTGTGTGTGTGTGGGGGGGGTTCGTTTCCAAGCAGCGCTTTGAAGCCCCTCTCCCCACGAGCGGGTTTGGCTCGGAGAGTCTCAGATCATCGCCTTGTGCCTCCCCCAGGACCCCCGCCCGCCTCCAGCCAGGGGGAACCGGCTGCTGACCCGGTGGAGGGAAAAAGGACGCGGCTCCTTTAAGAAAAGTTTGCCCTTGCCTGTGATGAATGAACTTGGGCTCGAGCCAGCGGCGCGCCTGATCCCCGAGCTCCAGCCGGCCGGGTGCGCCCGGGCGCGGCCAAGGGCGAGCGGGGCTTCCTTGCACCCCCGGGGCGAACGAGCAGCCGCCGGCTCCCGTCCGGCCCCAGCCCGCACGGTTCCGACCCGACGCTCCCCGCCCAGAGGTGGGGTGCGGGAGGGGGCTACACACCGGGGCGTCCAGCCGCATCCTCCCGGCCGGCTCTCCCCCCACGGCCGGCTCGGATGCGACCCCACTCGCGCCTGCCCCCCCACTCGCGCCTGCCCCAGGGGCTGTTCCGAGGAAGTTTATCCCCCCCTCCCCGCATCAGGCTCGCTTCCCTTCCCCTGGATCCGCCCCGCCCCCCAGGGGATCCCTCCCTCCGCATCCACCCCCCTCTCCCCGGACCCCGCGTCCGAGCCCGGAGCGGCTGCCCGCACCTTGGCGTGCCGGAGCTCGTCCTGCTTCAGGAGACCCGGCTGCAGCAGCCCGGTGGACGACGCGCTTTCCGCCCCTTTGCCTTTGGCCATGGTCCCACGAAAGTGGCTCCGGAGGGCGTGAGCGAGCTTCCAAGCGTGGTGGGGTGGCGGTGGGGGGGCGCGGCCCTGGGAGGAGCGGGAGCCAGGCAGCCGCAGGATGAATGAATGGGCCGTTTCTGTGCTGGGTGGTTGCATTTAATTTCTCTCCCTCTCACCTCCCCTTTTCCAGAGACACACCCCCTGCCCGGCCTCCCAAGCCCAGCCAACCCCCGACGCTGTTCACCTTCCCCTTGGCGAGACCCACATGTAACAGACTCAACGCTACACCAACCCCCCCCCCCCCCAATATTCAGCCCTAGGCAGGCACTGGGCGTGGGAAATTTCAGCCCAGAGCGTCTGGTAAATAAGCAGCGGAGGACAGGCTCTTCTAGGCCATAACCTCAGTACAGCTCCGCTTGTGTAAGTTGTAATATACATACAGGCCCAGGGACTGTCTCTTCTTTCATTCACACCCTTGTAACTTCAGCAGGGTTTCTCCCAGTTTGCACCTAACTGAGAGGAGAATCAGGATCTGCAGCCAACTGACATAAGAAAGGCCAGACTGGGTCAGACCAATGGTCCAGGTAGCCCCATGTCCCATCTGCTGACAGTGGCCAAGGCCAGGTGCTTCAGAGGGAATGAACAGACAAGGTGACCATCCAGGTGGGAGAACCCAGGATGGTGAGGGAGGTAGTTCTGAAAACTTCCAAATTTTCCTTTAAGGGTGGGGTTCTTTCTGACACAGACTACAAATGAAAACAATGGTTCCTTCAGTTCTTCTAACCGTGACTACGGCCTATGGAATTGAAAGTTTGGATGAATCCTGAAACTCAGATTTAATCTTAAATGGATAATTAACATTTCAATGCAAACCAAAGGGAAAGGCCTCCGGGCATCTAACAAACTACAACACAACAGCGGCATGCTCCACAAAGGCAGATACTTCAGTGATGGGGCCACCTAAGTACCTAGATATAAAAAGGATTGAGTATGGCACCGAATGCCCAGCAGTCCTGAGTTCTAATCCCTTCTCTACCACTGATACAGTGGGTAGCCTTGGGCATATCAGTTAACTGTTCCCTTGTATCTGTACAAAGGGGATATTAATACTTACCTGTTTCCAAGGGGGTTAGTTGCTTTCTGAAGACAGGACACTGCTATGAAGTGTCCCATTTTAGTAAGACTCTTTGGCTTTGAATATTTTTATGTATTTTATCTCCAGAGCAGCTCTTTCCACCTTGTGCACCTGCTGCAATGGTTTGGCTCAATGGAAGGTCCCAGGTGCAATTGTTGGGGGGGGGGGGGGATTAGTGATCCCAGGTGGAACAGAAGCAGTGATAGTGGATTGGTTTGGAGTGATTTAATTTATCAGTGATAGTTATCTCACCTGCAGTTGGTCGGGTCAGGGCTAGGTAGGGGTTTCATGCCTGTACTAGGAAGTACTGGTGAGCCCTCACCTGTAAGAGGATATGACATAGGGAACAAAGATGGCTGGGAAATTTTAGGGAAAGCTTTCTCTTGATGCTGTACTGTCTGACTGACTCCGAGGGACAATTTGCATGAGTGCAGATTCTGAGGACTGGTTTCAGAGTAGCAGCCGTGTTAGTCTGTATCCGCAAAAAGAAAAAGAGGACTTGTGGCACCTTAGAGACTAACAAATTTATTTGAGCATAAGCTTTTGTGAGCTACAGCTCACTTCATCGGATGCATTCAGTGGAAAATACAGTGAGGAGATTTATATACATAGAGAACATGAAACAATGGGTGTTACCATACAGACTGTAACCAGAGTGATCACTTAAGGTGAGCTATGACCAGCAGGAGAAGGGGGAGGGGGGAACCTTTTGTAGTAATAATCAAGGTGGGCCATTTCCAGCAGTTGACAAGAATGTCTGAGGAACAGTGGGGGGGGGAGGGGGGAAATAAACATGGGGAAATAGTTTTACTTTGTGTAATGACCCATCCACTCCCAGTCTCTATTCAAGCCTAAGTTAATTGTATCTAGTTTGCAAATTAATTCCAATTCAGCAGTCTCTCCTTGGAGTCTGTTTTTGGAGTTTTTTTTCTTGAAGAATTGCAACTTTTAGGTCTGTAATTGAGTGACCAAAGAGAGTGAACTGTTCTCCAACTGGTTTTTGAATGTTATAATTCTTGACGTCTGATTTGTGTCCATTTATTCTTTTACGTAGAGACTGTCCAGTTTGGCCAATGTACATGGCAGAGGGGTATTGCTGGCACATGATGGCATAGATCACATTGGTAGATGTGCAGGTGAACGAGCCTCTGATAGTGTGGCTGATGTGATTAGGCCCTATGATGGTGTCCCCTGAATAGATATGTGGACACAGTTGGCAACGGGCTTTGTTGCAAGGATAGGTTCCTGGGTTAGTGGTTCTGTTGTGTGATGTGTGGTTGCTGGTGAGTATTCGCTTCAGGTTGGGGGGCTGTCTGTAAGCAAGGACTGGCCTGTCTCCCAAGGTCTGTGAGAGTGATGGGTCATCTTTCAGGATAAGTTGTAGATCCTTGATGATGCGTTGGAGAGGTTTTAGTTGGGGGCTGAAGGTGAGGGCTAGTGGCGTTCTGTTGTTTTCTTTGTTGCACCTGTCCCGTAGTAGGTGACTTCTGGGAACTCTTCTGGCTCTGTCAATTTGTTTCTTCACTTCAGCAGGTGGGTATTGTAGTTGTAAGAATGCTTGATAGAGATCTTGTAGGTGTTTGTCTCTGTCTGAGGGGTTGGAGCAAATGTGGTTGTATCGTAGAGCTTGGCTGTAGACAATGGATCGTGTGGTGTGGTCTGGATGAAAGCTGGAGGCATGTAGGTAGGAATAGCGGTCAGTAGGTTTCCGGTATAGGGTGGTGTTTATGTGACCATCACTCATTAGCACCATAGTGTCCAGGAAGTGGATTTTTTGTGTGGACTGGTCCAGGCTGAGGTTGATGGTGGGCCCATCTGCTCTGCTCACCTGTCTTATCTATCTTAGCAAGTGAACTGCATCCATGGGCAAGCAAACACTGCAATCACATGTTGCATTTGAGAGCTTTTTCACATGTCAGATGAGCCAGACCTTCTTTAAGGCCTAATGTATGATCCACCCTTTTGCACAAGCCTTCTTTCAGTGACCATGGCAGAAGCACAGAGTCTGTGGAGGTTTACGATAGACCAACGGCAGCAAGGTAAGTAACGGGCTAAAACAGGACATGCTACAGAGTGGGTGACCTTTGCACATGGAATAATGCAATTCTCCTTTCTGACCTTGGAGCCTAGATGTTATAGGGATGATGCTTAAGAAATGCCTAGGACGAGACTCTCTGATCTGTCCAAGTGTTCTGCAATCCTCAGTCCTAACAGCTGCTCACTCTTCCTCCCATGTGAATGGATTATGGAATGGATTATTCCCATTTTGCCGGTGAGTACAATGAGGCATTAAGTGACTTTCACATGGAATCAGTGTGGCAGAATCAGGAATAGAATCTAGGAGTATCGGACTCCTAGTCTACCCCCTTCTCTAACCACCAGATCCCACGCCTGCTCCCACAACCCAGGAATAGAACCCTAGGGTCCTGGCTTCTAGTCCCCTTCTCTAACCACCAGATCCCATGCCTCCTCCCACAACCCAGGAATAGAACCCTGGAGTCCTGGCTTCTAGTCCTTTTCTCTAACCACCAGCCAACGCACACACTAGATCTCACAAATGCATTGACTATGTCTACACAGCTTTCTTTTTTGCTAAGAAGAATCCCAATGTCAAAAACTAGGGATTTTAAGCATTAACTCCTTTAGGAATATTTCCGCTAAAATACCCATGACATCTGGTTTCCCCTTCTTTCCTTCTCAGTGAGGCTACAGCCCGATTGTACATAGGAATTTGGAGAACCGTTTCTGGGAAAGGGGTAGAATGTGACTTTGTAACAACCCCAGGCATTACTGCTCAGCCTCCGCCGATCACATTCCGTGCTCTGAGCACCTGTCAAGGGTTAGCAGGTGGCTCCTGGGAGGTTCATCTTTCTGTCTTTTAGCTCTGCAAAGCTAGAATTTCCACTTGACGTCAGCCAATGACTGTGCCCTCATCCCCCACAGTTCTTCTATTGAAGACCTGACCAGAATGTTCCACCAGAAAATATGGAGTTTCCTCCAAATGCCTGTTAGTTTCACTTGAAATTCTGCTTTTAACTGCAGTGAAGCCTAGATTTTTGTGCCAAATGCTTCTTTTATTGTGGTCATCGTGCATAAGTGGGATTCTTTTTTGGAAGGGTGACGGGATAAGGAGAGACAGGGCAGGAACGGGAGGGGATCTGAAAATATTTAAATTCAAATTCTTTATTCTCTGCGATGAAATGCTCCTGCCACTTCCTAGTTCAGAACACATCAGCCTGTGACAACCATGAATGACAGTGAGATTTCAGTTACCCAAGACAGCACAGAATGACGTGGGCTGTGTTCTATTTAGCAATCTAGGAAATGAGCCCATTTCAGAGGGAAGTGAAAATGGATGATGTAATAATATCTAGCTCTTTATAGAGCACTTTTCATCACTAGATCTTACAAAGGTGATATTGTTATCTCCATTTTACCGATGGGGAAACTGCGGCACAGAGCTGAAATGAGTTGCCTAAGGTCACCCAGCAGGCCAGTGGCAGAGCCAGGAATAAAACCTAGGTCTCCTGAATCCCAGTCCAGTGCTTTACTCACTAGGCCACACTGCCTGAAACCTGTTTGTATGCCCATGTCCCTGCAGAGCCCGGGCAGTGGGGGCATTTGGTACATACACCTGAGTTTAACCTCATTTCCACTCATCTCGAAGGGCTGGTCTGCAGACATATGCTTTCACATGGCTTCGGCTGATATCCCACAGTGCGGAAATGTCACCCTGTGGGCTGGGTGGGTCGTGACTGCAGAGGCCTCAGTGAGATCAAACCTCCTGGAAATATTGCCGCCTTCATTTGTTGGTACTGTGTGCATCTATCTGTCCTAATTCAGGAAACATAATTGGCCCAAACGTCAGCCCAGACCCTGAACCTGAAATGTTTACAATGTTCAGATTAGTTTGAAGAAAGACTCTCTCTTCTCCCTGACTTTCCACATGGCTCTGACCCTTCCCTAGACCTGTTCAGCAAGCTTTTGGCTTTCTCTGGACCCTCTCATGCCCTTCTCAGCATAAGATCCCTCCCTGGTCCCCCCCCAGTGAGCCTCATGTTCCTTCAAGCCTACTTGCAGGTGAAGATCCCACCTCTAGTGGCCTCTGAAGGGTGCGGTGAACAAAGCTTGAGTTCTGGGCTAGCTGGGAGTCTGCCAGAACTACCATGTCCTGCAGAAAACTAATTAAAGGTAGGAGAGGCCTGTGTGGAAGGGAAGGAAAGCTCTATGGACCTGTTGATAGGTTGTGCATTGGGAAGAGCTGGGACTTGTTTGTGGGATGGGAAGGAAGCTGAAGGCATTTTGGAGGATCACACCCGAGGAGGGGGCTGGGGCAGGGGGTCCGTTAGAGAAGGAATGGAAAGGGGCCCAGGAGCTTCATGAGGAATAAGGGTCCAGCTTTAGAGCCACAGCCGAACTTTTGTCCACTAAGCTTACTGGAAGCAACACAAGTCTCATGAGCGTCCCCCTTTGTCACTAGTTCACACAGCAGATCGTGAGGCTTAGTCACCAAACCTATCTAGGAGCCATCAGCTTCGTTCTTGTTGGTGAGGAGCCAGAGGAAATCACCGTGACTGGCGCCCAGTTACAAGAGCAAAGAAAACCTGTGAACTCCTTCAGGCTGAGATCTGGCCACGTTGCATTGGGGTCTTCCTCAGCAGCAACCGCACTCACTCAGCCGACCTGCTGCTGCAGGGGCCCTCAAGGCTTCAACTGGAGACTCTGGTGTGCTTAGAAAATAGCCCACATGCAGCATAACAGGTGGAAGGTCAACTGCAGGGTTCAGCACAGCCGGGCTGAGGTCAAGCTCCAGCACAGTCCAACTGACCATGCTCCTTTTATAGTCCACAAGAAGGTCCAAGGTTTGCCTCAGCCACAGGCCTGCAGTGACCAAAGAAGAAGATGGTGACGCTCATCGTGCAGCCTGCAACAGAGAGATGTGCTCCCTCTAGCTTCCAGTTCTTCCTCCTTCTCAGCACCCTTCCTCTAGACTGGCATCCCCTGTCCCACCAAAGAGACTCATCAGCACACCTGATGGGAACACCTGCCCAACCAGCCATTGCTGGCATTTGGCCGTTGACATCTATAGCCCCAGGATCAAACTTCCTTTCAGCAAAATATACGGGTGGGAGGAAGAGAAGTTTTGACACCCTCCCCACCCCCCACTCCTTTCCAGAATCTGCCTGGGGTCCTAACAACTTGCTGCTCTCTGTGCTGTTGTCACGTGTTGTTGCGGCCATTCCGGGGAACCATTGCACTGTTGTACGGCCTTTTTTAGCACAGTGGCCGTGGCTCTCCCGCAGCATTCCAGCGAGGATACAGTTTCTGAGTTGTGAGAACTCAGCTGATAGAAAGCATGCCGCTGGGAAGAAAACTTCCTCTCGCTCCCCCCTCACTCCCCCCTGCCCCCCCCCCGGCACACACACAGCTTTTGTTTCAATGAGGCTCAAGGATTTATTTTTCAAGTCAACTGGGGATTACGTCCCTTCTCTTATCATGGTGATTTCCCAGGGTTTAAACCCAGCTTGGCTCAGATTCCATGCTGATCTCATTTCCAAGAGATGGATGGACTGACTGACCAGCGAGGGTGCACGTGTGTCTAGGGGCCTCTCTGAAATAGGCTGGGGGAAAATCCCTAGCTTGTTGGATGTCAAAGGAGGGTGATGGTAGAATTCCTGTGCTTGTGAAAGGCTCTGGTGGCAGTTGTGCCTTAGAACCCGTGTCTGCGCTGTGATGCCTGCCAGCGGACCCTGGTCCATGGGGGATCCAAGCGGGCCCATCACATTGCAGGATCAGGGCCTTAGACTGTAATCTCTGCGGGGCAGGGGCTGCATCTTCCCTTGTGCATGTACAGAGTCGAGTATAATGGGTCCCTGTTCTGGTCTAGGGCTCTGGGCGCTACAGCAGTAGAAATGACGTAACATTAATACTGACTGGGCCAGACTGGTTGAAGTCTCCATTTCATCCCTAGAGCGGGGATGGCACAAGCCGTGGCATTGCAGACTCCTTCACACTGCCCCTCTTGTGCGTCATCCCTGCTCTGCAGAGACTCCTCTAGGGCTGAGCTCCATGGCCTTAGGCCTCTCTGCTGAGTTATGCAACAAGGGGAGCCATGAATGCTAACTGGGATGGTGCAATTTGGGAGGTGGGGTTGGCCTCTGAGAACCCGGCTGAGACGCACCAAACTCATGTCACGCAGGCCCCCCCCCGCCATCAGAGGGTAAGGGCTTGAGGTAAAAAGGCTCTTCGGAGCCTTTTGTCTGGAAGGATCGTGTGTGTGTGTGTGTGCGTGTGCAAATGTGAATGGGTGGGTGCACTTGTGGTGGAGGAGGGGTAGCTCAGTGGTTTGAGCATTGGCCTGCTAAACCCAGGGTTGTGAGTTCAAGCCTTGAGGGGGCCATTTGGGCAAAAATTGGGCATTGGTCCTGCTTTGAGCAGGGGGTTGGACTAGATGACCTCCTGAGGTCCCTTCCAACCCTGATATTCTATGGTCTATGGTCTGGAGCCTGTGTGTGTTTGTGAGTACGGACTGTCTGAATGTAGAAAAAGGACCCCAGGACAGACTGGGGTGGTGCGGGACACAGGTTGGGATGGGCTAGTTCTGGGCATGGCAGTCGCCATCTGGGGTGACCAGATGTCCCAATATTAGGGGCTTTGTCTTCTATATGCAACTATATCCTACACCCCGAAAAAGAAGGTGTCCTGATTTTTCACACTTGCTATCTGCTCACCCTATAGTTGGGACAGGATTCCTAGTGCCTTCCTTTTCGCTGCTGCGTTTTGTATCTGGGAACGTTGTCTCTCCACCCGGCTATGTGCTCCTTTCTCCTCCTGATAGGACCCCCCCCCTCCCAGCCTGCAGGCTTGGAGCACGGACCCCCTCTTTCCAGCTCCTGTCCCAGCATCAGCCCCATAGTGCTGGCAGCTGACAGCCCTGCAGGGTCTCTTGCCTAGGCTGAAGGGCTGGGATGCTTGACGCTGGACTATCCAAGCATGGTGGTTGTTTGGATGCAGTCACGCCTGCAGGACTGGCCTGTGACTGGGCCCCATTTGTGCCAGGCGCCGCACAGCGAGAGACAGTCTGTGCCCAAAGAGCTCCCAGGAAGCATTTCTAATGCACCCTTCCTGGGGTACCTGGGCTTCAGTTGGAAGCCCCCTGGCCTGATGTCCAGAGGCATAAGCTCCTTCCGCCCCCGAGCCATTCCCAAGTGGTGCTGGCTCTGGGAACGAGAAGACGCAACGCTGGCCCCTGTCAATAGAGAATTTGCTTATGTTTAGATAGTTCTGAATGGCTTACGGTTTGGACAAAGGGGGCTGCGGGAGGGCCAGCAGAGAGTTGCTGGGAACCCGCTTCAGAGCCTACCTTATCACGCTACCCTCCCTTGACACGGGGACGCTGCCCTTTGTCCTTCCACCTGTCCCAGATGGCCATGTGTGCAGTGAACCGCATGGTTTATCTCTGGTGAGCTCGTGCAGCGATTTGTTGATCAACCAGCCAGGTATTTGTGTGGAAGCTCCTGCTGCTGTCTTAACCCCGTGTCAGGAGGTGGAAGCTTTGCCACGCCGAGCCATGATAATCAAACTCTGCTCAGCTCAGGCCACCGGAGTCCAAAGATCCCAGCTTCTGATTTGCTGAAGATTTGTTAGTGTAGCGCTGGTGGCGGGGGGGGACAAAGACCAGCCTGGGCTTTGTGTGTCAAAGATGCATTCACCTAGTAGGTCAAAGTCAAGCTCCTGAAGGCTCAAATCTCCCTGTGGGATCTAAAATACCCTCTAATAATGTGCTGGAGCCCTGGAGAGGCAGAGGGTCGAGTGGAGGGGAAGGCAACACTCTGGGGCTGGTTGCGTGATGAGTAGGAATGGAAGCTTGCTGAGATCTGGCCAGCTTGCAGAGTGCTATGAAGACTCTTGTCCCAGCAGTAGGGTGGGTGAGGGTGGGATTCCCTGTGGCCTAAGCTGTAGGTCATAGGTGTAGCTTGACTTCTACATCTGGGGGGGCAGCTCCAGCCAGGCCAACAGGATTGCATGTGGGAGGCAAATTCTGCACCTGCCCAAGGCTTGCACTTTGGGGGGAGCAACACCCACCCCCCATGCCCCTCCCCAACTACACCCATGCCGTAGGTGTATGCTTGTGTGCTCATCCTCACCTCTAACCATGGACATAGGCCAAGAGCTCTCCCTGGCATTAGCCATGGGCATAGGCAACATCTCGCTCTTGCCCTAACTCAAGAATATGCCAGGAGAGACTAAGTCTTGCTCCTCCCCATGGTTGGATGCCCATACAACATGGCCAACCTTTTCGGAAGCAGCCACTGATTTTGCAAGCCCGACTCAAGGTGCTTTGTACCGCAGTAGCATTTACAAACTCCAGCCAAGAGCAGGGCCTCGTTGTGCTGGGTGCTACAGAGACACACAGAGACGGTCCCTGTCCCAAGGAGCATCCAGTCCTGGCTCCAGAGTCAGGAGCAGTAGACCAATCCTCTGTACAGAGCACTTTACAAACCCCGAGCAGTTAACCCTCGCAGCACTGTCCTGCGTGGTTAGGTAGATAGCACCCCTACTTTACAGATGGGGAAACCGAGGCACAGCATGCAAAAGGGATCAGGAAGAGAAGTCCGGCATTCTAGTGTCCAATCCTAATGTCCAGGGACCAGAACGTGCTGTTAAAAGTAAATTGCTTTATCATTCTGAACTTTCTTTTCCCTCTGCTGACCCCACCTCCTCCGCTCTTGTGGTTCCTGCACTGTGTTAACAGAGGAAGCATGCGTTAGCCGTTAAAGCACAAGTCAGCAGTTTCCAACTCTGGTCTCGGCTCAGCTACCGATTTCCTGTGTGACCTTGGGCAAGCCATTTAACTGCTCAGCCCCTCAGTGGCACTGGCCGTGGAAAGAGGATGAGCCAATACACGGGGGGTTATGATACTTAACTGAATTGGAATTAATTTGCAGATTGGATACAATTAATTTAGGCTTGAATAGAGACTGGGAGTGGTTGAGTCATTACACAAAGTAAAACTATTTCCCCTCGCAAAAAGAAAAGGAGGACTTGTGGCACCTTAGCGACTAACCAATTTATTTGAGCGTGAGCTTTCGTGAGCTACAGCTCACTTCATCAGATGCTCACGAAAGCTCATGCTCAAATAAATTGGTTAGTCTCTAAGGTGCCACAAGTCCTCCTTTTCTTTTAACTCCTCAACGTTGCTCTGAGATCTTCTGATGGATGGTGCAATAGGCTGGAGAGGTATCGACTATGTTGTATCATTCCTGCAAAAGGTCGAGGTTAGAATTCTGCATCCCTCTCATTGCCCTGGAAGCAAACTTAGCTCAAGGCCTCCTAGCTCCCAGTGCTTCAATAGGGAAAGCACCTTTGAGGAGCTGGCTGAATGACTTGAGAGGCCCAAGCTGCCCAATGGATGAAATTAACACCCAGTTGGAAACCTCGTTTTGTATGTTTAATAATTAGACCGTAAACAAGTGTAAGAAGTTGAACTGCCTCTTGCGACCTTCACCGGGCTTGAATTGCGCCATTCATTAATGACACCCAGGTTGCTGGAACAGTTGACGGCGAGCACAAAACCCGAGATCTCTGCATCTACAAACTTACACATGTGAACAGCAGCAGCTGCTCCCAGTTCTATCACTTTCATCCCAAAGGATCCCAAAGCACTAAGGTCTTTAATGATCAGTGTAGACAGCACCTCCACCAATAGGAAGTGTTGTACCTTTATCTCGGTACTAAGTTGTTATCTTGTTTCAATATAATGTTGTTGTGTTTGATGGGGGAGAGGGTTAATAAGGAGCTTTAGTCCTGCCTGTGAGTGCTGGAGTTGATACCGGCAGTGTCCTGTTAATTCCTTGATGTTTATGAGCAAGTATTACAGATTTCTTCATTCACTACTTCTTGGGTAAAGCAAAGCAGCTGTCTGTGTGATTAGAACTAGTGAGTGGGAGCCAGGACTCCTGGGTTCTTTTCCTGGCTCTGGTACTGACCTTTGGCAAATCACTTAACCTCCACGGCTCATTTCTTTCTTTCCTTAGTTCCAGTCCTGGCTCTAGCACTGATCTTGATTGGAGTCCTTGGACAAGTGCCATAATCAACTTGTGCCTCGGTTTTCCCATCTATAAAGCAGTGATAATGAGACTGGAGAGCAGTGAGGGAATAACCAGTTAGTGTTTGCACAGCACTTTGTGAGCACTGGGTGGAAGGTGCTGCAGAAAGATCAAATATCCTTTGTGTTAGGGTACTCATTTTATTTGCACTTGTTGTTACTCCTGCGATTCCCGTGCCACATAGACTCGTCAGCTCGTGATAATGCTCTTAGCTTCATTTATTAATATTGAGCCCCCACAGTGCAAAGAACCAGCCCCTGAGGTTAATGTATCTGCAACTGCATCAGATCTAATGTATAAAGGGATAGAAACGTCCCTGCCTCAGGAAATAAACCAACCACTAAATGCATGGGATTAGAAAGTAACTTCTCTCTTGGGTCTGCTGTTGCATAAATGCCTATTGAAGGGGTTTCACACCTGAGTCTGAAGCAGCTGATGCTCCTTCAGAGATTGAACTTGATGGTTCCCCGGTCTGATCTGGTCTGGTTGTACCTATGTTCCCAAGAGAACAAGCAGAGGAGGAATAGGCCTAACCATAGGCCCATGCTCCGATCTGGAGGCAAAATTCCCCCCATAGTTCAGAGGAGCTGGGGGTCCTGAGCCATTATGAAGCCAGGTGACAGCCACTTAATTTGGATTCAGATCCTGATCTGATTATCCCCATAAGTCAAGGGCTCAGTTTTGCAGATCCCAAGAAATCAAAAATCATGACTCACAAATAACATACGATGGGTTCCTTTTATTTTCTGAACAGGTAGGGCCCTGTTCTCAAGCTTTTCTTTGCAACTATAAAGCCTAGAAGCTTTTTGGTTTGAACTGAAAGATGAGAGTCCCATCCAATCACATGCCTCCAGGAGCTGGGGCTTGAAAACAAACCCCAAATACCGTGAGAGTTGGCAACACTGGGGGAGGGGTGCCCTTTTGACCTAGGCCGAAGGCAGCCAGGAGACACGGGGATTGGTATGAGCTGGAGGTGGTGAAGGAACTCGCCGAGGTCCTTTCTGAGGGGCTCCAAGACAGCCACAGTGCTGAAAGGGAGGATTTGGAGAAAGAGGAGGAGGTGGTTTGGTGCATGGGACTTGTTCACAGCATAGTGTGGCTGTGGAAGGGTTAAGATCCCTTCTAGTCTTTCCACAGCCCTGTGGTTAAATGCTCCCCGCACCCTCCTGACTCCACCCAGGGAGACGGGGCGGACTAGGATTGGCTCCCCTGAGGGGATCGTCTCCATACCAAACATAGACAGGGCAGGGAGCAGACACAGGGCAGGTGCTCAGAGGCCAGGGAATGTGCTGCTAGGCTGGGTTTGGGTGGAGGTGGCTCTTTGCCAGGGGTGATGGGGAAATGACAAACGCAATTCCCCTGACCAGCTCCCTCCTCCCCAGCTCTGCACACTAAGGACATTTATTCTGCTTTCTGCAGCGGAAGTGGGGGGCATGTTTACCTGCCCTGGGGGCCTGTTTCTTGGTGGGCCGCATTATCCACAACAGAGCCGAGCCCAGATTCTCTGGCCTGGGCAGGCTGCACTTGATGCAGGGAGCAGAGAGGGCGCAAAGGTAGCCCTAGGTCAATCCTAGCACCATCTGGGTGCCAGGCTGGTCCTTGGCATAAAGCAGAGCTGCCTCAGGACTTCTCTGTTCAACACTTGGCTGCCTTTGCCCGCAAGGGGTCGTTCTAGGAGCTGGGGATCATCAGAGGCAGGGACACCGATCGACACCTGTCTTTCCTCCAGCCGCACGCCCTGGAAGGTTTCTGTATGGCGGGAGAATCCTCCCCCGGCCTTCTAAGGCTGTTTTGCACCATCAGCAAAGTGCAAAGCAACCCTCACGGGCCGGCCAACGGAGCCCTGCTCCCCCTGTGAAATCCGTGTGCAGCCGGTGGCTCCCCTGCGTCCCAAGGCAGAGCTGCCATTGCGTACAGTCAGCTCGGTTCGAGGGTACCTTATTGGCTTGCCAAGCTACGCGTGCATTGGGTAGGAAGCGCAGGTACCTGTCAGAGGCAGGTGCGGTATATGCCCCCGTCTCCATTTGTTAACACTGGCCAAGTCTGATCCAGCGGCAGATGCCCTGCGAGACCCTCTCGGCAGCTTCCTCCCGTCCCCTCGGGTTAGGCACAACCCGGTCCCCTAAGTCTTTGGCCTGGAAAGTCTCCTCGCACTTCCGGTAGGATGAATGACTAGCGCTGGATCTTCGACAGGGGAAAGCACGCACCTGAGAACGCTGAGCGCTGTCCTGAATCAGGACCAGAGGGGAGCTTTCACCCCAGAAGCTCAGACCTCTGCGGCTGCTTTGGGTCTGTGCAACGTGCCTCAGGTGGCACCTGACCAAGGTTCCTCACCGAATTTGATCCGCTGGTTGGATCATTAGCTTGCTCGGGCCGGGTGCTGACAGGGAGCGTGACGTGACTGCTGAGCCATGCCCCCCGGGGAGCTGGTGCAGAGAGGCAAAGCAGCTTGCCCAACGTCCCACCGTAGCAGAGCGGGGAGTAGAACCCGGGTTTGCTGGATTGCTTAGGGCAGGGGCGGCTCTTCAGAGGTTAATCTGCGGCTCCTTGTAGAGGCACCGACTCCGGGGCTGGAGCTACACGTGCCAACTTCCCAATGTGCCGGGGGGGGCTCACCGCTCAACCCCTGGCTCTGCCCCAGGCCCTGCCCCCACCCCACCCCTTCCTGCCCCCTCCCCTGAGCCTGCCGTGCCCTCGCTCCCCCCCCACCCCAAGCCTCCTGCATGCCACGAACCAGCTGATCGGGAGGTGCGGGGAGGGAGGGGGAGGCGCTGATCGGCAGGGCTGCCAGTGGGCAGGAGGCACTGGGAATGGGGGGTAATGGGGGGCTGCTGACCAGGCGGCAGCGAGGCCAGGCAGCGGTTTGGCTTGGGAAAGCAGCCCGGCTGGCTGCTCCCTAGCAATCGATGGTGTGATCCAGCCAATACTGTGGCTCTTTGGCAATGTACACTGATAAATTCTGGCTCCTTCTCAGGCTCAGGTTGGCCACCCCGACTTAGGGGTTCCGGTCGTGGCCAGACCCCATTTGGGCACATCCGGGAACTGCAGGGCGGAGGGTCGGTGCAGTCTTTGCTGAAGACCCTGCACCTCCCACATGTATTTGTGTGTCTTTCATTCATCCATTTGCCTGTGGTGGCTTTCCTCCGCTTCCAGGCTCCGGCGAGGAGGCTGGTTGCAGGAAGTGTCAGGCCAGCGCACAAGCAGAGGTGAGGCAGCTGTGACTGTACAAGAAACCAGACAGCTCTGTTGGCAGCCCCGGAGGGATGGGTCGTGCGCAGGCCAGGGGAAGTGAATAATGAGTAGAGCTGGGCGGGAAAAGGCTTTCCTGACCCATGAGAGCTTGCAAGATTTTGAAACATTTTCCTGTCCCGAATAGGGATAAAAAGTCAAAAACCTCAACGTTTTCACGAACGGATGAAAAATGGCATCCGACTGAGCAAAACTTTTGTTTCAATTTCAACCTTTTTTAAAAAAATACTTTTTTTTTTTAGTATAAATTAACTAAAAGTTCAAAACAAAGTTGCTTTGCACTGAAAAAAAAACCCCAAGAAACTTTTCATTTAGAAAACGCCCACTTTTTCTTCTTTTTTTTTTGGAATTGGGAGATTCGTTAGAACCGGCCCTTTTCTGCGAACGGTTCTGGAGTCGACGAATCAGCGTTTTCTGATTGGGGAAAAAAACCTTTCATCGGAAAATTCCCAGCCAGCCCCGTTAATGAGCAAAGGGTTCTGGGGCAAAAAAAAACCAGGCGGCAGCTAGGTCAGGCAGCGAGTTGGCTTGGGAAAGCAGCACGGCTGGCTGCTCCCGAGCAATTGATGGTGTGATCCAGCCGACACGCCTGCATCCTGGCTGCTGAACTGGTTGACCAGCAGAGTCTGACTCTGATACTTGAAAGTAAAAGTTAAAGAAGTCGCTTGGCAACGGAATCATTGTTATAAGTAATAACGTTAATCCGAAGTATTACCTATATGGCACCTTGGCAGCATGCGAGGTGCCATAAACACAGGTCCCTGCCTCAGAGAGCTTCCAGTCAGTCACTTCAAGGCAGTTACTCTTGATTTACACCAGTGTAACCTCCATCAGGATCTGGCCTGAGATGTTTCATTCTTCCACCCTGTGTCCAATTTAAAAATCAAAGACCAACCTGCCTTCCTTGCTCCTTTTGTTTGGTGATTTCTAGGAGGTCATTCCTGCCCCCTTGCCTCCCAACTGCCCGATGGATTGTAGCCCCAGACCCATGGTTATATAGACCCAGATTGGAAAGGGATCATTTTCCTTTCTTGCCCTTTCTTAATCACAGTGTAGCTTGAGTTTTGCTTTTAACTCTTTCCTGTGTAATTAATATTTTCTTCCCTATGTAGCTAATGTTTTCTTTTTTCATTAATAATTTGTTACCTTTTCCCTCTTTTTTTTTTTTTTTTTTTTTAACATTTCCTAACATTTGCCAATTTGTTAGCCCTTTCTCGGTAAGATTTTTCGTTTTTCTTGTCTCACCCTCTTTACTTTTAGTGCTGGTTCCGACATCAGCCTCCCCCGCTTCCTTCCTGTTGGTTCTGCTCTGTCTTCCACCATAGTCAAGGCGACTTCCATTGACTTCAGTGGGAGCTGGATGGCTTCCTACGTGGATGCTGCATGATCCAGTGAAAATGGGCCCAACCATTGTCCTAGCTCCTTCCCTCTTAAGTCAAGTGGAACTTTGCACGTCTAGGCCTGTGGGTTCAAGGTGGCCGAGCACATTCGTGACTGACCCTCATCCCCCTTTGGTAGGGGTGGGGGGGCCGGTGTGAATTAAGATCTCAGTCTGGTTCTCTGTGGGGGCAGGCGTGTCTGCACTGCAAAAACCAGCCCCACCGGTGGCACTAAATGGCCCCATTTTAGCAGCCTCAGCAAAGAGACCCCAGGGCTGAATGAACCCTGAAGGCTTAACCCCAGACCACTATTTAGACACGTTGCTGGAGTAACTTCCCCGTGGGGCTGGGGGCGCGGAGGGTGACAAAAGAAGTACCCAACAGAGGGGATAAGAATGCACCTGAAGGGGATCCCCTCCTACTTTATACTACACCTGCTGTGGCCCCCTGCCATAAATTACATGCCCTCAGACTTCCTCCTGGCTACACATGGTATCTCACACCCTCACCTCTGGAGTTAGTATTAGACGCTTGTGCTGTCCATCCTATCCCTGCCCTGGAGTCTGCAGGGGGATGGGTTGTAACCTTTTCTCTTACACAACAAGAATAATGTGAAGAAACCCCAGGAACGCAGTTGGGTCCCAAAGAACCGGGTTTACTAGCTATTCACAAACACGCCATGTCTAGCCATGCGCACACCGAGTGGCTCTGACTGGTTTCTGGAGGCTTCCAAAATATAGAACACAGTCAAAGTCTAGCCCCCCACCACCACACACCCACCCCGTGCTCTGGCGGGTTTCTGACAGCTTCTAAGACGTAGAACACAGACCGCGCCATTAGAGGGCTCACAAACTATTTAAAGGGCTACTACCCTTTTCTGATGCACTCCAGGATGTCCGCACGAAACGTCAAAGGAAAAATGTCTGTCCCGCTGCCTGTTGTTTTCCATCATTTAAACGGCGCGAGTCATGGGGTCTATAGTACCGGGCGTTGAGGGACAGGGAGTTTGCTTTGCCGTAGAAGGGAAGTAGAAAGTGTGAAGGGGGGAAGCGGTGTTGATGCCGATTGCTGTCCCAGACCCTCCCGGCTCAGGCTGGGAGCAGAAAGATGCTGGGTAGACTGTACGGAGGATCCATCGTGTCTACCCAAGGTAGGGTGACCAGAGAGCAAGTGTGAAAAATCAGGACCGGGTGTGGGGAATAACAATGGGACATTTGGTCATCCTAACGCCAGGGCTAAAGTCCAGATGCCTCCGGAGTCCCTGGCGCTTGTCCTGGGCGGTGTTTGTTTTGGTGGCTAAGGACCCCTCCCTGGGACACCATGCTGGAATGCTTGGTTATAGCCAGAGTAAATAATTCAGTCTGTGGTGCAATTTTTTCTGGGAAAGCATCATTTCCTGCACCAATCAGGGCCTGGGCATGTAGGTCATGGGGCCCTTCTCCCCACTAATGTCCAATGGCAATTGAAAGAGTTTTCTCTCCTCCTGGCTTGTTGGACCAGCTATTTCCAGGCAGTCCCAGGGGCCTTCCTGGAACATGCTGCCTGGGTCATTGTGTCCGGGGAGCTGTGTGTCCGGGGGTCTGGCAGAGGACGCTGTAGGTAAGGAATGCAGGCCACCCTCTTCCAGTCCTATTGCAGAGAGTGGAACGGTCTACCTCTCTGGGTGGTTGGCTGGTCTTGTTAAGGCACCAGACTGGGGATCGGGAAATGTGAGCACAGTTCCTGGCTCTGCCGCTGACTCCCTGTGTGGCAAGTCAGTTAAACTTCTCTGGGCCTGGGTTTCCTCTCTGTAGAATGGGGATCTGGATAGTTCCTTACCTCCCAGGGGCCATGTGACAGATTTATCAGTTTGTGAGTTGCTCAGCACTGTGGCAATGGGGGGGCCCCTATGAACAATGTAGATAGATTCCACGCTGCCCCCCAAATACCTGCCACTGTCACGACCTAGCTGGGCTGGCTTTAAATCAGCACCAGGGCTAGAGGCAGCTGCCCCCAACTCCAGTTCCCTGTATTTTACCCTATCTATCTAAAAATAGCCCTTAGCTGCCATGTTCCAATACAGATCCCAGCTTTCCCCATATTTGAGGGTGCTGGGAGTTGTGCCCCCCTCCCAATAAAGCTGGATTAGGATCTGAACCTTCCCAAAGTTTGGAGAGCCAACTCTGGGGTCCTGCTTTGAGCCTATCTTTAAGCACACCAGGGCTGGGGTCTGTGACGTAGCCGTGAAACCGGTTTATGGCCTGAGCCCGTGCTGCTCTGTGGGATGGATCTGACAGACAGGAGCTAAAAAAACCTGTTTCATAGCCTGTGAAATTGGCTGCATCTGTCACTGTCCTTAACAAAGTGGTGAGACACCAGAGCGGGTCTTGTGATCAAGGTGTAAAGAGCAATGCATGGGCCCGGAGCTGCCCCTACTCCCATCCCAGCGTGTGACAGCTGTGATGTGGGACGGGACCCGAAAGGGACAGCGGCCAGAGAGCCCCTCTGCCAGGTGAATGAGCCAAAGGGAGAAAAGGGGGCCTGGCAGAGGGGATGAGTGAGCGGCGCAGGGAGAAGCAGCATGTCAGGGGAGGGATAGAGGCAGCAGTGGGAGAATTGTACAGTACCAAGCAGAGGCTCCAAAGTCCCTCCAGACTGTCAGCCACCTTCCAAAGGGCACCGGGAAATGTTCAGCGCTCAGAGAAGACGTATCATGTAATAGCTCTAGCTCCTGGGGGCCTGGCGGGACACTGGGCTAACGAAGCCGCCTCGCCTCCTATGCAAATCCTGGCACAAAAAGCCCCAAATGAAATGGATTTAATGGGCACGTCCTACCCTAGCATCCTCAAGGCTAACGCCCTCCAGCCTCCCTGTCCTTCCCCTGCACAGAGCTGGCTGGGTGCACCCTGGCCTGGAAGCGTGGAGGGGCTTCAGCTCCAGCACTGGGGGCCCCAGCAGAGCTGCACAAGGGGCTCAGGTTGGCCTAGCAAATAGGGTTGCAGGGCAGGGGTCAGGGGCAGGGCATGGGGAGGCCCAGTCGGGACCAGCAAGGGACGCGGCAGGTCAGGACTGAGCTGCCTTGAGGGAGCTTGTGCTGAGCCTACCGGAGGCTGGTGCTACTTGACCCTTCCTTCCTCCTCCCTGCACTTTTCACTGCTGCTGTCCTTGTCCCTACTGCGGCTGTTTCTCCGGGGTCACGCGGCTCGACCTCCCGCTCCTGTTAGCTGAGCTCTTTAGAGATGCCAGTGCTATTGAAGGGGGAGAGACCTGTCCCAAGGACTGGCCCTGAGCCACCCCAGCCTGTGAGCTGGAGAGGAAACGCTGTGCCAGCTGCTCCCAAATCCTGCCGGGACGATCAATCAGCAGAGGCAGAAGCTGGTCACTGAGGACCCTTGGAATCTCCATGCCAACCCAACTCCATGCCTAGGCCGGTGTCCTGCCGGACAGCCGCCAACCCCGGACGGGCACTCCCGGGAGTGAAGACTTCTGGGTTCCATGCCCGGCTCGGCCGCCATCTTGCTGTGTGACCTGGGGCGAATCACACCTGGAGGATCCATTAGCCAATGTTTGCAAAGCCTGCCGAGTGCTCTGCAAACAGGCAAATGCTCCTCACTGCACTGAGTGGGAAGCTCTCTGGGCGGAGGTTTGAAAGAGCTCTGAGAGGCTGGGGGTTGCTTTGAAGTAGCTGCTTGATCCCCTGGCGGATGCTTCGGCACCTTCAAAGCATTCCAGGGCCTGGCACAAGTGTTCAGAGAGCTTCTCCTGCCCAGCTCTGGGCTGGGGGGCCACACCCCGAGGAAGGCATCCCAGAGGACTATTCCACACAATCCCCAAGGTCTTTGATGGGCTGGGGATGAAGGAAGCAGAACTGATAGCAACAATAACGCTAATCATTAATTGTACTTCTAAAGTCTCTGCCCAGAGCCCATGGGGTGCTAGACTGGCAAGGAGAAGGAAAACCGAGGAGTAAGTAAATAGCATGTGCTCCAAACTCTAGACGCTGGCAGAATCTCAGCACTGCAAGGCAGCAGCCTCCTCTGGGAAGGGGGGGAAGGGGAACATTTCTGTCTCCGTCGCCCATTCGCTCCTTGACCCCCCTGCTCTGGGGGCAGATGAGCCCGCCTGCCAATTGACACCACACCTGGGCTGATACCCCCTGATGGCCGCTCACGGGGGGGGGGGGGGCGGCGTTTTCATTCATTGCTAGTATTGACCTGGCCTGGATTAGAACCACCTGCAAGGGAAAGGTTCTGGGATGCACGTTGCTGAGAGAAGGCGGTTGTATGGTGCAGGCCGGGCCTGGGAGTCAGGAAACTGCCTTCAGTTCCTGCCTCTGCCACACTGTGACCTTAGGCAAATTCCTTAATCTCTTTGTGCTTCTCTTCCCCATGGGCCGAATAGGGATGCTCCTTCACTTCTCCCACTCTCAGGCTAGTTAGGCTGTCAGCTTTTCAGGGCAGGGACCGGCTCTTCTGAGAATTTATGATGGATCTGTGCAGCACCTCCTAGCACAATTGGGTCATGCTCAGAGTCCGGGGCAATGCAAGTAATGAAGACTCTAAAATCAGTCCCATTCTCAGGCTACGTGGGGCGGTCAGTTCCTCTGAGCCAGTGTTTAATACCTAAGCAAAGTCTTTACTCTTTCAGCTGTCGGGGGCTGTCATTGCCGTGGCAGGATGGAAACTGACCCTGGGCTTGAGGACGGCTGGAGTGTCAGGGAAAGGTTCAGGGGTGAGGTTTTCTTCTGATGTTATTTGAGCCCATCTCTCCTTTGGCTCCTCAGCAGAATCTGCTACAGGTTAGGCAGATCATAGAACTGTATGTAACCAGTGGCTGGTACAGTTTAGGCATGGAATAATTCTGCTGGACAGACCCCTAACATAGCAGCTCTTTGGCTGGTTGACAGCAGCTCATTCCCTTCAGTCAGCGGCTGGCTCGCTCTGTGTTTCTCTGATCACATGGCCCTGGGTGTGTTGTTGTGTCATTGTTCCTTATCTCCCTAGACACATCATCACACAACTTGCCAAAGGTTATATTGCTCTCTGCCCACTGACCTGTTTCCTTTTTCAAAGACCGGGGACGGGATTCCTGGGACAAACCTGGAGAGTTTGTTTAGCCTAGGCCCCTGTCCCAGCAAGAGAAGCATGCAGCCCAAAGCCTGGCCCTGGGAGTGCAAACAGAGCCTCGCGCTCCTGCTCAGCGTCCTGTCTTTTCAGGGCTGCACAGCAACCAAGGAGCAGGTCAAATGGAGCTGCGGAAAGCAGCGTGGCCGCTCCTTGGGTTTGCTTTCAGCCAGAGCCTCTCGGCTACTGGAGATGGCCACAAGGTTCATTTAAAGGGGACCTGGGAAGGGAAGGAAAACGAGGCTTGTGTCCTTCTTCAAGGCTTCTTTGTCGTGGCTAAAGAAGGGCCTGAAGATTTTTCATACACACACTCTCACACTCACTCACTCTCTCAGAGGCAGGGATGCATTTTGTCGGTTTTCGCTGAAGTTCTCCTTGGAGGACCTAGAGAAGTGGACCGGGAGATTTCACAGGCCTTAAACCCAGGGTTGTGAGTTCAATCCTTGAGGGGGCCATTTAGGCATCTGGGGCAAAAATTGAGGATTGGTCCTGCTTTGAGCAGGGGGTTGGACAAGATGGTCCCTGAGGTCCCTTCCAACCCTGATATTCTATGATTCTATGGGCAGGACTTTGAATCTTTAACAAAGAGCTTCCCTGCCCAGTATCTGTTTGACATTTGAGTTAAATACAGTAGAACCCTATTTATCCAGCCCTGCATTATCGGACTCTCTGTGTTAACCGAACAGCCAGTGCATACAGGATCGTTACAAAGCATGAAAACATCCCCCCTTCTTTACTGACAGTACACACGTGCCATTGTTTTGAGTAAAGCACCTGTCCTTAAAAATGCAGAAATGATAAGCTCGAGCAACTCAAAACTAGACCCGTATTGCGGTTGTTGCCACTTCAAATGATCATTTAAGCATTTTTAAAGGGGGTGGGGGGTGTGTGTGTGTGTGTGTTAGGAAGTCTTTTACCTGCACGAATGTGGGGGCGGTGGGGGAGAAGGGATAGCTCAGTGGTTTGAGCATTGGCCTGCTAAACCCAGGGTTGTGAGTTCAATCCTTGAGGAGGCCATTTAGGGATCTGGGGTCAAAATTGGGGATTGGTCCTGCTTTGAGCTGAGGTCCCTTCCAACCCTGAGATTCTATGAATCTGGCAGAGAGGTTTTGGGGCCAAGATTTTCAAGAGTGGCCACTGATCATTAGGGCCTCCCTGCCTGAGAGCCCATCTTGAGACCCCTTAAGGGACCTAGTTCTCAGAAGCACGGAGCACTTCCACTGACACCAACTTCTGCAAATCAGGCCTCTCTAAGGTGTCACAAGCTGAGCCCCCAAAATCTGAGGCCAGTTCTACACTTACAAGGCTTTGCTGGTAGAGCTACACTGGTGTACTATACTGGCTAAGCAACGCACACCCAGTGTGGACGCAATTTATACCAGCCAAACTGTGCTGCTTCCAGTGTTCCAGCCCCTCCCAGTGGCCTAAGACAGACTGGCAAAACTGCAGTTTTGCTGGTATAACTGTGTCTACACTAGGGATTTCTACCGGCCCAGTTGTGTCAGTCAGGGACCCCACCTCTTCATACCCCAACTGACACAGCTGTGCCAGCAGAAGTTTGCCATGTAGTCCTGGCCTGAGGCACCCAAAGGTGGGTAGAAACCAGATAATTTCAACCTTCGGCCCAGATCCTCTCATGTGTTTTGGTGCCTAACTCAAATTGATTTCAAAGGGAGTTAGGCACCTAAGTATCTTTGAGAATCTGGGCCCAAATAACTTGTTAGAGGCTCCAGAAGGAGCAGCAGGCTTGGAGCCAGGATTAGAATTTAGGATCTCCTGACTCCCAAGCTTATGGTCAGCCCACTGGGCCACCCTTAACCACAGCCAGGGGATTTCATTGTACACAGCTAAACTGAGGTGGAGAAAGCGCCAAGAGGGGTGTGTTCAAACCCAGGCCATTCTAAATATAGTCCTGACCGTAACAGGAGAGATGGCACCTCAATCAGGGACGTCATATCAGATTTTCTCTGATGGGGGTGGGGCAACTTTAACTATGTTTCCAGGGGCTACTTACGCACCTGAAAACTCAAGGGTTTTTTTTGTTTTGTTTTTTTTCAGATAACTTAGAAATTAGCTGACAGGAGCATTGTATCTAATTCCTATATAAAGAGAGAATTAAATAAATATTAGACCCACTCAGCTCTAATATTAACATGTTCTCACATCTTGTGCCAAGTCACTTAAGGGACACTGGTTAGGTTTAAAATTTTAATGTATATTCTTACTTTGTTACTAGCTCTCGAATACAACTGTAGAAAAAATCTAGATGACTTTCTATCACTTTTTTCCAGTTCACTGAGCTTGGACTAGATCATTTAACTTTGGAAACACCCTACTAGGGCAAGGCCCCGTGAGTTTCCCCTGCACCTTCCTGGGATCTAGGTGTGTTACCTCACGATAAATGATAGACTAGAAACTGACCTTCAACAAGAGTGAAACTGAGTACTTGTGGCACCTTAGAGACTAACCAATTTATTTGAGCATGAGCTTTCATGAGCTACAGCTCACTTCATCGGATGTATTCAGTGGTATTTTCCACTGCATGCATCCGATGAAGTGAGCTGTACCTCACGAAAGCTTATGCTCAGATAAATTTGTTAGTCTCTAAGGTGCCACAAGTCCTCCTCTTCTTTTTTCCTCTCCCCCTAGGGGTTCCTCTTTTACAGGCTAGACTTCCAGATCCTTAATTTAATCACCAGCCCTTTCTCATCTTAATCACCTTGCCTCTGTTTGTAAACAAAACATTGCCTCCCTGCCCCAGGGACATCTCTCCTCTGCAGAACTTACCTTTCTCACTAATGCTGGGCTGTAGTTAAGAGATCCCCCTGGGAGCTCCCACACCTCCTGTAGGAACCTCGGGGGAGGCGGTGGGGAGGCTTTGTCTGTAAACTTTTTGGGGCAGAGACCATCTTTTGGATCAATGTTTGTCCAGCCCCTAGCACCAGGGAGTCTTGGTCCTTGGCCAGGGGTCCTGGGTGCTACAATAATGCACATCATAAATCATCATCACGTCTCTGGCAGCAACTTCCTGCCTTTTGCCTGCTCAGGGGAGCTCCTATTAATACTCCTCATGAGGACTCTGCCCGGTGCTTAATTTGTAATGAAAGAGGCATCAGGGCTTAAGCAAGTCTTCTACACTCCTAACTGATGCAGCAAGTGCCAGGGCTACGAACTGCCAAGCCTAGAGGTGCCGGGGCTTAGGCCTGGCACAAATTAAGCCCTGACTCTGCACCCTGCACGTTGAGGATCTCAAAGCGTTTGACAAGCAGCAGGAGATAGGATGTCTCAGCAGCTGTTAGGGGTGGGGAGGGGCTCATCATGTCATTAGCCCCGGAAAGCTTCAAATAAAAGCACCTCCTGGTGAACTCAGTGTGCACGAGAAGTGAGCGGCTTTTTACCCTGCATCGCCTCCTAGTGGCCAAGTACATGAACTAACTTCAACCGCCTCTTCATACTCTGCAAGGTCATGCTGGCTAAACTTTCCTGGAGCGCTCTCTGCTTGCAAGGGGCCTCTGCTTTCGGAAGTCCAACCTGAGGCACCTAGGCCCAGATCCTCAAAGATATTTAGGTGCCTACCTCCCATCTTGGAGGATCTGGACCCTACTGCCTGGCATTTGGCATGGCCCACGACCTGCGGCTCCCCGTCCTCAGCCAGGCAGGGTGGGTATCAGGTGCAAGAGGCCAGCTTGTCAAGTTTCCCCACCTGTAATTGGTGCTCATCCCCCACCAGCTTCACTACAGCTAGCTTCTTTGAAAATCTGGCCCCGTGTCCGAAATGGGGCACCCCAGAATCAGTGATCACCTCTGGACATGGAGTTGTAAGCAAATGTGGTACCTTCCTCCCCAGCAAACCCGCACCCAGGCTGGATTCAGAGCCACATCTCCTGAGAGTAGGGACTATGGTGAATGTTTCTTGCTCTTTGCTCCTTTGAGCCCTGCAGACCAACAAAGGGAGACGAGAGTGAATTGGAGCCAGATCCTCAAAAGTATTTCGGTGCCTCACTCTCATTGAAATCAGTGGGAATCTGGGCCTCGGAAGAGCCTATGCCTTCTTGTGCAGCATCAGGCAAATTGCTGACAAAGTTCCGGTCGCTGGGCTAACCTGATCCACCTGCGCTGTCCGTGAAGGGGCCGCACAGCTGTAAACAAGCCAGGATTTGGGGAGCAGAATCTCTAGAACTGGTGATGATGAGTAAGGAGGAAAGAATCCAGCTTCATTCTCCAGCAGGAGGGGGAATTGTGTTATTTGCAAGCAGAGCGGGTGTGATTGGGAGTCCCTGAGAGACACGCAGCCCAGGTCCCTCCAGAGGCGGTTTTGCAGAGTCACTGAGGAGCAGAGCTGTGTTTTGATTTAGAACGTGGAATCAAAGGCAAAAGAGGAAGAGCGCTGAGGGAGGAGGCCTGGCTGTATGGAAGAGACAGGTACAGTTAGAGTTCCCATCATTTCAGTGGCTCTGGGACACTTTTAATAGTGGGGGTGCTGAAAGCAGTTTTTACTTTTTGCCTCCTGCCCCTCCTTATTCCTGGGTCCGGGAGCAGGGTTGTGTCTCCAGGGGGACCAGGACAGGGTAAGGGGGCTGAAGCTGGGGATCGGCACAGGGCCAGGAGTGGAGCCCTGGGTGCAGGGCTGGTGACTGGGACCCTGGGAGTGGAGCCCCAGCTGCAGGGCCGGGAGCGAAGCCCTGGGAACAGGGGACTGGTGCAGGGCCCTGGGAGCAGAACCCCAGGAGCAGGGCGCGGGACTAGGAGTGGGGCCCAAGGCACAGGGCCAGCAGTCGGGGAGCGGGGCTGGGGCCCCAGGATTGGGAACGGAACTGGGAGCGGGGTGCTGGGCACTGAGTCCCAGGCACAGGGCCAGTGGATGGGGAGTGGGGCGTGGGGCTGGTGACCAGGGCCCCGTGTAAAACCTGCAGCACCCCCCGCATCCCTAGTTCCCATGCCTTTGCATCACTTAAATAATGATGGTGTATAATCGAACAATAAGAGAGTTCAAAGGAATTCTGTTCCCTGGATATAATAGGTCTCTGCTCCCAGGTTTGCTGTCCTAACTGCTAGACAACACTTCCTATTTATGGAGATAGTTCCTCCTGCTGACTGTAGCACGGGGAACCAAACAGGTATGGTGATTTGAAATATCACAGGCCAGATTGTCTGTACAAACTGGCTGTGAGACTTTCAGAAGCTTTGTATCGCATTGCAATAAAAAAGAAATTAAATGCATTTTGCATGGTTTTTTTTTTTTTTAAAATAAAACGAACAGGATCCACTTTTTTTGTAGATGGTCTGTATCTTTAGATGCAAAGGCGGTGTCCTGTACAGCTTAGGAGCCTGGGAGCCAGGACTCCTGGGTTCTATTCCCAGCTCCTGGGGTCATTGATTCTGTGAATCTGGGCAAGTCACTTAACTCTGTGCCTCAGTTTCCCCATCGATAAGGTGGGTTATACTCATGCTCTTGCAGGGATGCTGGAAGGGCTGAGGTTGCAAAGTGCTTTGAGATCTTCCAATGAGGCGTGGGATAATGTGATAATACTGCCTAGCCGTCAGACAGGCTGCCAGACCCCGGCCTGTTCTCTCACTGCGTGCTAGGACTGCTCACGTTCTCCACCTAAGAGTTTGATGCCGGTGTGTTTGAGGTGGCTGTTCTAGGCTGCGGCTGCTGCCTGTCTGATTCTTGTTGTAACGTCTGCTCTTTCCACAGGGTGCCAGCAGGTGGCGTGTCTCCCTCGCAAGTCGGCCAGCTCTGGCGAACTGGGCACCAGTGGCCTGGGTTGTTTGGGGGCCTGTGTGAGCCTGAAGCCTTCTGCTCTTATCCACCCCGTGTCTCTAGCTCCTAGCTCGCACTTTTCATCGGCAAGGCAGCATGCTTCACAACAGACATCAGTGTCATCATCCCCATCCCGCAGAGGGGGAAACTGAGGCGCGGGGGGGACTTGACTAAGGTCACCCGGCAAAGCAGTAGCAGAGCTGAGAATTGACTCCAGGTCTCCTGATTCCCAGTGTGGTGTCCTATCCATTACCATGGTACCTCCCCAGGCTGGGCTGGAAGGACTCAGCCCGGTAGGCCTCACTGACACTCAACCTGTTCTGCTCCAGTACGGCAGGGGACAGCCTGATACCCCGAGAACAAGCACCTCTAAGCTCTACTCTACACGCTGTGGGCTGCAGCTCTGCTCAGCCCAAAACTCTGCCCCAGAGCCCAGTGCCATCTGCCTGCTGCCGCTTGAGATGCCTCTAGGTCACGATTGATCTTTTCCCCCTCCAGGGTAAAGAAGCAGTTTGACTTGCTGCTCACCCCTGCACAGCTCGGCGCACTGCTGCCCTGGCAGCTGCCGGCTGGAATCCAGACCCGATCGGCCGAGTGAAACAGTTGCAGCAGGAATAGCAAAGGGGCTGGCGAAGTGGTGGAGCTAAATCTCAACTGCGCGGACTAAGCAACGAGGGGGAGAGTGCTCTCAGAGGCCTCTGTGAGGGACAGGATGCTGCGGGGGAGAAGCTGTAGGAGTCCCTGGAGCTGCATGGTCAACTCTCCGCCCTTCATCCTGCTGAGTAGGGAGATAACCCTGCAGAGCCAGGGCCCCACGCTGTGGACAATGGGGCCATGGGCTGCATTTCAGCAGCACTGTCTGTAGGGAGGGGGCCGATCCTGAGCCCAGCGGAGGTTTTGCCCTTGACTCTGGTGGGATCAGGATGGGGCCCAAAGGTTGTAAGGTGCAGTGGGAGACAGATGTTAAGTGGCCTCTGTTATTTGTCAGTCTACACATCTGTCTGGGCTAGTGGTCGTGGGGGGCGCGGAGCTCGTGTATCTCGCTCGTGCATTTGGGGCAGGGCAAGGTGGGGGCGGGTGTCATCCCTTTGACTCCTTGTTAGTGCGAGACAAGCTGACTGCCTCACAGGCTGCCAAGGACAGTTGGCCAGAACATCAGGCCGGATTCTGCCCCGCCCCTGTGTAACGCGGCTGGTGGCCACGGCGTCCCGCCTGGTTCTCATCAGCTGAACTGGGTCCAGCGCCTTTCTGTTTTCTCACTGCCCCTTGCTCTAGGCAGGGCTCTGTGCTTCCTAAAGCGAGGGGGGGCTTTGTTGTCCCCTGGCCTGTGCTGGAGGGGGTCTCTCTGCACCCACAAACTGTTCTTTTTTGGAGCCCTTATAGCCAGTAAATGGAACCATGTCTGGGGTTCAGGCCAGGGCGCCAGGCAGGCTGAGTGGCATGCATCTGGACACTGCTGACTGGGCTGCCTCCCTCTGCCGAGAGATCTGTCCTGGGGAGGTTGGGGGTGGGGTGGGAGAGAAATCGGGGAGTGGTGCTGAGCTGGAAGTGTCTGCCCAGGTGGGAGAGGGCCAGTCGTCCCGCTTGGGTCCCAAGACAACGTAAATTTTTGCTTTAATATCCAGCACACCCTGCCTGAGCAGAAAGCAGGGCTGCTGGATTGGTGGACCTAAGCGCCGACCTGGCCTGACCCAGCTCAAGCTGCAGCAATGAGAGAGCCCCTGTCCTCTCACTGGGGCCTTGACCTGCGCCCATCTCTCCCGGGAGTCTCCAGCAGGGCCCGAGCCCCGCATTCCTCTGGTCTCCTGCCCTTCCTCCCTGATGGATGGGACAGGCAGGGGGAGGGGCAGGGGGAACAGCTCCTCTTCCTTCATGTGCCATTGTTGGTTCCCTTTTCTCCAGCCAGCAATCTGCTCCCTGCATGCCAGCAGACAAAGGCTCTAGCTCCAGGGCTCTTCACTCCCCCTATTGTGCCCTGGGGAAGGCATTTGGCCATAAAGATTTACCGTTTGCATCTCAATGCAGCCTCCTTCCCCACCCTCCATCTCCCACCACAGATCCTGAGACGCAAACCCCCAAGATGGGCCTGCAGCCCAGGGGAACCCCAGCAGGAGGGTCCTTTTCCATGGAATCAGGACCCTGCGGCATGGAACAAGCCCAGGACTCAACCCGCTGTGCCCAGGAGGTTGTGGGTGGGCTGGGTCATCAGCAGGGACTTTGCCAGCTGTGAACCCCCCAGATCCTAAGGGATCAGTACAGGGGAGTCTTGTGAGCCGTGTTTCTGCTTAACAAAGAGCTTGACCTGAAGTTCACCTGCTTTGAAACCGCTGAGAGTCAGTGTTGCTGAGCTGTTAGTTCTGTCTGTGTGCGCAGGGCCAGGGATAAGGGGAGGAAAATTCAGAGGGCCTTGGTCAATATTTCCCCTCTGCCTAACGTTGGACAAGGTGCGGTGTGCCTGTTGACTTTCAGCTGCCCCGCCCCAGAGCTGGCTGCATTTCAGTGGTGCTGTCCGTAGGTTGCGAAGTGCTTTGGGATCTTTCGGGATGAGAGGCACAAGAGAAGTGTGTAGGGAGGGTGGGGGCAGGGGAGAGACCAAACGTTCAGCTCATTACAACACATAGTGACAAGCTACAAACTTCGGGACAGGAGCCAGGCGTTCCCCCAACGTTTGGAGGGGAAGGGGATTGGATCGGGGGGATGGATTGGTTTGGCCCACCTTTAATATTGATCTGTTTGTATATTTCATGTGTGTGTACGCAGGTGTAGATTGGAGTGTGTGTTTGTGCTGGGGGGGTGTTTATAGTGGGGGGCTGAAAGGCTCATGTCTTTGTTCTTCCCAGTCGGTTGAAATACAATCTTAACCTTGTCGGCCTTGACAGCTCCCCCTCAGTTTCTTTTTGAGCCCTTCAGTTTCAGTCTTGCTGGGAGGCTGCTGTTCACGGATCCCACTAAAAACCAAGCGGATTAGGGCCATGCCTGCCTGGGCCACCCCTCGAACCCCGTGTTCTCAGAGCTCCCAGGGGGAACCACACTGCATCCTGGGAGTGCACGGTCTGCAATATGTTGGGGCTTGTTTTAGGCAACATTGCTGCTCAGGGACCCCGAACTCCATGGCTCTGCCACTGAATGGTCCCTGGGCACCGCGTTGACAGTGGGCGTGGTCACAGCCTGCTTCCATTTCAGAGCACAGACAGACCTACCCACACTGAAAGGTGTTTTCAACAGGGCCAAAGCCTTGGTTGTCGCCCAGGTCTCACTCTCTGCACAGTTCAGGGAGCACGGTTAAGGTGTCTATGGGTCTGTGCTGTAGTTGCTTGTGGACCGTTGCAAAGAGTGGGGCCACTTATTCACAACCACCAGCTTCTCCATGAAGTTTAAACCTTCAGTGCTCCCAGATTGTCCTGTCCATGCTCAGACCGTGATTCTCATCAACGTGCTTGTTGTCTCTGGTGGGACGGTCGCACAGTTCAGACTACGGGCGAATTGCGGACTGGTGGGGGTGGGGGTGTCTGTTCCTTGGAGGAGTCGAGCCTCACCATTGTGTGTGGTTTGCCTGTGTTTCTGTCCTCTGATGGGATGATGTAACCTTTTGAAACAGAAGGAAGATCTGCTGAGACAACCAGATTTTATTCTCTCAGGGAGAGGAGTAATGGAGGGAGGTGATGCGAGACTCGGGTGGTGGGGGCAGGATAAGTAGCTAGATAACAGGTAATTAACCATGCACATGAGATTTTCTTTTCTCAAGAAATTATTTGCCTCTGTGGATTTAAAACCCCTTGGAATCTTCCCTGACACAGACACAGACGCACACACAGATGCCACTGAAAGGTTTATTTGTTAGACTTCACACTCCCCCGCCCTCGTTGCTTTCACACAAAATAACTGCATGTGACTTTACATGCCTAGTTCTATGCATGAAGGATACTCAGTGGTCTCACAGCTGTATCTCTTCTTTGAATAATTATCTCAGTGCTGGGGGTCTGGCCGGGGGTTTTGCAGACCTGCTATGTTCAGGATCCCACCCTATTTGCAAAGGGATTGCTTGAATTGTTGGTCCCTATCAGTCACCTACCATCATTACTGCAGATACTTCAGTAGTTTGTTCGCCTAGGAATTTATATTACACCCATCAGTGAGGAATCCGAGTGCTTTCCAAAGGGACTAGAGCGTATGCATGATAATAATTAGCACAATTTTGCAAAGGGGGTAGTCACATCTCTTTGGCGCTATGCTTTTGGCCAGGGAGAGCTGGGAACCGGCTGGGTGTGAAGCTGTCCATGCCATGCACAGCAATCGCTCTTTCACTTCTCTCCCTTTTCTGTTACATCAGCTCTGCTGGCAGGGTGGCAGTGAATCACCCATAGTTGCATCATGGTTTGCTTTCACTCAGTACAGATCAGCTTGGGCTCCATGCTCTGCTCAGCCAGCTGTTCAGAAAGCGTGAGCGAAAGGGATTGTGAATAACATCTCCAAGAGAATGCGGGGTGGGGTGGTGGGGGTGGTTTGATTCAAAAGCATATTTGCAAATACCGGGAGCAGCATTCACCCACCTCAGTGATAAGTATAGTGTGGATGGGCCCTTGACTTCACTGTGCCTCAGTTTACCCATCTGTGAGGACAGCTAACGATTCACAAAATCGCTCTTGAGATGGTTCTCCCTGATTTGGAAGGCTGGGTTTGAGCTACTGCCGTCCCCAGGGCCTTTGTCAGTCTGCTGAAAAGCCCTTATGTTATCGCCTAGACACACAACTATTTTAGTGTAGTAAATAAATCCCTCCTCCCCCTCCCTTTGCTCTCTTCACCAGTGAATTGCCAGTCGGAGTGGATTTTACAGGCCCTGAAAGTGATGGGGTTGTAAACTGACTCCCAGCTGGTGAGAAGGAAGAGTTTCCCCTTGATTATGCAGTACACAATTGGGTGCATTATAGCAGGGCTGGTCCTTTCCTTTTTAAGGGACACTGTCAAATTAAAAATGACACATCTGACTGAATATTTAACTCCTGTTGTTCCAAGGAACCCCTGTGATCTTTCCAGAACAGTGATTTTTGGTCAGTTTGTTTCCTTTGTGCATTTGACAGCACTTTGCCTGCTGTCAATTTCACTGTATTCCCCTGTCTGGTCAGTTACTTTCCCTAGTTTGTGTGGGTCTTTTGCACAGTCATAGGGGATAGTAAAAACCATTTAAAAACAGGATGGTGTGATTGCAAAACCACAAAAATTGGCTAGGAGGACTTGGGGCAGGTGAAAAATTTGCGACTACTTTCAACTTTCTTTTCTTTTTTCCCGACTAACCATTAAATTGATGGTTTCCCTTTAAACCATCCAGTGCTGGTGGGTGGGTCGTTGTCAGAGACAGAATACCAGATCAGAGAGACAATTGCTCTCTCCCAGCTGGCCAATTTTATGGCTTTAAAGAAACAAACATTAAATGCAGATATGTAAAGCCGGTAAATGATCAGAAGATCAGTTGAAGGTCAGAGTGTCTTGGTCTCCCACCCACCTTGGTCACCCAGCCAGAGCCCAGCAGGCCTGGCCAGCTTTAATAAGCTGCCAAAAGTTACATTTAGAAATGCCTATGTTTGATTTAAATGTCAGGGAATGGGGGGTTTGTATTTCTAATCTGTAGGTGGATAGGTGAAAATACACCCATGCAAGGCCACGTGAGGTCTTTGAACCATTGTGAGCTTCAGTGTAGGTCTTACTTGGATTTAAGAAATACGTAGTGTATAAGCATCTTCTTTCTAAGGTAATTAACTTGGCTCCCGTAGAGCAGACAATCTGGTCATAGTATCAGATCGTGCTGTAGGTCTTTTCTAAGCTAGCTAGCTGCATGGGGATACAGACTGAATGAGACCTTTGTATTACAGCAGTAACCCTTCGTGATGGTTTTCGCACGGCTCGGCTTCCAGGTGGCTTTGCAGCTATGATCTAATAGCTCTATATCACCTTTATCCTACTCTGATTAAATGTAACCTAATGATCAGACATTTGTGTGTGAAGCAGATTGGTATGTGCCCTCACCTTTGATTGACCAAATATATCAGCAACTAGCTTTGTTTATTTGGAGGGGAGAAAATAAACCATGTGAACTTGGTACCCCTAGTCGCAATATTGTTTATGTTGTTGTTGTGCCTAGGAGCCGCATTGTGCTAGGTGCTGTAGAAACAGAGCAAAAAGACACTCTGTGCCCCAGAGAGCAATACGGGATTCCTTTCTCCCCTTCGTTCTGCCATGTTGAAAAGATCGGTCTTCTGTATCAGTGGTCTCCAAACTGCGGAGGGCGGGTGCGTGAAGTCTTCCGGTCTTCTTCCTTCGGCGGTGCATCTGCGGCTGGTCTTCTGGTCTTCACCCTGGGGGGGTGCGCAAGCCAAAAAGTTCAGAGACCACTGTTCTCTATAGATGCTTTGTCACCTTCTGGAGGAGCAAGCATTATCACGGATGTATATGTCATTATTAATGAGCCCTGGCCTGGAGTGTTCTGGAGGGTTGCCACACACCATCTCCAGTTGCTGTGCTCCACCCCAGCAATGGTTGCATTTCAGAATCGGTCAGCGTCGTGGCCTCTGTTTGCATGAAAGGGCTGTAGTTCGCTTTCATGTTCTGGAGACTTTCCGCCTGTATCATTCTAACTGTGACAAAGCCTGAACTGGTACTGACTGACATGGCATCTTCTTCCTGGATACAGTGCCTGTAATTTAAAACGATACCTTAGCAACAACTAGTGATTGAAAGAGGTATCCATGGTCTGTTCTTCTTGCTCCAGGTGGACTTTATAATCAGACCCTGTTTAATGCTCAGGATATAGTCATCATCATTAGCTCTCCTTGTGCATGAGGGTGAATCCCCTTTCTCTGTTTTCACAATAACCGTTACAGTCATTGGCCCCAGTCTGTCAAGAGGCTCCGCCCGGATGGACCCTGGCACCCACGCAGAGCAACCTGGGTTCACGTTGGGTGCGGCTTTGGCTCTCTGAGATGTGGTTAAACGTCAGTGCCTCTGGAGGCCAGGTTTCAGTAAATGAGCTGGGATTGGGGATGACACAGCTGCCACCGGCATTCCCATCTCCAGGTGCAAGCAGGATCCCAAGTGTTGGATGCAGGAGCGGGTTGCATTTAATTCCTCCCTCCCCACCCCAGCTTTACTGATAAAGGCCTGAAATGGACTCCTCGTGGCTATGAGCTTATTTGCAAATGGACATCTCCTGTTGCATAACATGTGCCTAATGGGCCACGTGGGATTATTCTAATAGATGCATTCAGCTGCCAGTGTCATGGGGTCTTCAGGCACCATGGTTAACTTACTACTCAGTCTCCCAGCTTGGTCTCTTGCGGCATCAGTGGCCAAAAATGGACTCTTGATACACCACCAGAAGAAGTGCATGGAGTAGACAGAGCTCTGGCTGTTACAGCAGATGATCCTAGTTCCTGAGCCCTGTCAACACGAGCGCTCTCCCCCTCCCGCCCCCGTTGTTACCAGCAGGGGTAAATTGCGGTGCAGATTGTGAGCGAAGTAGGGGAAACGGTCTCAAATGTGCCCGTATTGGATTTCCCGGCTCCGGAGGATTTGTGGCTCGCAGGTGTTTGACAGGAGGCTGAGGTGGTACAGCTGGCCCATGTGGGTGGGTGGGCCAAGGGCCCTCAGGGCTTCGGCCGTAGGGTTTTGGTTTTTAACCCCGTGCCTAACTGAAGTCACAGGCAGCCCCTGAATGCAAGGTCCTGTGTTCCCAGGCTGCGCCTGTGTGGCTCTCTGGATCCAGTTGGTCTTCTGTTCTGTACGTCAATAGACTCCATTGAGCTCCTGGCTATGGCACATTATCCGTTTCTCCACTTGCCTGCCTGGGTATTCCCAGTAGCTACCTCCCTCCTGGCAGCTCAAGGTTCCCAAATGTGCATCCGATTCATGTTTCAGAGGGCCAGTTGTTACATTATCACTTACAGATGTGGTCTCTCTTCTGGGGGGACATGACGGGGTTCCACACGGTTCTCTCTGCTGCCCCCAAATGCCTCTCATCACGGCAACCCCTCACATGGCTAAGGCTCATCCCCATGGGGAAATGTACCATCATGGCTAGATCAGTATAACTACCCTGACGACAGATCCTCCTCTCTGCCCTACCTGACACCACCTGGGGATACAGGTAAGAGCCCCCCACCCCCATGGACTCTTGTAACAGAATAAGAGTACTTTATTCCATGGTTTGTCACTTTGTAAGTGGTATAAGCTGAATCAGAAAAAGGCCCTCTTATTCCAGAACAAGTGTGTCCACACGGGGGGTGTCACCAGCAATGCCATGTTGATATAATTATACTGGTATAGCTAGTCAATTTCCGCACGTAGACAAACCCTAAGAAGAGCTGCTGGCTGTTAAACCAGAGCCCATTGAGGCAATTACGCCTAGGCTAAGGGGGGAAACTAAAGAGCAACGTGATGTTACTGCTCCTCGCCGAGCTGGGAGATCTGCCCATGTGGTTCTGTTGGCCCCTTTCAGCCTGGAATACTTGGAACAATGTCCAGGCCCCAAGACAGCGGCGGTGCCTGGAGGCACATGCTCTCCTCTAACCTTGATCTGCCCTCCCCGCCCTGAGACCATGAAGTCCAACTGTCCAGCCCCTGGGACCATGCAGCCTGGCTGGACCCTACAGAGGCAGCCTTGAGAATGCAGAACCCTGGACCTGCTACCTCTGAAGAATTATGAATGGGCCAAGTCGCACCGTGGCACCTCCCCTTTGTAGTTGCACGGAAACTGGTTATTCGTGGAGCTAATTAGCAGGCTAATGGGAACTGACAAAGGAACAGTCCATCCAGTCCTGATCCTCGCTCCAACAACCACCAGCCTTCAGCGGAAGGCAAGGCAGTGACACTGTGTAGGGCCATAGATGGAGGAGGTGGGGGATTCCCACCCCATGTCCTGAGGCTTTCTTAGCCCAGCTCGGGTTCAAGCAGCTGTTCCTAGAAATATTGCTTTTCTATCTGACTCTCTAAGGCCTTGTCTGCACCAGGGGAATTCTCAATAAACCTTCCCACCATTCGATTCCACTGTGCTTAACAACGGTAAGAGCCTTGCTGGGGTTGGGCCCCTGGTTTCCTCTGCTGCGTGCCCACACGACCTGCTTTGAGCAGTGTTATGAGGGGTGGTGTTCAGGGCAAGCCGTCTGTCAGGCCTAGAGTCCCCAGCATTGCTTGGACGGGTGCCACTGGACTGGGGTTAGCAATGGAGGGCTTCAGTGTCCCCACTCCCCTAGGGAATCCGCTTGTGACTGCCAACTGCTCCCCTCCCCCATTACAGGCTCCAACCAACGTTCTTCTGTAGGGATCTCAGGCAACAACTCCTTCTCTCCGCCAGTCGCCAGGCCTCAAGATTTGGGGACTGATCCAAAGCCATTGAAGTCCGTGGCAAGGCTCCCGCTGACTCCACAGGGCTTTGAATCAAGCTGTCTATGCAGTACTAGATCTTACTTTCCCTTCCCAGGCCTGTGATCAGTGTTGTTCCTTCCTTCCTTCAAAACTGTGTCCAGTTTTGGGCCCCACACTACAAGAAGGATGTGGATAAATTGGAGAGAGTCCAGCGAAGGGCAACAAAAATGATTAGGGGTCTGGAACACATGACTTATGAGGAGAGGCTGAGGGAGCTGGGATTGTTTAGCCTGCAGAAGAGAAGAATGAGGGGGGATTTGATAGCTGCTTTCAACTACCTGAAAGGGGGTTCCAAAGAGGATGGCTCTAGACTGTTCTCAGTGGTAGCAGATGACAGAACGAGGAGTAATGGTCTCAAGTTGCAGTGGGGGAGGTTTAGATTGGATATTAGGAAAAACTTTTTCACTAAGAGGGTGGTGAAACACTGGAATGCGTTACCTAGGGAGGTGGTAGAATCTCCTTCCTTAGAGGTTTTTAAGGTCAGGCTTGACAAAGCCCTGGCTGGGATGATTTAACTGGGAATTGGTCCTGCTTCGAGCAGGGGGTTGGACTAGATGACCTTCTGGGGTCCCTTCCAACCCTGATATTCTATGATTCTATGATTCCTCCTGGCCCCCAGCTTTCCCTCGGTGCCTCCCCAATATCTGCCACTGCTCCTGGCAATAACAGCAAGTCACGTTCACTTGGGTGGATCAGCAGCAAGAAAGTTACCGTCGGCCTTCAAGCTGTCACTGAGATGAGTGGGTGCACGTCACACTTCCCGGAGCTCTTGTGTCAGGGTGTCTCCAGCCGGCAGGGTTTATCTCCACAGCCAGAACAACAACTTTTAAAATAAAATACATTCTGCAGAAACGGATGGGAGCTGAGGTCATCCAAACCCCCAGCATAGCACTGTCCCGGTGAAGAAGGCCAGTCATTATGACTGGTGCAGGTAGCGATGCCTGGAGTTGAAGAAGCCTGACACTTTCCGTTGCAAGATCCTGTTTTCAGATCCTTGATTGTAGTCTTGTGCATTCCCAAGCATTAGTGTAGTCTTTGATGGTGTGAAATTTACCAGATGATGCTGGTGAGTGAATCTCTGCCAACTGCTCTCTCATATGGGCCTCCCCAGGAACACCACCGGCAGCTCATAAATTATAAATCACCCTGATGCTTCTGGTAGGGGATGTTGCCTGGAGGCCTGTCTTCTCCTGCTAAACTGTTCTGCTTATAAAGGTGAAGCCATTCAAATGAAGACTCCCCATTCCAGACCTTGAGGAAGCAATTAAGGAGCAATGATGCAAATATTTGTGCTGCAGTCGGAGGGGTTGGCTAATTGCCTCCCCTTAAATCTGTTATCCCAGGCTTTTGTTCTGGAGTCAAATTAACTCTTTGCACTCCCAGCCCCCTCCTGTTAATGAATAAAGAGGAAATTGTGGAGCAAATGATGGAAAGATTTGAAAGAGATAGAGGCTGCCCTGCATTTGCTAGCTAGACCTGGTCTGCAGCACTCCTGCAACACCGATGCTAGGATGTAGTCAGGTGAACCATCGGTGTCCTCTCTCTGTGGTCTAGATGAGCCTAGGGCCAGATCCTCAGCTGCTGTAAACGGACGTAGCTTTATTGAATTAAGTGGAGCTGTCAGGATCTCACCCACAGTGGTTAAAATACTGGTGTCCTGCCTGTAACAGCACTCCCACCATCCCCTACTGCGCCAATGGGAAAGCTGAAGAAAAATGCCAATTATAGGCAAAGCCAAAGTAGGTTTAGTTCCTATTTTGTGACAATGTTATGAGCTTCCTCAGGGAGACTTGCTGGTATATTGCATTGCAACACTTAACATTTGAACCCCCAAATGCAATGCCCGTCTCCTTCCTACCGAAAATCCTCAATGAAGGTAATGTTACTGATGACGTTATTTAATCTCAAAGGGCTTTTACCTTCCATGTTGGCTCACAATCACTTTCTTTAAGATTTAAATATTCCTCAATTTCTTGCGACTGTTTAATCTGCCTAACTTTAAACGTCTCATTGCTTAGATACTACGCCGATGGATAGATATAAATACTGCTGCCAACTGTCAAGACAATGAATGAGACAATGCCCCTGATAAAAATGTAACACAGTATTAGATAATAAACAGTATTAGATAATAATGGTCCCAAATGCTTCCTATTATATTGTGGTGATCTGGGGCTAGAACACTGGAGGGTTTTTTTTAAATAGAAATATGGGCCTTGAATGAATTTGGCCTAATGTGCTAATTCAGATTAAGATCTTTCTGGTATGGCTCAGCCTTCGCTTTCCAGAGCGTGTCAGTTGAGGGCCTGCCAGTTTGAGACTTTAACATTCCATGCTCTGTCTGCTGTCCCTGGATGTTTAAAAATCTCTTGGCAGTTTTCATATTTGTAGCGGTTTGTCCAATATTTACCAAAACATTTCCCTCCTACTCCTGTTCTGTAGGGTGTTCGTGTCAGTTGATCTCCTGGTTGGTGCACTCCAGAAGTGGGCAGCCATTCGGGGTGGTTTCCTCAAGTCCCTGTCCACTTTGGGGGTCCAGAAGCTAGAAAGCGGCTATGTTTATTTAAACTAAAAATCTTATTTACCTCTCCAATTAAGTTTCTTTTTCTCTTTCCCCTTCTTTCTCTTGTCAATGTTATTCCTTCAACCAACAGGGAGTTTCCATCCCATCTCAACCTAACTTTTAGAATTAACTGAAAATAGTTCTTTGGTAACATTCACTTCCTTTTTTGTGTGACCAACTTTTTAATTAACCTTATGTAACTTCAGTTACAAAAGAGGAACCTTTTGGGGGGTGCCATTTCAGCTACTTGCCAGGTGGTGGCGCTTCTTAATACTGCAGTCCTGTCTGGGATAAATCAGAGATGCTGATCCAGTAAGAAGTTTGGGGGTGGTGGTGGGTATTGGTGGGATTTGTTCATTACGTTGTATTCCATGTAGATTTGATTGTAAATTGGTTCTGGATTCAGTGTGGGGTCTTGATCTGGTACGGGCCATTTTAGTACCTGCCTGTTGCTCTGTGAAAAATAATGGAAGTGGGATTAGCTTGAAGTGTCCCCTATACAGCAATGTGCATTGTTCAATATAAAGTAGCTGAGATCAGCTGCGGGCAGTACCCACGCTCTATATTCCCTTGAGTAGGTGATCATTTTTCTGGCTGTCTTAGGAACAGGTTTATATGGCCCCTCTTATCAGCGAATCTGAGCGCTTTATGATCTTTTAAAATATTTGATCCCCACAGTACCCATGAGAGGTAGGGATTATTGCCATGTTGCCAATAAAGAATTGAGGGACAGAGGGTATGTCCACACGGGAATAAAAGCCTCGGAACCCAAGTTAGCTGACTCAGAGCAGCTGCCGGATTTTTATCCCCATGATGATGTAGACATACCCCAAGAGGCTCAGGCTCAGAAACCAGTGGGAGCTAGATGCCAACACGCCTTTGAGGATCTGGGGTCATGCATAGCGCTCTAACCGCTGCACCATCCTCCTTTCACCTCCCACTCTGGAAGCACTGAGAGTTCTTGGACCCTAGTTCATCTTCATGACAGGACATTAGCTGCATTTGAGAAGAAATTTAGGTCTTTAGTGGAAATAAGAGTATTCTCTGGAAGGATGAATGGACATAAAGCAGAAGGCTTCCAAGCATGTGTCAGTCCAAAAGTGAATGGGGAAGAGGGTGCAAATGACAGCTGGAGCGTGTTGCCTGAGTTTAAAACAAGACAGGGAAGTACCAAAGTGTTCTTTAGTATTTAAAGGTTTCAGAGTAACAGCCATGTTAGTCTGTATTCGCAAAAAGAAAAGGAGGACTTGTGGCACCTTAGAGACTAACCAATTTATTTGAGCATAAGCTTTCGTGAGCTACAGCTCACTTCATCGGATGCTCAAATAAATTGGTTAGTCTCTAAGGTGCCACAAGTACTCCTTTTCTTTTAGTATTTAAAGAACAAATCAATATATGCTCCATGCACAGCATTCCACCAAGAGATTTGCCTGGGAATTTGCAAACTCCATCTTTGTATTAATGGGAGAAACTTCATGCCTTGATGCCTTTCCTCTCTAACTACTGTAATCCTATGTGTTTGTTTCTTAAATGACATGCTACATCCAACAGCCTCTGATATTCAACCAACCAACCACGCACCATGCAAATTTAAACCTTTTTACAAAAACAAATACACATGATGACACAAACAGTCAAAAAATATTAAAATAGTGTCATTTGCAAGCTCTATTACGACAGCATAGGCTCCGCGGTGTAGACATAGGCGTAATAAGTGTCCCTTGACTATGCTGCCCTAGAAATGTATTCTGCCACTGTGGGAACGCCGCCTCCCTGAACACAGTTAGCTAGGCCTACAGTGCTCTTCTGTCTGCGGAGCTGCGTCTACACTGGGGGCTTTGTCAGCATGGTTATATTGGGCAGGGGGGTTTTGTTTTTATATCCCAGCCTGACAGAGGCTCTGTAGTAGACATAGGCTATGTACAGCCCGGTGCACAACAGAGCCCAGCTCTCAGCTGGGACCTCTCAGTACAATATAAACAATCAACTCATGAGTAAGTCAGGCAACTAACTTTGCAGAAAAGTGAGTATACACCGAACACGCTACTCTGAGGCAGGATCCACCGCTCCCACAGCATCAGCCGCTGAACTGCAGGCTAAAAGTCTCTCAAACGCTTGCTTTTCCTTTGCAGGCCTTCAGCGCTCCTTAGATCGCCAGGTGTTTTGTTTGTGTTTTTTTGGAAGCAAAGCAAAGCTAGCCTTGTTTGTAGGGAGGGGAAAAGGAGTCACAGACAGGTCAAGCCCGAGTCGGTACCAGAGCTGGGGAAGAGGACTCAGGGCTCTTTCATCCACAGCTGCCCTAAATCTGCTAGGGCTGAAAGATTAGCCAGGGGGTTTGTGTCGGGGGCGGGGGGGGGCACTTCGGGCGTGTTTCTAGTGCAGGGGAGAGTCAATTGCTCTTCAGTGCCGGCGAGTAAACGCTCCCTGACGCTGCCCCCGGGAAGTGGGCTGCGGTGGGACCCCCAGGGCCGGCCAGGGCTTGGGGCAGTCGGCTGCTCCGCCGTGCCGCGGCCGGGGCCAGGAGGGAGCTGCCGCCGGAACAGCTGAGCTGGGCGGCGCGCCGCGGTGATTTACACGGGCGCGCCCCGCCCATTATGCAAATCCCAGCCCCCTGGTTGGGGGTCCGCTGGCCGGTGGCGGGGCCAGCCGCTGCAGACGGGATATAAGGCGGTGGGGGAACAATGCACCCGCGTCCCAGCTCGGCCGCTGCGATTGCGGGAGGCGGCCCCGGGGGTGCAGGCTGCAGCCAGCGCGAGCCGCCGCTGGGGAAAGGTGACTCCAGGGGGTGGGTCCTGGGGCTGGGGCCCCCCCGCTCAGGGGCTGTAGTTTGGGGACCCTGGGAAACTTGGAGGCAGCGCGGCCCCCCCCCGCCCACAGCGCCTCTGCCTTGCTCCAAGCCGGGCAGCAGGGACCGACCTGCTTGTCACTTACCCGCCCCACGTGCGTGGGGGGCCGCTGGGCGGCGGGGGGGTGGGAGCAGCTCCGCGCGTGGGGGTGCGCAGTGGTCTCCATGGGGGGGGTGACTCCGGTTTAGGGCTTTGGGGTCTCTTGTGGGCGCGGTCAGCTCCCCGGTGGGTGGGGGATTGGGACCCCCTTGGTGGCTGCCTTCAATGGGGACGTGATGACACACGGGAAGATGCCGCGAACGCCCCGTCATTACAGATTGGGGGGTGGCCACGCGACAGTGGCTGATGTTGGGGTGTTTCCCTGCCTGGCTTGGGGCGGGGGCTTACCCCCCCCCCGGGGGTTAGGAGCGTACCCTTGCCTGCATGATGCTGACCCTGCGCTTTGGGATCCCCAGGCGTCCCGCTCCCGAGATGGAGTTCGACTCTTACCAGCATTACTTCTACGACCACGACTCGGAGGAGGATTTCTACCGATCCACCGCCCCCAGCGAAGACATCTGGAAGAAATTCGAGCTGGTGCCCACTCCCCCCACGTCGCCCCTGTGCAGCGCGGCGGGGAAAGCCTGTTGCCCCGGGGCAGAGGAGAGGTCAGACTGGCTCTCCCACTGCTGCCTGGCCGGGGAGGAGCCGGAGTATCTGATCGGCACCGGGGAGATCTTCGGGAACCTGAGCGCCTTCGTCCTCCAGGATTGCATGTGGAGTGGCTTCTCCGCCCGGGAGAGACTGGAGAAAGTTATGACCGAGAAACTCTCCACGGGCACGCAAAGGGTTAATCCGCCCAAGCCCTCCTTTGCCCAGGAGTTCGGGTTCAACAACTCGGTGAGCGAGTGCGTGGATCCTGCTGCCGTCTTCCCCTGCCCCTTGGCCGAGAACAAACCCCCCCCCGCCGCCGCCGCCCCCGGGGCCGAGAGGCGCTGTGATTCTGGTAAGGGAGTAGCAGAACAACCCACGCGTTCCCTTGCTCCAAATCAGGGTGTGGGCTGTTCCCAGTGAACTTCCCGCTTTCTCCAGCATTGCAAAACCGCTCTCCCGTTCACACACGGGTGTTGGTAAACAGTCTGGGACCGGCGCTCTGGAAGCCCAGCCCCCTTTTTGTGGGGACTCCAAGCTAGCGTAAAGCCCACGGACAAGAACAAAGGGAAGCTGAACCGTCTCTTTCCTGCTAGGATTTTTGCTGGGGAAACCCCTGCCCTTTGCAGGGAGGGGGTGGCCCTGGAGGGACCCCGGATTCCAGATTTCTGCTGCTTTAAAAAAAAAAAAATCTTTCCCTCCTGCTGCGAGACAGCGCTGGGGAACGCGCTCTGAGCCTGGAAGCTCGCTGCCTGGGGAAGTTTGCAGCTCGCTTTAGATCCTGTTGCAATGCTTTCCATCGCAGCCATATTGCTGTTCTTTCGGCTTGATTTGGAGCACCCAGCCTGAGGTGTTCTCCCATGACTAGGTTTCAGCTGATCAGGCCGCTCCCCTTTGCAGCCTGGCAAGGAAAGTCTGTCTCTGAGGGCCTCCTAGGTCAAAAGGCAAAATCTGTTTGTGGGCTTTGGCCGTCACAAAACAATTGTTCACGTCTCTGGGGTCACCCCGCGTACTGGTATGTGGGGGGAGGCAAGCGACTAGATGCATCTCCTAATTCTTCGTAGCACCCTAGCGCTGCCTCTGCAAAAGGGTCCTGTCTCCTTGGCCCTGTCCAGTCTCCCAATCTAGGAAAACTGGTCTAAATACTAGACTGAGGCTTGAAGGTGAAAAGTGATAAAGGGAATGGTGTGTCAAGCCACCAAAACTAAGTCTGAACCTTGATCTGTAGGGGTGGAAGTTTCATGCATGCAATTCTTTAATTTTTTTTTTTTTTTTAAAAAAAGCCCTTGTCTTAAATTTGTTGCTTAATGGTAGGCAAAAATCCTCCCAAATCAGCAATTTTTTTCTGCTCCTTCTAGAAATGAACAGTTGGTGGTGGTGTGATTTCAATACACCTAAACTCGGGGCAAGATTTAAATGACTGCCCTCTGAAACGAAGGGGGTATGGTGGAAGTGCTGACACAATCTTGGGGGTGCAGGGCTAGACACCTCATTATCTTGACCCTAATACTAGTCTGACTGATGAATCAGGGATGAGTAATTTGGTTATGACTCATTCCAGGGATGAGGATAGCTGGGCCAAGAAGCACCTTTAGGACTAAGATTTAATTACATTAGGATGATGGAGATAGTAAGGAGGCTGCGGGCTCTAAAGGGCTTAATCTCAATTAGTGGGGGGGATGGACGGACGACTGAATTCATTATTTCTACTTTCATCTTGCTACTTTGCTGACCTGCTCTTTACCTGATCTGAATCCAGGGCCCTTGAGCACATGCTCCTGTCCACATGGTCCCAGAACAAAAAGCAACAGATTGTAGCAAACAATGAGGGGGGCCCTCAGTGAGTGACTCAGGCATTGGCCAATGAGGGGTGGGAAGCTTTGCAGTAGCAACATTCCAACTGCCTGCTGAGGCAGCCAATGGCCACCTGGCTGGGAGGTGGGGCCCAGCCCGTCAGATTTTTATTAATGGAGAAATGATACTATTGTCTACACAATGGAAGTTTGTGACAAAAGAAGGGCATAAAAAGTGCACCATACAAAGCAACCAGGAAATAGCATTGAATATCAGGAGGGGTGGGGATGTGTGTGTTCTAAAACAATAAAACCACAGTAGCAAATTCTAGACTGCTGATCACCAAGTGGTGCAAGACCTCTGAAGGATAATCTCTCTAGCATTAGGGGCACATGGGAGACGATGCGGTCTAATGCGTAGAGCGGAGGATTGGGAGTCAAGAGCCCTGGGTGCCTCTCCTCTGATTTAACAATAATCTGTTGGCATGATGAGTATTGGCAAAATGCAAAAAGACAGACCTCCACTATCTGCTAGGCTAGAGCTTCACTCTGTGTCGAGGGTCTTATTCCCTGATGAGCTGCGTGACCCGTGGGCAAGTATATTAAACAGCTCTGCCTCCGTTTCCCCAACTGTGAAATGAAGGCAATACCCATCTCAGTGAAGTGTTTTGACCGAGTGAAAGGCATTGCTAATGCAATGTATTACTAAGCCAGTTGGAATGCCATGCGCAAGGGATATGTGCTTTCTTTTGAGCTTCACAATCTCTTTGGGAAAGACCAAGTGACTTTGGGAAGTGGCGGGGAGTGAATTTATAGTAGCTGCTGTAATTCATGGATGGCTAGAGTGGAGTTTTAAAGAGTTGGGTCTGTTCCTCTGTTTACAGCTTTGATAACCTTTCCCCTCCAACCCTTTCTTTAAGGTTGAACATGTTTAGAGGTGGTGAGGGGAGGAATGTTAAATGGTGGATGGCTTAGAGGTTCATTGAGCTGATGGCAAAATGTCCCCCCTCCCCACTGTGTAAGAGGGGAGGATTGTCTCTCTCCATCTTCTTTTCCCCTCCTCTCGCCATTCAGCTGGAGGGGGGGAATACCAGGGTGGGGGATGAATAGGATTTATAACTTGTGAAAAGTAACAAAAAGTCACTAAAGTGTGAAGCTGCAGTGAACAGGAACAAAGGGCAACTCAGCCCCCAGATCCCTCATTTACAATTCCAATGGGCCATGAAAGAGCCTGACAAGCAGGAGCGGGGGGGGGGGGGGGGGGGGAAGATCTTCAACTCTGTCCCCAGCCACTAAGGCTCTTGCTCCCCTCCTTTCTGCTGGGGGAGGTGAGGACTGGTGTAGCAGTGGGAGCTGGGGGTGCAGGAATTTCTTGCCTGTTGGGTCTTTGCTCTTAATGAGTGTTGCCCATAGTGTGTAAGGGAAACAGTAAAAAAAAATCCACATCCCATTTCCTGGGACACAGAGCCTGAAGCTAAGGAGAGATCTCAGTCCTATGACTGGGATTAGGTGATGTGGGATCGACCATTTCAATCATCCTTCTGGGAGCAGAATTGTTTTGTCCAATGCACGGCGGGATCCATGCAATATGATCCTCTTCCTGATAAGTTTAACCTAATCTCCAGAACATAAAAAGGTACTGGAGATCCATGCACCAGGCATGGTGCTGCACCATGGTCTCTTCCTTGGGCATGTCGCTGCACTATTCTAAGAGGCTGGGCCAAGGGGTAGCTGAAGGGAATAGTTGAATGATTCCAAGTGATGGGTTGTTTTGCTTGCGTCTGTTTTGAACAGAGGGTGAAGAGATTGATGTGGTGACAGTAGAGAAGAGACAATCGCTCAGCATGAGGAAGCCGGTCACCATCACGGTGCGAGCCGACCCCCTGGACCCCTGCATGAAACACTTCCACATCTCCATCCATCAGCAACAGCACAACTATGCCGCCCGCTCTCCACCAGACGCCTGCTCCCAGGAGGAGGCCTCGGAGAAGGAGATCAAGGAGGAGCCCCTGAGCAGCCCAGAGCAAGCCACAGAGAGTTCATCGCCTGAGCCTTGCCTGCTGAAAACCGGGAGCGCCCCGAGCTCAGATAGCGAGGACATGGCCAAGAGGAAAAACCACAACTACTTAGAACGCAAGCGGCGAAACGATCTGCGCTCACGCTTCCTGGCACTGAGGGATCAGGTCCCCGGTCTGGCTAACTGTCCCAAAACCCCCAAAGTGGTGATCCTGAGCAAAGCTTCAGAGTACCTGCAGTCGCTAGTTAGTGCAGAGAGGAGGATGGCTGCAGAGAAAAGGCAGCTGAAGTTGAGACAGCATCAGCTGCTGAAACGAATCGCCCATCTCAAGGGACGTTAGCTACCAAAAACTCGACACCTTTCCAATATTGATTTGCACATTTTTGGTTATTGTGAAACCTCCAAACTACATATCCCAGAATGCACTGCAGCCAGCGCACACAAATATGGCTTGCGTTCTAGGAAATTTAAACTGTGTGTGCGGGGGGTGGGTTCTTTGTCTCCCTTATCCACGTCTGGTCTTGGGTTCCTCCTTTAACAGAGCAGGGAGTTGCCAGCTGTGGGCTGAGTTAACTCTTAGCCTTTGGGGATGCTGGTATGTTGGCACCGGAGTAATGTAGACACTGGATTTTGCAAGACCCTTGGGCTGAAATTTTCAAAAGTGACTATTGAGTTTTGGGTGTCTCATTTTGAGGGTGTCCAGCTTGAAGCACCTGGGCCCTGACTTCCAGAGATGCTGAGCATCTGAACAGAGATGTGGAACAATGCCTGCTGAGGCGTACAGGAGGTGCCTCTGAACTTCAGGCCTCAGATGCCTGAAATTGGGCACTCAAAAATTGAGGCCATTTTCCAAAATAAGGGCCCGAGTGGACAACCCTAACCTAGAGATGGCAGGATCCTCCTTCAGACAGATAAGACCTCTCACTGAATCCAACTATTCTGTGAATTTACTTTCATACACACAATTTTGGGTGGATCACTAACATGGCCGTTGCTGCCATGCACCTAGTAAGTTTGATTCCACTCCTGTCATTCAACCCAACCCCAGCACCGGTTCCCCTGCTGCGGTACTCTTCCACCATCCCTTCCCTAACCCACCCTCGGTGTCTGTACTGGTCCGCCTCCCCAATCACTAGCTGGCACAACATCCCACATCCTATTCTACATCAGGGGGGACTGAGAACATGTGCCCAACACATCCCCCTCCAGAAGAAGTCATTACATTCTCAAGTGGCTCCCACTCCACTGCACCTGGGTAGAGAGAATCTAGGCCAGGGTGTTCAGATCCAGAATGCAAGGGGGTTGCAATCCAGTGGTCCAGTTTGGGTCCATCTCTCTAGAAGCAGTGACAGTTAGGGACTGCCTAGAGGTGGGTTGGGGCCAGGGCTGCTGTTAAAGACCCTTTTTCTCCCAGGGGTGGGTGGATGCATGGATAAACTCCTATCACTGGAGAAGAACCAAGACCAGCTTGACGTGGGCTATACCTCACTTTCTTACCACTTTACACAGTAGCTCGGCTTGAGGTTTGTGTTCTAGAAGCTGCTGTTGTAACTGCCTGAGTCTTGTCCTGGAGGACCTTTTTTTTTTTTAATACTGTATTTTTGTACAACTTTTTGGAAGAGTATTGTTAAAGATTTGTCTCTTTTGTAAACCTTTTTTGGGGGGGGGAGTGTGTGCATTGTCCCTGCTGCAGCGTGGAGAGTATGTGTTTGGGGGACAGGGAGTGTTCCTGATGCCTTTCTAGGGGAGTCCAAGAAGGGGGACATGTTCTGATTTACTGTTCCTAAATCCTATGTTCTGATTTACTGTTTGGAATTTAAGTGAGAGATTCCTCCTGGGATGATGTTAGCTGGGGCCCAGCTCCTCAAGCAGTACAATGGGCTATTGAATGGGGTTTCTCTCTCTCTTGCAATGAGGGTGAAAATTATCCTGTTTGCCTGACTTTCACATATTCCCCAAAAGCAGGCTCTTAGGAGCTGTGCTGCCGAAGATCCCAGGTGTAGCCCAGGACTGACAGCAAGGGCTGATCTAATTGCTGCCTGGAGTTGCTTTGTCTTTACTAGGTGGGTAGGCGCCACCTCTTTGGAGGGATCTGATCAGACCTTAACCTCTTTTTTGTTTGCTGACCTGCAGCTATACTCCCTGAAATAGCATTTGTTCAGCTGGCCAAGTGTTGCCTTCTCTCCTCCCCACAAGTCTCCCTCTGATGTGAATACTAACCAGTTGACTCAGGGACTGGGGGGAGAGGAGTAGGACCAGTGGCCTTCGTCTCCCTTGACACTGGTGGGGCTGACCCTCTACTTTGCAGCAGAGATGCACAGAGCAGCCAGTGAGCTGTCTGGCTCCTAACTGACCTATTGAGAAACTTTAGAGTTAACACTGTGGTCGGATTTAGCACTTTCTTCATTACCTCACACTTCATAAATAAATAAGTTACAAAGACAGACTGGATTGGCTTCTTCCATAGAGTTGTTCTAGGGGGGGTAACTGCCACTTGCAGCTGCCCTAACTAACTTACTTGCCCAGCGTTGAGTCTTCTCGGGGCCCCGGAGAAGGGAACAGTGGGATTGTTATTGCATGAGCGGTTGAGATGAGCTATAAGCAATGCACAAAGCTAAGGAGGGCTGCTGTGACCCAGCTCCCTTTGTGTGGACAGTCTCACAAAATTTAAAATGTGGAATGGCTACAGCAGAAGGTCCTGGGAAACATCACCTGGAGTAATTTCTCTTTAAGTGGTTTTATTGAGGAAGAGGGGCTGAGAGCTGAGTTCCTCTAATGAGGGACTCAATGTAATTTTAAACTCTTCTAATGGCACTACAGAACAGTCAGCATGTGGAATTCACTGCCCCTGAAGGTCATCAAGATGAATATGATGATGAATTGTCAGTGAGTAACTAGAGGAAAGCTCAGATGGGGAATGAAATTGCTTGCTGGGGTGGGAGGGGGGTGAGACTTCCCTTTAGGGGCTACTAAAGAATTCCCTACATCCCCATATGCAGAGTTTGAAATATTTTTTTACCTTAATTTGAAGCATGTTTATTACTCATGAACAATCCCAGGTTATTGGTTTTAACTCCTGGAGGCAAAATCCTGTACTAAATGCAATGGAGCGCAGGCATCATGTTACTGCTAAGGCAGAGTCTAGAATGGGGCCAAAATGCCATTTCAAGAGAGGTTTAGTTGTCTGAATGAAGGAAGTCTTTTAAAGAATGATTAATCAATCAAGAGCTTAAAATGCTCCTTTTGGTTCCTGAAATAGCTGTCATGTTTTACACTTCTATTGTGTGTTGCAGCAGATGAGGTCAAAGCATTGTACAGACACCAGAGTTCAACTTTCCGTACTCTGCCATGACTTGCTAATGGTTACATAGCAAAACTGGGAGTCAAACTCGGGTGTTCTGACTCCTAATCCCTTGCTCTCACCTCTCCACAAAACACTATGGTAAATAATATAGGTTCAAAGTGTCTAGATTTATTTCTACAGGAGTGTTCCAAGGGGCAGCGTGGGAAGGAATAGATGCAAAAAGGAGTACTTGTGGCACTTTAGAGACTAATAAATTTATTAGAGCATAAGCTTTTGTGGGCTTCAGCCCACTTCATCAGATGCATAGAACTGAACATATAGTAAGAAGTGTGTGTGTGTGTGTGTGTGTGTATATATACACACACACATACGTACAGAGAAGGTGAAAGTTGCCATAAAACTATAAGAGGCTAATTAATTTAGATGAGCTATTATCAGCAGGAGAAAAAAACGTTTGTAGTGATAATCAAGATGCACTCTTCAATGAAGCAGTAGTGGGTTGAGCTGATCCTCTTATTCATACAGAGTCTGCTTGTCCCAGAGCATGACAAGAAAAAGATGGAAGGTGGGATTTTTACATGAATCTTTGTGAGTTAGCACAAGTTTAATTGAAAGTCAATGGGGACTTGTGCTGCTAAGCCATTTAGGCACCTAACTCTGATTGATTTCAGTGGCAGTTAGGAGCCTAAATACCTTTGAGGATCTGGGGTTTTAAATGCTTTTGCAAATCTCACCCAGAGACTCCATTTAGTTCAGTTTAGCGGTTGGATCGTACACAGGCAAAAACCAACTTCTGGAGACATCATCTCTGTAAAGTTGTGCACTGAGTTGGCTTGGAAGCATAAGTGCTGGAACTAAGGGTGCTGGGGGGTACTGTCGCACATTCTGGCTTGAAGTAGAAGTAACAAGCCAAATACATGGTTTCTGCCTTCAGCACCCCCAGTATAAAAATGATTTCAGCACCACTGCTCGGAAGGCTACAAAAGTACTGGACCGTAATTAGATGAGACAGCACTGTAAGACCACAGCAGTGGGGTCAGGATAACTTTTAAACCAAAGTGCAAAAGCCTGTAGAGATGTAGAAATTCATTATATGCCTGTTTAGAGGGAGAACAGCTGAGCTAGATCTGGCTAGGGATAAGTCTGAGCATATTACAAAAATATTAGGGTTGCATAAAACACTCAGACATCAAATCACAACCCACTGTTGAAGAGGATGGTTAGTGGAGTAAGCATCATGTTTGAAATAGACCCACTGGAAGCACAGGTTAAAAATACATCAGGATTAACTAAACCTGACATCTACTCAGAGCAGACAAACCAAATAAAGTGTGCATGGATGAGTGGGTCTCTTGAATGAAGCTTTCTGTGTACACATTAAAGATGCCAGACTATTTGTATAAGGATGGTGTTTTGCTCTGTTAAAATTACCTACAGAGAGGTTTTTAAAGGGGTTTCTGGGGGTTTTTTTTGGGGGGGGCAGAGGCTTAATGACAGAAGGCATGAAAGAGATTTAAATGAAACAAACGAGCTGTTTGTGTTTGGAAGTTACAAGTTGTTCTGGGATCAGTCAATTTGAAATCTAGTCAATTTCAAAACCAAGTTTAAAAGTAAATGTAGATGTTAGACCTGTCCCTGAATCTTCCTGCCATTTTTGTCAGTTTTCAAGTACAGCTTCCTACCCTTAAAAATGCTTTTCCTAGTATTACTACAAGAAGGACCCATGGCAACTGACATTAGAAGGTAAATATGGAAACTGACTATACACACAGTGCTGCCAAAAGCCCATAAGAAACAAAGGGAGAGCATATTTCCCCCTATAATCTCCTTCAGCAATCAGACTCTTGGGTGTTAACTGTAATAATAGTAAACTGTTACAGACAAAAGCCAAATTTTTAAGTTCACATTGTCCTGTTAACACCAAGCCTTTCAGGGGGTCACCCCAATTCATATTGCATGTATTCTACCATTCCCTGGACCATGCTTTTCTCTGCAGCTGTAACTGGTTTACTACACTCTTGCAAAATTCTTCTTGTACAGGGTGAGTAATTTGTTCTGGGTGAGTAAAGAATCATGTTTTTTTCCATGCTTATCATGCTGAAGGGTGGCGTGTGGAGGTTTGCGCCTGGGTTGGTAAAGTTTGTGACAGTGTGGCAAACCTGCTATAATCTCATCTCCTCCAATGACACGTCTCCTTGCTGCCCCTTGCTTTCCCTGTTGCTATGCCAAAAGATGTATGTTGCTAGGATAAGAGCCATTTCTGCTTCCTCTTCCATATCTGTTGCTGCAGTAGAAGTCACAGAACCCCCTCTGTTACCTTGGTAACAGTCTCCTCCTACTGTTTCCCTGGTAACAGTCTCCCCATCTTTCTTTTCCTTCTTCTCTCTGTTGCTACAGTAACAGTTGCCTGCTCCCCATCTCTCCCTGTTGCCTGTGTTGCAGCTTTAGCTCTTTATCCCTCTGTAGGGCCTGCACTCAGTCACCAGGGTAACATTTCCTCTGTTGCTATGGTAACATTCTCCCACTCCCCCCCCAGTCCGCTTCTCACCTTCCCTTCTACCTCTCTGCTTCCCTGGTGCTAGACTGCCAGTGGCCCCCCCCCCCCCAGCCCCATAACTTAGCCTAAAGGGAGACCCCTGTAGGGGCTTCCTGCTCTCACTGCCAGGGGGAAAGGTCATGCTCCGGCCCGGGCGCTGGTCTCTAGGGATGGGACATGTCTGGGGGATGGTTCCCCGGGGTGCGGTCGGGCGCTGGGTCTAGGGATGGGACGTGTCCGGGGGACGGTTACCCGGGGTGCGGTCGGGCGCTGGTCTCTAGGGATGGGACGTGTCCGGGGGATGGTTACCCGGGGTGCGGTCGGGCGCTGGGTCTAGGGATGGGACGTGTCTGGGGGACGGTTACCCGGGGTGCGGTCGGGCGCTGGGTCTAGGGATGGGACGTGTCCGGGGGACGGTTCCCCGGGGTGCGGTCGGGCGCTGGTCTCTAGGGATGGGACGTGTCTGGGGGACGGTTACCCGGGGTGCGGTCGGGCGCTGGTCTCTAGGGATGGGACGTGTCCGGGGGACGGTTACCCGGGGTGCGGTCGGGCGCTGGTCTCTAGGGATGGGACGTGTCTGGGGGACGGTTACCCGGGGTGCGGTCGGGCGCTGGGTCTCGGGATGGGACGTGTCTGGGGGATGGTTCCCCGGGGTGCGGTCGGGCGCTGGGTCTAGGGATGGGACGTGTCCGGGGGACGGTTACCCGGGGTGCGGTCGGGCGCTGGTCTCTAGGGATGGGACGTGTCCGGGGGACGGTTACCCGGGGTGCGGTCGGGCGCTGGGTCTAGGGATGGGACGTGTCCGGGGGATGGTTCCCCGGGGTGCGGTCGGGCGCTGGTCTCTAGGGATGGGACGTGTCCGGGGGACGGTTACCCGGGGTGCGGTCGGGCGCTGGGTCTAGGGATGGGACGTGTCTGGGGGACGGTTCCCCGGGGTGCGGTCGGGCGCTGGGTCTAGGGATGGGACGTGTCCGGGGGATGGTTCCCCGGGGTGCGGTCGGGCGCTGGGTCTAGGGATGGGACGTGTCCGGGGGATGGTTCCCCGGGGTGCGGTCGGGCGCTGGGTCTAGGGATGGGACGTGTCCGGGGGACGGTTCCCCGGGGTGCGGTCGGGCGCTGGGTCTAGGGATGGGACGTGTCCGGGGGATGGTTCCCCGGGGTGCGGTCGGGCGCTGGTCTCTAGGGATGGGACGTGTCCGGGGGATGGTTACCCGGGGTGCGGTCGGGTGCTGGGTCTAGGGATGGGACGTGTCCGGGGGACGGTTCCCCGGGGTGCGGTCGGGCGCTGGGTCTAGGGATGGGACGTGTCTGGGGGACGGTTCCCCGGGGTGCGGTCGGGCGCTGGTCTCTAGGGATGGGACGTGTCCGGGGGATGTTTACCCGGGGTGCGGTCGGGCGCTGGTCTCTAGGGATGCGACGTGTCCGGGGGACGGTTACCCGGGGTGCGGTCGGGCGCTGGTCTCTAGGGATGGGACGTGTCTGGGGGACGGTTCCCCGGGGTGCGGTCGGGCGCTGGGTCTAGGGATGGGACGTGTCTGGGGGACGGTTCCCCGGGGTGCGGTCGGGTGCTGGGTCTAGGGATGGGACGTGTCCGGGGGACGGTTACCCGGGGTGCGGTCGGGCGCTGGTCTCTAGGGATGGGACGTGTCCGGGGGACGGTTCCCCGGGGTGCGGTCGGGCGCTGGGTCTAGGGATGGGACGTGTCCGGGGGACGGTTCCCCGGGGTGCGGTCGGGCGCTGGGTCTAGGGATGGGACGTGTCCGGGGGATGGTTCCCCGGGGTGCGGTCGGGCGCTGGGTCTAGGGATGGGACGTGTCCGGGGGATGGTTACCCGGGGTGCGGTCGGGCGCTGGGTCTAGGGATGGGACGTGTCCGGGGGACGGTTCCCCGGGGTGCGGTCGGGCGCTGGGTCTAGGGATGGGACGTGTCTGGGGGATGGTTCCCCGGGGTGCGGTCGGGCGCTGGGTCTAGGGATGGGACGTGTCCGGGGGATGGTTACCCGGGGTGCGGTCGGGCGCTGGGTCTAGGGATGGGACGTGTCCGGGGGATGGTTACCCGGGGTGCGGTCGGGCGCTGGGTCTAGGGATGGGACGTGTCCGGGGGACGGTTACCCGGGGTGCGGTCGGGCGCTGGTCTCTAGGGATGGGACGTGTCCGGGGGATGGTTACCCGGGGTGCGGTCGGGCGCTGGGTCTAGGGATGGGACGTGTCTGGGGGATGGTTACCCGGGGTGCGGTCGGGCGCTGGGTCTAGGGATGGGACGTGTCCGGGGGATGGTTCCCCGGGGTGCGGTCGGGCGCTGGTCTCTAGGGATGGGACGTGTCCGGGGGATGGTTCCCCGGGGTGCGGTCGGGCGCTGGGTCTAGGGATGCGACGTGTCCGGGGGATGGTTCCCCGGGGTGCGGTCGGGCGCTGGGTCTCGGGATGGGACGTGTCTGGGGGACGGTTACCCGGGGTGCGGTCGGGCGCTGGGTCTAGGGATGGGACGTGTCTGGGGGACGGTTCCCCGGGGTGCGGTCGGGCGCTGGGTCTAGGGATGGGACGTGTCTGGGGGACGGTTCCCCGGGGTGCGGTCGGGCGCTGGGTCTAGGGATGGGACGTGTCCGGGGGACGGTTACCCGGGGTGTGGTCGGGCGCTGGTCTCTAGGGATGGGACGTGTCTGGGGGACGGTTCCCCGGGGTGCGGTCGGGCGCTGGGTCTAGGGATGGGACGTGTCCGGGGGACGGTTCCCCGGGGTGCGGTCGGGCGCTGGGTCTAGGGATGGGACGTGTCCGGGGGACGGTTCCCCGGGGTGCGGTCGGGCGCTGGTCTCTAGGGATGGGACGTGTCCGGGGGATGGTTACCCGGGGTGTGGTCGGGCGCTGGTCTCTAGGGATGGGACGTGTCCGGGGGATGGTTACCCGGGGTGCGGTCGGGCGCTGGTCTCTAGGGATGGGACGTGTCCGGGGGATGGTTACCCGGGGTGCGGTCGGGCGCTGGGTCTAGGGATGGGACGTGTCCGGGGGATGGTTCCCCGGGGTGCGGTCGGGCGCTGGGTCTAGGGATGGGACGTGTCTGGGGGATGGTTCCCCGGGGTGCGGTCGGGCGCTGGTCTCTAGGGATGGGACGTGTCCGGGGGATGGTTACCCGGGGTGCGGTCGGGCGCTGGTCTCTAGGGATGGGACGTGTCCGGGGGATGGTTCCCCGGGGTGCGGTCGGGCGCTGGTCTCTAGGGATGGGACGTGTCCGGGGGATGGTTCCCCGGGGTGCGGTCGGGCGCTGGTCTCTAGGGATGGGACGTGTCCAGGGGACGGTTACCCGGGGTGCGGTCGGGCGCTGGGTCTAGGGATGGGACGTGTCTGGGGGACGGTTCCCCGGGGTGCGGTCGGGCGCTGGGTCTAGGGATGGGACGTGTCCGGGGGACGGTTACCCGGGGTGCGGTCGGGCGCTGGGTCTAGGGATGGGACGTGTCCGGGGGACGGTTCCCCGGGGTGCGGTCGGGCGCTGGGTCTAGGGATGGGACGTGTCCGGGGGACGGTTACCCGGGGTGCGGTCGGGCGCTGGTCTCTAGGGATGGGACGTGTCTGGGGGATGGTTACCCGGGGTGCGGTCGGGCGCTGGGTCTAGGGATGGGACGTGTCCGGGGGACGGTTACCCGGGGTGCGGTCGGGCGCTGGGTCTAGGGATGGGACGTGTCCGGGGGATGGTTCCCCGGGGTGCGGTCGGGCGCTGGTCTCTAGGGATGGGACGTGTCCGGGGGATGGTTCCCCGGGGTGCGGTCGGGCGCTGGGTCTAGGGATGGGACGTGTCTGGGGGACGGTTCCCCGGGGTGCGGTCGGGCGCTGGTCTCTAGGGATGGGACGTGTCTGGGGGACGGTTCCCCGGGGTGCGGTCGGGCGCTGGTCTCTAGGGATGGGACGTGTCTGGGGGACGGTTACCCGGGGTGCGGTCGGGCGCTGGGTCTAGGGATGGGACGTGTCTGGGGGATGGTTCCCCGGGGTGCGGATGGGCCCACGCTGGGTCCCCTCGCGCGGGGCTCTGCACAAGCCCATAGAAACAGGGCCCTGCCCCGCAGAGCGGAGGACGCCATTGAATCCAAACTACCAGGGTGGGAAGGGCCCGCGGGGGCTCATCTCGTCCAGTCCCCTGTCCGCAGCAGGACCAATCCCTCATTTTTGCCCCCGGTCCCTAAACGGCCCCCTCAAGGATCGAGCGCCCGAGCCGGGGTCTGACAGGCCACGCTCACGCCACTGAGCTCCCCCCTCCGCCCCCGCTTAAGGTCCCCAGCCGCCCAAGGGGCCCCCTATTAATTACGAGTGGGGGGGGGATATTCCTGTGTGGGGCTCAGCCCGGGAGCGGGCAGCGAGGGGGGGCCCGGTGGGGAAAGGGCCTGGCTTGGCTGGGAGAGCCCCACCCGCGGGGCCCAGGGGCTCAGCCCTGCCCCCTCCCCCTGCCCCTCGGGCCCTCCCCTGCTCCCGCCCCCCCACAGCCCGCCATGGCCGCGGCCGCCGCCGCGCGCTCCCTCTGCGGGCCCGGCCGCCGGGCGCTGCCGCTGGTGGTGATCCTGGGAGCCACGGGCACCGGCAAGTCCGACCTGGCGCTGCAGCTGGGCCTGCGGCTGGGCGGCGAGATCGTGGGCGCCGACTCCATGCAGGTAGCGCCGGGGGGAGGCCGGGAGCGGGGCCCGGAAGGGATCGGGGCCTGGCCGGCGCGGCGGCGGGGAGAAGGGGAGCGATCAAGGCCTTGCGGAGCCGGGGCCTCCCGCAGGACGGGGGGCCGGGAGAGCCGGGGCCCCGTGAGGGGATGGGGCGGGGGGGGGGGAAGGAGCGAGCTCACTGACGCTGCATCGCAGAGGGGAGCCAGGAGACCCCCAGCTACTGCCCTGGTTCTGGGCTTTGTGGGGTGAACTCGGGCAGGCCCCCCAAAGACCCACTCCAGGTGGGGGGGGGTTTGCTCTCGCTCCGCAGCTCCTAGTTCTCCCCGCCGCTGGGGCCCCTTATTGTTTGTTAAGCACCGTACACGCCACGCTTCGCTCTGGTTTGCAGCCGGGAGACCCTAGTGTGGCTCCCCCTAACTCACCGAGGTGGGTGCAACACCCCCCCGCCCCCAGTTACACACACCCCAGAGGGAAATAATCCCACCAGGCTGACTGGACCGTGTAATTGCAGGTTTTTTTTCTAAGAGCCGCCACTGCTTACTTAAGATGTGCTAGGTGAAACAACCTGGAGAGCTTTCCGTTCAATCAAATGAAATTTCCCTGTCTGTGAAATATACGGCAAGTGTCTTTTTAAAAAAATGAACTTGCCTGCTGAATAGAGGCTCTGGGTTAATGTTTACAAGCTGGGAAGGAATTGCTCAGCCTCCAGTGGCTGCCCAGATGTGCTCTTGAGAATGACCCCTGGCCTAGCCCAAAACAGGGCCTGGAAACTCTTAGGATAGGAGTCAACACATAACTTTAAAACTGTTTGGGCCGTCTTTGTTCTCTGTTCACCGGATCTTGGTGCGATCTCTAAAAACAAGCCAAGTTTGACTTTTCTACCCTCTGCAGTTTTTTGAGTGACTAAGATTTCTCATCAAGATCCTGGGGGAGGGGGAGTGCGAGCTGTTCCTTTGTTTTTTAACGCATGCATACTCAAAAATGGTGGGACTGATTTTGTTCAATTCCCGCCCCGCCAAAAATAATTTCACCTTTGGAATGAGACTGGGCCTGGACAGTTGAAACCCAAAAGGAATCAGTATGAGAAGTAATGAGCTCAGGGAATGCAGAATGGAAGTTGAACGTCACATGAGCTGTAGCTCACGAAAGCTTATGCTCAGATAAATTGGTGAGTCTCTAAGGTGCCACAAGTCCTCCTTTTCTTTTTGCGAATACAGACTAACACAGCTGTTACTCTGAAACCTGTCATGCTTGCTCTTATAAGCACTGCTTCCAATCAGGATCCGCTAGCACGGACTCTTGGGCATTTGTTGTGTCTCATCGAAGTGAATAAGGCTCTGCAGAGCACGTGAGACCTCCTTAAGTGAATCCCAGTGCAAGGTCAGGGTCTTACAATGTTAAATAAAACAGGATAGTAGCTCAAGGCCCTGTTCCTGCACTGAGCTCTGTGTAGGTGGTCTCCTGCATTTGCATGGAGCCCTGTTACTCTGTGGGGGGGTGGGGTCTGTCACTGGAGAGGTCATTGTAGGAGGAGGGTCCAAATGAAGATAATGATCTAATTTGGAAGCTCAGTTGGTGGGCTTCTATCACTGCTTATTAAAGGGACTGGCTGGATAAATAGGCATGGCAGAATTCAAATGTTATATTTTTATAATTTTGACAGATAATATGCTTATTTTAAGCAGTTTTTCTATTTTCATCTATTTGCATTTTCATATTGCGGAAAATTATAGGTTTTAAGTAATTTTATTTTCAATTTTTATCAATTTAAATTTTCACATACATTTTTTGAGGGAGGGTCAGACAATAATTATTTAATATCAGTAGATGTTGAGATTCAAAAAGTTAAAGTTTATAACTGTTAAAACACACATTGCCAACATCACATGTCAAATTCTACAAAGTAAATATCCTTAAATCAAAGTCTGACAAGTGTTCAAGCAGCATTTTTCTTCTTTTGCCTATATGTAAATTTCTGTTATCATTGGAAATACTTTTTCTTATGTGTGTGTGGTAAAATCAGTGTTTACTGACATTTACCAACAAAAGACGAGTCCTTTTTAGCCTAAAGATAAATAATATTAAAAACAATTCCTTATTAGTCACTAATGACACCAGAGATCATGAAAGGGACAATGTCATCTTAAAAATCCCATGTAAGCAAATTCATTTCTTTAGCTATCTTACTTATAACATCTTAGTTTATTACAAATGAAAGATGTTAATGCTTCCATTGTACCTGTCACTGTGTTTTATTTACTTTTTGGATTTCTGTTAGCTTGTACAAGGAAAATCAATGAAGTAAGTTTTGCTTTTGTTTAGAGTCTCTTTCACTGAGGTTCCTAGTGTTGTGATGTTTGGATTTAAAACACTGCTTTAAATTACTTTAAATTTTTTCATCGTTTTGTATTAAATTGTGGCAATATTCTGATAAGCTTCTTTTTTACAGTATTTTAATTTGGTGCCAAATTTAAGGTGTTGGTTTTTACCTTTTAATCCTGAAATAATTTTTTAAAACTGTGGATGTGTTTCCCTCCCATCTTTGCTATTGTTTGTTGTCTTTTTGCACCTCACTCAATTTAGATGTTGAAACTGGACTTGTTGTTTTTACTTTCTGGTTCTTGTGTATTAGCTCACGGCTGCTGTTTGGGTTCTGAACAGGGAAGGGGGGATAGTCTAGAAACTCTTTCTACTGAATTTAAAACAAATAATGAAAATGCTTTTGCTCATACGGGAGTTTTTAAAACGCAGGGAGGTGGGGCTGCGGAGTCTTAGGCCTGAACTAAGTTGGCATGACCAAATGAACGTAACACTTGTGAAGCTTTGTGCAGCATGTCATGGTGTCTTTGAGCTACCATCAATTCAAGCGCTTGACCTAGCTATGTTAGAAAGCCACATGGGTGTGGAATTATCTGCTGGAGTCACAAGGTGACTTAGAACAGTTTTTAGGAGGCCAAGCATATTCCTGGTGAATGGTCTGCTAGTCCTTTAGAACGGTTGTTATAACATTTGGGGTTCTGACTCCATGGTAGATCGTAGAGGGAGGAGGTAACCTATTTTCTCTGGAATCTAAGGCCCTGTCTAGGTTAGTGCAAGTTAAGTTATTGGGGATAAATCTCTCTAGTATAGTGTCTTCATTAGGGGTTTCTACGAGTGTCCCAAAGGCTACGTTTCCACCATGAGCCAGGGGTTTGATTCCTCTGCCCGCACACACCTACTTGCGCTAGTTCTCATTGGGCTAGTAGGAGTATAAATAGCAGCATAGCTGCGGTAGCCTGGCTGGTCCAGGTAGCTCTGCCGTGACTTCTGCAGTCTTGGCTACACTGCGATTTGTGCTCAGGCTAGCTTGCTGGGTGCTCGCTCGGGTATGTGTAGACGTAGTGTATACGGATGTCATTGCACTAGTACAAATGTTTCCAGTCTAAACAAGCCCGGAGCTCTCACTGGAATGATTCTAGCCCAGCTGGCCATGAGGAAAGCTTTGCAAGGGTAACGTGCAATGATCAAATGAATGTGCGCTGGATGTGAATGCCGATTTAGGGCACAGTGAACTTGAACGAGCTATTGGGTCCTGGGACTCGTTTTGGCCGGCGTAGCAGAAATGAGTCTGAGTCATGGGGGTCACAGGAGGAAAACTGAGTGTTGTGGGAGGGGGAAACCATTGGCACCCCTGTTTTAGGAATACGGCAGGTTTTTTATGGCCAAGGCGAGATGTTTCTGCTCATGGAAGTCAATGGGAAAACAAGAGATCCTGGCTCTGTCTTGACTTCTCTGTTTCTCTGCAGAATTGGCTGGGACTGGCTGCCACAGTTTGAGGCTTCTAGATGTTCTGGGACCTGAACTATAGTTTGTGCTCTGGTTATCTCCGTTGCCCCTGTGGGAATGGGTCTACTCGGAAAATTCTGACGCCAGGCAGCCAGTGGAATCCAGGCGCTCGCTGTCGGCCTGCTTTCCTTTGAACCTCATCCTAGCGGGACTACGGAGGGAGAGCGGAGCGGCTCTGCTGCTTTTATCCTGTAATGCGGCCTGCTCTCCGCGTGGCCCCTTGAGGCTGCCAGACACTGGGGCAAAGGGTGCGTCTCGGAGGTACTGGGCAGCCTGAAGGCATAGTGTTGATTGGACCTTGTGTCCCACACGGCATGGTGGCTCTCGTAGGCATTAGCAGTTGGAAGGATGCGTCTCCCTTCTTTCTGGTATTGTTCCTGTGGCACGTGCCTCCCCGCTGGGTGTCCCAGAGCTGGCTGTAGCATTCAGGCTGAAGGATCCTGGTGAGTTGCTGCTTAAGGCTGAGTTTGGGTTTCTCTGTCCCCGTCCCTCGTTCCTAATTGACAGCCACACATTAACGCGTCTATCCAGTCACGGAAGGCACCCAGCAAACATCTAACGAATGCTGCCAGTGTTTAGGCAGCTGTTTGAGTCAAAGCAGTGCCCCGAGACCACCTGCTCTGGTGATAGTGTGGCCAAGGCCTGGCTCACAGGGACCCTTGTATTTCCCAAGTGTTCTTGGTGCCTGTGGATCCTGGTAGCTGAGTTATGGATTCACAGCCCCCTCTTTGCGTGGCTCAGGATGTCAGGATCATCTAAAGGGGCTTTTACTTCTTTCATTCTGTGTTGTCATTTCCCTTGGTTTTATAATCCTAATGAACCTTCTTTAAGAGTAACGGCAGCTCTCTACGGCTGCCCCGGAGAAAACAGACACCTACCAGGTGCTTTGCGAAGGGAGTGCTTTGTTGTAACCCTGTTTGCAGTGCCAGCTAATGGGAGACAGCTGAAGAAACAAGTGGGCCTTTCACATCAGGCTGCTGAGTATCCTTTCTCCCCGTACCGCATGTGGGGAAAATTCCCAGCCAAAAACTTCATGCCCCTCTTCAGAATTGTATCTATCTTAGGTACTCAGATGGCCCTGTTACCATGGGGTCTGAGCAAGCACCTCCCAATCTGTAACTTTATCCTCACCCACCCTGCTGAAGTAGGGAAGTGCTCTTTTCCCCATTGTACAGATGGGGAAGAAGGAGGCTGGGGCCCAGCTTCCACTGAAATCAGTGGAAGTTACACCCCTAAATACCTTTGAGGATCTGGGCCTAAGTGACTTGCCCATGGTCACCTATGAAATCTGGGGTGAGCAGGGAGTTGAACCCAGATCTTATGAATTCCAGGCGATAGTGCAAACCACTGGACCACCCTTCCTTTCATAATGCCAACAACCTCATCGAGGCTAGGCCGCTGGTGAGTTCTGCCCACCACTCCTGATAGGCTAGAAATGGCACACATCCTGTTATTGTGTTACCCCATCACCCCCACCCTGATGTGCCCATTGTGAGGTCTTATCTTCTAGGCTGGAAGCCGTTTGGGACAGGGATTGTCATTTACTGTGTGTTTTTAATAGTGATTGGTGTGATGACTTTCACATCAGCTCTCTTTGCCTCAGTTTCCCCACCTCGTTACTCTCCCACCTCTTTAAGATCTAGGGATGAATCTATCTAGGTATTTACGTGGGCCCCAGCTGAGTGCTCTAGCAGTATTGTTCTTCCTGGTGTTGCACCCAGAGGACTGGTGCTCCAGGCTGCTGCTAATCTGTTTTGGGGCCTTAGACAGTAACAAAGTCTTATCTGAAACCTTGCAGAAAATAGACAGGAGTCTACAGTGCGAGGATATCTCAGCTGCGAGGCCCTGAAGCCAGCCAGCTGGTGGAATCTTTCTTTTCTCTTTTCTCTGTGTGTGTAAAAGGCTCCCTTTGTTCCGCTCCCAGCCCACACAGGGACACCACATTCCTCCTCCTCTTGTTTCCAGATATCTAGGGAGCCTCTCCCTCCGTGTTTATTCTCAGGAGAACCTTGAAGGATTGAGCATGGCCTGAAAATCCCAGCTCTGCCCATGTAGGGCGCTGGGGCTCCAGCCGCCTCCCTGCAGCTAGTCAAGTCCTGCCATTAGCAAGAGATTTGTGTGTATCGCTATGATTTCGGGGAAACAGGTGTGAACCAGGGGAGCTGAAAGGCTGATGGGCCTTGCCTGGGCAGGGCGTCTTCCCATTGACTTCCACCTGCTTTGTATCAAGCCACAGCAGGCCTGAATTGCACCAAGCAATTACCTCCTCTGGGTCTGACTGTATTAGATAATGGAAGGTAATCAATAGGCTCCAGCCAGCCATGGGGTTTGCCGGCAGGGAGCTGGCTCCTGGGTATCTCCTTCTGTCTGCTCAGAGCCCTGTTTGTGTTTGTGCTCAGAGCTGGCTGCATTTCCATCCCTTTCCTCGGGCACAGCTTTGTCACCCTCCTGCCCCTTCCTCCCCTACAGAGACTGCCTGCAGGCAGCCGCTACCTTCTTGATGCTGTTAAGGGAGTGCCAGTGGGTGGCTGGGGAGGGGCCTGGTGCTTTCAAAGCATGGCCCCCGAGGGGCAAATTAAACAAGCAAATGAATCTTGTTTCTCTCTGCAGCTTCCCTGAGATGTGATATGACACTAGAAGGACCACAATCCCCCCTCTCCCCGTCATGGGGTCCAGTGGAGGAATGAGGCCCAAAGAATTCAGTAGATATTGGCAATGGTCCTTCCCAATGTGCTGACTGTCTTGTAGGGGCCAACATAAATTCCTTCTTCCTCCCTGCCCTCCATCTCCTGAGCATCCCATGTCATTCCAGGGGATTATTATTAGGAGGCCACCTCAGAAGCCCAGCTGAGATCAGGCCCCTCACTGTGCCTGGTGCTGCACAAACAGATGATTGCTGCCCTGAAGAGCTAGTGATCTAAACGGACCAACACAGGGTTAAGGGAGAAGGGCTGTAACACAGGAGCAAGGGTGACAGATGGTACCTGTCAAGTTAGTGCCATGGTTTGGTGGTTTTGTTTTGAATTGTTTGGGTGTGGTTGTCCTGGGAGGAGAATTAGCTAATTAGAGACTATGGGGGGGGGGGGGGCTAAGGAGAATAGGGGAAAGGAAAAGAAGGGGTGCAGGGAGGACAGATGGAATGAGCTTGAGCCAAAGAAGCTGTGGAGGGTGTTGGAGCAAACGGCCAATCAGCTCAGGGAGAGAATGGCCAGAGTCAAAAGGAGCGGAAAAAGCGACCGGGCACAGCTTACCTTGCCAGAGTCCGCAGGTCCTGCCACAGCTGCTTGTCTGTGCTCACACCGGCTGAGGCCAGGGCTGCACAATGCAAGGTTTGCTGGGGCGGTTATACCTGTATAACTCCGCCGGCAAACTCTCCGCATGGAGACCCAGCTTATCCCCGTGTCACTTGTCGCTTGAATGAGCGATACCAGCAAAAGGATTCTTGTGCTGGTCGAACTGTAACCACGCTAGGGCTTTTGCCCTACAGACGTGTTGCAAAAAGTCACCTCCCTACCTGCCATTGCTATACCGCCAAGGTTTCCAGGGTAGACGTGGCCTGAGTCTCTGGGCAGCCCTTCCCTGAGCTGGCGTGGTTGGGAGACGGGGCGGGCCTTCCTTCCTTTCTCCCTGTTGGGTGTGCTCTGGGAGTTGCTCCGGGGCCCACTCTGCAGGAAAGCAGCACATCTACAAACTAGAGGGAGGCCCCAGGCTGAAGGTGTGCAGGTTGGCTTGCTGCAAGCTAGGGAGGGAGATGTTTTGCTCCAGTAACCTCACATTGTTCTTCTCCATGGCCCTCCGCCTCTCCCTAGCAAGTCACCAACGCGATCCATTGAGCATCACTTGCAGGAGACTGGCAGGCGGGGGGGCTGAACGGTTGGCAGCTAGCAGAAGTAAAGTGGGAATGAATCTGGCTCTGTGAGTCTGGCTCTCCAGTGTTACAGGCTGCTCTCGCCTCACCAAGCCAGGCTGACAGGGCCTTATTCCAGCGCAGGCTCTAACCTGAGGCCTGGCATGTGCAGAAAACTCCAGCCTGCGCCATGCTCAGTGCATCCTCCCAGGGGCTGAACCCCGTGGTTACAAAGCAGGGCCTCAGTGGGTGTCTCACACAAAGAAGGCACAGTCCCCCTTAAAGCGTTGAAATCTGATTTCCGAACAGAGAGGCTGCTTTATGAGCAGTGTCTTCGCCCACAGCGCTGGGCGTCCTGGGGGAGCGCTGGGCGTCCTGGGGGAGCGCTGGGCGTCCTGGGGGAGCGCTGGGCGTCCTGGGGGAGCGCTGGGCGTCCTGGGGGAGCGCTGGGCGTCCTGGGGGAGCGCTGGGCTATAGAACCCGACTCTGATCGGGGTTTGCAGGCAGGCTTTTTAGAGCAGTGGCCCAGCTGCTTCTCAGCACGGGTTGCCAACAGCATCCGAGGCTCTTTGTGCCGTGCCAGGCCAGTGCCAGGTCCGTGGGCATACATCACCGAAGAGACTTGTATTTGCACAGTGCCCGTGAAGCATGCAAGGGACACACCCACCGATGTAACAACACGCTCTTCTGAAAGAGCTCTCCTCAGGGGACCCTCCTAATTCCTTAGATCCAGAGCTCGAAGTCGTAAGTAAGGCTCTGATATTTACACTGGGTAGTTCCTTAGTTTTGGCCATAACTGGGTATTTACACACCCCAGATGGTGGATCCTGGGTATGACCTTGATGTTTGTGCTGCCTGGATGCAGAGCGTGGCGATTTACAAAGAGCCCTGCAGAAGGGTTGGCCTGTTTTTAAAAAAACTCTGTTCCTAAATCAAGGAATGCGATCCAGCGGCTAGTCAACAGCCCGGGAGCCAGACTATCTCCCTTGCTGCTCCCTTGCTGTGTGATGGGCAGGTCCCTCCTGAGTTCCTCCATTTCACTAGGGAGTACTCCTCTAGCTCACAGGGGATGTAATGACGTGAGGTGCTTTGAGATCTTCACATGAAAAGTGCCCTGAAGTCTGTTTCCTGGTTCCGCAAGGAAGGAGTAGGAGAAGAGGGGGGATTGAATAGCCCAGCGATACTAGACTGCCTAGCTGAGGGATGTTCTTATCAGGGGCTTAGAAAATAATCAGATCCAATAGTGCCATCTGCACTGTGAGTTTGATGACTGTGGTAGCACGGTTTTTGCTGTTCCTGAAGGGGTGTGGTGCATTGGGTTTGATCGGTGATTGTGCCTTTTCTTTCGGTAACTACCCAAAACACAGATCTTCCAGGGTGCACCGTGCACTGTATTACATCACTGCAGGAAAGGATACAGGTAAGTCTGTACGTCCACTCAGCTGCAGGAGCGGCTGCAGACGGTATGGACAGAGGTGCGTGTGTTAAAGACACATCCACAGAGATCAGTGTGGTATCACCCGATCAGCACGTGGGCTTGACATGACTGGGATGCTCTTCTCTGCGCTGATAATCCAGGGCATTGGTGGATTTGGTCTCTGAAGCATCCAGGGAGCTGAATTGCTACCTCAGTGTATGTTTCTGCCATGTGAAGTGTTGTCAGCTGGGCCTCTGAGCTGGGGTGGGGGAGGGCTGACGCTTACGCAGGGTGGAAAAGAGCAGCTGCAGCCACAATGGAGAATTTCTTACTCCTGATTGTCTTCTGTCTTTTTCTCTACCTTGCCAGCTTTTTTGATCAGATTTCCACTGTAGGCCTGCAGCCCTTTCAGACCGGGGAGATAAACTCTGATATGGGATCACTCCAAAGAGAACGCAGCAGTCAGAGCAGCTGGCTCTGGATAATCTCATGTTCCTTTTGTATTAGACAGAATATAATAATTTGTCCAGCCTTTGCAGTGCCTTCCACCTGAAAAGATTGGTGTGCTTTACAAAAGTTGGGAGGCACTGTCTGCGTTTTACAGGGAAATAGGCATGAAGATGCAAAGTAACTTGCCCAAAGGTCACCCAGCAAGTCAGTGGCACGGCTAGGAATGGGACTCAGGAGTCCTGACCCCCAGTCCCATGATAGGAAACATTACAAAGCTGACAGGAATGGGTCATATGCAAACACCCAAAGCTCCCCGAGTTGGACTTTCTCGTCAAACGTTTATTTCTGCCAAAGGCCCCTTGAATTTTCAGCAAACATTGAAAACCGAAGCGCCCCAGCTGAAGGTGAGGAACCCAGTGTGTCTTTGATCTTCCCAGAATAACAATCTGGTGCGGGTGCTTTGCCCTTCCTGTACACAGGCAGGATTTTCTCTTCCCCAGGGGCTACCCACCCTTGCTAGCTTAGCCCTGCAGGGCATAGGCACTGCATATTCCAAACACCCATTATGCCTCACTCATTAGGTACTAGGAGGTAGGGGAGTATTGTCCCTGATTTCACTGATGGGGATGCTGAGGTGAAGGGGACTTGTCCAAGGCCACGCACAGGGTCAGAGTCGTGAGTTCCTGGCTCCCAGTCCTGTGCTTTAGACCCTGTCTCCCCTCCAAAGGGAACTGTGTATCTTTTTAGAATTGGGGAGCTAACTGATCGGGCACTACACTGGGCCAGAGAAGACCTGAGTTCTATTCCCAGCTCTGCCACTGACCTGCTGGCTGACTGTGGGCAAGTCACGCCAGTGCATTGTGCCTCAGTTTCCGCAGCTGTGAAGTGGGGAGGATACTGACCGTCTGCTGTAAAATATTTTGAAATCTGCTGATGAAAAGTGGGGTTTCCTGTTAACATGATTGTAGCCTAGACTAAGGATGGCCGTGTGGTCACTGGTCTACTTTACAATTTACAATTGTGTTCAAATGCGATTGGGGATCCTAGTGTAAGCAAAATCTCAGCCTCCAGCTCTCTGGGCATTTCCTCTGTGCCGCTCCCTTACTGCTCTCCCCTCCCTTGTTGTCCTCTCACTGGTTCTTGGGGCTTGCACTCGGGACCCTTTGAAGCTCAGAATTCCCATTGTCTGGGTGCTGAGATTTGGTAAATATCAGTTTACCTGTAAATCTGGAGATTTTGATTCTATTATAAAGGCCTGTAATCCTGTGGCAGAACTAATTCAACTCCAGGGAGTGGCTGTGTCCTCTCTTTGGGGGTTGTTGACCTGAGCTGATGTATAACTTTTTTCCTTCGGGTACCTGGAGGGACGTGTCACCGAGCAGGTGAAAGGGGTGATAAGCTCAGCTTTTACTGGATGTGAGAGCTCCGACTGTTACAGGGCTCCATGGTGTTTGCAGAAGGATCTCCTCCCCAAACAAGACTTTGTGCTCTGTTAGGGACCCTGCATTTGGACAGAGCTGCACCTGAACGTTTACCAGCAGAAGTGCCCGGTGGGGTTCATGAAAACAGGCTGTTGTCTGAGGGCTGCAGTTTGGAGCTGGACTTGGCGAGGTTACCCTGATCAGTGGCTCTGCCCTGGCTCTCCGATCACTGGGTCATTGGAACACGCTTGTGTCAGCAACGCACGTGGGGCTGTATTTGGCCCCAGCACAAGCAGATGCTGCCCTGATTGGCGAGTCCGCTTACGCCAGGGCTGAAGCTGGCCTTCCTTCGCATGGCCTGTGTCCTGTCTCGGCCTGGGTCAGAGGGAAGAAGGGGATGTCTCCAGAGTATGAAGGATTAGCTGAAGTGGTCTGTGGTCATGGGGCTGAGGAGGGAGAGCAAATTCCTCCCTTCTCCTATGTGGCGGGGGTGGGGACAGCTCTGTGATTAACGAGCGGGGATTCGGACTCTTATCTCCTGCTCTCTGTGTCCCAGGTGTACAAGGGGCTGGACATCATCACAAACAAGATCTCTCCCCAGGAGCAGGCTTTGTGCAGACACCACATGATCAGCTTTGTGGATCCCTTGGTCTCTAACTACACTGTGGTGGACTTCCGGAACAAAGCAGCGGCCCTGATATCCTTTCACAGAGCAGTCCGACTGGCCAGACAAATACACACCGGGCTCTTCCGTTCTCTCCCTGGCCCCTTCCCTGGGCCCGGGCCATTGCCTGGATCAGCCATTCGCTGTCTTCCAGGGGTGACTTCCTTAAAAACTGAAGCTGGTGAGAGACTGTTAAAGGCGGTGGGAAGTTGAGCTAATGCTGTAGGAGAAGCATTAGCTTGTCCAAACCCCTCTTTGTCCATGTGTGGACGTCTGGGCGTCGTGTGTCAGGCCAGACTCCGTAGCCAGCAAGAGGAGCAGTTCGGAAACCAACCTTTGATGAAGGCAGTGCTGCTGGCGTGATCAAAGCCACTCGAATTTGGGGTTCCCCGGGCAGCTGTCGGGTAGAGCCCTCTACCTCGCTGCATGCCACCTGCAGCATTAGTGCCTGGGGCGGACGTGGCTAGTGGGGAGAAGTGGAGAGGGGGATGATGATCTAATCCAGGGGTGGGCAAACGACGGCCCGCGAGCTCCCGGTCTGGGGCCGCTCCATGTGTAGGAGCTGGAGAAGGGACATGCCGCTGCTTCCAGGAGTTGCTTGAGGTAAGCGCTGCTCGGAACCTGCACCCCTGAGCCTCTCCCCATGCCCCTGCCCCGATCCCCCTCTCCAAACCCCTTGATCCCAGCACGGAGCACCCTCCTGTATCCCAAACCTCTCATCTTCATCCCCACCCCAGAGCCCGCACTCCCAGCCAGAACCTGCACCCCTTCCCGCACCCCTCATCCCCCTCCAGCCCTCCGAACCCCTCGGTCCCACCCCAGAGCCCACACCCGCAACAAGAGCCCTCACCCACTCCTGTGCTCCAACCCCAGTTTTGTGAGCATTCGTGGCCCGCCATACAATTTCTATTCCCCGACGTGGCCCTCAGGCCAAAAAGTTTGCCCACCCGTGATATAATCCCAAACCCAAGATGGTCAGGTTTGAAATAGATCAGTGAAATCATGCCGGGAGCCCAGGAGTGAGAGTAGGTGCTGGTCTGCTTTATACCCAGGTACATCAAGAGACGCAGTCAGAGCGCTGTTGTCCGTTGTCAGATTAAAGAATAAGTTTAGTTTGTACTGCAGAGAGGCTCGAACGAATGTATCGGTGTCCCTGAGACCTGCTATGACCCAGTAGGAGCAGGGCTCCGGCTCAGCCTGGTTCAGTCCTGTCTACGCTACGAGACCAGACTGGATTTCAGGAGACGTGTGGGTAGCAGCAAGACACGGTTGTTTCCATGGTGTAGATGGCCTGTGAGAAGCTCCCTTTCCCTCCATCGAATGCTGAGATTTTGCAGAGCTTTCTAGGCCCCTCTGTGTCTCGCCTCGCGCTCCTTAACCGTGCACATTGAAGATATATTTGCTCGAGAGAAGATCCCAATCGTTGTGGGAGGCACCAACTATTACATCGAGTCCCTGCTCTGGAAGGTCCTTGTCGATACCAAGGTAGGAGCTCTGGGGGGCAGCAATTCCTGGGCGAGGCAGGTCCCTTCCTCACGGCTGGGTTTGCTGTGATTGGAAGCAAATTCGCCTTCCTCCCTTGGATGCTACACTAGGCCTATGTAACCCCCTTCCTGCAGAGCAACATACCAAGTGCATCCAGGTAATGCCCTCCCTCGGGAGCAGCCTAAGGCACTCGCCCAGAGGTGAGGACATGCTTTCCTTGCATTAGCGGCTTGTTAGCTGAGTCAGCACCAAGCAGGTGCCTGGAGGCAGATTACCGGTGCTGTGGGCGTTACTCTATCCGATGAAGTGAGCTGTAGCTCAGGAAAGCTTATGCTCAGATAGATTTGTTGGTCTCTAAGGTGCCACAAGTCCTCCTATTCTTTCTATTGCTGAAGGCTCTTGCGGCAATCCCTAGCCAATGGCGGGGAGCCGGTGCCCCGTGCGAGGTGGTAGACTTGTGAGTCCTTTGGTACGCTTGTAGGCAGCAGCTCTGCTTGAAGCTGGGCCTGAGACATGACGTTCGGGTCTGACCCTGCACTGCCCCAGAGCTCGGGGAGATTTGGGCTGCCTGGTTTTGATTTGGGCTCCTTTCTGATCCATCCCACCATCCTCAGGGAGCGGAGGGTCCCAGATGCAGCAGGTTTGAGCAGGGTCTTGCTTTGTCCTGCAGGAACATTCGCAGAGGTTTGACTTGGGCGGGCTGATCTGTGCCCCACAGGAGAAGACCAGCCCTTCCCCTGGGCGAGCAGCCGACCGGAAGGTGGAACTGGAGCAGCTGGATGGCCGTGAGCTCCATTGCCGGCTGAGCCACGTGGACCCGGAAATGGCTGCCAAGCTGCATCCCCATGATAAGCGCAAAGTGGCCAGGTGAGCTTGTCTAGCTGGAGAGCGCTGACCTTGGGGGCGCTGCGGCCGCTGTAGACGGTCGCCTCGTGCCGTTTGCGGCCTCTCTTGCCATTGCAGTTAGAGTCCAGCTGAGGTTTGTGCCTCTCTGCAGATCTGCCATGGCTGGGCCCCTCGCGGGGAAGTGGACACAGTCGCCTCTTGTCTGCCACCCGATGAACAAACTTCGCTGGCCTCTCGTCGGTTTCCATTGCCACTCACTAGACTAGCACCAGGTCACATGTGGAGGCTGGACAGAGAAGGGAGAGGAGTGTGAGGGGCAGGGCTTGCATGGAGTGACATTGCAGACAGGGAGGAGGAATTAGATCTGACCTCTTGGTTCCAGCTGATGCAGAGAGATTGTGGGGTGCCGGAGGAGGGTGTTTTCATCTCTCTGCCATTGGATGAAGAGCAGTCTCTGGTTCTTGGAGTCTGTCAGATCAGCAAAAGGCTGGGTGGTTCGTGAGGGTCGAATACCAATATCCAGAGAGACTGGGCAGAGCCATTCTTTGAGAGGCCCTGATCTCTGCTCTTGGCTGTGTGGAAGTGATCTGACAGGGAGCGGGAGTGAAAGTGACTCACGTGCTTTCCCAGCTGCTCCCTGTGACACCAGGGCATCCAGCTAGTGGGTGCAATTCCTCGGGGCGGTTTGCGTTTATTTGGGGGCTTATGAAACACGCTGCTCAGTCGGCAGGGAGACATCTGGAAACAGGCAATAGAAGCGACTTGCTGCCCAAAGCCAGAGCGAGCAGGCTCCCGTTCCCCACCCCCGAGTGGCTGGAGAGACCTAGCACTATGCCTTGGACATCACCCAGCTCGGGCTCTGAAGGGACCAATATGGGAGCCGAAGCCCAGGCCCTCTGCAGTGAAGGCCCAGCCCTGACTTGCAAACCTAGGGCCTGTTAACAGGAGCATCCCTGCTGCAATCAAAGGCATCAGCGAGGGTGGCCAGGACCCAGCCTGGCGATCGTCGTTCACGCCTCCGGCGGCCCTGAATAGGGTGGCCTTTGGCAACCGGTAAAACGCTGCCCACGGGCCCACAGCGCGCTGCCGGCTCAACCTGGGGAGCCCACGCAGGCCAGGAGAGCAGCAGCAGCTTCTCTGGAGCGATTTAAAAAGAAAGCTGCCGTGCTGGCTGAGTAACATACCGCGGAGCTGTGGGAACGGGGCGCGGCGAGATTGGACTTGTCGCCTCGAACAGACTCTCCCAACCCAGCCCTGCCCGCAGGTGAAGCGGGGCAACGCCCACCCCGTTCGCACGGGAGAGACGCAGTCATTGTTCTGCCGGCTGCTTCTGTTGCTCTGTGACCTTTCTGATCCGTGGTACCAACCCCTTCCCTGCAGGGACTCTAGACGGGAAGAGGCAGGACGCATGCCAGCACCTCTCCCCTAGCCCCGTAGGGGCTGTCTCAGCGTCATTAGTGGGGGGTGGTTCTTATGGTCAGCCAGCTAGGTGCTCCATGTCTTACACCCACCCCCTGGCCTCTTCCCCCAGGAGCTGGTAGTCGGCTCTGGGCATACTCAGTACATCATGCTCCTGAAAGGGGCAGATACTTTTTCCCCAGGTGGGAGGGTTGGGTTTTCCTGTGCGTTCATGGTTCCCTTTGGCTGTATCCGCGAGGGCACTGGGCAGATGGAAATCTGCTCCGAACCTGGCTTCTGAGCTGTCTCTGTCCATCTGTTGTACAGGAGCCTGCAAGTATTTGAAGAAACTGGGATCCCCCATAGCGAGTTCCTGCATCGGCAGCGAGAGGAGGAAGGCGGGGGCCCGTTGGGGGGGCCCCTGAAGTACCCAAACTCCTGTATCCTGTGGCTTTATGCAGACCAGGCAGGTAAAGAGAGGGTTCTGACCAGGGGCCGTCTGGCTGAATGGGCAGAGCCGTCCTGGGGCGAAACGCAGGCAGGGTCTCTCTCGTCCCAAATGCAGTCTCCTCATTGAGCGGTGCCTGGTCTGAGCCTGGGAGGGGTCCTCAGCAAGGAGAGACCCCAGCTGAGCAGCGTGTTCAGTGTGGTGTTAATGTGAGCCCCCCTGCCCCGATCGTCATGGTGCCCTCCCTTTAGCCCTGGCAAGTCCCACTCGTACCCTCCAAAGCAATCCTCTTTCCTTGGGGTTCACCCCCTCGTGCCCTGGGTCACGCCCATGGGCCCAGCAGAATGGGATTCTGACGGTGCAGGACTCCTAAGAGTTCTCGGTGCGTCACCCAACAGGAGGCCGGATCCGTCAAAAATGATCGGAGTTTTGCCTTTAGCTTTAATGAGAGCAGGATCTGCCCATTACTATCCTGTAATTCTTGTAACCTCCCGTCAGTAGAATTATTCCAATTTTACAGATGGGGAAACTGAGGCAGGGAGAAGTGAAGTGGCTTGTCTAGGATCATACAGTGGGATTGTGGCGACATTGGGAATAGAACCCAGGAATCCTGTCCCCAGCTCCTGTCCATTGACCTAGCCCTTGGCAAGCATGGAATGGCCCAGTGCTGCCCTCAGGGATCAGAGCGCGAGTTCAGTGCTCAGGTCCTTGGTTGCCAGTCCCTCTTCAGGAGCTTTGTGAATGGTGCTCCCTGCTCCAGCAGGGAGGGGGCATTCGAGGTGGGAGTCACACAGTGAGAGGGGCAGCAGGTTTGTGAGTATGGAGATGTCTGGGGTGGAGTGTAGGGCTTGCACTACCCCTTCTCCCCCGCAAGGATTTAGGGTGCCTGGCGATGGAGCCATTCGCATGGTCCTCGGGAGGTCCGGGATGCAGCCTGCTACTGTGGGTGTATGTGGCTGGGAAGCCGTGCGCTCTCAGTGCCAGGGCTCTCCATCCTGCGAATGCGGCTCGGGGTGTTTGAATCGCTGTTATGATCTCTGCCAGCTCTAGATGAGCGGCTGGACAAGCGGGTGGATGACATGGTAGCAGCGGGGCTCCTGGAGGAGCTGCGGGACTTCCACCGGCGTTACAACCAGGAGAAGGTGGCTGAGAACTGGTGAGTGTTCGGCTGGCTGCTTCGCACTCAATCAATCCCCTGTTGTTGCAGGGGCCTTGGGCGTTGGAGCACCTCAATCCTCCTGTTCACTGCCTGTGGCCTGTAATACGTGAGTCCCCCTGAGAGCTGAGTCCTTGGGCCGATTGTGGCTGAAAGGCTTGGTGTGGGGGTAGTTAGAGGGTGTTTAGTGGCCTGTGACATCCAGGATTGGGCTGGTGTGATGGTACCTCCCAGGTGTAACCTCTGATGCCAAGCTCCTCGTGTGGGCACCTGGACATCCCCCACCCCACCCCACTGATCCAGGCCATTGCTGGGGTCGCTCCCATGTGGCTGGCAATGGCTTTGCTGTTCTAAACACATGGGAGCTGATGTTGTGGGGACACAGCACAGAGGGGGGCAGCTCCTTGCTGCAACCGACAGGTGTTGACCTGCTGTCTGACCTTCTTCTCTAGCCAGGATTATCAGCACGGCATTTTCCAATCTATTGGCTTCAAGGAGTTCCACGAGTACCTTATCACGGAGGGGAACTGCCCTCAGGAGACCAGCGCCTTGCTGCTGGAGAAAGGTGGGAATGGCATGCCCAGGAGGCTGTCACTTGCTCACACCTGGTAGCCCATGAAGGGGAGTCTCGTGTCTACCCCTAGCAGCACTGTGCAATGGCCCAGGAGGTCCCAGCCACCCATGCCTGACAAGCCTTGCAACTCGGGAGGTGCTGGTGTCACTTGGCAGAGTCTTGAGCAGGGTCTGGTGCCCCTTGGCCAGCTGAACCAGGCTGTCTCCCTGGGGAAGGGCTCCTTGGAGCTGGGCTGCAGAGTGTCTCCCATGCTTAGAGATTGAGGGAGATGGAGACTCCTTTGCCTTTGCTTGGTGAGCCAGGGATTTGCTCACTTGTCCCTTGGTTGGATCCAAAGATGGAGAAGATCTGTTGAGGCCTCCAGTCCATCCCCTTGGAACCCTCTGTAGGATCGTCCCTAGAGTCTGTTCCTCAGGGCTTGGCCCAGTTGAGTTTTAACTGTCCCCCATGATGGTGTTTCCATCACTTCCCTTTGGAGAGTCCTCCCCCTGCTGAGAGACCTCCCTGATCTTCAGCCTAGTGGTCACCCTCCCGTTAGTCCGGCCATCCCCCCTCCTCCCTTGGGGTTCGCACCTTCCCACACCCTGCCCCACTTAGTTCCCACTGGCTTCTTTAACATCCATGGAGTCTAATTCACAGGTGCTTTGTTACCTTAATTTGAAAGGGATCCAGGCCCTGAAACTAGTGACAAAGAGATACGCCCGGAAGCAGAACAAGTGGGTCCGAAACCGCTTCTTGAGACGTAAGTGTTTATACCCCTTCTTCGCCCCACCCCCAGCTGCCCTGGGAGCATCCCCTCCCCTCTCATCCCTCCGCCCCATTCACGCCCCACTCCCGGATCTGCTCTGGGGAGTGTCCCAGCCCTCCCCTTTCTCCTCCATCCCTCGGAGCAGTGTCCTCTGCCCTCCTGGCTGGAGAAGGGAGCCTGGCTGCCATTGGTGGCCAGGCGAACTCTGGTTTGTCAGGTGCTGTCCAGCCCGTGGGGGGCTCCGAGTTCTCCCAAGGGGGGGTGCGTTGCGTACAGGGCACGCTCTGACCCTGCTCCCTGCAGTCCCCTCTCCCTGTGAACAGCTCTCCTCTGCCATTGTGGCTCTACGGCCGAGGCAGCCCTCTGGAGGGAGGGGGCCGTACACGATGGGGCAGCTGGATAAATAGCAACGTCTCCGGGCGCAGGCCATATCCAAGGACAGTTACGTAACATGGCTCTCCAAGGGCCACCGAGGGAACCGTTCCCGTGTGAATTCCCTCTGCTGAGTCACGTGGACATTCTCCGCCTGAGTGTGAGGCCGCCCGCCCCCCCAAATTACCGGGATCTGTCCAGCAGCCTCTTCAGTGAATAACCTTTGGGTGTGTCCTGTCTTCAGGCTGCCGAGAGGGCTGGGCACATCGGGACGTGCTGTTCCTGCTTCACTCCCGGCCCATCAGGACCAGGCCTGCCCAAGACCTTGCTGCCCCGGCCTTGTCTGTGCTCATTCCCCCTCCCACCTGAAGTGGACGTTCCTGAGCTCCCTTCCCAGGCCCTCTTCGGTGTGCTTGCTCCCTAATTGTCCAGCTGTGACAGGGAAGTCTCCACCCCTCCCAGGAAAAGCTCCCTCCTTGCTGGCTAAAATCCCAGCAGAACAAAGCCCCACGCGCCACCTGTCCCTCCACACGTCCCCTCCTCCTGCACTAGCTGTTGCTGGCAGTCAGATCCCTGGCTGCCTACAGGCCAGCTCTTTCCTGAAAGGGGCTACAGGGGATCTGCCCATCGTGTTTACCTCTCCCCATGAGCCCACACGCGCGCCGGGCTGGAGCGAAAAGCCCAACGGACAGCTGCCCTCCAGATTAGGAGCTGCAGCCGATTGGTTGTTACAGGCCTGCCGTGCACACCACGATGGCAAGAAGCCAAAGGGACTTCCCTCGCCCTGGAGCAGGGCCAGGATCAGCAGCTGGGAGCCGAGCATTTGTTGAAAGGTGGCTGGTAGGGGCAAGAAAAAGAAAAAGAAACCCAACCAGGCCAAAAGACTGGCTTTGAACTGGGTGCAGGGCTTTCCCGGGGCCAGGTGCGCAGCATCCGCGTCTCACCTTTCTGCCGAGCAGCAGATGGGACAGGTGTGCCTTCGATCGGCCTCTTAAGAGCCTTCTTTGTGGCTGGAGCAATAAAAGGCAGCACCTGCCGGATGCCGCAGCCTTTGATGACTTTGTCTGAGTGATTAGGTGCTCGCTCTGCCGGCTGGCAGGTGAGCGACATCGCTGGGGAGTGTGCGCTGTCTGGCTTGCAGACATCTCTGCGCTCTGAGTGCCAGCTGGGCCTCTGGAAGCACCAAACGCCCTCACGTTGGTTTAAGGAGGCAGATGGGTTGGTTTTAAAATAGTCCCACACCAAATGCAGGTGTTCAGATGAAGCACACCCATTGCTACGTGCGCGTCCACCTCTTGTCCTTCTGTGACAGCTGTAAATAAAGCAACCAGGCTGAGACCCTCAAAAGCAAATACCCGATCCAAGCACCAGGCTCGAGTCTCCCTAGAAGAACAGCTGCACCTCACGTAATTGCTGTGTGCTGAAGCCATCTGGGTCTCCGTCTGACTCTTCCGCTGGCTGAGTGAGCCTGGACTTTTCCAGTGGACCGGGCAGGTGGGAAGTGGGTTCTAGTTATGATGGGAGCACAATTTGCTTGGCTCTTGCCAAGCTCTAGATGTTGGGTTTCTTTCCTGCCCCTGGATTGCAAACTGCCCTGCTGGACGCTGGGATTGAGGATGTGCAGTTCCTAGCAAACCAAGGGCTCCGGTAATCCTGTCTCAGGACCACTCTGTCTCAGAATATCTGTCTCGGAAGGACAAACTGGTGAGGATAATGTGGGACGTCTCCCAGGGATGTTAGGGTCCTGCAGCCACACCGCTCAGGAGTAACGTGACTGGCTAGGATACTGCTGGCAGCTAATTGCTTCTGCTCTGTGTTTCTCCCCAGGCCCTGGACCCAATGTGCCCCCAGTGTATGGTTTGGAGGTGTCTGATCTCTCACGGTGGGATGAGAATGTATTGAAACCTGCCCTTCAGATTGTGGAGAGCGTCATCCAGGTGAGCTTCATCCATGGGCCTGTGTGAGCAGTTGCTTAGGAGCCACTTATTTTGGTGTGTGTCTGATCTCTCTGTCCTGCCCTGGGTGGGGACTTTTGCCAGAACTGCAGCCTGTCCCTTCCACAAGCTGCCACTGTCGCTAGAGTTCTTCTCCCCAGAGCTCCACCCAGGGAGATTGCGGTCTCCATGCTTCTAAACTAGAGCTCCCTCTCTCCCTACTCCTCTAGCCTCCAGGCTTGCCCCTCTCAGGCTGGCCAAGGGTTATTGCTATGTCTCTAACTCCAGGTTTCCGATTGTGTCCCGCTGTTACTGAGGAACCCCCAAACACACAGCATGCCCCTTGTCTCATACTGGGAGGAGACTGACTCCGTAGCTCTGACCCTTGAAGGTCAGTAGGAAAGCCTACAAATCCCATGACAGTGGCAGTGACGAGAGAAACCTCGCTGAATAGAAACTGACCTGACACCTTTTTAACCTCAGGGGCAGCAGCCATCGGCAGACCCTGTAATGATGGAGAGTGAGATAAATGAGGACAAACGGAGTCATCACATGTGTGAGCTCTGCAACAGAGTCATCATTGGGGACAGAGAATGGGCAGGTAGGATCCAGAGGGGGGGGAAACATATATGGGATAACTTCAATGTGGAATTGCAGTTTGTGTCAAGGGAACAAAATGAGTCCATAGATACCTGCTCTTGGTCATATGACCTTCATTACATGATCTCAGGCTTCCTAGGACTGTTTACAGCCCTCTGATAAAAGCAGCCGCTTGCAAGCCTGGAGGGGTGTAAGCAGCCATCTGTCAGCTCTTACCACTGGGCTGGGGGGAGGGAAACAGGAAAACTCACGTTCTCTTCTGGCACTGGGTGGTGGGAGCCCTCTCCGTCAAAACACTCTTCTTAGTGCATCACTTCTGAATTTCCGTGTTCGTTCTGAGCTGCTGGTTCTTGTTAGCAATTCAGGAGGGTTAGCGAACCTGCACCGAGAATCTTGTTTCTCTTACAATCTATTTTTTTTCTTTAAAACAAACAATAATATATCCTGGAAAGTTTTTAAAAAGTTGGGTTTGCGCCAACATTTAGGTTTTGTAAAACTAAAGCTTTTCCCAGATCTAATGTTGACAGGAACATTTCCATGAGTTTGAAAATTGAATTTTAATCCCATTGGAATCAAAATATTTTAAAACAAATTAACATTTCCCGGAAGCTCAGAACCTCAAAGTGAGATTGGCTAGAAACTGACTAGCAACAAACATGAAACTGACACGTCTATCTTCATTGTGCAAACTGAGTGAAATGCTGAAAGCAAATGCAGTATTAATAGCGAGAAGTAGGTTTTAAAGATTCATTTAGTTTTATTGATCCAGAGAGCGGTTTATAACGTAGGTAGGGAAGTTGGTGTTTTGCCTTAGTAATTCTCTTTAATATGCTTAGATCATAAATGTAGTTATCTGGTTTTTAGTAGATCTGTGTATTGTACTAGTTTGAAAACATTTTAAAAGACATGCATACACACCAAGGAGAGAGAGTCTGGAAGATTTGAGAGCTCACTCCATGCTGCTAGGGCACAGGAATCATTATGACCAAGAGTGGTCCTTTTGTAAGGTACAGTTACGGGGCAATAGATTCCTTTCCTGGGGGTGTCGTCCAAGTTCCCAGTTGTTAATATTTATTTATCCTAGATCAATGCTGCATCCCCTATATCCAGCCATACTTGGCATGAACCCATAAATGGTGCAAGAGCAGTGTTAGGGGGAGGGAGGGCGCATGTAGAACTGAACTGAAATGTTGCCATTAAATGCAATCTTAAAGCTACACATTTAAACACATGAGGCAGGAAATGAAAACACCGGGGGCCCAGAGTCAACTTGAAATCTAGTCAGTTTCTAAAGATGAGTTAGAAATAGTTTCAGAAACTGCTCCTGGCCCTGATGGTCCTCTCAGTTTTTGTGTTTTTTTTTTTTTTTTACAATTGCACTTTCAAGTTGTTTAAAACGAAAGACTCTCACAAATGACAGGAGAGATGTGTACTGTTTCAGTTAAACTTTGGTATCACTTGTAACAAAATTTCAGAGAACTGTGATTTCATTGCAACCTGATGGTGTTCCAATAACACTGCGATAAAGTACCAAATGTGCATATAATTTTCTTTCAAAGGAGGCCAAAGGAAAAAAAGTCTGGAAAATGTCCTAGGGCCCCCATCCTGCAAACACATATGCACATGCTTAGCGAAGGCCTTGTCTACACTGAAGTATTGCTGTCGTAACTATGCCGGCATGGCTAGGGCTGCGAAAACCCCCTAGTGTGGAGGCTGTTATACCGGGATAAAAGTGCTTATACGGCCGTTGCTATTCTGGTTCGGTGAATCACCTCACACCGATATAACTGCATGTACACTACTGCTTTGTAACTGTGTTGTAAATTAATCATACCTCGTATGGACCTAGTAATGCCAGTAAAACTTTGCGCGTAGGCCAGGCCTAAGCAACGGGACTGCTTGTGTGCTTAAAGGAAAGCACAAGCGTGAGTGTTTGCAGGATCAGGGCCTACCTGTGTTTTTGCACAACTCCGTAGGTGTTAACTTCATCCAGTCTATAGACCCACAAAACACCCAGCTATGGCATATTGTATGTAAAGACACATTTTTGGCACCGCTTCGTGGTGCTGCAGACAATTGTCCAACTTCACGACGTAACGAGATACGAAAACCGGTTTGTGATATGAGGCTCACAGCAGCTGTTCCTCACTGAGGGCTAGACTCGTCAGCAATGTAGAGGTCACCCATTTGTGAGTCTTTAGGCACAAAAATGGTTTTGCATCTCTCTTTACAGGGCAGTGTGCGTGTGTATAATATGATATAATGTTTATCCATCTGGATTATTCGAGTAGGTGGCAGGATTTTAAACAGACCAAGGCCTTTCCCTCTAGTGCTAAGAATGAGTATGAATTGGTTTGGCCTGAAAGGAATACTTCTATGAGTGACTGGAACAGAGGCTGCTGGATCCTATGAGGTAATGAACATCCTCATCTCCCCCATAGTAGTGAATGGGAGTTGAGGGTGCTCAGCACATCACAGGATTGGATGAGTTGGGTATTTGCTTCCCCAAGATCCCCCTGAGTCGCATGCTCTGTTTGTCTTTGCCCTCAGCTCACACAAAGTCGAAGTCCCACCTTCACCACCTGAAGAAAAGACGGAAGCTGCACTCGAAGCTCAGTGCTGTGGAAAGCCAAGTTAATGTCACAGGGACTCAAGGAGATAGTGACGGGACACAGAACTTGGGACAGGACAGAACGTAGGCTCAGTTCTGCATCTGCCAGCCAGCTGGGGAGCAGGGTCAGCAGTTGTTCTGCCCCCAGTGGAATCAAGACTGAACGGAGCAGAGTGCAGGAAGGATCTGGGGATAAGCTGGGTGTCTTGCTTTCAGCATCCTGCTGCAGGCAAGAGCGTATCCTCTTCACACGGCACGAATGGGGCGAGGATCCCCAAACTTCTCCAGCCCAACCTGAAAATGGCTGAACCTCCAAGCAAGCTCACCAGGAGCAACCAAGCTGAGTTGTGTTTTTAATTCTAGGCCGTGATGCAGCATCCCAGCCTTGGGATTTGATCTAGTTTGCTGGCATTTGAGCGAGGTGTTCTCAGGGACAGAAATACTGTGTCCATTCCAGCCTGGGCCAAAAGCATAGAGCCACACGCTAGGGAATTCTTGCTATCTTTATTTATTGTTTATGAAGGCGATTTTTTTTTTTAAACATCTAAATAAAGTAGAAACGTTGGCCCCCCTCTTTCTGGTGAAAATGATTAGCCCTCTGGTTTGGTAGCTCCGATCTGTTCCAGGCTTCCCTGGACTGCCCGTGGGCCTGCATGTTACTCCAGGTCCAGCCCTTTTCTCCAGAGCCTCAGTCTCCACCTGGCTTTTGTATGCGGTGGGCAGAAGGTAGTCTTATCTCTCTGCATACTGCTGGCAGTGAAAGCACCAGCACCTGTTAGAGAGCACCTTTGAAATGATCTTGACAATGGGCTAGAACTAAGATCCCTGGAGTTGACAACAGGTGAGTCTATCCTAGCTAAACCCTGATTCCCAGGGGTTTATACTGTGGTTTGACATCCACTGGTGCCTGGGGATGAGTGCCGTACTCGGAGCAGATGTAGTCCTGTGGGTTTCTATGTGGTAACGAATGCCTCTGAGCTTCATTCTGATGGATCAAAGAGAGATCCAGCCACGCTGCCTTATTTCCTTGTGTAAAAACCATTCTGGGCTTGTGGGATTCTTGTTGCAAAGGGAGCAGCCTATATTTTGGCTAAGGTTTCTCCCATGGGGCTTCTAACCTTCAAAGCGCAAGATGTTCCTGCAGCTGCCACAGAATCACTTAATGTGGCTGAGATGAGATGAATGCCCCAGGGCTCTGCCCACTTGGGAATGGATTGGGTTACTAAAAAAGTATCTCTGGACAGATTCCCTATCGCAGGCTCTGGGGATGGATCTTTGGTTGGGGATTAGGTTGAATTGCCGGGACATGCTCTCTGGGTCCCCCTATGTTTAATTGTTTCTGTAATACCCTGAAAAGCAGTATCATTGATTTGTTTGACCCACTGGGGGAAGCTCAGTCAACATAAATCCAAGGAGAAGTTGCAAATAATGTGTCGCTCTTTTGCCCTGGAATCAGCAAGAGCTGGACGCTGGCTTTGAAACCTTCAGACGCTGCTGTTTTGTAAGGACTCTTCCCTCCCACTCTCCCTGTCTTCCCAGCCAGGGTTGGGATCCTTAGGGCAAACTCTTTGAATGAGGCAGGGATTACGGGGGGGGCATACAGTCTGCCTCACGGAGCATGTGCTGTCAGATGACCACACTGTTAAAAATGGATTTAATGGGCCTAATCGGTTTAATATTAACGCCCCATCTCCAAAGATTAACAGTGTTATGCGACCCAAATAGCAGCTGCTAGTCTGCATATTCCACTGACGATCCCATTAGCAATGGATGCTGAGCTGCAGGTGAGAGCTGTGCCGGTGAGAGCTTTTTCCTTCTCCTCGATGTTGTGTTTGCGATGCTCAGACTTCCTCTCAGGCTCTCTCGTGGCAGGGGTCAGAGGATATGGCCCTCGTGACCGTAGGTTCTGTTTCACTATCTCATCCCTCCCGTGACAGAGCTGGGAAATGAATCCACTGGTGGAAATGCAAAGAGTCATAGATTCCTAGATTCCAAGGCCAGCAGGAACCATTGTGGTCATCTAGTGTGTCCTCCTGCATAGCCCAGGCCAGAGACTGTCCCCAGAATAATTCCTGGAGTAGCTTTTTCCACTCGCAATTTTAAAATTTTCCGTGATGGAGAATCCACCTCGAGCCTGGGTAAATTTTTTTATTGCTCTCACCGTTAAAAATTGTTGTCTTATTTCCAGGATTAATTTTTAAGCTTCAACTTCCAGCCACTGGATCATATTAGACCTTTGTCTGCTACACTGAAGAGCCCCTGATTAAATATTTGCTCCCCGCGTGCATGCTACAGACTAAACTCAAGTCACTCTTTAACCTTCTCTTCATTAAGGGCTAAGCCTGAGAGATGCCCCCTTGATTCCTGGAGTAGAAAGGGCTCAGCATCTCGAAGGGTCAGGTGCAAGGTTCGTTTCCCTGTCACTGTTTGGCCCATGGAGGCCTCCCTGGAGCATCTTCCCTTGAGCAGATAGAAAACACCCCTTTTGTAGGTTCTGTACTGCTGCAGTATTTGAGCATCCTGCAAGTAAAGTCTCTAGTGAACTTCAGACTTTCAGGATCCTCACCAGACTGCAGATTCAGCTGGGGCAGTGGAAATGCTCCATACACAGGGGAAAGTTCTGAGGCTGTCTTGGCTCTGGATTGCTAGTGTCCTTTTGGATGCTCTGAGTCTCGAGTGGGGAGGAGTTAATACTTCTTTGATCTTCCTAGTTAGCTGTTGCCCTGAGAGGCCAGTGGGGAAACTGCGGGCAGCTCCTCACCGTTGAACTTAGCCAGCAAACGGCGCACGTTACCCCTAGGCATAAAAAAACACCATAGGGTATTTTTATTCCCCGCATTAGGTAAGTGCCAGCATGCAGGCCTGGCATGAAGGCGGTTCTGGCGAGGACCCGAACGGGTTCCTGCTGCCATGTTGCGTGGCCTTTGTTCAGATTTCCCTCGCTTGGTTTTGTTGCTCCCGGCCCCCTCTCTGCCTCTTTCAGCTAAGAGCACAGTTAAAAATCAGCCTCCCTGAGAAAGTTGTTGGGGTCTCGAGTTTCAGGCTGTTGTCGGTTTTGAGTGGAATGAGGATGAGGAATGCCACTTCGCTCCATCTGCCCTCCGCTAATCCCCAGACAAATGCAGCCTTCCCATCTGTGCTGCTGAGTCTCAGGTCCTATCACACCAGGCACTTTATCTAAATGACTTTGGCCAAAGATAAGGTAATTAATTACAGTGGGATTAGAAAACAGCCCAGGCCTGGCTTTGCCTATCAGTAAAAACCTATGCTAGGCTGGCCCTGACCCTGCACTAGAAGTGTAGGTCATTGTTGCCCAAAGAGAGAGGTTTGAGGAAATGCACTGCCTGCCTTAGGGACAGTCCTCCCTTGGATGTATGAACGCCCTGATCATCAGCAATTAACACGGAGCTCCTGCATTGCTCCCGCTGCCCAGCTGTATCCTTCCATCACAGGGGCCGTTAGTGCTCAGGAGAGAGGCTAGCAGGAGGAGCCTGGAGAGTGAAGCCCCCAAAGAGAAAGCAGCTGTAAGAGTAAGGGGGAATTCATCCATCGTGCCCTGCTCAGTTCTTAATACCTCTGCTGAGGCCCCCAGCAAAGGGGTCATGCAAGTGCCAAGTGTGCTGGTGGTTCTGAGTTACTCACCGTGACTTGGACTGAGACCCACAGTGCTCGTTACATGGATGTCCCCATCCGTTCATTGGATTCCCGTTGTCTCCATGGTAAACAGTTTATATGAGTCAATCACAAATCATTGGGCTTGATGGATGAAATTTTATGACCTATTATCCAGGGTCAGACTAGATAATTACAACGGTTGCTTCTAAAATGTCTGTCTCTGTCTCTTGCAATCTCTGAAACTCGTATGTTTTATTTAAGTTGCCCCACACCCTGGGGAACCAGCTGATCTGGTGGCTCTTCCATCTCTCCGTGATATTTACCTTCCTGGCAGATCCTCCATCTTTACTCCTCTTTGGATTAAATTCCTTTTCCTTGTAAGGTTTCGCTTGTGCTCTTCCTCAGCATTGATCCCCTGTCCCCGTCAAGAGTTTCTTATTCACCCATACAAAGCTCTGTCACTGGGTTCAACGTTCCTTTTGTCACCTCACATGTGTCATCTCAGCCTTTCTTGGCCCTGCAGATGTTTGTGACTCAGGGATTGCCAGGGTTGAGCCATCTCTGAGAACCTAAACGGGTGAAAGCTGCTAGAAACCAGCCTGGTCACCTAGTTGTGGTCTGTGCAGTTAATCCCTTTGCTTTTGTGCTGTATCCATTTCATTGGTGTGAGCACTGAGGCATGGGGAAATGGCATGACTCGGGATGGCCACACAGTGAGTCAGTGGCAATATCGGGCATTCATCCCAGACTCCCAGCCCCGGGCTGATCCTCTAGATTGCAGCTGTCCCTTCAGTCTTTTTTTCTTTTTTTTTTAATTGTTGTATCACCTGGTCACCTGCAAGAACCAGGTCTCTTTGCATTATTGCTAAGTTGCAAACTCCAAGGTGCCACATTTGATACTGTACGTGAAAGTGACCGGACGGAAACGCAGCCGGTACCTGCCTGTGTGTGAACGAAGCGTCCGGAGAGGGCCCAGCTACGCTGCCAAAATGGGATCTGTGGTGCCATAATGCTGTACTGCTGCCCACTTTCTAATGGAGCTGTGTCGTTGGGGGGCGGAATTTGGCTGGGCTCTGCCAGGTTTGGGGCAGGCCTATTCCCCTGGGAAATCCCACCTCTCCTCCTGCTCCTGCCCCCCAACTGAGCAGTGGGAGGGGTGGGGGGGTGGGATCCCTGTGAGGAGATTGCCATGGAGACCTCTTACCCCGGAGTCCCCTCCTGCAGGTTCCACTGAAGGGGATGAGCTGGGCCTTTGTTACTGAACATCTAGTCCTGGCGTGTAGTTCTGACGGCCCCTCAGGCTACCCGTCGTCAGCAAAGCAGCCCAATCCATTCCAGCTCCATCCGGGCTGGGATCAGAACAGTGCCAGCACCCGCCTCGTTTACAGCTGGCCGCAGTCAGCAGGATGCTAGCATACTCTTCCCACCTCTGGTGGGCACGGCCCGGGTTATAAACCCACCCTGGACTGCAGCATAACCCTGAATGAGAGCGAGTTACAGAAACCACGGAGGGACTCGAACCCCAAGCAGGGAAATGGGGCTAGAGCCCAGCTCAGATGTCTGGACCAGTCTGATTGCGGCAGGGTGAGAGCCTGGTGCAGAACTCAAGCCCACAGGTTTCTGTACAATAGCCATTCAGTCGAGCTGAGAACACAGCAGAGACCCCTCCTGTTGCTACTCCAACCTGTCCTCTCTCGCCTAAGGAAGAGACATCAGGTAACATTGTGGCAACAGGTGCTGGAGAAAAGAGGTCAAGAGATTGTGTTACATAAACCCAGCCAGAGCGCTGCTCCGGCAAAGAGCCTATGTGAAGAGAACATGAAGAAACCTAGAACAATGGAGAGGGACAACAGCTGGTAGCTCACTCCAAGGCCACCTGTGGCTGGATTACCAGGTGGCCCTTGCCCCATGTAACGTGCACCTAGGTGAGGCAGGTGCTGCCGAAAGAGCCTCCGCATTGATTATGGGGAAATGCCCACTTGCAATTCCTGTGCAAAGGGAAGGGAACCTTCTGCATAAATCGTTATAATTGAGCCTTTGCTGGTTTTAGTTTAAGGGTGACACTGGTGTCATGTGGCTACAGCAGGGTTCTAATAGTCAGGATTCAACCACTTTGATCCCCTTCTCTGCCACTGACTTGCTGGGCAATCTTGGTCAAGTCACTTACCCTCTCTGTGCCTCTGTTTTCCAATCTGTAAAATGGGGTTAATGCCCACTGCACCAGAGGGCAGTGAAACGTACAGGACTCCGTGGATTTTAAGGCCAGAAGAGAATGTTTATGAGCATCTAGTCTGACCTGTAGAACACAGACAATGGGACCCTACCCAGTGGTTTAGTATTTGCAAAGTACTTTGAGATTCTCCAACGGAAGGTGCTGGGGAAGTGACGCTATGTATAGGATTAGTTTTATTGAAAGCATCAGCTCCTGTTTTGAGAAGACATTCTGCAGGGTCTCCAATGCAGCTGCTGTGTTCATTGTACCACTGGCATCAGGCCTGTCTCATTCGCCAGGCCGGTAAGTTCTCCAGTTTGTTCCTCCTGAGGCGTGCAGGGAAATGTCTGCAGATGGGCACCCACCGTGGCGGACAGTTCTACATCCTGTGAGCTCTGGGGAACGAAGCCTCAGAGCAGTTGGAAGCGAGCGCTGGCTGCCTTTGCTGATTTCCCAGTAATCCTGCGCTGCTGATTGTCAAAGGGGAAATGTGGTGAGCCCATATTTGCATGAGCCCTTGGGAAGGGGGTTTGGTGCGTCCATTGTGCTGTCTTTGAGCATCGTCTCCTGTCATGTGATCAAAGGGATTAGCAGCCAGGGGATCATTCTTCTTTGCTGCTGAAGGCCTTGATCTCTCTCTGCTGGCTGGAGAATGCCTCTCAGCCTGTGGCAGAGGGTGTGGGGATGGGCCTGGCTGGCCGGAAGCCTGGGTTTTGTCTTCAGGATGCTGTCCAATCTGCCTTGAATGTGGGTGGAAATAGCTTCTTTCCCCTTTGGTGTCATCATCTGGTGGTTGCATGTGGGAGGGAAGAGGGGTGGAGGGTTGAGAGACTGCCCAGTTCTGATCTCTCTAGGGCCAATCCCGCAGCAGTCAACGGAGAGAAGTCAGAAGAGGATCTAGTGCACAGGTGTTCATGGGACCAATCCTCAGCCTTCCCGACCCTTTAGCTCCCACTTGGCAGCTGCCTGGCGGTACAGTGTGCCCTGCCTGGGGAGGGTTCCCACGCTGGTCCCTGGCCCAGGCAGACTCCGACCTGGCAGGAGGCTGTCTGGGGGATGGTGTCACCTGGGGATGCACATTTGTTGCAGACACATGGCAGCTGCAAGATACAAACTGAAACCGACTGTGGATTAGCAGCGCCGCTCGCTTGATCTTTAGTTCCCAAATTGGATTTTGGTGCAGCCGGGGACTGGGAGGAGATAGCACTGTTTCAGCTTCCCTTCTTATGCTTGGCATGCCCCTGCCCCGCCCATACTGGAGAGCAGGGAAGCTATCGGTGCCTCCAAATCACGGGTGTCTCTTCTATTGCCACTCCGTTCCCCCACCCCACCACGCAGGCTGGTGTTGGTTTGTGCCTGTATCCAGCATGACCACGTTAATCCTCCTTATGCCAACTTGGGGAGGGGTCGGAAGGAGATGCCCTGTCTGTCTGGGTCTCTCCTGTTGGTGGATGGACTCCAAGTCGAGGGCTTTTGTGCAGATTTTCCATGTGGGTTGAGTCCCCACAGCTGAGACGGGAGCAACCGTGGACAGTAGAAAGCAGCCACTGGGGTGACCAGGCAGAGCTGAGGTTAGGCACCAGACCAGAATGTTCCTTGTAATAGTAACGTAGCCGGTGATAACTGCCTTTGCTTTCCAGTTAGGTCACTCCCTTGCAAATCCTAGGGCACCAGCGCTGAGGATTTCCCAGTGCTGGTTCCTGACCCCAGATCTCCTTTTCCAATCTCCTCCTGACTTGTGTGCTGAAAATAGCAACGCCCCAGAGCCAAGGGGCAACTAGCAGCCGTGCTCGCTCCCGCTCCTGCCATTGCATTGCGGGACTCGGGACAGGCTGCTCTTTGATGCACATGGGATCCTAGAATATCAGGGTTGGGAGAGACCTCAGGAGGTCATCTAGTCCAACCCCCTGCTCAAAGCAGGACCAATCCCCAACTAAATCATCCCAGCCAGGGCTTTGTCAAGCCGGGCCTTAAAAACTTCTAAGGAAGGAGATTCCACCACCTCCCTAGGTAACGCATTCCAGTGCTTCACCATCCTCCTAGTGAAATAGTGTTTCCTCATATCCAACCTAGACCTCCCGCACTGCAACTTGAGACCATTACTCCTCATTCTGTCATCTGCTACCACTGAGAACAGCTGAGCTCCATCCTCTTTGGAACCCCCCTTCAGGTAGTTGAAGGCTGCTATCAAATCCCCCCCCCCCATTCTTCTCTTCTGCAGACTAAATAACCCCAGTTCCCTCAGCCTCTCCTCATAAGTCGTGTGCTCCAGCCCCCTGATCATTTTCGTTGCCCTCCGCTGGACTCTCTCCAATTTGTCCACAACCCTTCTGTAGGGTGGGGACCAAAACTGGACGCAATACTCCAGATGGGGCCTCACCAGCGCCAAATAGAGGGGAATAATCACTTCCCTCGATCTGCTGGCAAGGCTCCTACTTATACAGCCCAATATGCCATTGGCCTTCCTGTCAACAAGGGCACACCGCTGACTCATATCCAGCTTCTCGTCCACTGTAACCCCTAGGTCCTTTTCTGCAGAACTGCTGCCTAGCCAGTCGGTCCCTAGTCTGTAGCGGTGCATGGGATTCTTCCTTCCTAAGTGCAGGACTCTGCCGCTCTTTGATAGACTAGTGATGATACTGCTTATACAAGGCTTTCCATCTTCGAAGTCCTCTGTCAGTATTCGCTCGTTGCCCACCTCAGGCGCTTTGTGGGGGTTCGGTGCATTGCTGTGAACCAGATGGGCAAACTGTGGCACAGAGGTGACATGTCCAAGGTCAGACAGTGAGTCAGTGGCAGAGCTGGGATTAGAACTCGGGTGCAGCCGGCTCCCAGTGCTGTGTTCGGACCTCCGTGTGCATAGACGCCCTGTGCGCTCAGCGTGCATAGACAGCCGCATCGAAACATGTCTGTGCGGGTTAGCGAGGGGGCCACCCTGCGGCTCGGGAGCCAAGCATCCCCAAACTTTGGGGAAGCTCTGGAGTCCTGTCAGGAAACTGGGATTTTATCTTTTTCATGGGCCCAGCCGATCTCTCAGATCTGAGCTTCCCAAACACTGGGCAAGTCTCAGTGTCCGTCTGTTCTCATCACACCTCCTCGACCCCTTGTCCCTCGCCCAGCCAGAGCTGCCAGCTCCGCTCAGGGCTGGAACGCAATCCCTGCACTTCTTGCCTTGCACCGATTGTCCCGGAGCCGGGGCTTTGCCTCGGTTGCTAGGATTCGCGGCTGACTCAAGCCCCACCATGTGGGGGTGGAACAAGGAGTGAATTATAGAGAGCTCAGTCGCTCGCTGGGAGCCAGCAGCCAGTTCTCCCGCCAGAGCACAGAGCAAACAAAGGTGCGGCGGAAGCACTCCCTGCGTGCAGCTATTAGAGACGCTTTCTGAAGATACAGCTGCAATTGCCGGCCCTCGGGTTGATTTGGGAAATGCACCAGTTGCTCGCTCTTGTCTCCTGCCACATCTTGTCCCATTATCGTTGAGCCAGGGGGCAGTTCCCTGCATGCACCGTTCAGGCTGGAAGCAGAGGGGACACACCAGACTGGCAAGTGCATCTCAGGGGTGCAAAGCTCCCGGCGTGTAGGGATCACAAATCCTTGGCAAGCTGAAGACGGGACAGGGGATGGTGTAGGGGGAGGAAGGACAGTTTAGTGGGTAGGGCACTAGCCTGGGCCTTAAGGAGACCCAGGCTCAAGTCTCTGCTACACCATAGGGGCCCTGTGTGACCTTACATGAGTCACTTCGGGCTTGTCTACACAGCGAGTTACTGCACCGCAAGCCTGGGAGTGAACCCGGTGTGCCGGCTCGCTGTGCAGTAACTCGCTGTGTAGACAGGCCCCCGGTCTCTGGGCCTTAGCTTCCTCTCTGTTCAGTGGGGATAACAGCACCTCCAAGTCTCCCAGAGGTGGTGTGAGGCCAAATACGGTAAGGACGGTGAGGTGATCCCGTGCAGAGGGATGCGGCCATAGGAAGGACCTTAAAGCAATGGAAGCTTCACTCCTGCCAAGGGGCTGCGGGGGCAAGAGGAGCTCTCGGGCTCCATGGCCCATCTAGGGCCAGCTCTGGGGGCGATCCTTGGGACATGGAGGCCTGTCTGTTAGCAAGCAAGGACGTGGAGGCCTAGACTGTGTCCCAAGCAAACGCGCTCCCCAAAGGCCATGCCACCAAGCAGCTCCCAGACGGCATGGGGCGGCTCCCGGCAGCTACTGCCCTGGGCCAGATTGCAGCGAGTGACCGAGCTGCCAAAGTCTCTGGGTCCCTGCGAACAGTGGGCCTGGGGAGCAGGCTGAGGAACCTGCAACTGAGAGGCTGGCTTGGGTGGTCTCTGCTGGGCTGCTAGCTAGCTAATCATCTCTGCACTTAGCCGGCCCTGGGCTCTGTGGGATCTGAGCCTGCGCTCAAGTGACAGGGGAGAGGCACTCAGCAGGGGCAGCTCTTCCCGGGCACCTTTTAACCCTTTCTGCTCCTGCTCAGCCCTGATTCCTTTCCTATCGGGAGAGATTTTACAGCTTGTTGGGTCGAACAGGAGACCGGATTGCGGATCCAGCACGGGTGGATTCCCCACGCCCACTTGTAATCTTTGCTGGGACTTTTCTAGCCTTGTGGGAATCAGCTTCCCCCAGGTGGTGGGGGTCGGGTGCTTCCTTTAGCGCTTGCTCCAAGCGCCGAGGGAGTCCCATGCCGTGGCAATGAGCAGTGGCCGTGGGCTCTGCTGAGCGTGGGCGCTTGGTGTGGTTCTCGTGACTGTACTAAGGTTGTCTCCAGCGGGCAGAGAGCTGGGCCTGTTTCTGCTCAGCCATGCTCCAGACTGGCAGTGTCTGCGCCAGGATTTAGGACGGACGGGTAGAGCAGGGGCATGTAAGGAGGAGCAACTGCCTTCCCCCAAACCTGGCTGAAATAGAGGGAACAATCAGGCTGTTTACATGATGCCTGGGAGTTTTCTGACCAGGTGCCAACTTCCCTGTTCAAAAAGTTCCTTCAAGTTGCTCTAAGGCTGGGTCATGAGAGCCGCATTTCCTCCTCGACGCAGTGTTTTGCCAACAGCTGTTGATCACCCAGGCTGCACCATGCACCCAGTGCCAGAGGCTGGTACGTTCGCCACACACCTGAGGCCGATGCGATTGCATTCAGCTACAGGTGCCCTTCTCAGTCCCAAGTGCAAACAGTGCAGGACACAAACCCACAGCCTTCAGGAGCCCCAACACAGCTCAGCCACCTGCGTCCTCTTCCCCACGGCTGTGGGTCCCAGGGTATCTAGCAGCATCAGCATCCGACACACCACAAGGCACCGGCTCTCCTTGGACTTACCGAGCCACAGCGAGCAGCAGCCCTGCGGATCTGCCAAGCGTTGGCTCTGTGGTCTGGTTGTGATGCCCAGAATGAGGCGTCTTCACCCCAGCTGCTGATGTCTCTGGTGCCTTCTCCCCAGGCTTCACTGCTACACAGGGTCTATCCCACAATGCTTTGCTTCGTAGTTGGAAATTACCTAGAAGCCCCGGATCCCGGCACCGTGTCTGGGCGCTAGATGTTCCAGAATTCACTGGGCCGACCCCGGAGGCGTGGCACTCGTTCTGACACAAACGGCGGCCTGCCGCGGAACTGATGTGCCCGGGGCAGTCTCCTGCCGTCGCGTGCGGGGGCATCTGGGCAGGCTCTGTGCTCCAGGCAAGCGTCCCATGAATAGTGATGAATCCCCAGCTGTTAGCTCGCACTTTTCATCCCTCGCTCTCGATGCCGCTTTGCAAGGGGGGGTCGCTGCCATTCGCCCCGTTTTGCAGACGGGGAAACGGCGGCCCAGAGCGGGGAATTGACTTGCCCAAGGTCACCCCGCGACAGGACCAGGATCAGAACCCAGGCCTCCTGAGGCCCCGCTCCTGTGCTCCACCCACTACAGCTATTGCCCCGGTCTCAGGAGCCCGCAGCCCTGACAGCAGTAACCCCACGGGGCCCAAAACAGGTCAGATGCAATCGGTACCGTCTGCCCGTTGCAGCATCCAGCCTCCTGAGGGCCAGGGCTGCGTCGCTGGGGAGGGAAGAGCCGCTCGGCCCCCCGCTCCCCTCTGGCAGGCTAGGGCAAGAGCAGAGTACGTTCTCCTGCACTGTCAGGCCATTAGATAAGCGTGTGGTTCCCGCGCTATAAAGCATTTGAAGCCAACTGTTTTCCCTGCAGGGGCGATAAGAGCTGGGGAGCGCCCTGCCTCCCCAAGGGCTACGGGCGGCTGATGTCCCTGTTATGTTACTGTGGGTGGGACAGATTTATGGATCCCTGGCAGAGCGGGAAACTGCCACTGGGTGAAACAGATACGGTTTGGCGGCAAAGCCCGGGTGGTGGTGTTTTTTTTGAGTGTGGAGAGAATTTAGAGAGACTCCCTGGATCCTGGCTGCAGGCCCAGTGAGCAGCAGTTCAGGGAATGCCAGTAACAAAGGAATTATTCTCTTCTCCCACCCGCCATTCTCTGCTCCTTCCCCTCCCCGGGCTGGTACTTTCCTAGGCAGCTGTTGGAAAGCATTGGCCTGCAGCAGGAGACTTCATCCCAGCCCCAACCCTCCCACCTGCTCTCACCCCAGGAATGGGGGGCTGTCCTCTTCCCGCCGGGTCCCCTTCTCCGGGCCAAAGCTGAGGCAGATCCGTTAGTCTCAGGGTCTGGTAGGCCGTCATGCCGCTTTGCAGAGCCGGTGTCGCGGTGTGGCTGGGTTGTACCCATGCCAGAGCACCATGTTGCCCCTGGATGCAGCCCTCTTTGGGCTTAGGGACAAGCGCTGAGCTCTGCCAGCTTTGCCCAGTGGATGCAGGGTTTTCCCTGGCCCCGCTGAGACACGTGGTGTCAGCGGGAAACCTGGCCTGGGCAGGCAGAGATTTGCTGGGATTCGTGGGCATCCTGCCCGGTTGTAGCTGCGATTTCGAAGGGGTCGCTAGCAGCTGCCTGACGTGGAGGGGCCCTTCCCTGTCTCCAGAGAGAGACTTTGCTTAACCACTTGCAGTCTATAACCCTTGTGTTGAGAATGACCCTGAGCTGGGCTCTGCTAGTTTCTCTGGGCTGGGCTGCTTCTTGACTGGGAAAATCAGTGGGGTTGGCACCTCTCACCTGCCGCCCACCAAAAGGAGGTGTCAGTTGGAGTGAATTGGGCCACTCTGTGACCCTCCCACCCCTTCCTCACATGAGCAATGAAATAGTTAACACTGGCAAACTTGCATCATTGCCCGGCTGTCCGAGTTAAGTCATGGAGATGACTGGGGCAGTTCACATGTCTCCAAGCTATTGAGCCGCTGTCTGCTTCCGTTCCACTCAAGTCACGTTTTTTGATTTTTTCTGTGCAATCGGCTCGGTCTGTCTTAACAAAAAAAAAAAAAAAAAGCAGAGATCCTGGAGAACGTGACAGTAGCTTCAGGGCCGTTCCAAGGCCCGATTCTAGTTCCCAGGGGAAATACGCCACTTGAGAGGTCTGTGACATTCTTTCACGAGCCACAAACAGAGGCCAACATTTTCAAACCTAGGAGCCTACGCTTAAGGCTCGGCTCCCAAGTGCATATTTAGACGCTGAAGTATCCGTGGCCTGCAGAGCTGCTGAAGGCCCCTGGCCCCCAGCACAGTCCCGGGGGCTGCAGGAAGTTCACATCTTTGGAAATCAGGCCTCCATGGATTCAGGAGCTACCCGTTCAGTCTGAGAATGCCAGCCACAGTCCTTGAGTTGGACCACGGGACGCCCTTCAGGTCAGAGCCCCTCCTTTGTTGGATTCTTTCACCTGAGGATCTCCAAGCCCTTTACAAAGGTAAGAGCCACGGAGACATGACGTGACTTGCCTGAGGACCAGAGCCCACGACGCCTGGCTCCCACCCCCTTCCTCTTGCCATTCGTCTCTCTAGCGGAGAAGTGGCTGAAGTGATGCAGAGGGAATGGCACACGGTGGGGGTCAGGGACATGGGGCGGGAGGATGTGCTGTATATTCCAGCCCCCCCCCAGAGAAATGCAGCTGGGGAAGCTGGAGAGCCTGAGCAGAAAGGCTCTTGCCAACAGCTCGTGCAGGGCAGAGGAATCAGAAAGTTGCCAAAGGGAGTGAGAGCTGCAGTTTGTGCCGGTTTGGATTGCTATGATCCGGCGGGCGGGGGAGGGAGGTAATCTGAGCGTCGCGGCGGGAAAGGCTCTGGGGCTTCGCGGCAAAACTGGCCGGGGAAAAGGCCTTTTCCACAATGAAAAACCTCTTGGAATTTGGACTCTTGCCCTGTGGCGTGAGAGTGGTGGTTGGGAGCGGAGCCGTTGGGTGACTGAGGGGGATTTGGCGGCAGGGTCCCTGGGAAAGCCGCCAGCACCTGCTGCCCAAGGTGTGTCCGTGCAGCAGGGGTGGCAGGGTTTGGGCAGGGCTCGGCTGTGCTTCCGTGCACCCAAGACTTGGTCCCCGCCTCTGTCAGAGCACCCTGGAGCACAGAGCATGTTACAAACATGACACTGAATTTTCAAGAGACAAGTGATTTTGGGGCTCCCCAGCAGGAGACATTGTCAAAGGGCCCAGATTGCCGGAAAATGCAGCTCCCCCTCACCCTGAATATCAGGCCTGTCTTGAGGGCCCCAAAGCTCTAGTCACCCAAGGTGTCTGAAGGCTTAACACCTAGGATTCCCAGGCCTTTGCTCTAACCACCAGATCCGCCCCCTCCAGGCCTATGAGGTTGGTTATTTGCTTTTGTTTTTTCCTTCCATTCAGGACTTTCCTTTGCGTTTAACATAACCCACAGATGGCTTCTTATTTCCTGGAGTCCGGTGCCGTTTGCTGTCTTTGCAGCAGCTGGCGTGAGGTGCTGGGTCCACCTGGCAAACAAACCCACCAAAGGGTGAAGTCTGGGCCTGATCCTGCATTGCTGATGCCCTTGCAGCCAATGGGAGCTCTGCTTGGGCCGGTGTTGTAGGACAGGGCCCTTGGCAAACCATTTCAAAGCGTCCCAAACATGGGACTGGTGATTTGATAGGTAAGGTTTCGTTTTAAGGCTCCCTCCCCCCCCCCCACTTTTTTTCAATTTTGCAAAGTGCTTAGTTTGCTAGGTGACGCTTTCGCTGCATAAGGCAAGTTCGCTGCCCCGAGGAGTGTGCAGTGGAGGTGGGGCGGCTACCCCAGTGTGCGCTGCGGGGGGCACTGGCAGAGCGAGGGGGGAAACGCTCCAGAGAGGGTTTCTGGGGTTGCACTCAGCTGGCCTGTCTTGCTGTGTGCGGTTTTATCGGTGCATTTCCACCTGGTGTTGAGCAGTGTGTGCGGGGGAGGGGGGGGCGATCAGCTAGGGAACGTGTGGGGGGGGGCGCAAAGGGGAGGCTGTGCTGGTGCGGGGTGGTATGGAGCCCAGAGGGGCAGAGCAGAGAGCCTGGGAAGAGCAGCTGGAGGAAATGCGAGCTGAGATGCAGGTAGCAGCAGAGGCTCCAAAATGGGCGGGTGGGGGGGTGTTTTTTTGTCACTGGAGGGATGTGGCTGGGCTGGCGGTGAAGGACAGAGAGCCTGGCATGGCTAGAGAAGAGTAGGAGGAGGGAGGCCTTGTGGCGGGGGGTTAGCGGTGGGAATGGAGAGGAGACGCTGCATGGAGGAGCTTGTTGAGGGGGGGTGGCCCCAAGGCTGGTGTGAACCGGGCGAGCGGGTTGTGGTCTGTGCTGGAGAAGAGTGGGGGGGTGGGATGGGGCTAGTTGGGTTGGAGTTGGTGGATCATGGTGGGATGTCCTGCCTGAGGTACCGGAAAGGCAGCTGAGGAAGAGACCAAAGAAGTCGAGGTGGGAGTCATTGGCGGAGAGGCAGGAGCTGAAAGCAGCGGGGGCAGGTGGGAGGGGCACAGTCCTGTGGGCTGGGGGAGACGAGCCCCCCGGTGCGATGACGACTGGGAGTCTGGTGTGGAAAGATAAATGGGTTGGGGGTTGAAGTCTGTACAAACCCCGATTCCCTCACCGGGTCCTGCTGTACATCCAGAAACGATGAGGCAGGTTCCATTTCAACCAATGCGTCCGGGCGAGGAGTGTCCCCAGGGGGCCTTTTGGCTGCTGTCTCTGAGGGGCGCTGGGCTGAAGCGCGGTGCCCTGGGTCAGCTGCTAGGTCTGGCGTGGCCTTCTGCCTGCCCTGGGCTCGCTGATTCTCGCTTTGCCGCTGCTGACTGGGGTCTGCGGGGTGGAAATTCCCACTCATTCGTCACCAGTGTCCAGGGCACTCATAGAATCATAGAATATCAGTGTTGGAAGGGACCTCAGGAGGTCATCTAGGCCAAACCCCTGCTCAAAGCAGGGCCAATCCCCAATTTTTGCCCCAGATCCCTAAATGGCCCCCTCAAGGATTGAACTCACAAGCCTGGGTTTAGCAGACCAATGCTCAAACCACTGAGCTATCACTCCCGCACCGGTCCCCCATGGCTGGGTACCGAGTCACGGGAACGGCCCCATCCTAATGGCAGGCCTGTTCTTCTGCTTCTTTAATACAAACTTGCGCAGAGAATTCACGGCTTCAGCTCTGGGAGCTGCCTCTCATCAGGTGCCCCCAGGGCTTGGATTTCTCTGGCGCTGCTGAGACCGAGCATCAGATCTGGGCTCGGGGCTCAGCTCTTGGGGCTCTGGGCTGGGAGCTTTTGGGCAAACGAGCCGAGAGGCAATTAACGGCCAGCTTCCGATAGTGTCGTGGGGCCACCTGCTGGACAAGAGACGCAGAGCACACACCGGCTGAAAGGAGCCGGGCAACCTCAGTGAGCCAATGGGATCAGTGGCACGGGTCCGGTTTGTGTCCCCTGGCTGCAAATGGGCACCGCTCCCAGCTTCCCCCGCTGCAGGCCACCGGAGCGACTCCGGCCGTCGCCGGCACTGCTGCAGGGCCCAGCGTTGCTACTCCGGTGGTAGCCTTTGGCAGGTGGAATCAGGAGTGGACAAAGGCCAGAGTGCTGGATCCTTGGCCCCCAAGTCCCCATGTTGGAGGGGACCCAGCTGCGACAGGAAGGCAGCGTCACAGGTGGAAGGGGTTAGGAAGATCAAGGACTCTGGCGTGAGGAAGACGGTGCCTCTCCGCGGGGGGCGAGGGGGTCAAGCCTGTTGGGAGCCCTCAACGTTTTGCAGTGAAAGGGGATGAAATACTGGTGGATCTTTATAGAGCATGGCCTGGCACTGCTAGATCGTAGGGAATGCTGTGTTGTCGCCCTCTCCCGGCAGCTAGCAGGGGAAGCAATGGCCAGGGGGCGGTGGACAGCTGATTGCAGGGGGGGTTGCCCGTGAGGCCAAGCAACAGAGACGGCGCCAGTCTGGCAATAAACAGATTAAATGTTATTTTATTTCACACAAAAATGTACAAAATAACAGGTGAGTGGCTTTTAATTGTTTTATATTAAAAATCTAAGAGGTGCACTGAGCTATTTTCAATGGACTCAGTGCGGGAGGGTTTCAAGATGATGTCTTTTTCTTCTTCTTCTTCATCGTCGTCGTTGTCATCGTTGTCACAGTCGGACCCTTGGAGTGATTCACGCACATTATTTACATCTGTCAGGAGAGGCGGCTTCCTGCCGGCCATGCCCTGGACCCCTCCCTTCGCACTTGGGGGGGGTGTAGTCCAGATAAAGTGACCCTACGCTGTACCCCTGTGGGAACCATGGGACGCCCCCCCTGCTCCCGGGCTTCCATCCCCGAGCCCCCACCCCAAGCTCAGGCAGGCTAAGAACTGGGCATGTCACATCGCCACTGAGGGGGTGCTGGGGGTGGGAAACGGAACGGAGGCGCACGGAGTGGGTGGCACGCAGCCTGCCAGAGTTGGACACTGATCTTCTCTGGAGGGAGGCGGGGGGCGTTGGGGAGGGCGGATTTGTGGGCTGCTTAGTTTGTTCTTGTATTTCTGCATTTTTATTTTGTAAAAACTTTTTTCCCTTTCTTTACAAAATGAGGACTATGATCATGGTTATTTATAGCAACATGGCAACATTTAAAATTTTCTGCTGACAGTTCTAAGTTAAGCCTCCAGGCCTCAGCTGCACAGATCCCCCCCACCCCACCGCTCTCGAGGGCCTCACTGCAACAGGGCCCGGATCTGCTTGGACGTGGTGTCGTCGTTGAGGTGCCGGGTGGTGTACCTGCAAATGGAGGAGGGGGATTTATGCTACTGAAGAGTCCACGTGGTGCTTTTCAAGCCATTAAGCCTCCTCTCTGTCTCCCAGAACCAACCGTCGTGACGAGCTCAGGCCAAACCATTTTGATCGCATTGTGGTGTTTATGCTGACTCCACATTTTAATCCTGTCCCACCAGGAAACCTCTGAACAGTGAACGCTCAGGACAAAGAAGGGAACAGCAAGGCACAGACAGGAATCTCAAGCAAGCAACGGAGCAGGAATTTACCACGCAAGGGAGGACTAATGCCCCTTATGAAGGAGCCATTTATCTTATGAAGTGGGATTTAGACTGAGAACCTGTGTGTGACAAGGGGTCTAATCCAAGGGTTGGGAATTGTGCTGTATAACACAGAGGCCAGCCACAAGAAATGCGCCTCGAAGCACACCTGAACCCTGACCCTTTCCCCAGACACAAGGCCAGCAGCCTAGCTGCTTCAGGCATCAGATTCAAATATGCTGGAGACCAGCACTCCAAAGGATCTATCTAACGGGAGCAGATCCCAAGCACAGTTGAGATCAACCTAAACATCTGTCGGAGAACGCCTCCGAGTCCATGGGTGTGCTTCAGCTGACACTCAAAAGGAAGCTCGGTGGACCTGGAACCAAGAGTTTTAGCCCCGTGCATTTCGGATCCATGCCTCAGAGAGCAATGGGCGCGCACCAGAAACACAATCTTTGCACTGGCTGATTCAGGGACTTGAAAGCATGATTACTATGGGTATTACTGCTGTGCCTGGGGGCCTTCGCTGAGATTGTGTTAGGTGCTGCACATAAGCATAGTAAGAGATGGTCTTTGCCTCATAGAGCTCAGTCTAAATAGACAAGACAGGTGAGAGAGAGGGCCGTATTATTACCCTCCTTTTACAGATGGGGAAACTAAGGCATAAAGTGACTAGTCTGGGGTCGGACAGGTTGTCAGCAGTAGAGGTGGGAGTGTGAACCTGGATCTCCTGAGGCCCATTCAGGGCCAAAACCAACCTGCCTGTCTGTAGAGACAAGGCGCCTTGAATCTGTAGGTCACTGGCTCACACCCAGCCTAGCTCAGTAGCAATCTATAGCGGCTACCACCGGACAGCGGTTTGGTGACCTGTCTGAAATGAGTTGGAGAGTTCTCAGCGGGCAGGTGTCTCCACGACAGGAAAAGACCCAGCACAGCTGATGGAAAATCAGCCTCCCTGTTGGCACTTTCTTCAGCAGAGTCAAGGACTGAACAAGCCATAAAGTCTGAGTTGCTCCCACCCTTCTGGGAGTTCGGGGGGCATCTGCTACTGGACTAGTCTTGTAGTGGAATGGATTTGAGCCCCCAGGTCTGTAAGCCTGGCACCTTGAAATGCCCAGGGAAACATTAAATCAAGGGAGAACCAAAGCCATTCTAGTTATTGCCGGTCTGTCTGCTGAATGCACTGTCTGATCTCGGCTTGGCTCCTGGAGGCTTTGAGCTCTATTCTGTGCAAGTGTTTTCGAGAAGAGAGTTCTCAGCAGGGGAGGAGATGGGGCAGACGAGCCTCTCTTACCAAAACAGTCACAGAGAGTGGACTTTATACTAATTCATAAAGAAGAGAACAAACGTGTGTGTGTGTGTGTGTGTGTGTGTGTGATCATCTGCTCTGACCTCTCGTCCATCACAGGCCAGAGAACTCCTCCAAAATAATTCCTAGAGCGGATCTTTTAGAAAAACATCCACTCTTGATTTTAAAATGGTCAGTGATGGGGACTCCATCACAATCCTGGGTAAATTGTTCCAATGGTTAATTACCCTCCTTGTGAAAAATGTATGCCTTATTTCCAGTCTGAGTATGTCTAGTGTCAACTTCCAGCCATTGGTTCATGTTAGACCTTTCTCTGAGAGATCGAATACACACGCGCCCCAGTGAGCCGAGCTGACAAGGGGATGGAGCGTGCGCCTACTCAGCAAGTGAAGCTGTGGTTGTAGCATGGGTCACGTCCCCACTAGTTTTAACCTAGTTCATGTGGGCAACAATAGCAGTGAAAACATAGCAGCACAGACCCTGGCCAGCGACCTCAGGGTGTACCCAGAGTCCCCAGCAGGCTGGTGCTGGGGTCAGCAAGCCCATGTCACCATGTCTTCATGACCACTGGTCCCTGCACCAGCTGCATTTGCTAGGTATGCCAACCTGCACTATGATCACACTTTCATTTGCTGTGTAGATGTAACCAAAGACATACGACTCCCGTTGACGTTCCCCAGCTGGCCGTGAAAATCTTGTCTCTCTCTGATACAGCTGCTGAAATCCCTGGCAGCACGGTGGAATTTCCACCTTCTCAGCATTACCGCTCGTATTAGCAATGCTGTTTCTGCACTGGGGATGTGTTTCCACTGGGAACTGGCGCCAAACCTGACCAGCTAGTCCTGCCCTCGATTGTGATCTGAGCTGGCTCTGAGGGGGGAAGAAGAATCTTGAGGCTTTTCGGCAGCGAAGAAGGAAAGGAAAGGCATCTCATGTGACCACATCTCCTGTTTCGGCCCCACCCTCCTTCTCAGCGCGAAGGCAGCTGTTGGTCCGGTAGGACAGAGTTATACATACCTCAGTGCGTTCAGGAGCCCCTCTGTGCTGGTTGAAGGCTGATCTTTCAAGACTTTGATGCATCCTTTCATCTACCAGGATTAGAGAGAGAGAGCCAGGCAGGTCAGCGCTCAAATGAAAAGAGCACATGGCAGGTGGGAGCAGGGAATGGCAGCCCCCTGACCCACACCTTCTGAGGAAGGACTGAGTGTTCTCTCTTAGCCCGTCCTTCTCACACTTCCCAGCTGTGTCTTGGCTTCCCTGTCCCTCTCCTTTTTGGCTTTGTCGCCACCCAGCAGATGAAGGGGTGATTGTCGCATAGGTAGGTACAAGCACCCTTGCCTCAGTCTAGCTAGCGTGGTTAAGAACAGCTGGGAAGACGTGATGGGCCAGCAACCTGAATGCGTACCGAGGATCCCCTGCCGGGCAGATTAAAGCACTGAAATCACACCTTCATTTGCTGTGTAGACATACCCTTTGTTTCTTAAAATGTCCCACCCCTGCTCCTATTGGTTGCAGCACTGCAGTGGTGGGAACTCCAGTGTAGACAAGGCCCCAGGTATATTAACCGCAATTCTAAGACCTCCTCTGAGAAGAGTTAAAATACCAGCCACTGACCACCTCTAGGTTTCTCACCAGTGCTATCCCCAGTGGAACTGCATCCAGTGGTGGGAAATGTTTAGTCTTGAGACAGCCTTGCTTTCTTCCTCCATCTGTCTCTTTATCTCCAGTACTTCCTTCCTACCTTATTCTTAAAATCTTGGACTGGGAATTGTCCTGCACCCGCACTGCGTTCTAGGCTGACCGCTGAGTCTCTTAGCTGGCTGCCAGCTGCTCAAGTGCGGTGCCTGGAGGCCCCTGTCCTGCGGTGTGTCTCGTGCACATTACCGCAGATGGGAATCTAGCTGTGGTACGACTCCTGGTCTTCGGGCAACTAGGAAAGCCAAAAGTGAGCCGCCACCCAGGCTGGCTGGTAAGTGCTGTGCTAAGAGTGACTCTGCTGGATGTCACCCCTTGCGTATCTCACGCTGACCAAGACCTCATTGCTCAGAGGTAGGAGAGCAAGAGCGATTCTTGCTTGGCTACTTGTGATGGGCTCATCCAGCCCAGAAGAACCAACAGAACCTGGGTGGAGGTGAAGCATCTTCTCTCTGACTCTGCCCTGATCCAGGGGGTGGCTAGCAGGACCGCTCCTGCTAACCACCAAACCTATGCCTGTAGGCCCCATAGCACTCCCCATCTCTGGCTTCACTGCCTCGTGATTTTCTTCTCGTGCCCTTTTGCTGGGCAATGCACCATCTATTGAGACCAAGGTGTCACTCACGTCAATTTTGGAGGTCTTTGCGAAAGCCCCGACTGGGTGAACGTGATCGTAGAGGATAATGACTCCAACCATCACTCGCATGCAGAAGAGAAGAGTCTCAGTGTTGGTAAACCGGCTCCTGTATTCCCTGAAATCAAGAGCGGGGTCAAAGTGACAAGCCGAGGGAAGTCTGGCAGGGTCTGACTTAGTGTTCTTATTGCTGCTGGCAAGTGAAGGGAGATAAGAAGGAGCGTCCCATGGGGGGGTCACAGGTGGGAGAGCTTCTACCTGTACATGCCCCTTCTATATGGGTGCCTATATGTGTTTACAAGCTGGGCTTGGGGACCTGCAAGGATCTCTCAGCGCTCAGGAACTGCATGGATTCACTCCTGGTAGGGTGACTGCTTAGTCCCGGTCTTCCCAGTGTACGTTGATATCATAGAATCATAGAATATCAGGGTTGGAAGGGACCCCAGAAGGTCATCTAGTCCAACCCCCTGCTCGAAGCAGGACCAATTCCCAGTTAAATCATCCCAGCCAGGGCTTTGTCAAGCCTGACCTTAAAAACCTCTCTAAGGAAGGAGATTCTACCACCTCCCTAGGTAACGCATTCCAGTGTTTCACCACCCTCTTAGTGAAAAAGTTTTTCCTAATATCCAATCTAAACCTCCTCCACTGCAACTTGAGACCATTACTCCTCGTTCTGTCATCTGCTACCATTGAGAACAGTCTAGAGCCATCCTCTCTGGAACCCCCTTTCAGGTAATTGAAAGCAGCTATCAAATCCCCCCTCATTCTTCTATTCTGCAGGCTAAACAATCCCAGCTCCCTCAGCCTCTCCTCATAAGTCATGTGTTCTAGACCCCTAATCATTTTTGTTGCCCTTTGCTGGACTCTCTCCAATTTATCCACATCCTTTTTGTAGTGTGGGGCCCAAAACTGGACACAGTACTCCAGATGATGGAATTCCCTCCCTTGGCTTCCTGCTGGCCTGTGATTTTAGAAGCCATCTGCCAGCCCGGGTTCCGCGCCTAGGCACATGGGCCAGGGTGAAATACTCACGGGGTCTCCAGCATCACCCTGCAGACACAGGCCATGGTGCTCAGACAGTCAGTTGTGTCCTCAATGGGGAGGGTCTTGTTCTGAAAGGAGAGAACGAGAGAGACACTAGATTTGCCTCCTGATCCCCTGTGCCCCTCGCTGGAGGGGAGGGATCAGTTAGGGACTGAATCACTTCATCGTATTGCTATTTCCCTAACCCCTGTTCAGTTGGTCTCCCTCTATAAACTCCTGTGCCTATGCTGCTATGGACAACTCTCCATGCCTGTGGCTTATACACACCTGTTTCTTATGACAAAGGACGTCCATGACCACGGATGTTGGAAACGTGCTGAATTCGTGAAGGAATCCTTCCAAAGCTCGCATCCTGTTTTCTCTCATGGTGAATTGTTGGGCCAAACTTACTGCTGGGCACAGCTTGATTGACTTCAATGGTGTCTCACTGGTTTACCCAACAGGTACATCTAGGCTATTGTCTATATTTCTCTCCTCCAGCCCCCCCCCCCTCGGCTTTTGGTTTCTCTTTCTGTCTTTGGGGCTCACTCACCTCTGAAACAAACTTGGTTGTGGCGTTGCTTAGAGTTTTAAGCATAGGCGTGGCCTCTGCATAGAAGAGAGACATCCTGTTGGCCATTTCATTGTTAACGTCACTCTCGGCCTCCAACTGCAGGACATGAGATGCGAAAGACGTCTTGGTCACGTTAATCCCAACAGGACTGGGCAAATGCTGAAAATGTCTGAGCCCATCCTAATCTGCCCTGTTGGAATGTGCTGAACAGACCCAGACTATAACCTCACCAGCTCACACCTCCCAGTTCAGGTCTGGGTTTGCTGAACTTGGGGGCTCAACCCGGACCGCCTTCAGGTTTGTTCACCCCAAGCCTTGCTGGTGCGGCAGAGAGGCGAGGGGACCTAACGCAGCCGTCCTCCGGTTCATTCTGCGCATCACTTTATGAGAGGCCCACCCACTGCTTGTGTCCTCCACAGCTTGCTCCTCGAGATGTTTAGTTCTGCCAACCATCTGGTAGAGCATCGAGTGACAAGCACTGCCCCTGCAGGAATCTCTCATCTTACTTTTCTAGCAGTTTATGTAGAGTTCACCCCCAAAGCTTTTTACCCAGTGTTCACCCGGGCTAGCAGGGCTAAACAGACCTCCATATCCACGCTTATTCCACGCTCATTCCATCCCACACTGCTCTGACAAGGAACTCAAACCCTTTGGGAGGGGGACCGACCTCTTACCTGTAAATTGTTAATGCGATTTCGGCTGAGGGTTCTTCTGTAGTAGCTAAAATCATTCTGGATGGCAGGGTTGGTCATCTGCAGCAAACATGGACAGAGAAGATTGGAGGTCTGGTCAACTGCTCTTGGTAACGCTCCCACAGGGCAGAATGGGCCTTAGATCTGGATTTGTTAGACTGGGGGCCAGTTTCCAAGAGATGGTTGAAAGAGGAGTGGATAAACCTCTCAAAATCTAGCATAAGGTATGATACCCCAGTGGCGATTGGTGGGAATGGTCCAGAGGACCTAGTGTAGGCTAGTTCCACTGCCCGTTTGTCTAATGAGTGGTTCGTTTGGTTTACGCTTGCATGCCAAGTAAAGCAGAGCTAATTCACCAAGTCACAATTTAGCATTACAAGGAGGAACATGCCAGGGAATATTGACTCCCTGAAGAGCATGGCTTGTGTTGGGCTGTTACTGCGTCATGCAGCATTGGTTCTCTAAACCAACAGACCATCACTGGGAAAGCTGAGTTTCTGAGCTCCCATGTTCTGTCTCCAGCGGGACATGCAAAGCTTCCCTACCTTGAACTCGTCGAAGCTGAGGGTGAAGTGTAGGATTTCTGCAAACTGCTTTGCTAGGGCTTGTTCTCTCTCAAGGTGCTGAGTCGGTGCATAGGGCGGGCTAGTCAGAGCTTCCAGCAAGCTGCGCAAAGCATTCTCTGGGAGCGGGAGGAGAGAAAAAGGTGTATTACAGGGCGGCATGTCACCCAGCGATTGCCAGCGCTCAGGCTTAACCCCCTCCCACCCCGCATGGAGCAGTTCAGCCTTAGCTGGCAGCAGATTTAACTGCAGGTTCTGGGTTATAACCTCCCCATCTCCTGCACTCAGGGGCTTTTCTACCTCTCCTGACCCAGGGACACGCACCAGCAGTGTTTCCCCTCCCTGCAAGCTGCTGGAAGCAAATCTCTTCATTCTCGTTTAACAGCGGGGTTATTTCCTGGGTGAATCCCCTTGATCTCATTCCAAAGGTGAGCAGCCCCCGGATGGCTCAGCAAAGGAAGGGAGCTGGCCTATTTCAGCCACCCAATCACTTGATGTCACTGGAACAGAGCTGATAATCTGATCTGTTGTGTCCACTTCAGTCCCTTCCAGCCAATCTGCTTTTCAAATATTGGTGAATCTAGCCTCTTCATCTCCCCACCCCAGTGAGTGAGATCTGTTTCGCAATCCCCATTTTACAGATGGGGAAACTGAGGCACAGAGCGTCACAGTGACTTGCCTTAGACATGCAAGTCAGTGGCAGAATCCGGACTTGAACCCAGGGCGGAGCCCCACTCCTGAGCCTTAACTACTAGACCATCCTCCCCTCTGAAGCCCAAGGCCAAATGCTGCAGTCCTTGCTGAGGCAACGCGCCGGTTGTTCTGAATGAAGGACAGGTGGGTGCGGCCCAGTGATAGTGTTTGGAGTGACATGCGGGGCAGGGAGCTGGATGAGGGCTGAGGGCAGCAGGTTTGTGCAGGTGTTCGGGGGACAGGAACGGAGATTGCGTTACTAATGGAGCTGGGGCTCACCCAGTCGAAGAGAGAACTCATAGAAGCGTTTCAGCTTTGCCACTAGAGGGCACACGGCGTTCCAGGCCTTCTCCTGTAGCTGGAGGTCATTGGGATTTTGGATTGCCTACAAGGAACCGAGATGGCAAGCTCATCGTTCGTGCCTGAATCCCTGCCCGTGTCCCCAGGCCAATGGCTGGAGGAGCTGAAGAGCTTTACCTCTCTGATCTCCAGCCCAGCCCCCGTGTAGGACTGCAGTTCAGCCAGGATTGTCTGTGCTTCCTCTAGCACGGCATTGACCTGGTTCCACACAGCTGTCTCGGCTTCCGTGGGCTGAGCATCTGCATCGGATCACCCCCCCCAAGAAAGCAACATTTCAGCGTGTGCGTCGGACAGCGAGAGTGAGGGCTCTTTGGCGGCCGGTCCCCGAGCAGTCTTAGACCCGGGGAAACGCACTGGCTTGTCTGGGGCGCAAGGGCAGACAGAGCGATTCCTCTGCCTAAGGCTGTGGAGAAAGTGCCGACGAAAGATGTGCGAAAGGGAAATTAGAAAACCTCCCACCAGTAGGGCCAGGCCCCGTCTAGTGCTAGGCCTCATCTATCCGCTAGTCAGATCTGAACCTTCTGGAGACCTGGCTCTCCTCTCCCCAGTGATCTAGTCACACACGCAGACTCCCAACGGAAAAGAAACGTGTGCAAAGGAAACAACACAAAGCAAACCAAAGGGAAGAAACGTCTCCTGCTGAGAGAACAACCCAATTGGAATGAGATGCTTTGGAATATGACTCCCCTCCACGGGCTTGGTTCTGATCCCATAGCAAATCAGGAGTCAGTGGACCTACAGTAGCATCATAATGGTGTAGGGAGGGAATGGGGCCCTTTCTTTCCTGACTGGGCCAGATTCCGGGCTCAACTTCCAATCTTACTGCTCCTGAACGGGCCCATCAGATCCCTTCCTGCCTCACTTCGCACGGGAAAACAGCTCCCTGTTAACTAACATTGTCTCTCTGGAATAATGGATGGGACTGAGAGGGTTTACATGGCAGGTAAATGTTAAGAATTCAGGCTTCTGGCTGGGACCTGAATGCCTGGCTGAGCTTCTGGCTTTCAGTTATAATCAACAGAGCAGAAACCAGGAGAAGATAACCTTACAGGGATGGGACTGGTGCTAGGGATGGAGAGCTAAGCCCACCTCCAGCTCTGAAATGCCCCTACCAAAACCCTGAATGGCCTGACAGCCCTTTCTGCCGCCCCTTTGGAAACCAGCCTTTTAAATCCCCCAACATCTGGCAAGACCAGCTTCCTGAGAAATCGCCTACGGGAGACCAAGCGGGATGGTGAGTGGGGAAGAAATCGCTACAATTTCTGGAATGGGTACGATGCCATGGGAGATTAACTGAGACGACAACTTAAAATGACATGAATGTGGGGGGAAAAAAAATAAAAAAGAAAATAAAAATCCCATCTCACGTTCAAAGTCAAGGAAAAAATTAGGGCCTTGTTCAAGGTCGTTATAAGTCAACACTTTAAGAAGGTTCCCCATGTGACACCTGCAAGAGAAGAGACAAGAGGAAAAAAATACGATGGGTAGTGAGGTGGCGTTCATGGAAGGAAGCAGTGGGAGCACTAGCCTGAGGGAAACATCTGGGCAGCAGGAAGAGCCCCTCGGGCATCAGAGTGTCAAGGGGTTTGGCCGGCTGTGTCACTCCGGAATCTTTGTGGCCACATGTAAGAGGTGCCAGTTGTTGGCTCTTCGTAAGCAAGAGCCTAAGGGAGGCAAAGGCTATTGAGCCCAGCAACTTTGCAGCACGCGGCAATTCTAACCTTAAAGAGCCGTGCTGCTCAGTTAGAACGAGCTGAGGCTCATTAGAGACTCTCCCAAGATCTTGATGGCGACTGCAGCCATACGTGGCTCACGGGCGGGTGGCCCGGCAGCTGCTCCCAGCCCAATGAGCTGCAGCCTCTTCCTGCCCTCAGATGGAGATGAGCGTTGGCTGATGAGGGTGGTGACCAACAGTAACAAGCAAAGTGAGGGAGAGCCGCTGTTCTCCAGGAGGGGGAGGGGGGGAATGGTCCCAGGGCTTCCTGGAGTCCCGCTGCATGGGGTGGGTATGTCTCATTTCATCTCCAAAGCCAATACCTGCCCCTTGAGTCTCAGGGAGGTAATTACCCAGCAGCGTGGAACATCCATCTACCCCACAGTTACAGCCGGCTCCAGGGACCCGGAGGCAACATGGTTCCGATGAGACTTTAACCTCCTGGCCCATACCCAGGCTGAAGCTTTGGACGTGTCCAGCCCTGGTCCCAGAACATGGGTCTGGGCCAGGCTCTGCTACAAATTGGCAGCATGTTTGGAAGGGAATCTCCTGGCTTGCTCACAGTCAGGAGGTACCTGGGGCCCTGCTGGGGGAATTGCTCTTGTGACAACCAGAAAAGGTCCTTGAATGGGGCCTTAGGGCTGAGCCATCCCTCCTGGCCCCATCTCCAGCCTCATGCTGCAAGGGCCTCCCCAGTGCTGCAGAGCCAGAGGACTATTTTGGGCTCCCCCCGCAGGCCTCTCTGAGCCAGACTCTGTGGTGAACAGAGCCCTCGCCTCTCAGCCCCCGCTGGGAGGCAGAGTGTGAGCTGTGATCCCCTGCACTATTTTTACACCCCTCGGGTTTTCCTGAGTGCTGACTCTGAGCTGCTTCTCTGAGTGGATGAGGAGGGGCAGCCATGGGGGCTCTTGTCTCGCTGGTTTGCCCAGGTTAGTCAAAGGCAGGTGGGTTATTTTAGGAGTGACCCCAGCTTTCCGTCCTCCTTGTTCCCTTTCCTACCCCCTTGGGAGCGCCGGACCCATCTTCAGCACTGGTGCAGCTTACAGAGCGAGCTCCAGCCTGGATGTGTTTTGACCATGGGGGCCTCTCACCCCACGGCGAGCAGTGGGGTGGCGTTGCCAGCGTGAACAAGTCTCTGTTTTAGTTCTCACTGTGCTGCTCCCTGATCCTCCAGCTCCAGGGGCTGGGGCCAAAGGGAGTTTGGCTCCCTGAAGCTGTTGGATGTTGCCGGCAGTACAATGAGGCAGCACAAATCCTTCCTTCCTCCTTCTGCGGCAGCATGTGACCAGCCGTTACAGGCAGACGGGCTCTTTGGGGGCTTATTGGCCTGCCGGGAGGCTTATTAGCGGTCCAAGTCCTACAGGCTTGTGAGCAGCGAAGGGGATTCAGGCATCATGGGGCAGACCAGGCAGCTGCCTCGGGAGAGCGTGTTTGGGGCTGAGATCCTAGTGTGAACGGCAACGGCCTCTCTCTCTCCCAAATATCCTCTGGGGGAATGTCACCTCTCCACGGCTGCCATAAATGAATTGCCCAGGTTGCTGGGAAGCCTCGCTCCATAGCAAATCTGTCTCGGCACCTGGATCCCAGAGCCATGGGTGCTGGATAAATAAAGAGAGCCAGTGGGCTGGGGCCTCTCCGTTCAGGCAGCGGCCGGGGAGTGGTGGGTGCTCCAGCGTGGAGGAACCTCCCCCCCGTTAAGGATAAAACCAGGAAAGCCCCTGAGCTCTCCATCGGCATCTGCAGGGTGAGGCCGGAGCTGCTCGTTTGATGGGAGGACGTAAGATTTCCCTCCCCGGACCTGGCTGGCGATGGAGATGGGATGTGACAGGCGGCAGGGAAATCACATGGTGGTTTCACGTGGGAGAGAGTCTATTTAATGCCCCCACCCCATTCCCCTGCTCAGTGGCGACCCAGGGCCGGCCTTAGGGAAAATGGCGACCTAGGCAAAAATGTATTTTGGCGCTTCTGGTTCACGCTGCCTCCCTGGGCTCCAAACACATCGCCCCCATCCCCCCTGGTCCCTGCCACCTCCCCAGGCTCCAAACACATCACCCCATCCCCCCTGGTCCCTGCCACCTCCCCAGGCTCCCAACCCATCCCCCACATCACCCCTGGGCCAGCAGCCTCCCCATCTATCCCTCCATTCCCTCTGGTCCCCACAGCCTCCCTGGGCTCTCCACCCATCGCCCATGGCACCCACCACCTTCCCAGGCTCCCAACCCATCCCCCCATCTCCTCTGCCTCCTGCTACCTCCCCGGGCTCCCTATCCACCCATCCGCCCTGGCTCCTGCTACCTCCCCAGGCTCCCCATCAACCCTGGCCCCCACTGCCTCCCCCAGACTCCGCACCCATCCCTCTGGCTCCTGTTGCCTCTCCTGGCCCCCTCATCCATCACCCCTAGTGCTGCTGCCTCCCTGGGCTCCCCACTCATCACCCCAGGCCCTGCAACCTCCCCTCCCACCCATTGCCCTGAGCTCCCTTCTGCAGCCTCGCACCCCGGGCTTGCACCCACTCCTTGCCTCTCGACCCTGGTGCACCCCCCTGATCACGGTGCCCCGGGTGGTCGCCCACATTGCCCACCAGTAAGGCCGGCCCTGTGTCCACCTGTCCAGCCTAGCCTACGGGAGCTGCCAGTGCCAGCCTATCCCAAGCTAGGGAACTGTTTCCCACTGTTCATTTGGCTGCAGCTGCCCTCGCTCAGAGAGGTCTCTAGGGACGTTACCAAACGTAATAAGGCCCGTCAGTCAAACCCATTGCAGGGACCAGTGTGAATGTATGGTCATCTTTAGAGAGCAGCGGCTTTTCCTCCTGCCAGGCACAGAAATCCCCCGGCCCTGAGCGCGGGACTTACTTTCAAAATCCAGGAAAAAATGAGGACAGTTTTCTAAATCTTTGCCCAATACCTTTATCAGGTTGCCCATGGCCAGCAGACCTGAGCGAGAGAAAGAACAGAATGGAACAGCACAAGCACTGAGAGCTACAGCACGCCACCGCCCGGAGCACGGCGCTCCTCCTCCCACCTGGCCCAGAGCCATCCACCCTCCTGCACCTCTCAGACGGCCCACGCCCGGCGGAGAGCCCCTGGCCAAAGGCTCCCTCGCAGTCATCCCCTCTTACCAGAGGGTGACACTACCAAGCCTGGGCCGACTTACCTGCCTGCGCCAGATACAGCTGGTATCGGCTCTGCAAATACAGGGGAGTCTCCCTCTGCCTCCCCACCTGGCTATGGACTTTGGGATGCAAGAGCAGGTGAGCGGCGGTGAAAGCTGGGCATGCTACTGTCCGCAGCACAGCCGTCTGCTCCACCTGCGTCCCTCTCCTGCTGGGTGTCTGCGTGAGGACGCGGAAACGCGACTGCTCTCCCCGCCACTTCTGTTTTTTCTATTTTTGAGGCCGGAGGGGAAGCGGAGAGCTTGTTCCGTGCCTCGAATTTCCTGTGTGAGCCTCTCGCATCTTCCCCTCCACCCGAGCTATTCTGCCTTTCAGGACTTCCTCCTAGCCCAGCAGAACGGCAGAGGCCCCCTGACTTCCCTAACGCTTGCTGCTGCTGCTATTTCTTGGTGCCCCTTCAGCTGCACTGAGAACCTGTTCCCCTGACTGGCTGGGGTCAGAAGGCAGGAGCCCTTATTGGGCCCACCTAGCATCTGTCTGCCACTGAGGGCACTGGGATGGGAAAACACCCGTCCCCATAACACCACGACCCTTACACTTCCTTAAACGGAGCTGCAGGCAAACCAGTCCCTGTGAAGCTGCATGGGACAGTTCCACAAACGAATGGGAACACGTCTCCCTGAGCACCAGTTTGCATGCGCCTCTTGGGTTTACATACTGCTACTTGAGAGGTCTGGGCTAAGGCCTGGCATGCTTCAGTTGTTCAGCTCTGGGCAGTTCACAATCATCATGAAGTCTCGTTATTCCCATTAAGCAGAGGGGGAACCTGAGCAGTGAAGTGACTTGCCCAGCACTGCACAGTGAGTCAGTGGCAGAGCAGGAATGGAAGCTGCATTTCCCAACTCCACGTCCAGTGCCCCTACCCCCTGGGCAGTCTTGCTCCTTGTCTGTCCCACCATGAGACTCCACCACCTTCATGAATGACCCAGTCTGACCTGCCATCGAGGGGCACCAGAGCTCGGTGCTGGGGTCCCTGCCGTCAGTCCAGCACTGGTTTGCTTTGCAGTCCAGAAACACAGCGTAAGAATCCTTGTGCTGGAGTGGAATGCTGTGACCTGAAACCTCCATCTGCTGCTCTCCTAATGTGCTCTCCACTTGCTGCAGCCCATCAAGGACCCCTCATCCTTTCTCAATTGCAATTTTAAGATACACTAGCCCCCTCACAACCAGGGGTCTCTCAATCTTCTTCTCCAGTCTATTGCTATCACTGATTGTTCCCCAGAGGATGGCTAGGGCAGGGGCAGTATCAACTCCAGGGGTCAAGGAGCCCAACTCCAGGGTACCAAGGCCCTAGTTGCTAGGGCTAACTTGATAACAGACATTGAGCAGAGGCCTAGGACAGCCTGGGTGACTATACTCTGTGTCTGTAAAAATGACTCCATCGGGGGGGCAGGGAGCACCAGGACCCCGGCTAGCAGAGCTCCTCTGCCATTAACTATCTGGCTGATGCTGGCAGGAGTCGGGGATGGAAGCTGTCCTCTTGCATAACTTCCTTCACTGACTCCTGCTATAGCTAGGGTAGCTGGCTATTCCCCTTTTCACCCACTCGGTACAGTACCTCCTGTTGAAACTGAAGTGCTAGCCCCATGCCCATCCAGTGCCTGCTCGGGGAATTAGACTTAAACTGGTGCTCTTACATCCTGCTGAGAGGGGCTGGGCCTAGACTGTCTGTGAGCTCCCACTAGTAAACACTGCAACCTCCTCTCTAAGGTTGTAACCTCCTCCATTGCTGGCCTCCCAGTTGGGTCTGCTCGGAACAAGAAGAGATGATGGTCTTTACCTTGATTTCTGACGCTTCAGTGACCTCTATGGCAGGAACCGGGGCTGTGTATTGCTCATAAATCACTTCATCGGCTGGCAGAAATCTGCAGTGAGAAGGAGAGGGACGGAACATCACTGGAGGCTTCAAAATTTCAACCATCTTCATGAGTTAAGCAATTCCCTATAAACCTGCTGATAGTGAGGGCCAGGTGTCCTTGTTGGAACCCAGGGAGTGACTACCTGAGCCCAGGCCTTGCCCATTCATCCAGGGAAAGCTACCAAGGAGCTCAGCAAAGGCCTACACAAAGGTCTCAGGAAAAACTGCCTGGAGTGGGTCATATGGAGGAAGCTATTAGGGTAACGCCAATTAAAATTCTGCCTCTGCAGGCCACATCATGGGGGTTTGCCCAGGGAGTGGGCTCATTGGACACTTCGTTCATTTGTACTCTGGCTCCCCCAGTTCAGATCACCACCTTGGATGTGTCTCCAAACATGATGTTACTGTCAGAGAACAATGTTCCTGTGAATCAAAGCGGTGACCCTGTGGCTTGGGGCAAGTGTTTGCTCAGAAATTAAACCCAGGATCTGTAGCTGATGACAGCTAGCCATGACTCTGTCTCTTTCACGGGCTGGCTTAGATACCAGATTCATCCTCATCACATCGGGACCAACCCCATCACACCCTCCATTAACTCCTACTTTGGATCCTGCGCCTTCCTGGTCCTCAAGGCAGCATGGCCAATCTTTGTGACGGGGAGGGAATTCTGAGTGCGAGATCAAGTTGCAGTACAGACTCTGCATCTCTGCCTGGTTTCCATCTTGGTGCTGAGCTCTCCACATCGCTATGGCAACAGCTAAAATGTCTCCTTAAGACATCCTCCCCCAGCCCCATATCGAGCGCATAAGGGGCCTATTGCTCCTCTGTCTGTCGAGAGCAACAAGGGGTAAATGCCCAAGCAATTGGCCCTTTAAGATGACAACAGGGAGTTTCTAATCATGCCATGACGTGTCTACAATCCAAACTTTCCTTTTCTCACCCAGGGCTGCATGGGATTTGAACTCATTTCATGATGCAATTTCCTATCGTTGGCCATTTCGTTTGCAAGATGCAAATGAAGAGGCATCCGTTACCGCTAGCCCAGGGAGAAGTCAAGCTATGGCAATTGATTACTGCCGCTCGGCAGAGATGAGTTATGGTTTCTGTACTGGGGATGAACTGCCTTCTGCAGATGTCTAAAACCTGTATGTCAATGAGAATGGCAGAGAGGGCCCTTCAACATCTCATAAAGTTGCAGGCTGAAGGTCTGCAGTGTTGTGGCATCCATCACTAAATATACAATGGGACCAAGAGTATTTTTGCCTCTGAGTCTGACCCTTATCTAAAGGTTAGAATGGAGCAGTGGTCAGGAAGGGTCTTTCCTCTTTGCATTTAGAATTAAGTTGCTTCCAAAGGATCTGTGTAATATCTCTAAAATATTGTTAATAGGCCATCAGCAGTTCAGCACAGTATCTAGGCAATTAATAAATTATCATTAAGAATGGCTACATAGACAAACAGAAGTGGATGGTAATGGACCAGTTATCAGTAATGGACTATGCATGCTCTTTGACACTCCTTGATGTTACCATTCCAGTCTACCAAATAAATACCAGGCATCCCATAAATACCACTGCAATGCTCCCATGCACCGACGAAGCAGCCCAAAGCTTGGGCCAGTCAGCTAGGAGAGGTGCAAAACTTTCTTTGGTTTTGGTTCACATGGGCTCAGAGTACAGTTGTGTGATTTAGGTTTGAATCTGCGCAAACACTCAGTGTGAAATGCCATCAGAGCCATCCCTTGAAACAGGAAACGTGTCAAGGCTAAGTTTTGAACAGAGCTGGTTCATGGCGGTATGACATACCAGCACTGCACCAACCAAGGGCTGGTGGCATGATGGTTGCTTAAAAAAACAACCTCCTCTTCTGAATATGACCCAGTACAGGGCTGTCTTCCTGAGCCTAAAGACAGAGTGAGTCATTAGCTTGAAGAGGTGTGAACTGGTTCCATTAATCTCTTACCTATTTACGATTGATCATTTGACCGAAACCTTTAGCCACACTGGGATTGTGGATGGGATTTGGCTAGTGATGGGATTGTGGGCAGGACATTTTGCTAGTCTGCTTCTTCTCACATGATTCTCTCCTGAAACCATAACTCAGCCCAGGATCATATGAACCATAGCAAACTGAACAGAATTTTAGGTTTGAAACCTAACTATGAACATATTGCAGAACTTCGCTCACTGAGTAAAGGATTTAAAATACCCTTTTACTTCTGTTTTCTCTTGTATTTATTTTCAGCACCGTTTCAAGTTGTCAGGGAAGATTCCACACAATATGAACATAAGAAGAGCCACACTGGGTCCATCCAGCCCAGTATCCTGTCTTTGACAGTGACCAATGCCAGGTGCCCCAGAGGGAATGAACAGAACAGGGAATCATCAAGTGATCCATCCCCTGTCGCCCATTCCCAGCTTCTGGCAAACAGAGGCTAGGATACTTCAAAAAAGAACTAGATACATTCATGGAGATAGGTCCATCAATGGTTATTAGCCAGGATGGGCCGGGTTGCAAAACCATGCTCTGAACTCTGTTATAGTCTTGGCCGTCACAACGTCCTCTGGCAAGGAGTTCCACAGGTATGGGTATGGATTTCACTATGTTTGCCCCTTAAAAACAAGAATATGCCCTGCTCTTTTCCTAAAGGAAACTTCCCAGTCCTGGGAAGCCACTTTGCCACAGGGCCACCTATTCTTCATTCTTGCACAGCTCGGAGGGGAGCGAAGTCTTGGAGATTCTTTAGCGATTTTGGGTGGCACAGAGGAAAAAGTACAAACAGATGGAGAAAGAAGAGCTAAGCTAGAGATCCTTGCCATCCCACCATCCAGAGCGAACAGCTGGGTAGTGATGCTTCAGCAACACTCTGTCTAATTTGAGGCGGAAATACTCTTTGCACGAAGTCAGTGAGATGCTAAGGCATAAAGAAACAGCTGTCATAAACCCATCAGTTCTCTCCAGAGATCCAGTCTGCAACTAGCCGCAACCCATCGGGGAGTGTGACACTCTGAGCAAACGTGCTCTGGTTGAGTCCTTCAGTTTAAGGAACTGTGTGCCACTATATGAGTGGTGAGCCCAAAAGTCATGACCATCGACTTCAGCAGCATCCTTTCAAAATGGAACCATACTCTCCCTTCTGGGCATGTGGGGGAAAAAAGTCCTCTCCCATAATCTAGACACGAAAGGCAGACAGCAGAAGGCTGGGTGGACTTGTGGTGAAGGCACTGGCCTCAGTTCCTCGCCCTGCCACAGCCTCCCTTTACCTCTGTGTCTTAGTTCCCCAGCTGTAAAATGAAGGTCGTAGTATTTCCTTTCTCCCACCCTTTGTCTCCCTGGATTGTACATTTTTGGGGGCAGGGCCTATCTGATATTACGTTTGTGCAGCACCTACCATGAGGTGACCTCAAGCTCATATGCAGCCTCTAGTTGCTACTACAATGCAACTCACATTAAGCATTCCTACTCTTTTCATTTTGGAAAAGTCCAAGACACTTAAATTCATGGACTCCATTGTGAAGCGTGTGGCTTTCGTGGTATTAACGGCAGCTTGGAAGCCACACCCATCTTTCCTCCTGCTTTTACTTTCTTCCCCCCCCCTCTCTGTTCTCGGATAGTTGTCCTTTTGCTAAGTTTTAACATTTCATAGTTAATATTAGGAGAGGAAATACAGCATGTATGAGAGTCGCTGCAGCTTCTTTCCGAAGGGAATCAGAATGTGATGACTAGATCTATCTTTCTTACAAATTGGTTTATTGCTTATAAAATCCATTTTAAAAAAAAAAGTTCTGTGTTTGTACGTCGCCTAGCACACCAGGTACTGCAGTACAAATTCTCACTAGCATTCAGTGCAGCTTTTTTACTTAGCGCTGGTAAAAATGATGCCATTTATCTGTGGTGGGAATCCATTTTTTTTTAATTCTCTGTAAATTATTATTATTATTATTTTTGACAAAACCCCAAAATTGTGAATGGGGAAAATGTTTGCTCTTGGAACCTGGTTTTTCGTTTTGTTTTTTAAAATCAGGTTTTGGGAGAAATGTTCAATTTCTGAAACCAAACTGTTTGACTGAAAACCTTTTATTTATTTATTTTTTTTACTGGAAACGGACCATTTTTATAAAAAGAAAAGCACTCCATGCCGGGTTTCCCTTTGAAAAACGGGAAACCTTTGACCAAAATGAAATGTTCTGCAAAAATGGCTGAGCTGAAAATGTTTCAACAAAAACTGCCACCCCACTCTAGTTCGAATACGTTTCCTGATCAGAACCAATGTGGAATGTTGTAACTCCTGTTGACATTGATGGGACTTGGGCATTGTTAGCATCTCTCAGGCCCACACCTTGCCGGTGCAAATCTCAAAATGCAGGTATCAAATAAATGCCCAGTAATGTTAGGTGAACAGTACGCACAGATTCAGACCAGTCGCTGTCCGCATCTTCCACTGCATTCGGTCCCATTGCTTTCTGACCTTCACTCCTCTTTTACAAAGGTCACTACTTCCTCTGAGGTGCTCCGAGAGTTCAGTCCTGCTCTGAGAAATGACTCCGTGGGAGCAGCACTGTTGAGTCTGGGTTGGTCTCAGCAATTCTTTAGCAGCTTTCTTCAGCTTGCAGGTTCAAAAGACGTTTCTTTTTTTAGCTGCCAGCCCTGCCAACTCCCCCTGAGATCTGGGTTCTCTCAGTCTTTGTATCATCACCAGTAATAATCATTCTGCCACGGGGACTAGCTTAATAATTTTCTTGATGATGCATGAGCCAGGATTGCATCCAACTCGCTCTCCTCTAGCTGTACCCGCTCTGCAGGCTGAACGGGAATAAAAAGCACTAAAAGCATAGTTTTGTCACTAGGGTCAGCAGATCTGACTGTGATGACGCCTAGCTGAGAAAGAAGGTACCGTTTGTACGCAATCACCTTTTCTGTGACTACCCCTCGCTATACCGGGACATTAAATACCAAAATAAAGGCAGCCACAGCTCAGTCCAGAGCCATAGAGCACGGAGATTGGGTGTTAGGCCCAGATCCTCAAAGATATGGAGATGCCTAGCTCTCATTGATTTTAGTGGGAGTTAAGTGCCTTTGAGGAGCTGGGGCCTGCATCCTGCAGTACTGCCTGCTCTCAGTTTCTAATTTGTCTGATGTTATCCATACGGGCATTTGGTTCCTCCCAGCTGTGAGTGAGGACAACCTGCGCCTCTGTGCTCTGCGCCTTGAAGGTTCACCGTATTTGCCTCTATTAATTGTTTTTCCACCAGCAGTCAGTGGCTTTTCGAAGCCAGCCAGCCTTTCATGGAAGGAATCCGTTCTTTTTACTATCATCTCCTTCAGCTCTTCCAGCTGACATCTGAGCAGAATCCCCCCGGGAAAGGAATGAGCCCTGTGTTTGTTTAATAATACTGAGCCTTTACATAGCATTCAGAGCACCTCCTGGAAATGTTCTAGCTAATCCTCACAGCACCTCTGTGTGAGACAGGTGGCTGATCCCCATTTCTTAAGTGGCTACACTGAGCTTGGAAGGTGAAGTGACTTGCCCAGGCCCGTCCAGTGCATAAATTGTGGAGCTAGGATTAGCACTCGGGACCACCTGCTTCCTACCCATGGGCTTGGTCCCCTCAGACCACGCTGCTTTCCTGCAAGCATTGGGATGTGTCTACTCAAACGTCCTTCCAGGCAGGACGCTCACCTTTCAGCCTGGCTAGGGCGTTGGAAAGCTTGGTGACATGAAGCCAATGGAGGGACAACAGGAATGAATTTCGCCTATTTTTCTATGGGATTTTGTTTGCGATTTTCCTTGCCTCACAAGAAACTCCCTATGATGAAGTGGGGATTTTCCCTTGTTTTGTGGTATGTAAGCCTATGTGAGTCTTACCGTTTTGCATGAGGGCGGTGTGTGCCTCAGTTTCCCTATGTGTTGCACCAATATCTAGGTGGTGGGAATAAGCATGTGTGATTTTTGCGGGGCCTGCTCCAGCTGCCTGCACATATGCTATGGCCGCCCCTTCGTAACCTGAGACCCAGGAGGGGATGCGACCAGGTGACCCTTGGCCTGGGAAGCGAGACAAAGGCCGGAGGAGGAGCAACGGGCAGGACAGGGGCCAGGCAGCATGAAGCGGAGTCAGTCTGGGCTGGCTTGGGTTGCAGGGGGAGGGCCAGAGCCCTGGCTCCCCTCCCCGCAAGATGGACTTGGCTGAAAGTCACTGATTTCTGTGCTAACGTTCTGTTCTACGCTGTGTTCCTGTCGACTAACAAACCTTCTGCTTTACCGGCTGGCTGAGAGTCACGTCTGACTGCGGAGTTGGGGTGCAGGGCCCTCTGGCTTCCCCAGGAGCCCTGCCTGGGCGGTCTCACTGTGGGAAGCACGCGGTGTGGAAGGGGCTGCTGAATGCTCCGAGGTCAGACCCAGGAAGGTGGAAGCTGTGTAAGCTTCTTGCCCGGGAGACAGTCTGCTCAGAGAGAGGAGGCTCCCGCAGAGTCCTGGCTGGCCTCATATGGAGTAGTTCCAGAGCATCGGTCCGGTGACTCCGTGACACTCCCCTGGCTCTGGTATGTCAGCCTTGAACCAAACTACGGCTATTTCCACCAGCAGCTCCCCGGATACCCCCGCAGTTAATATTTGATTGCTCATTTCCTGTGTTCTATATCCCAGGACAGCCTGAATTCCCCAGCGGGCTGCCATCGGCTACTGGTCTTTAACAAAACGCCCTCTCCAGCATGCTGTCATTTGCCACTGACCCAGGTGCAAAATGCCCTCCCTCCACCCAAAAATCAACCAGCGAAGGGTGAGTTTTATTTTTATGGGGTTTTTCATTTCTTTACAAAATACGAATACAAAAAAAAAAAAAAATCACTACATTGGGCCCAATTTGTCCCTGGTGTAACTCCACTGATATTGATACAGCGATGCGGGGGCGAATTTGGCCCAGTATCGATCTTAAGGTTCGGCTCCACCGCACGGTCCCTTCTGTGGCGTGTCGGGTGCTTACACTGTGTGCCCCGGAGGGCAGGTGTAAATAGCAATGTCGATGGTGAGGCATTGCGTCAATGAGTCGCGTTAGGACAGACCTGAGTCCGGTGGGAGTGTAACCTGCACACCCAAGCAGTGCCTGGTCTACACTGCCATTTCAAACAGCGTGGCGTCCTGCTCCTACTCTGCTGCCAGAGCCTTTCCCCGCCACAGGGAAGGACTCCGGTAGCTCCCCACTGCTGAGCCTTTCCCCACTGCCGTCCCCCGCCAGAGCCTTTCCCCGACACGCATGTAGCTACGCACCACAGCGTGAAATCAGCCTGCTTTTCCCTGCGGGGGGTAGCTACGTCCTGCCGCAAGTGGTGTGCAGTCTTAGGTTCTTATATGGTCCCTGACACCATATTATCTGAGCTCTTCCCGGCACCCCTGTGAGGTAGGGAAGTACCAGTATCCCATGGGACAGATGGGGAGCTAAGGTTCCAAGAGGCTAAGTGACTAGCCAAGGTCACACCGGATGTTTGTGGCAGAGCAGGGGCCTGAGCCCAGGTCCTAAGTTAGTGCTTGAACCACTGGACTGTCCTTCCCCTCTATCATTTACTAGAAAACTGATTGTAACTGGACTGTGTGAGACTGTTTGTTTATTTCCAATGACATGGAACTAAATTTCCAAACACGTCTCCAAGTCATTGGTTTTCTGTGATTTATGCCTCTGTTAGGTGAGTTTTTCATCACCAGCAGTCCCCACAAGTCATCAGACCCAGAGGGGAGAATCTCTCGTCATCCAGAGATTGACAGCGGACGCTCGAGCCACAGCTAGTACACGGGATTGTTATTCTTTGCTATGCTATGCTAATGGGATTGTTATTCTTTGCTATTTTAAAGATGCATGTTTCCAGTGAGCAGGGCTGTCACGTAGGACCAGTGTGTCCCCTGGAAAATGGCATTTGGTAATGAGGAAACCAATGAAGAATCTGACATCGGAGTTGGCTTCAGAATACAGCCCAAGCAGCAACCAGGGTAAGGTCACCAGATTATTATAATTACTATTAATTTATATTGCAGTAGCAATCAAGAGCCTTAGTCATGGGCCAAGCCCCCCCCTTGTGCGAGGCACGGTACAGACACAGAACACAAAGACATTCCCTCCCCCAAAGAACTTACAGCCTACGTACAAGACAAGAGACAACTGGCGGAGATAGGAAACCATGGCTTCTCCTAGGGGGTCTCCCATAGCTGCTCCATTGACTTTAATGGGAGCAGTATTAGGTCCTGTGTCAGTGGCGAACCCTCTGCATAATCACCAACCTGCTAGTTGTTTGATGTAGATGGGGATGGGGATCAGTGATGTGTTGGTGGGGGCATTGGTTAAAATTCCACCACTGGGTTTTGTGGGGGTGAAATCCAGCCCCATTCCCACCCCTTGCTCCCATCCCTGATCTTGATACATTATCCCTGCAGGCCAGGCTTGTCACTGGGGCCCACAGTCCCAATGGAACAGATTGCACCAAGCAGTAGGTAAGAAAAAAATCATCTCCAGGTTGGGGAGAGGAGGAACTTCCCTGCAAGCCAACACCTGGTTTGCTCAGCAAAAGACCACAGGGTGGGGCCTGGTCCTCTGAGTCAAATTCTGCTCTGAGGCACTGGTGTGAACCCATTGACTTCAGTGGTGTTCCTGCAGATTGGTGTAGCTGAGGGCAGACCAAAGCCCTCCCCTTACACCTCCCCCGGAGTTGCTTTCTCATTCATTCTTTCACTCGTGGGTAAGAGGCGGAGGAAGCATCAGCCCTGGGTTAGGGTTTTGTGTTTTTTTTCTCTCTTTGAGCCACACCCTTATTAAAAGCTAGATTTTGCATGTAACAGGCCGACTGCTCAGGTTTAATTAACGCGGGGGAAGATCTGAAAGGGAAAGGGCCTAAGGTTGATGATGCAATTTGCACCCAGGTCGCCATGGCGAATGATCCCTCTCGTGTGTTTGAGAAACACATTCTGGGAGGGGCTCTGCGTGAATGCAAGGCAGCTGCTACCCTGCCAGAGAGCCAAGCTCACTGAAACTCTCAGATGGCTGCAGTGTTCTCCAGGGCAAGAAGGGAGCTCTCAGCTTCTCACAAGGACTCTATTCTCACCTGGGTAAGAGGTGATGTTACACTATGCCAGTAGAGATGCCAGGCCGGAATTGTAATAGAACACAGTGCAAAGGGATTTGGCCTTATTTACAGTAAAGGCTACAAGGGTCTGACTCCTTATTCAAACAGCTCTCGCAAAATAAAACCTGGTTTCCTTTAGGACTAAATTACTTTTGTCCCTTCTGGGAATGTTGTGTTGCTGGAGAATTAAATGAGGTTTTGACAAAATCTTTAAAGGTGAGGCAAATTATTCATTCGCCTAGACACTGCCATGTAGAGATAGTTCTCGTCTCTCCCTGCAGTAAGATACCAAACCTAATGCAGCCATCCCTCATCTCTGCATGTTCCCAGATGCTGCTGTAACACCCCAGGGCCAGATCCTCAACTGGTGTAAATTGGCGTAGCTTCTCGGTTGATAAGCCAGTTTACACTAGCTGAGGAGCTGGCCTGAGATGTTAAGTTATGCTGTAGTAGATCCAAGGGGAGACAGACTTTTCCCAATGCCAGAGCCCCATAGGTCCCATTCTGAAATACAAGGGGTCACCCCTGCTACATCTCAGTGCTTGTCTCTAATGCCAAGTGTTCAGCCCGCTTCCAGCCTCATGGGTCTCCTCGACCCCGGGATTAGCTCCGCCAAGACCAGCTCCCCGTGACGGGCGGTTCGACTGCAAGCCGCACTTTTGAATGCCTTAATGAGCACCTCGCTGCCGCGGTGACAGGGCGCTCCGTAAGCTAATTAAATAAATAACAAATCGCCGGCAAGGTGGCAGCTCTGCATAGATGCTTGTTAATTCAGGGCAGTTTGGAAAGTGCCGTTTTTGTGCATGGTTGTAGCTGGCAGGCCTGGCGAAGGAACCCCTGTGACAGCTGCTTTGGAGCCCCCTAACGGGAGGTGGGCATCTGCACTGTACCCGCCAGGGCTTTGGGCTGAAGGGGGGCAGCATTCCCAATTGAGGGCACTGGGCCGTAGGCAGTCTGGAGCAGCTGCCTCCACCATCTGGAAGAGCAATTATGTGAAACAAACAGCCGTGAGGGTGACCTCGAATGAGGTTAAATCGAATTGACTCTGATTCTGTTTCCTCATCTTTGCGAATGGGGCAAGGGCACCAGCTGCCCCAACAGCCGGATTGCCACTGCTCCCAAACCAGCATAACCTTCCTCCTGGGCACCTCAACCCCTCTCATCCTCCTTGCTGACACCGCCCCATCAGAGACAACAGTGCCACCCAGTTCCCACCACCACGACTGCCAACACTTCCATCACCATGATTATCAACTTGGGTACCGCCCATACCATAACCACGGTCAGTTACCCGAACAAACTGCCCATACCCAAGTGGGAAGGGACCTCTTCCACATGTGAAGACAGCCCAATAGCCTGGACACAGACACGCGACAGGAGAAATGAAGGAATTAAGTGGAGAAGCAGAGCGGATGGGGAGTAAAAATCCAGGCCAGCATTTTCACAGCTGGGCCCCTTAAGTTAGACACTTCCACCTGTGTTTAGACACGTAGATAATTTGATTTTCAGAGGTGTTGAGCACCAGCGGGAGCTGCCAATGTCCTGCGCTGCTGAGAATCAGGCCACTGATTCAGGTACTTGAATATAGATTTTGGTGCCTCTTGTTGTTTGTTTATGGGGGTGCCTGCAGTAGGGTAGGTGCTTTTCAAACACTAAAGAGGGACAGTCTCTGCTTCGAGGACAGACGGGTTAGACCATGGTTAGAGAAAGGGGAACAACAACAGGCAATGTTTATACCGGTCAGTTTGATTCACCATAAGCAGCACAGCCGAAGTGGGTATTTAAGAGGGATTTAAATGTGGCCAGGGCAGGAGCTCCGTGGATGAGTTCTATGCAAAGGGGGTCAGGTAGATCTAAGTTACGTCACCCAACTTTGAGAAGGCTGGTGCTCTCTGTCCCTGTTTTTTCTTGCAAGGAGGAATACCTGAGGGGAGAGACTTTGGAGGGTGACCTTTAGTCATTGCAAAGCACTTAATTTCTTTGCAACCCTCCATGATACTTGGTTCCAAACGTTCCCCACACCCTGTTCCGTTAGGACTAAGAACCGGCCTGAACTGCAGCAGTCATATCCTGTCTGATTCGGATCAGGTCACTTGCTGAGAACGGTGCTTAACGAACCCCCCTCCAATCAGCCAGTAGTCTCGACTCAGGAAAGTCTTTAGCCGGCCTTCTGCTTTTGCTTTCTGAATGGCAGACACCATGTAAACAAACCACAAGCGCAAGAAAAAGTGTGAGGTCTCTGTTTTTCGAAAGGGCTGCAAGGGAAGCTAGAAAAACAGCCCCGCTCTTTACTGACGTCTGCAGGATGTACCGGGCGGTTGGAAACAAATGATGCTCTTTGCACTCCCCGCCAACTAACCATTTCTAACCCAGGTAACTTCCAGTCGTGCCAGTGACACAGTATTCATACTTCAACTTTGAGACTGCAAACCAGATGCCAGGGTGAGGGGTGCCTTATAAAACCGTGATGGGTGGGTGGAGGTCCTCCATTGCTGCCAGTCTTGTCATCCTTTCTTCCTCTCTTTTCCATTCTCTCCCTTTCTTGCATCTCCTTGAATTGCAGTTCCAGGAGCACTTAAAAGTGCATGAGTGAGGAAGTTGCTTTAATTACTGTGCTCTGAATTGCCAGCCAAATAGCTGCATCCCTCTAGCTCCCGCCAGACACCGGTATACCCCCAAATACCTAGGGAGCATGTCCTCAGGGCTGGCTTACAGATGTGTGAATCTCTCTACCAAGCAACATATGCCAGAACCCCATCTTTCCTGGGTATGGACTCCCCCAGTTGTGCATGCTTATGACACCCCTCCAGCAGTTTCTCTGTCTACTCTAGGGTCGTCCCCACAACCTGATGTGGGGCTCTGCATCTTCTGGTAATGCCCCCACACCTTCCAACACATGGGTAGGGCAGCCAAGAGATCGGGCCAGTCTTTTCCAAACAGGGACTGATGGGACTCCAATCTCGATGGTGGCTAAGTAGCCCCCCAGCATTGATGGGTGTCTGGGTGGTTGGATCTGGGTGTGCATGACTTTGATTTTTCTCCCGGTTCAGGCACTGACTTCCTATTATTTTACGTCCTAACGTGAACTGATCGTTTTTTCGGCTGATCGGGTCAGCCCTCCGTGGTTGATTCTTCCCACCGTGCGTTCCAGCCGTGTTATGGTAATCGCATGTCCTGGGAGTGCTCAGTGAATGTTTCCTGTGCGTCATCCTAGGGAAGAGATTCTCTGCAGCAGATTCCTGGGCAGCCAATGGGATGATGAGCAAATTCGACTGAGGAGCTTCCCGATCCAAAGCTCATTGTAGTTATTATCACGGATCCTAACCATCTTGCCTCCGAGACATGACCAGCCTCAGAGATGTAGCAGGGGCTAATGGGAAAGCAGATGATGAGCTGGCCACAGTGATCCATCAGAAATGGCCACACTGACCACAAAGCAACGCCAGCTGGTCCAGCTTTCAGCACTGCTGGTCACCAAGGCCCAGCATCTCAAAAGCATTTAGACAGGTTTCAGAGTAGCAGCCATGTTAGTCTGTATCTGCAAAAAGCTCACAAAAGCTTATGCTCAAATAAATTTGTTAGTCTCTCAGGTGCCACAAGTACTCCTTTTCTAAAAGCATTTAGGTGCCCAGTTCTACTGGGAATTAAGCACCCAAATACCTTGAACAATCTGGATCCAAGAGCCCACCCCTGCGCTTCCCTTGCTCTGCACTCTCCTCATGCAGAGGGGCATATTCACAATCCTGGCTTTTCTCATGAAGGCCACTCTGTGGTATCAGCCCTCCCTACCTAACATCTTTCACTCAGAGACCACATCCTCCCTTGACAGCTTCATTTCACAGCCACTATAAAGCTGCAGACCCCAGGCATTGAGCACATGAGCGATGGGGACATGTCTGTCTTGTGAGCAGGTCTGAAGCTGTGGGAACTCCCGTGGAGGAGGTGAGAGATGACCACAGATCTCAGCTCTCCCAGTGAAGTGCAATGCTGGCTGCTGTGACCAAGCCTTCCAGGCAACACCTCCCGCAGAGGTGCTAAATACCATTTCAAAGCTTTTCCAGGTGCTCCTGGAGCAGGGAGGAATCTAGACCAGGTGGAGGACATTTCGTGCATGCAAATGTTGATTTGCACCGCACACGCGGATGCTGTGGGGAGGAGCATGGTATACACAGGTAGACAGATGTCACCAAATGGCTGTTGCGCTATCCCTTGTCTGCTTGTTGGATCCACCTGTTGGCTCTCATCTTCGATTGCCAGCGCTTTGGGGTAAGGGCTGTATTTCTGTTATCTGCATGTACAGCACCTAGCACGATGAGGCCTTATCCCTGTAGGTGCTACCACAATATGTGGTGATAACTTTCACTTCCTGCAGAATTGGGTTGGATTTGAACTAGCCACATAGGGGGAAGTTTCCATGTCCCCCTCAGATCCCCTGAGCGCCATCTAGTTCCTCCATTTAGGGTCCTTTTTTGTCCATCCTTGCACAGCAATTAAGTTCTGTGAGCCTCTGCCTCAGGTTGCCATGACAAACTAACTTACCACCCCAGACGTGGTGTTTTTCTATCTGGGGCTCGCTACGCAGTTAAAATAACCTGAAAAAGAACAGCCGTCTCTTTGTCAAATTAGAAGCCAGTGCTGATATTCAGAAGCACTAAATTAATGGGAACCTTAAATCGCCAAGGGGCCCTGTTTTTTGTTGTTGTTTGTTACATCAGTACATCCACAGGCCCCGTAAACTATCTGACACTCCTCATTAAACCGTAATGCGGCAGCTGCTGCGGCATGTTCTGTCCCTGCCTGGGGCCGGGCCCTAAGCACTCTGTTTGAAGCTACAGGGGTGGGAAGGGTATTGCCCGCTCGTTTCTTCAGTCCCTGAGCAAGGGACAAGGGCTCAGCTCCTGCAGAACCAACACGTTTTATCCCAGAAAAGTGACAGAAGAAGCCCTTAGGGTAAATCCAGGCTTAGCGAAACTAGAGAGCTGGATAGCTTGGTTCCAAGCAGGTTTGTGGTGTCTGCACATGGCCTGCTGGATGGCTTTGGAGCATGGGTAGGGGTGTGATGGGACTAGTGCCTTCTCTGCTGAGTTTTTTTTTTTTTACATATGGATTATTTCTTATTTCTCTGTTTAAAAAATATATAAAAACCCCAAACCGCTTCATTAAATAAGCCAGAAGCCCAGAAAGAATCCCCAACCCCGCCTGCTCAAGGAGATTTTAGTGCCCTGCTGACGCGGAGATGAATTCCCCATCTGGAATCTCTCTGCGCGTCTCTGGTCGCTTGCAGTGTGGGAACTGTTGGCGCAGGGCTGGGCTGCTGATTAAGGCCTGAGCAATTGTTGGAAGGGGCAGGGCTAACTCCGTTCTTACAAAGCCAACCTGTCCTCTGCCTCATTGAGAGCACTTGGGCCCGCCAAGCTTTTACCTATTTTATGCCAGGTGCTTTGGGTGCAGCCCTTTTCTCTCTCTTCCCATCCCAACATGTCCAGCTTTTAATGGGCTTTATGTGGCAGAAACCAGAGTTGAATAAATAACAAGCAAGGAATAATTTATAAGCCATATTCAGCCTCTTTTATCCACCATCTGATGGCAATTCCCTCCAGCTGATTCCATTAAAGCCTCTTCAGTGGGTTTGCTTTCTGGACCAAATACAGAAAAGTCCAAATTCCAGCTTCGCTGGGATTGGTAAGAAAGGTCGCATGGGATTCTTTCTCTGCTCTGATTGGATCAGCGGGTGAATGGTTCTGTAGTGTATATGTGCACGTGCAAATTTAAAATCTGGTGTCTGCAGGTACTTGTGCACATGGCTTTGAAATGCCCTTTCCACGGACCACTTTTGCCAGTAAAATTGCTCAGATGTCTGCCTGAAAAAGGGGAGCAAATGCAGCTGAAGCAAATCCCTTTAAAGGTTCAAACAAGCATCCATGGAACCAAATGTCTGCAGTATCCCTCTCCCCGTAAGAGAGGCAAGGAGCGTTCTTGGAACGGGTGGATTTCTTGGAAACCCCAATCCATGCAAACCATCTATTGTTTATTGGCAGTCAGGCTGCATGACCAGAGTGGTCCCTTCTGGCCTTAAAAGCTAAAGTTGTTCTCAGCACTTTTTCCTAGTCCTCTGACCTGTGCAATGCTGCTTTGGCTTACTCATTTCCCTCCTGGCAGCCTTTGGGCTTGAGTGTGTCCCTCCGCAGAGCGGCTAGGTGCCAATCATTTGAAGGGTGTTAGGAAGGAAGGTGCAGTGAATAGGAACAGCTTGGTGATACTCTGGCGGTTCTTATTCTGTGCAGGGCTGAGGGGAGAGGAGGGTGGGGGGGACAACTGGACTGAGGCCTCAAGCTCAGTTGCCCCCCCAAAACGACTGTAACTGAGGTGAAATGGGAGGGGGTGATAGGTCAGCCCCCAAATTTTTCTCAGCGGGCCTGTTTCTGTGGCTCTGCTGCATGCAATGCTAGGGCAGTGCGAAGAGATGAAACAGCAGCAAAAATGTTTTCCCCCTTTACCATTGAAATGTCTCTTCAGCTTCTAGCGGGCTCTGGTCTCTCCTCAGGACGTTGCTTGGTTGCCGTTCTTTGATTGAAGGCCACCAGAAACCAGAGCCTAGACTCAAAGGGATTTAGGCTCTGAACTGGTGGAAGTTAGGATCCTAAATACTTCTGACAATCTGCGCCCATGTGTCTATGTCCCACTCACTGTCGTTTACATATGCAGAGGGGTGCTGCAGGAATCCAGGCTCTAGCAAGATCCCCGATGTATAAATTACAGTTTAAAAGGCAAAGGTGAGGGGGAAGAATGATCTCGTTTAACGGTCCTTCCACACTGCAGAGCAATGACTCGCCCTTGAATGATTTTAGGCCCAGTCAGTCTCTCCCAATTTCCGCAAGGCTCTGGAAGGAACCTGGGGCTCGCTCTCCAGAGCCTATATACAGTCCCCTCTGGCTCGGCTCTGCCTGCCATGGTGGAGTCCACTGCCGCCTGAGGAGGTTTAGTGGATTCATTGTCTCTTCTGAGAGTTCTGTCAGGCCGCCTCCAGAATGTCTGAGGTGGGAACTGAAGGAGATAAAGCTAGGAAGGCAGGGAGGGAAGATTCACCCCAATATTTGATCCTCAAGCACCAAAACCCCATGTCTTTTCCAGCAGAGTGTTGCAAGCTCAGGCAACCAACCTCAGCAAGGGTAGCGGAGAAGCTGGGGTCTGCCTGAGCAAAGTTCGTGGGGAAAGGTCAGTCGGGCTGGAGCGCCAGCTTCCACTCCAGATGCCAAGTGCCCGGGGACGGCCGCAGAATAGGGCAAGTAGGCAGGAGAGCGCAGATAGGGCTGTGCGAAGCTGCTCTGCGCCCTCCCGCCATCCGTCCCCGGTTATCTTCAAAGGCTGTCTATGCTTCTGCTCTGTTGTCTGCCTTTGGGTCTCTACTACATCCCAGAATCCTCCTGGCTGGCCGTCTCCTTTTGAAGCAGGGCAGCAGCCAGCGCTAGGTTCTGGGCACGGCAGGGGAGCGGAGGCTCCAGCTGCAGATGACAGAGCAGAAACCAGGAGGAAGGAGTGACCTATGGAGGGGATGGAGCTGTTTATGGAGCTGGGTGCCTGGGAGGGGCAGGAGGGGCCAGCCCTCTCTTTGGCCTGGATGCCAGGTAAGGCAGGTCCTGCTCCTGCTTTTATGGGTGGTAGGAGTGTCTCTGATGGTAGTGGTGGGGGGTGTCTCTGCCTCTCGGAGAGGAGAATGAGACCCCCAAAGAGGGAGGGTTCTCAGGGCCTGTGGCACGCGGCTGTCAGCTGAACAGGTCTTCTCTGCTCTACCCAGTAGGTGCTGCTCCCTGCTAGGGGATATAATACAGGGATGGGAGTGAATTGCTAGGTCAGGCACACAGTGTGCGGAGGACACTGTGGAAAGAAAAGTGCATTGGGCTAAATCTTTTTACAAGTCCCTGCCTCTGAAATCACCGCTTAATTTACTTCAGCGGTTGAGCTGAGGCTTTGCCATGTGTGGGGAACACTTCTCGGAATCAGAGTTGGGAGCTAGGACTCCTGGGTTCTGTTCCTGGCTTTGCCACTGACTTGCTGTGTGATCTCAGCCCAGTCACTTAATTTCTCTGTACCTCCATTTCCTCAGCTGTAAAATGGGTATGAAAATACTTACTGAGGGGTGCATCTCAAAAGACTGCTGGGAGGTGTAATTAATTCATCCTTGCTAAGCACTTTGAGGCTCTCAGGGGAAAGGTAAGTAACACAAGCACCAGGCCTTGGTAATTAGCTACAGAACTGCATTATTTTGTAACTTATTTTCAGATCTAGATCTCACGAGTATCCCACGGTTTGCACTGCCGGCTGATCACCAGCATGATGAACTGAAAACCTACCTTCTGGGCTGGTGGGGGCCCTGCTGTACCACCCGGTGCCCTTCTCTGTTCTCTCTGAAGGGAGAGCCTGTGATGTACCTTCCGTCTACAGAAAGGTACATGTATGGGGTTCACGTGGCTCCTCATTCCCCTTTGCACTGAGCTCATCTTTCTACCGGGCGCCTCTTGGGGCCTGTGTTAGCGAAGAAAGAACACGGCAGAGATGCCCTCGGGACGGGGGGTGGTCGGCACAAGAAACCGCACCCAGGAGCCTTGCTTGGAGAGGGCTCCCTGCAGACTGAGGATGCAGGAGCGGAACTCCCCAGAGGAAGAACAAAGTGGAGGGGGGGGACGGGGAGGGGAGAGCAGATGGGGGGTGGTGCAAGAGAAGGAAAGTGAGGGAGGGAAGGGAGTAAGGCAGCGGGGAGACAAAAGAGGAGAAAGCCGCAGAACCAGGGGATGGGGAAGGAAGAGGGTAAGGGCAGCGGGATGCGGGGATGCTCTCCAAGGGGCGAGCGGGGCAGCTGAGCTGGGAGCATGCACTCCTGTTCTGGCGGAGTTTCCAAACGCATCGTGTACAGCTCCCCCAGCTCTTCCTGGCCAGGTGCTTCATTCCAGCAGCCGTCCCACGCCCGGCCTTTGGATCCAGCGGCGAGGAAGTGGTGCTGCTGGTTTCGCCCCGTCGAGACACTCGCGTGGCATGAAGGGGCGATGGGAGGCGGCTCAGGTTTTCAGCATCCATTCTACGACCCGCTCCAGCCTGACGCGGAGCAGGCCCCAGGAACTGAGTGTATTGTCTCTGAGGTGAAACGTTTTAAATCCACGCATGCATATTTAACGCTGATTTGCACCCGAGGGACAGGCGAGGCGGTTTAAAGGAGACGCACGGACCTGCCCTTCAGTAACCACGCTGCGGCTTGTCTCCACAGGGCTTCCCAAGGAGCGAATCAACGCAGGCCCGAGCCGATGGGCTCAATTATAGGGCAAGAAGCGGACGGGTTCAACGGTGTCTGGGTGCAGCACACAATGGACAAAGCGGAGTGGAGACAGACTCACGGAGGTGCACCGGTGGTGGGGGTCAGAGCAGGCCAGTGCAGCCCCAGCGGAGTTGGGCAGATCAGAGCTGTACGACCGGAAGGCCGAGCAGGGGGATGTCAGTGCAGCCCCAGAACACGGCGCTAATTCAAGGGCAATGGTGACAGCAGAGGCGGGTCAGTGGCTAGCAGAGAGCCCCAGTCCAAGAGCAGTATGAATCAGAGGAGCTCTTCTATAGCAGTGTATGGACTCGACAGGACCAGCCCAAGGGCAATATCGACTTGGCAGGCTCAGCGCAAGTGCACGCCGAGGTCCTGTCCTTTGTACAGGTGAATTCAGTGCTGGTGAAAGGGGCTAGGCTGGCAGCCCCAGACTGCAGCATGGGAATTTCCAGCGGAAGCGTCATGGAGCTGACCTGCTAACGTGTCTCATCGGGTCAAAGCAGGGATGGCACAGGAACTGTTGAACTGCAGGCATCGGAAAGTGGCCAGGATCTAGGAGGGGCTGCATGGGGATCAGGTCAAGGGCAGTATGATGGTGGACCTACTAGAAAAACAGCTATTGCACGAACTGGAGGTGTCCAGACTCCATCGAGTACAGTCGAGGCTAGATGCAGCCAGCACTAACGCTGCCCAGTAAACACCTGCTCAGCGGAGACTTGCTTTCCCTTCCTGCTCCCTTCAGTGCACTGAATGTGTCTGACAGGAGCTGCATACAAATATGGAGGAGGAGAACTGCCCAGCTTAGGGAAGGCTATGGCTGTGGGGGTGAGTGGGGAAGACCTATCGCCTGTTCCCCAAGGGGCTGTTCTGAGTAAGATCCTGAAGATGGAGGCATTTGGGGTATGATTCCCCTTCAAAGGGAAGCAGTGGGAGCCAAACTGAGTCTGGAGATGTTTTATCCAGCCACGCCGAGTCTTCCTCCCCCCACACCCTCGCCCCGCAATGCTCCAGGACCCAGGGAGCGCAGAGATGACAGAAGAGCAGATGCAAAGGATTTCAGTTTTTCAAGAGCACCCTGGGAGCTGCTGGTGGTGCCCCCCAGTCCTCCTCTCCCTCTGTACCCCTTTGAGCTCCAGGGAATGGGGCAGGGCACCCCAGCTGTACCCGTGAAGAGTGTGTGACCCTGCAAAGTGCAAAGGAGCAAGCTCAGCAGAGGAGCCCAAGAAGAGCCAGGAGGGCAGCACGTGAGCGACCCCCTTGCCGACAGAGTAAGCCCATTCTACATCAGATTGGAAGCAATTCCTAGATAGGCTACTTGGAACTCAGCTGACCTCCTTCCCTCTCCAGCCCATCCCTGGTCAGTCCCACTCCCTCCAGATCTGCTAGGGGAAATGGGGGCACTCAAGTGGATCCCTGCAAGCAACAAGGGCCTGGAGTCTACTGGGCTCACCCTACTTCTCTCGAGCAGAGCTGCAGCCATAGCTCACCCTCACTGGAGTTCTTGGAACTGCTTCTGGAATCCCTAAGGCTGCCAGCCCCTGCTACGTCCAACACTGCCTCACCTAGGACCAGCCTCTGCCCAGGTGAGAGGTGGCAAGAGCCCAGGGCTTCGTCTATAACAGGGGTGGCCAAACTGTGGCTCGTGAGCCACAGGTGGCTATTTTACCATTAAAGTTGGGCTTGCGGAGCCTCACACGCCCTCCCATTCTTCACCTACCAGGCTGGTGGGGGAGGGAGCTCAGGATCTCTGCCTTGTAGCAGGGTGGTGTGGTAGGGGCTTCTGCCGAGCCAGGGAGGGGGGTCTTGGGGCATCAGCCCTGTGGGGCACACCTGCCAGGGTTCAGGGCTTCAGCAGGAGCAGGGCTCAGAGGGCCAGTAAGTTTGGCCACCCTGGTCTATAATATTCCATCATAGCACCCTGATGTGGACGAACCCTCCTTTCCTGGCAATCTTCATGTTCATTCATTGCTGGGCTGCACATCCTCCCCCTGGACTGACCGCCCTGTCCCAAGGCCAGTGAGCACTGCTCCCTCAGTGGACCACCTCTGTCTGGAGAAACCCCTGTGCTGGGATGGGCCAGAAACACGACTATGTTCTTGTCCTTTAGGGATCCTGACTTAGCTGCGTGTAGTTTTGGTCTGTGTTGCTTTCTTGCTGATGCTCAGGGTAGGTGGTGCATTGAGCCTGAAAGCCTGCATCACTGAATTTGAATCCGACTCCCCTGTATCGTGCCAGAAAGCTAAGCCACAGAGGATACCTAGGTACCAGAATGCTGGCGCATTCCCACCAGACACAGCACAGAGAAGAGAATCTACAAGCCCCAAACCCACGGGAGAAGTGGAAGCTCCGAGTGGCCTGATCCCCTCCCCTATGCCCAATATCCCCTCACCCAGATCCCATCAAGGGCAGAGATAGATTAACCCCAGGCAGGCCTCCTCCTTCCCAGGTCTTGTTTTGCAGGAGATTAATAAACACTCCTTGGAAGGCAACCTGGGAATGAATTTCACTGCAATTCCTGAAATTCTCTCACCCCTCCCAGAAGCTGTCTCCATTGTCCTATTCTCCAGGCCAGCCAGGACCCAGGCACTGACCCAGAAGAAGGCATCACAACAACAGCTGGAAGTCACCCTCACCAACAAGAAGCCCCTTTGATCAAGAGAAGGCAGCTACAGACCAAACATCTCCTGACACTTTGGGAGATGGACGCTGGGCTCTACTGGGGGGAAGTCGGGGGGGGGGGGGGGATCTCTGGGTCCTGGGAGCTGTGATCTCTGGGAGATGCCAGAAGCAGGAGGTAAGGTAACAGGGATGGGCACGATGTCACCCCGTTCTCTTGTCCCCAAGCAGGCAGCTCCCACTTTGCTTGACAGCAGCACCCTGGTGGGTCTTGCTCTCCCTTGGCCAGAGCAGGTGAGGGGCCACGCTCCTCGCAGCCAGGCCGCTGGTACCTCCATACAGCCTCCTTCCCAGCCCTTCTGGGAACTTGTGGCAAAGGCCACCATGGACCCCAGAGGAGCCGCTCGGGCCCCAGCACAGCCGGAGAGGAAGAGGGAAAGCTGGCCCCCAAGCCAGGGCGCTCAGCCTGCGCCTCAGTGCCAAGCCGGCCAGCAGCGCGCTCGCCTCTCTCATTGCCTGCTACTGCAGGAGAATTTACCGCAGGGGAGCTGAGGAGGGAGATGCAGCGCCCAGCTGCCGGCAGCGGGGGATGCACCGACCCCCAGCTTGCAGAGCGAGACACCCCCCCTTGGAGGGGCCCGTTGTGTGCAGAGGGAGGAGGGGGACCCAGCTTGCCTGCAAAGAGCACGGACCTCCCCCCCCAACCCCTCCGTGCCTGGCATGGAGTCACCTTCAGCTCCCACCCAGCGCAGGGGCAGAGCAGTGCAAACAGGGCAGGCTGGGAGACGGCAAGCCTGGCATCGGTAGCCGTGGGGGAGCACAGAGACACCCCCCCCCCCCGCGTTGCAAAGAGACTTGAGGGGCTCCATGGAGGCAGGCGGCGGATTGCTGAATAGGGAGACCAGGGGAGCCCGCAGCGGGCAGCTTCCTGCGGGCTCTGCCCCCACCCCAGCCTTGCTGCCCCCCACCCCAGCCTTGCTGCCCCCCACCCCTTGTCTCCTTCCCTGGCACTCACCGCTCGCCAGCCCGGTGCTCAGGGGGAGGCAGCCGCGAGGACAGAGGCTGGGTCCCAGGTCCCTGCAGAGCCCAGGAGGAGTGAGGCGCGGCTGGGGAGCTCAGCCGCCCCGGCCCCTGGGTGTGTGTGAGCGAGCGTGTGCCTCGCTGATGAAAGCAGGCTCAGTGCAGCAGCTGCTGCTATCAGTAGAAAATGCATCACAAAGACCACCATAGACCACTGCTCCCCCCCCCCCCCCAAGACAGCGGTGACGTCTAAAGTGCAGGGAAGCCAGGGCCGTTTAACCCTCTGCTCGCCGGGCTGCCCGTGCCTCAGGTCCCGCTGCGCCCTGGAGACCCTGGCGCGGGTGGGGGAGCCGCAGGGCATTAGGAGCCGGGAGACCCATTTCTCAGAGCTCTCCTGCCCCTGCTAGGGGTCTGCCAAGCTGGCTCGCTAGCTCACTGCTCGGGCTGCCTGACCCTTGTAGGGGGCCAGCTCTTTCTTTCCAAGCCCCGGCTGTCAATTTGTCTGGCAATGGATCTAGTGGCTGGAGCACTAGCCTGGGAACCAGGCATTCGCCTCCCAGCTCTGCCCCCGAGCTGCTGCGTCAGGCCAGGGGAGGCATGTCATCCGTGTGCCTCTGTTTCCCCTCTCGCCATGGGCCAATCCTGCTTAGCTCCATTGTAAGGGCTCCAGGGCAGAGGCTGCCTCTCACGCTGCACCTGGTGCAACGGAGTTCCCACCCCCGCTGGAGCCCTGGACACTGCTCTGACATAGACCATGATAATCCCGCTCACCACTAGAATATTGGCTAGCCCATGCAGCGAGCAGGCTACTTACCGCTTGTCCCCAGGGCTCCCTCTTGGCCAGAGGTGCTGGGGGTGCGGCCACACCCCCTGGCTTGACGTGGTTCCCATCATATGCAGGGTTTACAGTTTGGTTCAATGGCTCTGAGCACCCTCACCTCAGCACCAACTGTTCCAGCCCCCCTGCTCTTAGCCAGCCTGCCCTCATCCTGGCTGCTGTGTCCGGCCTGGCATTGTCACCTGGCAGGTGACAGGTTCTGCAGCTCGTGTGGCCCTGGGCTAAGAGCGGCTGGCTGGGAAATGATCACAAGGGAAGGCTGGCGTAGAGCAGACAGGCACTGGGGGAAGGAGAGAGAGGCCCCTCTCTGTCGGGAAGGGTGGGCCAAGGATACAGGCTGAGAAGCTGGACTGTGGTGGGAGATGGGAGGACAGGAAGCCATGGAAACGTTCAAAGGATGAGATCTGCCGGGCGCGTGCATTGACTCCCAAGGGCAGTGGTTGAGGTGCCGTCCCGGCGGGGATTCTGGAGTGGACTAGATAAGACAGCAGAAGGAATGACGCGGGGGGCCTTGCTTCGTGGATGAAGCAGGTGGTCCCTTTTGGGCCGATTGCACTGCTGCAGCTATGGACTTGCCCACTCTGGTGGAGGTCTCAGAGTTGGGTTTGAAGGAACCTCCCTTCCTTCCCCCTTGCTACCAGGTCCTAACATCTCCCACACACTTCCTACAGCTCTGTGAAAACTCTTCCTCTCCTAGCAATCTGATGAGATTCCTGCCACCCAGCCCAGAGCCCGGCTGGTAAGACGCAAACCCACCTTCTTTTACCTCTGTAGCAGTCTCCTCTCCACCCACCTGCCTTTTGCTACTCATCCTCCAAAGCTTTGCCCCCGCGCCATTTCCAGCCTTCTCCGTCCCAATCCATCTCCCCCCACTTCTCGCCTTTGGCTTGCTCTTCGTCGGACTTGGCTGCTGTCCGTTCTTGGGAGTCTCGCAGACATGGTGCAGTCATATTAGAGTGGAGGATCTTGTATGTCCAGCTGTTTTAAGGGAGGCCACCCAGCCCTCTGTCAGCACAGCAGCCCTCGTGGTTCCTAGATGCTGGGCTGGAACACGCTGGCTGGAACACAGTCATTTCTCAGCTCTGTAGGTTTCCAGATGTTGTGCTGTGAAACCGTGGAACTAATGCAGTCTCAGGGCTGGAAGTTCCCAGCTGTTCAGCTTGGCACTGCCATTCTGCAGACTAAGAACGAAGGACAGCGAGGGCCCCAGAAATGTGGCACATTTTCCATTGAAGGGAGTCTTCTTTGTTTTTGTGGCTAAACGCTGAGCATCACTACAGTCTGGACAGAGACCAGCTCCCTTCCCAGCCACAAGGTTAGTGCTGTGTGATCACAATGGCTGCCACTGAGGACTGGCAAAGAGGCTAGGAAGACTACGGGGTATGTGGCACAGATGCGGTGGCTGTGAGCCCTTGGACCCTCACTCAGATGGGCTAATGTCCTGAGACCTTGTGATGCCCTCTTATGGCAGGACTGTTCAAAAAGGGAAGCTGGGGTGAGTGGAGGAGGGGGCATGTCCTGTTTGCTCCAGGGCCTGATTCGGCTGCACCAATCCCCTGCACTAGATTCCTCCACTCAGGAATGTGGCCCAGGGTGATTTTGATCAACTTTGACAAGCCGCCATCCTTCCATGCTCTGCCTCTGAACCCAGCCAGCGATGCGTGCGGCATGCCAGCCCCGATGGCAAAAGGAGGCAGGAAATACTCTCCAGGCCCTTCGCCCTGAGGGGTTCACATCAGGGGCCAGGGTAGCCGACTGAATCCAAGATGGCGGCTCCTGAGCAAGAGCCGGGACAACCAGTTTCTGGCAAATTGACCAATCTCCTCAGGTAAAGAAGCAATTTGGTTTTTCCACCCAGGAGCTCCCTAGGCTGGGAGCATGAGACAGTGGCCATGCTAGGTAGGTTAATCTGTTGGGCAGGAGAACTGGGGTGAGGGACAGAGGTGCCTGAGGCCGGGGCCTTGTCCACCCCACGTTGTGCTCACATGGCACTGGGGAAACGTGTCAGGACTCTGTCCCCAGCCGCTTCCAATCACACCGGAGGAGCAGACCAAGACGGGCTGGCCGGTGTGTCACTCACAGATTCACCCACCAGTGGGAGCTCAAACCTCTTTGTATTTCCATAGAGACAGCCAATCACAGGGATATCTTCACCTCACGCTGGACAGGCCCCTCATTCATGGCTTAGGTGGTGGGAGACACCAAACCAATTGCTGCTCATCGGAACTAGGTTTCACTGTGTGGGGAGCGGGAGAGCCCCATACGACTGGGACAAAGAAGAGGGATTTCTCCTCACAGGGCATTGCTTCAGGAGGATCTCAGCTCTGGAGAGCACTGGGGTGCAGCTTCCCAGAGCCTAGAAAGGGCTGTTATTAGGGGTAGATGTGGTTAGGAGCGTGGGCGTTTTGCATTGCTACACTGCATAGATGGAAAAGGGCTTGCTGGTGATATGTGACTGTACAGCTCACGGTATTTGACTACGCAGAAGAGGAGGCTATCCTAGCACTATATTTAGCTACACAGATGATATGGAGAGTTGACGTTTGTGATGTATATGTGCCTATGCACAATAGAAGGAGGAGTGATTGTGGCGATGCAGAATAAACTGCAAGAACGGGGTAGCTGGAGGATCTAGGTGACTTTCCAGAATATAAGACCAGGTGCTGTTGGGGATGCAGATAACTATACAGTATTAATATGGGTGTAGCTGGGGATCTCTGTGGCTGTGCAGATAAGAACAAGTTGTGACTACACAACGTACTGTAATAAGTTGGGGAAATCTGTACAGCTATACAGTTCATATGAACAGGTAGGTGGAGCTTCAGGCGCTAGACAGAGTAGTAGAATAAGTTTAGATGAGCTTCACTTTGCTATAAAGTCATGGGACCTGTTCCAGCTCCCTCTGACCTCAGGGGAGTTTTGCCTCTGATGTGCCAGGGATCAGCATCAGGCCGGTGGACATGGGAGGGTGGTTAATGGAATTATGACTTCCTGCGCTTGGCTCATGCTGGAAAGAGTTCCTGTTCTTTTATCAGAGGGTACGTTATAGGCTGGTTGTGTCGCTGACGGGTTTTGTAAAATGACACAAGCTGTTATAGAGGCAGAAGCAGGGCTGTACCCATTACTAGGTGTGTCTCCTTAAGGCTAGAGATCCAACCACTCCAGCTATGACTTCCGGGGGCAGGTTGCCTTGATTTCCCAGTAGGGTTTTTTCCCATAAGGGTGCCGATGGTGGACGTAAGAATAGGAAGCTGGCAATGTCTCCTAGGGTAGGGGAGGATGGGTTGTTCTCAGAACATGATCATTCATGAACATTCTGCGAGACCAAGCTTGAAGGTTCATTACATGACTCTCATCCTCTCTGGAGAGTGCTGACCCTTCGGGGCTGTTCTACAGGGGAAAGGACTGCCAGGGAAGAGTCATTAGGGAAGGGTTACTCCTCGGACAATAGAATTCGGGTCTCTTCCTTAGCAAGCAGCAGCAGATCCTACTGCATCGTGCTGCATCCCATAGTTGTATGTATTTCATTTGAACATGTGCATGAAAATCCCTGGAAGGTCTTAGGGTACATGTACCCTGCAAAAGAAATGCCCAACAACCCACAGCAGTGAGTCTCAGAGCCTGGATCGACTGACTCAGGCTTGCAGGGATCATGCTACTGGGCTGAAAATAGGCCGGAGCTTGAGCTCTGCCTCCCCTTCTGCCTCCCCGCCAGGTTTCGGAGCCTGAGTGGGAACATCTTCACAGCTAATTTTTGCCCCATAGTGTGAGCCTGAGTCAGCCGACCTGGGCTCTGAGACTCGTTGCCACAGGTTTGGTTTGGGTTTGTTCGGCAGCGTAGATGTACCCTTTGAGGTCTCCGTGCTATTGATTTCTGAACTAGAACAAGGTTTGTTCATTTTCTGCCAGGGACAGCCCACAGACCAAGCGGGGCCCAAGGAGTAACCCACAATGCGCACTGCCATCAATCCGATTTTGTTAGAGCGGCTGGGTCCGAGACTCATTGGAGAGTTCAGGCCCGAGCAGTGCTTGATCTTGAGTGGAGGCCAGTGGAAGGTGTTGTAAAAGAGTGTAGTGTTACTAGTATTTAATACACCAACCTTCCCTGACTGTCAGTATCTTGCTTAGCTCCAAAACTCCATCTCCAGTTCACCTCCGGGGTACTGAGCCTACCTGCAGAGTGGTCCAATGGTTAGGGCACTGCATTACGATTCATGCAACCTGGGTCCTATTCCTAGATTTGCCACTAACCTGCCCTTGGGCTAGTCATTTCTCCTCCCTATGACCCTTTGCCCTGTCTATTAAGATTTGTAAGCTTTTGGGGGTAGGGACTGTCTCTCACCCATGTGTCTGCACAACACTGTTCACAGTAGGGCCCTGATCTCAGTTGTGGCCCCTGCATGGTAGTGTAATCTAAATAATAAATCCTTATCACCTCAATTGTGAATTTGGCCCATCATTTCTACATTGAACAACTTGCTTCCAATCTCAGCCTCTTTAGCTTCCTGTGAGACTGACTGGCTCATCGTGACACCTGTTCAAATCAGACACAGTCCTGTTCCGCGGATGGTCCATGTCACTGGGCTTGGAGTAGGAAAGAACATTCACGTTTGGTCCATTAATGTTGTTTGGAGTAGATCAAGGGTTGGCTGTTTCCACTGCTCTCATCGTTGCTGTATCTGATTGACCCGGTTGCAGTTTTCCTAGCTGCACCGTGCTGAATGCCGCCTTCTTCCCGTGTTTGTCTGTGCATATGTTCTAATGAAATACCTTGGGCTATTCGATGCAGCAGCATGTAGAATCCTCTGCTGTTTGCCAAGGCAGAGATCTGAATTCCATTGTGCAGGGAGTAACCCTTCCCTAATGACTTCCCTGGCACTTTCTCCTTGTAGAGCTGTCCCAAAGGGTCTGCACCCTCCAGAGGGGGAGGTAGGTCAAATAATCAACTTACAAACCTGTTTTTGCAGAGTCCCGTCCCCCCCGCCATGGCTAATTGTGTTGTGTTAACTCCCCATCTCATGCAAAGCGGCTCTTTGGTGGGATTAACGCAGGGTGCTAACCCTGGGCCTCCATACGGAGGAGGAGGAGATTACCTCTTGCTTGTGAACTAGCTGATTGTGCATAGCAAAGCTGCACAGTGACACAGAAAACTGTCCACCAGGGACCGCCCCCACCTCTGGTGTTGCAGCTGCGAACAGCTCGTCTCTCACTCTCTCTCTCCCATATATGGTCATAACTGCACTGAGCGAAGCTGTGTAAAAGCTGTGTTTGTGTGCAATGTATGCAGCCTATCAGGAACCCGGCTCCAAGGAAATCAGGTCAGATCCTGGCAGGGCATTTGCTGGAGAACGACCCCATGCTGAGGTATCAGCACTCGCGTCTAACCCCGGGCCTCATCCTGGGATAGCTACCCACGCCTCACCACTCGCCTTCTGTTCTGGGACGGAGGTGCAGGGCTGCTCACTTAAACAAATACTCGGAAGAGGAAAAAGGACCCGTTAAAGGAATAAAGTGCCTGGACCAGATGGGAAGCTGGCGAGACCATTTAAAGGGCAACCCTGATCCAGGGGACAGACCAATGAACAGGAATAAACTTCCCAGGCATCAAGTTTAAAAAAAAATCAATGTTCTGATAAAGAAGCCTCCCCAAATTAGTAATACACACACATATAGGTTCTCCGCAAGCCACCTGACCCTGTAGATTACCTGTGTGAGAGGAACAGGGCCAGCTCCTCAGCTGCTGGAAATCCACTTCAATGGAGCTGTGCTGATCTACACCCCGAGAGAATCTAGCCCATAGGTGTCCTCCAAGAATCCCATTTTGATGCACCGAAGTGATTGGGAGTTTTCTTCCCTGTATGAATTTTCTCCCTTGTGCTTTATCCCGGGATAGCACCCTCCCCCCTCCTTGAGTTTGGCCCCCTAAGGGTCAGTTAGGAAGCTGCCTGTCTCGTCTCCCTGGCTGCACTGTGTTCTGGATCACTGGGAAGTCAAGATTCTCATTGTTTCATCAGCTAAGTCTCTCTTTGCCCCCCTTTCTCTGCTGATTTTCTTCTCGGGAAACCATTTTGCTCCTGACAGCTGCATTCCCTCAAAACAGTCAGTCAAAAAGCCAGCCTGGAGGGAGAGGCAGGTGGGAGGCTAGAGGTGTCCAGGAGGCTCTGTGCACTGGAGCTGAGGAGCATGAGTTTGTTGTGTTTGCAGAGAATACCTTGGACGCACGCCTGAGTGCATGTGGACATGCCGGAGGGGTTTCGGATTGAGGTGCCAAATAGCAATGCTCTGGTTGTAGATGTTTGAGAATGCGCCGAAATCTGTGCCTTGGAGGGGTGAGGGTGCCTGCCGGCGTGTGCATGCATTGGCTGTGGACTTGGGAGGGTGCCTGGTTGCAACGGTGGGTGTGTGTAGGCATGGTGTTGTGTGAGTGTGGCGGCATTGTGCGTGCTTAGAGGTGCATGCATGGTTTTGCGTGTGTTTTCTGGCCGAGCAGGCAATCGGTTCCTCCATCGGGGCATTCGTTCTTTACTGATTCGCTGCCCCACCCCACCTGGGACTGTCCCAGGTAATTTCCCAGGAGGGTGATGCTCTCTGCCTTCTGTGACAATGGCTGCCCTCTAAGCCCATCCCGAGCTGCAGCACACACAAGCTGCAGAGGAGTAACCGGCTGAGCGAGCGACTGCAGAAGGGGCAGAGGAAGCAGGGAAGAAGAGGGAGGGCCGATGGGCTTGTAACGGAGGGAGAGAGGAAAGGAAGGGGGGGCGAGGGAGGGGCTGCAGGCCTGAGGGGAAGGTGGAGGTACCAACAGAGCCAGAGAACGAAACAGCAGCTGGTGCAGGCAGTGATGCAGGGGTAATGCTCATTGGTCCAGTAGCCTGTGATGTGATGTGGGAATAGTCATGTCGCCAACCTGCACATAAGGAAGTGCTCTAGTCCCTTATCCCCATCCCATCCCTTGGCTGAGATGGGACAGGGCCGAGCGGAGGTCCTCCCAATCCTTTCCGAAAGGCAGGCTGGAGCCTCCCCATCTCCCCTCCAAGCTCCCCGGTCGGGGGAGGCCCAGACGGCTGCGGAGCTGCCGAAACAGCAGATTTCCCTGCGGCCAGGGAACTGCACACACGAGATCTAAAGAGCGGCTCAGAGGAGGAGTTGCGAGGAGGCCAGGACTTCCTTGGAATCAGGTTAGGTTATGCTGCACCTTGCAGAGCCTTTGCCAAGAGAGGGGTTTTCCCTGACTCCCCCCACCCCCACCCCTACCCCAAGGACGGGTGTTTAGCCTCAAGGACACCCCTCCAGGGAAACTGTGCTAGTCACAGGACTGGACCCAGTCTTTGCTTGGCAGAGGCCGAGGAGTGGAGCAGGAGAGGGGTTGCAGGTCAGGATTACAGTTCCTGCCTGATTTGTGTTTAGCACCAGCCAACGCTATTAGCTCTTTGTTTTCACCAGCGCTAAATTCACACGCATTTAAAAACAGAGGCACTCGTTTCTTACTTTCTTGTCCTGGACCGCTGTTGCTGCGTGCTGTTAAAGAGCAGCCTGTTCCACCTCAGAAGTGGCTGCTTTCCATGGTGGATAAAAGTGATCCCTCCAAACGTACTATGAGAGCCTTCGGGATGAGAGCTGCTACGTGATGGTAGGGTGATGTAATGAGAGGGAGCAAATTGTCAAGAGGGGTGCGTATGGCGTGATGACTTGTGTTTGTCAGAATTGGAGTTTAAATATTTCATGGTATTTTTTTTCAGTGCCTCGGGGAGCTATTTATAGAATCCAATTAATGTGAAATCTTTCCCCAGTGAGTGAAAAGACCAGGCTTTCTATTTCTGACTTCCTGAGGCACCAAACCCCAAACCAAAGGAGGATGTTGTGATCTTGAGGTTGATTCGGGTTCCCCTGGGAGCTGAATGCCCAGCACTGAGTGGCCAAGTCTTGGGTCCTGGCCAAGTCGCTGAACCTTGAAGGTGGCTCTTAAAAAAAGAGCCACTTATCTGCCCCGTGGAGCTGAGCAATGCGAGGAATTAAGGGGACACCCTGTGGCAAAGTGTGTGCCCCGATACCAGGGTGAAGGACGTTGTGTAGGAATAAAAGGGCTTGATCCCCAACATCCAGAGCTGGATCTGAACAGTTGGGAGGTGGGGTGTTGGATCCCAGAGGAGTTGGCTCAGGCCCCTGATCTCTCAGTACTAGTGACGGGCCAGTCCCGTGACTTGATGAGATTCAAGTTAGGCTGATAGAGGTGGCTGCGTAGATACAATATACATGGCCGATTGTAAGGTGTTTGCCTTAGTAACGCATGACATTCCGATGTTAAAATTAGCACTACGCGATATCCAGAGAGCACCCACTGAATGGGTTGAGAACTGGCTAACTAACTGTCCCGTCTCCAAAAGTCGTTGAAATGAATGAGGGTGTTTCGAAGGGGGCCCTGCAGGGAGTGTGACTAGTAAGCAGGCCTAATGCTATTCAACATGTCATCATTTGGTCTTCAAGTCCATACAAAATCACTGCTGATAAAATTTGCGGGTGACGCAAAAATTGGGGGACGGGTAAATGATGACGAGGACAGGGTTGTCAGGGGATGGCTGGTCCCTTTAAGAGGGGGCAGAGATTCAGTGCCCCCATGATGGGTTCCCGGCTGACCAACTGGGTTTGAGGGAAGGCCCCTGGGCCTTGCAAAAGAGGAAGCTGCAGCAAAGCGAAGCTGCAGAGAACAGATGGCTCCAGCTGCGTCTGAGGCTCCAGGACCCAGAAGATTCTTGCTAGATTGGGCTGTGAGTCCTTTCCTGGAAAACAGGGTCCGCTTCTGGGGCCCTCATTTCAGGAAGGACATTGAAAAGCTGAAGAGGGCGCAGAAAAGAATCACAAAAATTGTTGGCGGGTTGGAGAAAATGCCAGCAAACAGAGATTGAAGGAGCTCTGAGCTGTTTAGTTTACCAAAAAGAACATGGCGAGGTGGCTGGATTCCAGGGTATGGGCCCTTCCGTGGCAAGGGACGACCAGGTCCTCGAGGGCTCCTTAAGCGAATGGAGAAGGGCAGAACACAAGCCAGTGGCTGGAAGTTGACGCCAGACAAAGTCAAATGGGAAATAAGGCCAAATTTTGGACCAGTGAGGTTGGTTCACCGTTGGAACAAACCATCAAGGGGAGCGGGGGCTTCTCCATCTCTTGATGTCTTCAGCCTCTGGCCTGGCTGGAAGGGGCGCAGTAGCCAAACGCAAAGTTGAATGGTCTGTGCTAACCAGGAGGTCAGACTAGACCTTCTGGCCTTAAACTCGAGGGGTACGTCTACACAGAAAACCAAACCTGCAGCAGCATGTCTCAGAGCCTGGATCGACTGACTGGGGCTTGCGCTACGGGACTAACCATAATCGTGTAGATATTGGGGCTGGAGCCCCAGCTCTGAGACCCACCCCCTGGCCAGGTTCCAGAGCCCAGGCTCCAGCCTGAGCCTAGACGAATACACCGAGTCAGTTGACCAGGGCTCCGAGACTGGCTGCTGCAGGGTTTTTTTTCCTGCCGTGTAGTAAGGTGACCATATTTCCCTATGCTGAATACGGGGCACCTGGTAAAATTACTCATCTTCAAGTGAGTTCAACGGCAATCGATCAGAACTATGCAGTACAAATGTTCAAATTAACATCAAGTTGACCGAGCCCCTGTTAAAAAGAAATACCGTGTAGTTGGATTCTTTTTATTTACCTTCTTATCTTTAAGGCTTTAGGGAGAGGTGACACACACACACTCTCACATACACCGTCTGACCTGACCCTCCCTGCCCAGTGCCCTCTGCCCTCCATGCCTAGCTGGGCCCCCAGGACGGACCTGGCTCTCCTGGTATCTGGCGCCATGTCTTCCTGAGGCAATGCTTGGGGAGGGAGGGCACGCAGGGTCACATTTCTGCCAGGGTTCACACCAGAGTGTGGCTAGGAGCAGCCTTTCGGCCCTGTGTGGGAGGGAAGGGATGAGAGCTGCTTCCAGCCGCAGGGGAGGGGGGAAGGGATGACCTGGCCTGTGTCTTTGCAGAGCTCATCTCTTCCCCCCCACCCTCCAGTGTGGCTGGAAGCAGCTTGTGCCTTCCTGCCCACACCGTGTGGAAAGGCAGCTAGCACCTCCGGGCTGCTGCTGGCCACAGCTGGCCTCCGGCTACAGCGCAGGCAGGAAGGGGTTAAGCCCCGAGGATGCATTGTGCACCAGGGCCCAGGGAACCCGGCCCGAGAGGTGGTTCAGCAGGGGATGGTGCCTAGAGGACGGAGCAGCCCCGCACTCCCTGGGGGGCAGGACCCAGAGGTGCAGGGGTGAGGAGGGTGCTAAGCCCCTGCCCCAGGGGCTGCTGTGGAACCTGCAGGTTCCCACTCCAGAACTTCGCTGAGGGGCGGAGAAGCTTCCCCATGCCAGCGCTGTGCAGAGCTCGGCTCCTCCTGGCCAGCACCCTGGGCCGGAGGGCCTTGGGCTTTCCCCGGGGCGCTGGCCCCGCCAGAGGCAGTGAGGGAAGGAAGGAGCCTGCAGCCAGGCTGTGGGTGAGCTGAGCGCTCCGATCAGGGGCTGGTTCTCCCCACAGCGCTGGGAGTGGGACACGTCCCACCACGGGGGATATGGAGGAGCAGCGGGACTAGGTTGGGGGTGAAGGGGCAAAGCAGGGAGCGGACGGTGAGGGGGGAGCATGGAGAGGGCTGATGGGTGGGCAGCAGAGGAGACGCGTAACCGGTCGCTGCCTGGCGCCTGCCTGCACTCACCAGCCACTGCACGGGATGGGGGGGGGCAGCACGCAGCGGGGGCTGCGCTGACGGACCAGCAAGGGGAGGGGCCAGTCCCGCGTGCTGTATCTTCGCCCCGCCAACAGCCTTACACCCCCACCTCCATCATTGGCCACTGGACCCCCCACCACCACCACTGGTGGGCAGGGATCCGGCCAGCAGCAGGACCCGCCAATACTTGGGGGGAGACAGAAAATATGGGACAATTTGCCCATTTTTAAGAAAAGGAGGGCTTAAATATGGGACTGTCCCTTTAAAAACGGGACGTCTGGTCAGCGTACCGTGTCGACGCACCCTAGGACTCTATGAATGTTTATGTCTTTTACTCTCCTCACATCTTCTCTTTGCATTGCCTCACATAAAGGCCATGCCATGGGTCTGGATCATTTCACCCCAATTCGGGGCCAGTCACCCCACTTCTCCCCCTCTCCCCCAACAAGACCCAGTTCCCATCTGCTCTGCTTCTACCAGCAGGAGCAGACTTCCCCCTCTCTGATACCTGCCGCAGACAGACTGTGTGGGCCTTTTACAACGGCTTATTAACCCTCTCCTGGCCCCATTGCACTCCAGACGCTGGGGATCATTCTCAGAACAGGGGCATGAGCCCCAACCAGTGTTCTGTGGGATGAGGCCAGGCTCCCAGGGACTGGGATAAAGGGTGTTCTCCCTAGGAGCTGCTCACACACCCTGCGTGAATCTGTACCGTCAGGATCTGTTCGTTCCCACACACCAGATCCATATGGCCCATACCAGATGTGAGTTCACACATGTACCCACACAACCTATGTATAGATATGAACATGAGCATATGTATGCTGTTCGAAATCACACAGCTCCCCGGCCTCATCGACCTGTCCCTGATCCCTTTGCCTTCTGGTCCCTATATTCTGACTCTCACTCTCTCTCTTTATGGCCTCTTCTCTGCCACCCTTTCTCCATTCCCTCAGTTTCCCCGTGACTGAGTCTCTCAAGGAGAGCAGAGGCCTCTCTGATGCCAAAAACACTGTGCCGTGTTCCTCTGATCCTCTCTCTGGCTTCTTTCCTGCTCAGGGCTTCCTGTACAACAATTTCCTCATGTCCAGCAGCACTGAGGGGCGAGGTTCCATTCTGCTAACAGGTCTTGCAGTCAGACCCCAGGTTCAAGCCCAGCTGGACTCACTCCCTAATCGGCAAATTCACTGAATGGGTCTATAAGGAACATTGTGCCATATGCAGCCTTGGTCAGGCTCCTTAGGCCTGGAAATAGGCATCGGTGCTCTTCATCTGTGTGTTTCCATCCTCTGCTTCTCAGAAAGGAACTGGGTCTGCTATGTCCAGCTGCAGGATGGAACAGGAACCAAAGGGCTGACAAGAGCTTGGTAGAGCTGGGCATCTCTCCGATGCTGCATTTAGAGCCAGATTTTCAAAGGCTCTCCGCTCCCGTGTGGGCGCCTAAATAAAAGCCAGATTCTTAAAGTGCTGGGTGCGTTGGGTGCAGAGATCCTGGGTGCAGGGGAGATGCCAAGGGAGATATTTGTGCCAACCTTCGGGCTCTGCTTGGAGATCTGATTTCTAGTAGTGATGGGCAGGATCTTCTGAGTTACTGCAGGGCCCCTCAGTCTTGATCTGTCTGTGGCCTGTGACACCCTTCCCCGCGAGCGCTGTCTCCCTCCATCCCCTTCCACTGCAACAGCAGGACAGCGATCTCCGCAACCCTGCAGGTGGCCACAAGGGGCAGCTGCAGCCTTTGCATTTGGCCAGATGAGCAGATATAAATACAAGGAGGCCACAGGTCTCATCTGCCTTGGAAACAATTTCTAGAAGGGAGCAAGGATGGAATGCTAATGTGGGAATCCTTCAAGGGGACAACCCGTTCAGAGACACTAAGGTCCCAGGTTCAGCAGCACTTGGACAGCTGACGAGATAGCACTCCTGCTCCAAGATGCACTGGGGACAAACCCCGCGTGTGTCTGGAAGGGGATTCTGCATAATTCAGGCCCAGAGGTTCTGATAGTTCTGGGTGGCTTCTGTGTCCCCCCCACTTCCCACAGCTTCCCTGAATGCTCCAGCACCACAGCGAGCCAGCTGGCCTGCGGGGCTGCGCTCATTCTGCTCAGGAGCTGCTCTGAGACGTGGCCCGATCCTGCGGCTGAGCCTTCCCCGCTGCTGCAAGGCAGTGCTGTGGCTGCATGGGTGCTGCCTGGAGACTGCCCATGGTCGCGAGTTCCTTAGGGCCTGCTCTTGCCCTGCCGTCCTGAGGCTTTTTGGACTAGGCCACTTTAGCCTGGCGTGGACTCTGCTGCTGCAGACTCCGTGGGGCTGCTGCCCCCAGTGCTGCACAGACCCTGCTGCCCCGAAGGGCAGCTCCTGCTTCTCCAGCACTGCTGTCCCAAAGCTGTCTGACGCGGGGATGCCAGCGCCCTCCAGACGACGGATAACACCTCCTGGCGCTGTCCAAACACCGCTGCCCTGAAGCACTTGGACGGTCCCCTTCCTGTGCTGCACGGATGCTGGGGCCTCGGTATCCTCCAACCTGATCGAGTGCTGGTGTCTTAAAACTTCCGTGCTCCTTGTTCTTTGCAACCTCTTGGCTGCACAGCTGCTGCTGAGCCAGTGACTGGAAGCCTGGACGTCGGAGGGGGTGGGCACCCATTGACTTCTGGTTGAGCTGTGGGCGCTCAGCACTTCTGAAAATCAGGGCCTACATCTCGAACCACAGTTGGCCCCTTTGTCAGCAAAGAGCCCAGGGAACAACAGGACCTGGACTCTGGTGGAAGCTCTCAGACCCGGAGAGGAGTGGGTGGTCCCAGCAGGTCGGGACAGAGGCACAAGGCCAGTGTGAAGGGGGAACTTTGCACTGCTGTGCTTGTTCTGTGTCTACACGGAGGACTTCATTATCCAGGGCTGTCAGTCTAGCATAGGGTGACCAGATGTCCCGATTTTATAGGGACAGTCCCGGTTTTGGGGTCTTTTTCTTATATAGGCTCCTATTATCCCCCACCCCCATCCCAATTTTTCACATTTTCTGTCTGGTCACCTTAGTCTAGCACCTTTCACTAGCGGTGAATTCACATTAAAAATGCAATGGGCATTCCTGCAGTAACTATGCCTCTGAGTATTTAAATATGAAATATGTATGCCCTACTGTGCCCCCTGCTGGCAATGTACAGTGCATTACATCCCTAGCTACGACATACTGCTCAATGTGCTACCTTTCAAACTCAGGAGACCCACCTGTTTTCAAACCCCCTTTTTGACACAAATCTCTACATTCACCTTGTCAGGGATCCAGTCCTGGCTAGCAGCTATTCAGCCTTTCATGTCTGAGGAATCGGTTGTTATGGAAATGGCTGGACTGTCCTAAACAGACAAGTCAGACACCAGTCTGCAGTGGGGGGGTGGGGGGAAGAGGAATTCACAGGATGTTTGCACAATTGCAGACACGTACGGGGATTAAAAATCGTGGGCCCGATCCTCACCTGCTGTAAATGAACTAAGCTCCAATGACACCCCTGAAGCTGAATGCATTTGCACCAGCGAAGGACCTGGGCCCATATACATATAATTCCTTTGAGTTGCAAAGAGCATCAGAGATTATTAAAACTGACATGTAAAAAACATTAGGGCCAGATTCACCACTGTATTACTCCAGCTTTAAAGCAGTTCAGTGCCCCAGAAATCAATAGAGTTGCAGTGGGTGTAAAACTGGAGTAATGTAGGGATCAGGCCCTTCATTCTTCATGCTGTTCGTGCAGAGCATCCGTAGCTTCTGCCCCACGGGAGGTGTGATGGCTCAAGGTGGTGCTGTCAACATTTACATGCCACTATTCAGGGTGGCCACCAGGGGGCATATAGCAAGGAGGTGAGGATCTGTGTAAACAGAAAACAAAGTCTTACATTCACCCCAACCATAGTGTCCTGGTCTCTAATCTCCCCAGGGTGTCAGTGGTGGGATCGAATAAAAACCCAGCAGAACGGCCCTGGGAAAAGATGAGGAAAGGAAAACAGACAAGCAGTCTCTGGGGTCTCTGTAATCTCTACACTCAGCATCTTTGACAATCAGGCTCTCTGTTCCTAGCCAGCATTTTTCTCAAGTCCTGCATTTACTGGGGCTTTGTCTAGACTAGGATTTAAAGATGTGAGGTGAGATCTAATTAGTTCAATCTAATCAATGCTTTCTAAAATTCTGGTCAAGACAATGCCTAGGGCTGCCCTCTAAGCTTTCCTTTGACCAGTTTAGCAGCAGGTGCTAAAATACAATTGCTTTGCCTTGATTTGAGTTTTTGGCTATGTCGTTCACTGCAGGAAGGGAGTGGGTTTTGCATGGCGACAGCTAGCTCAACGTATAATCCCAGGGGAGACAAGGCACAGGTAGTTTTTACCTTGATGTCGCCAGTCCAAGTCTACACTATACCCCCTCACCTGGGGTTGACCTCAGCCAGCTACATGGAGGTAAAAACGACAGTGCCTTATCTCCACTAGGGCTTCACATGAAGTTGCTGTCTGCCGTTAGCTATTATTTAGCTACTACTTTTTGCAGCAAAGAGTTTTAGAAGAGTTTTGGGAGGAGGGATAGCTCAGTGGTTTGAGCATTGGCCTGCTAAACCCAGGGTTGTGAGTTCAATCCTTGAGGGCGCCGTTTAGGGATGGGGGCAAAAATTGGGGATTGGTCCTGTTTTGAGCAGGGGGTTGGACTAGATGACCTCCTGAGGTCCCTTTCAACCCTAATATTCAATGATTCTATAAGATGCTAATTAGATTGAGCTAGTTAACCCAATCTAACATCACACCTTTAAATCATAATCCAGACAAAGCCAAATAGAAAAAGTGCAACCTTGTAACATCAAGACCCTTTGCCAGTGTCTAGACTGGGATTTAAGGTGTGTTGTCAGCATGTGCTAACTAACATATTATAATCTAGACGAGGAAGTGTGCCTTTAACAGTTACTAAACTGGTTGAGTTAAAGCCCTGACTCCCCTCTAGGCTGTGGTTTGACCAGTTTAACATGGTAAAGGCAGTGTACTGTGTCTAGACTCGACTTTTAAAACGTGGTAGCTAATACGTGCCACGTACGCCACACTGTTAGACCCTAGTCACCTCAAGATCTTTGGGCTTGTTTACACTTGAAATGCTGCCGCATGTAGCCACCACCGGCACTTCTGCGACGTAGGTAATCCACCTCCCCGAGAGGCAGCCTCTAGGTCGAGGGAAGAATTCTTCCATCAACCTACCGCTGCCTACACCAAGGGTTAGGTTGGCTTAACTACATCACAACTCAAGGGGTGTGGCTTTTTCACATCCCTGAGCTACATAGCTGGGTCAACTTAACCTTTTCGTGTAGACCAGGCCTTAGTTCCCTCTGGGTTCTGTTACTATATAAGGCACTACAGGGGTATTCTGGCTCAAAATACAGATTTAACAACTTGTTAATTAGTAACCCTCAGGTAACTAGAAATATTTCCATGATTTTTTTAGAAAAATTCAAACTGAAGGAGTTTTATACCTCTGTTTATTAATATAATCAATTTGTCAGTGTTACTGAGACTAGGTCTACACTACAAACTTTTGCTGGTGTAGCAATGTTGGTTAGGGGTGTGGTCTTTTTACAATATGTGTATACTGGAAAAATCCCTAGAATAGATGCACTTTTGCTGACATGAAAGTGCTTTTGCTTATTTTGCTCACTGAATCCGGTATAAACTATACCCACAAAATCACTTTTTTTGCTGGTATAACCTGTGTTTACACTAGCAGAGTAGGGTTGTGCGAAACAGTTCACAAACGAGCACTGGATTTCCCCAATTTGTTTTCTGTCAAAAACAAAACAAAAAAGTCCCACACAAACCAAATGATTTGTTTCAATATTTTTTCCAAATGAAACGTTTGGACTCAAAAATGACGTTTTGGTTTGAATTTTCACTCAGTTTTGCTCTTTTTTTAAAGTTTTATAAAAACCCACTCCCCTCAAAACCAAAATGAAATCTCTCACTTTGGGTTGAACAAATGTTTTGTTCAGCCGGTTCCATGCCGCATTACTGCAGTACACACAGATGAGGGGTCTGTGCCCGCTGCAATGGGTTTTGCTAGGCAGGCATTGGACGGAGCTCACCAATGCTTCTCACATACGCTGCCAAAGAGCCAGCAGGTGGGAATGATCTTTATTTGAGCCACACCTGGGCTAGAGCGGGTGGGGTCCATATCACCTTAATCCCCCTCTTCCCAGGGGCTGGTGTACAGGCAGTGACGGGGTCACAGCCCTGGTAGGCTCTGAGCACTCGGAAGACGCAGCCCTTCCTGGGATGCAAAAGCTGTGGTCAAAACGCTCCTTTTGGGTAGTGGGGGGAAGGGTCTGCTGTCTTTTCTCTGCTCTTGGATTGACCAAACCTGCTGGGGAAGGACTGAACAGGTCACTTTAGAGATGCAGGTAAAGAACTGAGCCTGCAGCTTTAGTGGGGGTTAAGTTTGGAGGAAGGAGGCTCTGCTTGGGTAGAGAAGGAGAAGCCAAGAGAATGGGAAAGGGGGTGTAGTGGAAAGGGCGAGGTCTCAGTGCACTGAACGTAACCAGACCTCACTTTTCTTTGGTGCTCTCCAGCTGAGGAGCTCACAGCATTTTCCAAATGCCAATGCATTAACCCTCACAATGCCCCTGCCTCATTTTACAGGTAGGGAAACTGAGGCACCCGGTTATTTGTTCTACCTCGCAGGTAGCAGAGAGAGCCTAGAAAGACCGATGTCCACACCTGTGTGCTAACCACTAGTCATGCTACCTCCTTTGGATCTCTCTTGCAGGACTACAGGGTAACAAGCAAATTGTCGTCCAATTAAATTCATCATTTGCTGGTCATCTAGCACCCTTGGGAGCTGGAAGTCACCCCTTTAACACATAGGCTTTTGTTCTCTCTAAAGGATGCAATACCAGAGATATTTCCATCCTGTGTATGTTGGATTTTTGGGCGGAGCTTGGGTTCTTCTGAGTGTTAATTTCCTTCCTGCATTGATTGGGCGGGTGGTGGGAGATTTTAGGAATATCATTAAAGCCTAGTTATCCTAGTACAGTCACCCAGCGTAGCTGGTGTCGCTCCCTGGAGGTGACAGCCTTGGGGCACTACCAAGCTGTAGGCTCACTGTCTTGCTGGGTGGCTTTCACGTTATCCGTAGATCTGCAGCTGCAATGACTGGGGGAATGTCAATTGCTAGGATGCAAAGGAGAAATATCAGTGTAGAATCGGGGAAATGGGGAGAAAGTGGACAAGGAAGTGAAAACAGAGAAGAGAAAGAGGAAGGAAAGATTTAAGGAGAAGAGCTCGAGTAATGAGGGAAGATGATTCTATGCAGAATCCTCTGATTTGGACCAGAAAGGGGTTTACAGATTAAGCTTTAATTAAGATCCTGACAGATAACCAACTGCCCTAGAACTGTTCAGGAAGCACTAGGTTGTTTGGAGACAGTGTAATTCATTGATCTAACAAGGCATATCCAGATGTATCCACAGCAGCCCAGAGCTGGTTCTGATTAACACCGAGGCCATCTGACTGGGTGATTTTGAGTGATTGTCCAGCACATTAGCATCCTGCACCGTAGGATTTAAGCCCTGATCCTTAATCTAAATACACAGGGCCAGATTTCTAAAGGTACCTAGGCACCTAGTGGGATGGTCAAAAGCATCTGAGCAAGTTAGGCACCTGACACCCATTGATTTCAAAGCTGGCCCAGTGCCTGGAGGCAAGTACCCAAGCAGCCTGGCTGGGGGCTGAGTTGCTTTCTCGCCTGCTGAGGGTGGCAGGCTGGCTCCACGCATGAGGCTTTGCTTTGCTGCCTGTTCAGAAGTGTGCAGCATGTAAATAAATATGGAGCAGGGGGCAATAGATCCTATCCCGAAATCCACCCACTTCCAGCTCAGCAAGGAACTAGCCCAGTGCTGAAGTCCAGGCCCCTCTGCCCACAAGGGACCAGATTTTCAGAAGTGCTCAGCTGCTACTTAGCCACCAAAATATGGCCCAGATGCTTCTAATATGCTCAGCACGCAGCAGGACACATTCCTGCCAAGAGCATTACTGGCCAGGCACAAGAATTGCCAGCAGTTATTTAGGAGCAGAAGGCTGGCCCAGGGGTTAGGATGCTCACCTGTAACTTGTATGGCAGATGCTCAGTTCCTAGCTCTGCCACACCTTGGTCAAGTCACTTAGGCTCAGATCCATAAATGTGCTTAGGCTCCTAACTTCCATTGAGGATCTGGGCCTTAGCCACTCTGTGCCTCAGTTTCCCAGCTGGGGTATTAGCCTAGCCCTGCCTCACAGGGAGGCTCTGAGGTGCTCAAATATGGGGGCCACACAAGTACCTAAACTAGATAGTTGTCCATAACCCTAAATAACTAGGCTGAGGCCTCACTGTGCTTGGTTCATGCTCTTTGGGTGTGTAGCCAGGGGAATCTCGAGCAGGAGTAGAGAGGTTATTTTACCCCTGGATTTGGTGCTGATACAACCATTGCTGGAATACAATTCAAGAAGGATGTTGATAATCTGCAGAGGGTTCAGAGAAGAGCCAGGAGAATGACTAAAGGATAAGAATATGTGCGTTGCAGGGGTAGACTCAAGGAGCTCAATCCAGTTAGCCTTAACAAAGAGAAAGTTCAGGGGTCATTTGATCACAGTCTGTAATTATCTACATGGGGAACAAATATTTGACAATGGGCTCTTAGATCTAGCAGAGGAAGGTATAACGGGATCCAATGGCTGGAAGATCAAGCTAGATAAATTCAGACTGGAAATAAGGTGTACATTTTTAACAGGGAGGGTAATGAACCATTGGAACAACTTCCCCAGGGTCGTGGTGGATTCTCCGTTACTGGTAGTTTTTAAATCAAGATTGGAGGTTTCTCTGAAAGCTCTTCTCTAGGAATTGTTTCGGGGACGTTCTCTGACCTGTACCATACAGGAGGTCAGACTAGATGATCCCGATGGTCCCTTCTGGCCTTAGAATCTACGAATCTCTGCTCGACTTGCGCGGGAGGGATGGAAGGAAGCGGGCTCTGCGCGACGGCACGTCTTTCTTTGGGACGCTCCCATTCCCCTCTCGTGGGAGGTGGTTCTGATGCCCAAGTGGCCGCCCCCGCAGATGCATGAAGTCCCCGGTGCCGGCCCAGGCTGTGCTGCTAATTGCCAGAGTTGTCGGAGGAGGATCCTGGCCTTGCTGTTGGTGGGAGTGGGGTACCGGTCTCCCCAGGGCTCAGCCATTACACGGTTTCAATTAATCGCTCATTAATTTTTCAGGCCCTTGAAGAATCCTTCGAGGGAGAGGAAAAAAGCGTGCTGTCTTTTTAATTGACGCCGCTTCTCTTTTTAAGTGGGCTGTAAATGGAAGAGGAATCGCTGCTGGGGGGAGAGGGGGGCATAGTTTTCCTCTCCTTTGGGGAGCGCTCGCAGTGGGAGGGCTCAGCTGTGCTGGGGGCGGGGGGAATGGCAGGGGGAGACCCAAGCCTGAGCATGGATTCTGACCTTTCTCCCCTCTGCCAGGAAAGAGGGTGCAGCTGTTTAGAGCGGGGGAGGGGGCTTTGAGTAGAACCCCTCCCCCCAAACCTGGAGCCTGAACTCTCCCCTGGCCTCAAGGGAGATTCCCTAGTGAGACAATGTGGACAGCATGCACCATGCTGAAGGGATGAAGATCTGGATTCCTTTAAGGTGTAAGCCTCTAGCTGGTGGGGTGATCCTGTGGAACGTGAGCTTTTAGAGGGCAGAGGCGAAATCCTGGGGAGATGTGAATCCGTAGGTGGTGATGGGGGAGGGTCCCAGAATAGACGAGCCCCTAGCTACTGGATAGGGGGATGCTGGGGAGGTGAGCCCCTAACCAGTAGGCTGTGGGGGGAGTTGAGCCCCTAGCTAGCGGGTTGGGGGGGTGGAGATGAGCCCCTAACCACCAGGGACACTGATTTCAGGCTAGACAGCAGTTCCTGCATGATGTGTTTCTGGAAGAGAAAACAGATCTTTTCCTGTTGGGTTTTGCTTTCTGGTTTTTCAGCCCTGTGTGGGACAGCTGGAATGATGGATGGATTCCTGTCCAGGCTCAGGATAAATTGCTTTCAAGATCTGTATCCTCCTTTGTAAACCATTTACTTCCTTGGCTGGGTGCAATCTAGATGCTGCATCTGTAGATGCTTCGTTGTGGGCACAGGAACTAGGGGTGTGGGGGTGCTGCAGCTTCATTTCTTAAATACCCCAATGAACTGAACAGGGAAAGGCTGGGGTTAATGGGCCTCTTTCCCCAGAAGTGTCACCTCTTTGCATCAGCAGTGACTAGTCTGAATTCTAAAGGTGTTTAAACAGAAGGCATTTCAAAGCCGCCAAGCATTCCACCTCATTAACCAGTGCAATGTCCCAAGCCTCTGGCTGGGGCTGTTCCCTAGAGGGGGTGAGAGAGTTCTCCAGCTTTGCAATAGGGGCGTTCAGGGCTGATTGCTAAAGTAAGCTACCTGTTTCAGTGGGACGCTTTCACACAAAAAGTCTCTCCCTGCCGGCGCAGTGATTAGGGCACTAGCTGGAGACCTGTGTTCAATTCTCTGGTCTGCCACAGCCTTCCTGTGTGATCTTGGGCAAGTTACTTAGTTGCTCTGTGCCTCAGTTTCCCCTCTGTACATGGGGATAACAGCACTGCTTTGCCTCACAAGGGTGCTGGGAGGCCGAACACATTAAAGACATAAGTACTTTAAACCCTTTTCTGAAGGGAAGGCCCCTTCAGAGCAGGGCTGGTGATCAGTGTGGGAGACCGAGCAACATCCCAGGAGAAAGCGGTACCCATCTGGTACCTTGTGTGAGCTCATGCCGCAAAGCAATGTGGGACACAGTAGGAAAAATGCACAAAATAAAGTTGTGTTGCATCACATACGCTGACCTCAGCTCAGCCACGCTGACCGTGCTTGCTGGCCGTGCTTGCTATGATCTTGGCTTCTTAGATGAAGAGCTCTGTCTGGGAAGCTTAGTCCCCCCCGACCCCGCCATCCTCCTAGACCATGGGCCACGTCAACTCAGCTCTGTACACTCCCAGGAAACTGCTCAAAGCATGGGCCACACCCTCAACTCCTTATAATGCAGAGACCCCTGGGACACTGGGACTTAGCCCTCCAGAGTCCCAGGACCCCATTTGTCCAGAGCAGTGGGCATATCCCCTATTTCTCCAGATGGTAGTGAGCTTCATTCGACACAGACCTAGCCTTGTGCCCCATCTGAGCAATGAGGGCATCTTCATCTCTCAGGAGCACCGAACAATGCCAGCCGGCTCCCCTGTTTTTTTCAACCCCTCAGTCCATCTCTAGTCCCTCGTACGAGACACCATCTGCCTCATTTCTGGGGAAAGAAGCTGCCCCCCAAGATGGATCCTCCCCACTGCCGTCTCCAGCCAGAGGCCTGTAGCGGTCTCCTCTCTCCGTGTCGTGTCTTGTGGGCAGGGTTGCCACCTGTCCAGGTTTTCCCTGGCTCGTCCCTTTTGTGAAGTAGCTGTCCTGGGAGATCTGCAAGGGGGAGCTCAATGCACCCTGTCAGCTGCCCCATTGTTTTGTACCCTACTTGTGGAGGGCACATTTCCGCGTGACAGGAATGATTTCCACGGGGTGGGGCCACCGAACCCAGCTGGCTGGAGCCTTTCCTCTCCCTGACAGGTGGAGCCGCTCCCCTGTGGCCACTGCAGCAGGGCCCTGTTAAATATGGGCTCGGCAGCCCTGGGGACACACAGCAGCATCTGAGAAGTAAGGACACCAGGAGACACATCCTCCTGTTGCTGGCAGTCACCATGGAAACCATTTGCCTTTGTTTCTGAAATCAGTTGGTCTCGCTCTGGTTTTTTTATCGGCAGGCCTGCTCTTCCCCACAAAAGCTCCTCTCTGGCCAGGGCATGAAAGGGGCAGGGCATGTTGTGGAGAACCGGTGTGCCCATCAAGACTTGGGCACAATCCTCCCCCTGCTAAGGAAATGCTGAGCTACCCACTGCCCTCTTAGCCTCCCCTCCTGGGAGCAGCATTTCAGCTCGGGGTGGCTTCCCCCTCACTCCCCGCCCTGCTCATCACTTTGGATCTTGAGCTCCTAGACCCAGCATGGCACCTCCTGGGCAGGGCAGAGCTCTGGGCTCAAACCAAGGAGATCTTGACCAATCCACCTTCACGTGTTAAAGACCAGCCCCCACCAGGCGGAAATTCCCACCGCAGCTGAATGGGGGGCTGGGCTGGCTGCAGCGAGATGCCACGGTTAGCATATGTCCTAGCACGGAGCAGTTGCCTTCAAAACTGGAATCCCAGCCTTCTACCCAGTAGTGCTTTAAGGGGCCTGGGAAGAGGAGACTGTAACGTGACTGACTTCCCTGGTGCCTGAGAACAAATAATTCATACGCCCAGACTTCCCTTCTGCTGCCGGTGCTGTCTCCATCATACCCCAGGCTGAGGGGGTCCCTGGCACAGCCTGGCATAAGTGCCAATGATCTTATCTAAACCTCAGTCCCCTGGGAGAGTGCGGATTTCCCTGCACGGCACCTCCTTGTTCTGTGAGATGTCAGGATGGCTCAGAATCCATCTCTCTGTATCCAAAGGATGCTGTATTTATTATCATCAACCCAGCTTTATGGGTGGGCAGGACGCTTTACAGATCAGTGGAATATGACAGGCCCCAGCTCTGAACAAGTTCCAAGAACATGATTTGTAGGGGCTGAGCACCCACACCTCTCTCTGACCTCCAGGGTGCTTGGTGCAGGTCAGGATCACACACTAAATTAACCCTAACTCACTCAAGGACAGAGTAGGGCAGAGCTGGTCCTAGCCCACTGGGGGCCCTAAGCAGGAATACTTTTTCCACCCCACCCCCCCAGTATTAAAACAGGCAAGTTCTTAGATTAAAAAGCAAATGAGGGGCCCCTTGAGCTGCTCAGGGGCCTATGCAATTGCTTAGGCTATGCCTACACTACAGACCTTCAGCTGCGCTGCTGTAAGGGCTCCTGTGTAGCCGCTCTATGCCGACGGGAGAGAACTCTCTGGTTGGCATAATTAAACCACCCCCAATGAGCAGCAGAAGCTATGTCACTGGGAGAGCGTCTCCTGGAAGAGACCTTGAGAGGTCATCTAGTCCAGTCCCCTGCACTCAAGGCAGGACTAAATATTATCTAGACTATCCCTGACAGGTGTGTGTCCAGCCTGCTCTTAAAAATCCCCCATGATGGAGATTCCACCTCCTCCCTAGGCAATTTATTCCAGTGCTTAACCACTCTGGCAGGGAGGAAGTTTTTCCTAATGTCCAATCTAAACCACCCTTGCTGCAATTTAAGCCCATTGCTTCTTGTCCCATCTTCAGAGGTTAAGAAGAACAATTTCTCTCCCTCCTCCTTGTAACAACTTTTTATGTACTTGACATAGTGCTGTCCACATCAGCGTTTCTGTCGGTGACGCTTGTGTCGGTCGGCAGGGTGTGTGTGTTTTTTCACACCCGAACGACAAAAGTTTTACTGACAAAAGTGCAAGGGTAGACATAGCCTCAGTCTTCTTATGCCGAGTGCCGGCTCTGCACTAGAGGAAGGGAGGATGAGGGCTGCGACAGCAAATGAGCAGGAGTTATGTTTGTTGTTACGCATTCCCCACTAGACCCCTGGCCAGGACTCTGGGGCAACACCCCTGAGACTCCATCGCAGACTTTATGCTGAATCCAGTGCATGACGGGACAGGCCTTTGGGCACAGACACAGGAATGATCAATGAAGTTCAGCCATCTATCTTGCTAGCAAGGCTCCGTGACTTGATATAAGGAGCTGCCTGTAAGTAGGGCCACAGGTGGGCTCCGCGTCAGCCCCTCCTTGGAGTATTTACTGCCATGTACCCGGACTGCAGGCCAAGGTGAGGGAAGCGCCGTGACTCACCAAGGCCAGGAGAGCGCCAAGGGGAGCAGAACGGACAGCATGTCGGCGCCCCCCCCGGGGCTGCTTTTGGCAGAGCCAGGGGAGACGCCTGCTCCCCCCCTGCAGCAGGGCAGCGCTTTGGGGCAGCCCTGGGTGGCATGGGATGCTGCAGTGGGGCGGGGCAGGGGGCAGGGGAAGGGGAAGGGAACAACCACCAGGTGTGGTGTCGCTGGCAGGAACCAGCTGCAGAAGAGCCCGGGGTGGGCTGGAAAGCTCGCCTCTCTCCCCCCAGAAGTTGGTCTAATGAAAGGTATCCCCTCCCCCTTTGCCTCCCTATAATATCCTGCATCTCTCCCAGTCCCACCAGGCCCTTATCCGGGAGAAGACAGAGCACAGGCCACCCCCTGTTAACCCGGGAGCAAACTCCCCGCGCCCCTGAGCAAAGCGGGCACGATTCAGCCCAGCGGCCAGGCAGCCCGGCAGCATGTCCCCGGCCCCAGCTGAAGCAGGCTCTGCTGACTGACACCCTCCTCTCCCAATCAGCCTGCCGGCGGGACCAATCCGGCGCCTCCCTTCCGAGCGGGGCGGGGCACGTAGGGATACAAGAGAGAGGGAGCCGCAGCCCGCGGGCAGTGCAGGTGGGGGGAAAGCCGGGGCTCGCTTGAGTGCATGGGCAGGAGGCGTCCCCCCCCTCTCCTGAGACACCGCCCCTGGGGCTGACACCTCGCTGGCCCAGAGGGACGACGGCCGCTTCCCCTGCATCCCAGCCCAGCTGCAAGGTAAGAGGCACCTGGGAGGGTGAGAAATGCCCCAGGGGCTCCTCTAGCCCCTGTGGGGTTGGGGGACAAAAGGGGGTTTGCTGGAAATAAAATGGAGGTTCAGCAATAGCTGATGATCACACGATGTGTTGTGATTCAAGTGGCGGGGATGGGGGAGCAGTGGGTCTGCTCGGCCAGCTGGCCCTGTCATGTGCCCCCCTCTGCTTGCCCCCCTCTGCTTGCCCCCCTCTTCTGGCTCAGAGCCCCTCGCTGAGCGAGCTGTGTCTGGGGCATCGCAGGAGCTGGTCCCAGCCAGGTGCTGTACTGGTTGCATCTATTGCAAAGGGGGTGGGGGGGGTGTTTGGGTCCTTGGCTCAAGTGCCCTATAGGCTCCATCTCTGAGCTTGCCCCAGACTGGCATCAACCCAGAACTCTTGCTGCTCCTTCTGCAAAGTTTCCCACCGCTCTGGCAGCGGGTTTAGTGCGTGCAGCGCCTGATCTAAAATCCCAGCGTGGCTGGCAGGTGTGGGGAGCCCTTCCTTTGGGAAATGGAGGTGGGGTATGGGCTGGCTCTCAGGAGGGGGCTGTTCTGCAAATAAGCCCAGGGGAGCCTCCAAACCAACCTCCGTCAAAGACCCTTAAGAGCTTTGGGGAGACATGTGCACAAATGCCCCTCTCTACCCCATCCCTTTGTTTGTCTCCTACTAGGACAGTGTCGTGCTGCAGATCCCAGCAGTGTGATTTTATGAGTGTATGTGGGGGAGGTGGGCTGGGGGGAGGTACTGTAAGGGTTGTTTTAATTTATGCTTTATTGTATGGGGGGGCAGTAAGGGGGTCATTCCTGCACATACACTAGTGCTAGTTAGTTCCTCTATGTACCAAAGCTTTAGATTCTCTCCCCCAACCATAAAAGCAGCCATCTTGTCATTGCCCTGGGAAAGCCCTGGTTTGGGAGGGGAATCTCAGTAAGAGGTATTGTAACTGGCCCGTGTAAGTGTGGCATTGCTATTCTGGAAGCCAGTGTCTCCAAAAAAACAGTCTCTACAATCCAGAGCCCCATGTTTGGTCACAACAACAAGCCAGCTCACCAGGGTTTCAACCCACCAGGGTGCTTGCCATGGTTTTTTGTTTGTTTTTTTCCTATTCCTCACTGCCTGCCGCAGGTACTGTGAGGAGCACGCAGGCAGCTGGTCACAGGGAGATTTGTTTCATCGAGGTCCTGTGATCTTTTCACCAATCCAAACTCTGGAGGCATGTGGGCTGGGTTCTCCTTATCTCGGAGAACCCTCAGAAAGTGCCATTGCATGATGGAGAACGAACAATGTAACACACGCCCGTGGAATGGAGGAGCCCTTTCCAAACTCAACCATGTGCCCGCATCTTTGGATTGCACACGGTGTAATGTGTGTGTCTGGGCATGCACAGTGCCGATGTCCCCACAATGGAACGTACACAGCTCACAAACGATGTCTTGCATCAGTCCGTTGCTATGGTTTTTTTAACTGTTTGTGCAGCAGCTTGCGTGGGGACACGATGATAAATTCTACAGCTCCTTTCATCCTGCACAGTCCCACAGGCAACCATGAATGTCTCCACGTAATCCCTTGTTCCAGTGATCAAGATGTAATTTCCTGCCTCTGGGGTTCACTCCCCTTCCCTGGACAAAATGGAATTATCCCAGCCTGGGATGGCTCTTTATTCCCTGGCTCTTAAAATTTGCATCAAATGGCAGCCTCAGAAATATGGCTTTAGTGTCCCTTCTCTACACATTCCCATCTTGTGTGTGTACACCCACGCACACAGCCCTTGTACGCTCCCCTCTGCGCACACAATGGATATGAGTGCACAACTTGAACATGCGCATTCTTTGTGTGTAACCTGGCTAGATATTACATACACAGGTGTGTTACACTCCTGACAGACCTACACATGAAATGTCTGCCTGCCCAAACCCACAGGGCTGATCACATGCTGCAATCTCCTGTCACCTCTTCCTGCTGCTCCCAGGGTGCTGGCTCCGCTCCTGCTGAATAGTGACCATGCAAATACCACCTGTACCCTGCGGCATTCCTCAAACAGGTCTCACTGTTCTTATGCAAAGTGTGCCCACTCCAGCCAACATGGGCATCTACTGGGAAGGATCGTCCTTCCTGTCTCTGCACACTGGAGGGAATCCCTCAAGCCCAGCCATCTCCCTTACTTTGAACCCACCTGCCCAGCAATTCTTCTGCCTTTGTTCATAGCAATGACTCTTGCACCAGGAAAACCCTGACTACTTTAGGAGCAAGAGGGTTAATTCTCTCAGTAGCAGAGCTGGCCTGTGCCTAGAATCAATCCAGAACTTGTGGTGATCTGCAGAGAAACACAGTCCCACTAAACGGAAGGGGGACTCCAGGAGACCATCTGAGCCCCACAATCAGAGGGACTGGGGGGGGAGAGAACAGCTGTATCTAAGGCCTTTCTCTGACATTCAGAATAATAAATCTCTGCAGCAAGATGGAAAACACAGAATGGAGAATTTCCATGCACCATGTGAGTCCAAGAGAATCACTCTTGTGCTTTGGCTTCCTGTGTCTAGCAAATACACTCACACCACATCTTTCAGCCCACAGCACTCTGCAGGCGTAAACTGATTTACTGGCTGTAGCTTGGGATCCTGTCACTTGGCAGCTGAAATACAGCCACTTCTTGGGTGGAGCATAGCTATTGTGAAAGGGCATAATTGCACCACAGTTTAGAAGGAAAACTGAGACAGGTAAGCGTCTTTCCATTTTGCAGATGGAGGACTCGGGGAAGCATGGAGAGGTGACGTGACTTGCTCAAGGCAGCATGGCTGGAATGAGCACTGCAGTGTTCCTGGCTCCCAGACTTATGCTCTGGCCACTGCTCTCAATTAGCACTGCAGGGAGAACTAGAAGTGGGAAGAAAGGAATTGACCCAAGTCCGGTTTCAGCCAGGGCATGAGTTTAACACTGATCTCTTCTCACACCCCCCCCCCCCACATCTCCTTTCCACCCCAAGAAACATACAGCCTTTAATAGTAACAAGGAATTGGGACTTTGTCTTGCAAACAGCATGTGACAGGTGGCATCTCTCCCAGTAGCCAGTTTTGGCTCAGAAGAATCCTCAACAGCATGTCCTGCACTCTGCTGTTCCTGGGAGATCTCCCATCCAAGTGGTACTGGCCCAGGCCAGTTCTGTTTAGCACACGTGACCCTGTTAGATTTCCCAGACCCAGGTCTGCAGGCTCGTTAAGCTTTCTGGAGAACAGATGCACTCCCCAAGGCAGTGGCTGTGACCCCCCCCCCCCACCCTGTGAAATGAAGCTGGACTCTAAGGTTGTTATGCAGGTCTTTAGGAAGATGGGTCTGTGAGCATGCAGCAGGGACTCGCATGTTTTCCTGCTTTGAACTTCTCAGGCTGAGTCTTGGCATAAGAGTGGGGAGAGGGGCACAGGGAGCTTCCCCTTGGCATGGACTTTTGTCCCCTCTGAAGCTGATGGTGCTGGCCATGGAGTGGCTGAGATCAAGCATTGCAGCATTTGATCTCCTTCATCAGGATCAAAGGATCCACCCCTTTAAAATATGGGGGCAGGTCGCCCTGAAGTGAAAGGTGCAGACCGCTTTACATGAGGGACCCAAAGATCTCGAAAGCCAGATGCTCTACTTCAAGTCTCGGGGGACAAGCACTGGTGAGGGATGTAGAGGGAACCTGATTTTGCTTTGACCTCCCAGTTGGGACCACTAGCCATGATTTCCCCACCCCCCTCTTCTTGCTCCAAAGTGATTTAATCTTGTGGCTTTTGGCTGAAGCGCAAAGGTCTGTGGAAGTAAAAGGCACAGGGGGAAGAGTTGGCTGGTAGCTTTGGGAATGCTGCTACTGTTGGCAACCATCTCTCCACAGCGGAGCTGTCGCCATGGCAACCTCCTCAGCACCAGTTCCTATATGTACCAGAGTAATGCGGAGATTGTCCCTGCCCCCCTTCAGCGTGAGCACAAACAAACCTCGGGGAAGGGGAGTGAAGGGGGTGGCTTGGCCTCCGTCCCCTTGCAGCTGCGCCTCCCTATGCTTGACCCAGGGAGGGATGTCGGAGACCAGGAATTTGGGCAGTGTCTGCCCCACTTGGGTCTGGAGACAGTCCAGTGCAGGGGAGGGTGTAGAGGTGGTTTTTTGGGAGGTGGGGGAAGCTGCATTGACATGCCCTTCCATTGTGTGCTGCTTCTGCAGTGGGTGAAGTTGCAGGGACGGGAAGTCGCTGGGGGGGGGGAGGGGAATTAGACAGAAAAGACCCAAGCTAGGGCAAGGCCAGGTCCTTCATGATGTTAAGTGCCCTCGGCTCCCATTGATGTCTGTGGCAGTCAAGGCACTTGGCTCGGGGATGCTGAGAAGGATTGAGTTTGGCTGCAGCTATTCTGGGGTGTGGCAGGGTGGGGGCCATCAGTTGCTAGGCTTGAAGGGGGTGGGTGGGGGGCTCTAGGAAAGCAAAGTTTGGAATTTCTAAACGGGGGTTCTTGAAACATCCGAACTCTGCTTAGAGATCCTTCCGCTTTGTCTAAGCCAAATGCCCATTGCCGAGCAAGAGCTCCAAGGCTGTGGCATCGTTCTAGCCTATTCGTGCAGTAAAGATTGGGGGGGGGGGTGAGGGGCCAGGCAGGATACAAACCCAAAACTCCACCTGCAGAATGGGGAGAGCAGTAACTAGGTGGCTTGGAGCATTTAGGCCCTCAGGGAGAGCTTCCTCCCCCCCCCCCCCCCCAGAGGAGATGAGGGAATCTGCATCATATGGTGTCATGACTGGGTCCCTGCCTGTCACTAACCCAGGTCTCATTTCAACCAGTAACTCTCTGGGATCAGCTCTGAGCTTGGAGATGAAGTGTCCGTACCAAGCACGCAGTTGCTGGTATTCTGCCTTCTGTTCCCAGATGGTGCCACAGAGTCCCATGATAAAATCCCCTGGCCCACGTGTGTTGGAGCAAAATCCACCTCTGCTGAGAAACCTGCTGAGGTTCAAGGGGTGATTCTAAGGCAAGGGCTGGGTAGAGCTTATGCTCTTCCAGAAGCCTGTTTCTCCCCCTCCAGCAGTTCTCCACCATGCCTCATTGGGAGAGAGTGCAAAGCAGAGAGTGAGTGGGTTGAGCTAGGCGGCAGTTGATGTGAGATGGGGGGTGAACTTGGCCTAGTGTAATTGGGAAGTCCTCTTCTTGTTCAGCAATGGGGCAGCCCCTGTGCCATACTTGGGGGGAGGCATCAGAAATCAAAGGACCCAGTGACATCACTCCCAGGCCCTGAGCTCTCTGAAGGTTAAACTTGCAGATCTAGACTCCTACGTTTGTCTCCAATTGCTCAACAGCGAGAATCACTGGAGGAGAACACCGCAGCAGGGGATTAGATGCCTGACACACCTTCTCTTGTGCAGGGTGGGACAGTCCCTCCGCCAGCCAGCTCTGCTTATAGGGCAAGCGCTCTTCCTGCATGCCTGATTGCACAGTATCCAGGACACAGAAATTAACATCCATACCAAGAGACTTAGACGACTGGCCTGTGATCCCAAACAAGGTTGGCTCAGCCTCTGATCTTCACTGAAATCAATGGCAAAACTTCTGATTGCACTGGGGCATTTATCTGCTCCGTCACTTCTGTAGACAGTTGCAGGTTCGAGATTTGGGCCGGGAAATGCCAATGGCACAGAGAAGCAGGAAGGAGTTTAGCTGCTGAGGTCTATGCTAGGAAGGAGCATCCCTTTTTTGACTAACCAATTTATTTGAGCATAAGCTTTCGTGAGCTACAGCTCACTTCATTAGATGCATACTGTGGATGAAGTGAGCTGTAGCTCACGAAAGCTTATGCTCAAATAAATTGGTTAGTCTCTAAGGTGCCACAAGTCCTCCTTTTCTTTTTGCGAATACAGACTAACACGGCTGTTACTCTGAAACATCCCTTTTTTGTGAGCATTTTGAGACTTGGTGACAGTCTCTCGCTTATCTTGGGGCAAGGAACAAGATGTGCTGGGAAACCAGGACCGTACAGGAAGAGGCAGGCATAGAGGGGGAAGCTGGTTGGGGAGACAAAGGAGTGCCAAAGCAGATGTCTGTAAATCACTGGCACTTAAAGTGCCATATTTTGGAAGATGCATCAAACTGAGATCTGGGCTTGTCTGTTCCGGTCTGTCTCTTGGTGAATTTAAAAATCTAATTTTTTTTGAGCATATAAGGTAACACCAGTGTCCTCCTGGCCAACCATCTGCCATTCGATTAAACAGCAAATAATGACCCAGGATGTGTGGGAGCGGTTGCTGAAAGCTGGGCAGATTCTTTCTTTGCCTAGGCATTCTCTGATTTGCCAGTATTTTGCTTCTCTGTAGTGCTGTGGGAGAGCCTGGGGATGGAAGGAGCTGCCTGAAAGCTCGTGCCCTTTTATAAAGGGCTGACTGATGCAGAAAGGCAAATGTCAGAGCTGCCCCAACACACTTTTGAAATCCTGACATCCACAATACTGCAGCCTAGGGTAACACTTGCTAAATGGTGTCGCCCTCTGCTGGTTGGTGCATGAGGGATGAGAGCTTACTACTTCTACTTGTTCATAGATTTACTCAGTTTGCTCAAGTATCTGCTTTAGAATTGAAAGTCTTGGGCTGTGCCTTGGGACCTATGTCTGGGGTGGTTGTGCTAGGAATGACCTCTCTGGAGCACCGCTACCCCCTCCTTTGCTCTCTAGTTAACCGCCCACAGTGGAGGTTTGGTATCTATGGCTGGAATTCATTAGACACAGGTTCCCCACTCAGGAATTCATCAAGCAGTAAATACTTTGCCCTTCTATTGCACCTGTAATATAAGAATCTCAAAGCATTTCTCAGGCACTGATTAAGACTAACAGTGCTCCACTTGGAGAGGTATAACAGCTGTTCTAAAGATGGGGAAACTGAGGCACAAAGGCTGACCTGTGACTTGCCTGAGCTTGAAGAGCAATGCAGTCATGAATAGAAGTTGGAAATCCTGCCTCTCTGCTCTGACTACAGCAAACAGCACCAGATTATTATCCATGGCTACTCGGATATTTTGCTGCAGGCCTATTTGTTCCCTGAGCCCTTCCCTCCAGATCTAGTCTATTGACACTTGCGTTGGGAGGAAAAAGCAGCCGGCCTTATGTGGAGAAGGAGGGTGTGTTCTGGGTGCGGAGATGTCTCAAATTCCTCCCTAGGTCCATGCTGGCGACACCATTATCTGGAATTCTTAGATGTGGCCCAAGGGCACGCCTTTTGGACTAAAAGGTGGGTCGTTCTGTCTGAGCAAAGTAATGGGAGGGAGTGGGGGGAAGCTCAGGATTGCCAGCCCCAAACATTCAAAAATCACATTTGTCTTTAAACAAAAAAACAAACCACACACAGGACTCTTTTTGCTCTAGTTTGTTTTTGGTGTTCTTGGTTCCGAGTTTCTTGGGATACTCGTGACTTCCCCCCCCTCCCCAAGCTCTCCCTCTGCATCCATGAGGGCTAGAAATGTACTTTTAAAAAAGCATAAAAAGCAGAGCTCCTTCTGTACACGCGGGACTGCAGGCACCAGGGCTTCAAATTCAACCTCAAATATCAGGAGTCTCGCAGTAAACCCAAGAGAGTAGTGGGCAAGGTCACACTGTTGCCAACTCTATCCTGAATGGGAGCCTCACAGATGAGACTGTTCCAAGAACATCCTCTTCTCCCTCCCTTGCCTCTCCCTGCCTTGGAAAGTTGGAGGTGACACCACCCCCAAATCACTGACAAGGGCTCCCCTGGGCTCTGCCCCACCCCTTTCATTTTCTCAATGAATACTAGTTTTATTTAACCCTTCATAGCACAGACCACCAAATGCTCTGACTTCACAGCTTTGGCTTGTTCTTCTTTTTAAACATTTTCATGGAAAGCCCCCCCAACCCCTTGCTGCTGCAGCTACCACCAGCCACCCACTCCCACTCCCCCATAGGCATTCTGGCCTTGCCCCAGCACTGGGGGGAAGCTGGCTCTCTTGGCCAAGAGACCTTCTAGCACTGTTAGAACCGACAGTGTTGGATGATTGCTGGAGGCTTCCTTACTGGGCAGATCTGATGCCTTCCTGACTCCATTCCCAGAGGTTTGTGCCAGAGCGCACGGCATTAAGGTGCCCTGCTCTTTCTTCCAGCTAGAGGGAGGGTGTTCTGGCCATGTCTTGGCCGGTTTGGCCCTCAACAGCCATGGGGAAGAGAGGAAAAGGGTTCCCAGCTGCTACTTCAACTCCCTGGCAGTGAGACATGTCCTCAAAATTCCATCCAGTCGTGCTGCTTTTGGGGGCTTATGAAATCATCCCAGGAAAAACTCTGAACAAGATGATTCTTAATGGCCTTGCGATTCCAGCAGGAGTCCAATATTGTGAGCTTCTCAGCTGCTCCTAAAACCTATCTTATGCTGTGGCAGGTGCCATGAGACAGTCACTGGGTGCTGAGGTTTTACTGGCCATGACTGGCAGGTGAGGTGTTGGCTGAGGTCTCATGGTGTCCAGACAAGTTTTAGAATGATGTCAGATGGCACTCCTGGGATCAGCTGTCTAGTCTCTTCTCTGTAGGAGCCAGGGTGGCCCTAGTCACAAAACCAGCAACACTTGTAGTAGCATGAAGCATGGTTAGTATGGAAACATCCAAGCCGCAAACAACCCCACCGAGTGGTGGGGAGGGCAGGCAGGTCTTCTCAGGGCTTTGGTCCATGGGAGAGGTGGCTTGTGAGTCACATTCATCAGTCACTGGCTTTTCCAGTAGTGTTTCTGTCTCCTCTGAAATGTTGGCCATGTTGATACTTGTTGCTTCCAGGACCTTTGACAACACCAGTGCTTTGTACCAAGCTTAACTTGCGAACCCTCCCATGCACACCCGTGAGGCTGGTCAGCATGACAACCCTCACTTTGCAGAGAGGGAACGGGGGAAACTGTGGTACAGAGATGGAGACGTGGCAGAGTTGGGAAGGGAGCCCAAGAATGCCTGTCTCGCGGCCCTCTCCCCAACACGGTTAGTACTTCAGCATCTAAGAACTGCTGATCTTTCCAGAGTCCGTGATGGGAAAACACAACAGTAAGCTGGCCCCTGAGATGCTGGACGACCTGGTGAGAAGCACAGAGTTCAGTGAGCAAGAGCTAAAGCAGTGGTATAAGGGCTTCCTGAAGGACTGTCCCACCGGCATCCTCAACCTGGATGAATTCCAGCAGCTCTACATCAAGGTACAGGGGAGGGAAGAAGATGGTCAGTGTTGGGTGGATGGGGGCAGGCAGTGAATAAGCTGCCGGGAAACATGGGGCTATGGCTGTTTAAAAGGCTGCATTTGGTAACTAGCTGAGACCACTAACTCACCTGGGTGACGGCAAAGCAAACAGGTAGTGCTAGACCAACTAGAAGTCCAGAGCACCACTGAACCGCCCCCTTCACTGCTGGTGCTGTCTGGGCCCAGGAGAGTTTTATGGTTAGGATGAAATTGGTACTTGTTGCTGGCCATGGCTGGCACAGCACAGCCTGAGGGATGGATTGGGGTTGCAAAGATCTAGTCGATCTCCCTCTGCTAGCAGGATCCTGGGCTGGAGTCACAGAACCCCTGACTGCTCTAAGCTACAGAATGTTTGATTGTTCCTTCCAAGTCCAGTCAGAGCCAGATCATAACCCCCTGCCCCTAAAACCTTCTGTGCTACCCTCTGTCTGCAGGCTGAGAGATGCCCTGAATTTGTCTCCTGAAGTATGATTGCCCGGGTGTCTTTCCACACCCCTTTCTCTGCAGTGATAGAAAGTGGCCATATTTAGAGCTCAGATTCCCTTAAAAGTTAGATAAGCCTTTTACCATAGTGGCATACATCCGATGAAGTGAGCTGTAGCTCACGAAAGCTTATGCTGAAATAAATTTGTTAGTCTCTAAGGTGCCACAAGTACTCCAGTTCTTTTTGCAGATACAGACTAACACAGCTGCTACTCAGAAACTTACCATAGTGGTGGGGGCTAAAGAAGTCCTCTAAAGTTCTTGGTTTGGCCAGGCCTTCACAGATTTGTGCCTAGAATCAAATAGGTCCAACTCTTACTCCTTGTCCCCCACAGCTATTCTCTCTAAGTTGATGATGCCCTCTATCTCTCTATACTAGAAATACAGATTCTGTGTGTAGCTGTCTCTAAGCAGCAATGAATCCCATATGCTCCCTTGCACTGCAGGTCCTCTATCTCTAGATCTCTTACTAGCCTCTCCTCACCCTGCAGTTTTTCCCATATGGAGATGCTTCCAAGTTTGCTCAGCACGCCTTCCGCACATTTGATAAGAACGGTGATGGGACGATCGACTTCCGGGAGTTCATCTGTGCCCTGTCAGTCACCTCCAGGGGAAGCTTTGAGCAGAAGCTGAACTGGGCCTTCGAGATGTATGACCTAGATGGAGACGGGAAGATAACCCGCTTGGAGATGCTAGAAATAATTGAGGTATCGGAATGCACCGGCCTCTCTGTCTCTGTGAAGACAGTGGGGTCAGATGCTGCAGTGGGCTCGTTCTGATCGTTCACCCCAGCACTGATGGGAGGTTGGAGAGCAGGACCAAGCAACTAGAATAGAAGCCCCTTCAAAACATTGCAGCACATGAGTGTTCAAACTCAAAAGCAACTCCAGTATGCCCTGAACCATAGGTAATAAACACTCCGGGGTCCCTAGTGGTAAATCCATATCCCCCAGAGCATTCGCCCTCCCCTCCAGGCTACTCTGACCTTCCTACATCCCTCCTAAGAACAAAGTCCCTATGCTCTGGCAATGAATGCCCTGCTTAGGTGCAGACTGGGCCCTGAAGGCATGCCAGGCCAGATCTGCCAGTGTTAACTGATGTGGCTCTGTGCTGACTGGAATGGCACCAGGTGACATCAGCAGACAGTTTGGCCCACAATCACTCACCCGCCAGTCTCTTCTTCCCTGCTGCCGTATGTCTACACTGCAGCCTAGGGTGTAACTTTTGGCAAAGGTAGATCTAGCATACTGCAAAATAGCTGTGTAACCATGGCTACATGGGTGGTGGTACAGGGTTGCCACCTGATACCATCACACCTGTCCCCCAGTATCTACTTGCATGACTCTACTCTTTAAAGCACACTAGCTCAGTCCAAGCTGGAAGTTACCCATGGCTGCAGGTGCAGCCATAGACCTCGCCGGGGGCGGTGCAGCATGTGTCCACTTACCTGTGCTAGATCAAAGCTAGCTCAAGGAACAGCAGTCCTGAAGCTGCAGCAGCATGGGTGGGGGCCGTTCAAGTAGGTGGGTGGGCAGGGCTTCAGGTGAAGGGGTGGTTTGTAGCACAGGTAGGCCTAGCCTTTAATCCAGTTAGTGTGGCTAACAGTAGCTGTGTGGCTGTGGAGGCATGGGCTTGCAATCCAGTACAAGCCCATGCCTCCCTGTGCCATGCTATTGTTACTCACGCTAGCTGGATTAAAGCTAGCATAGGTACACCTGTCTGTGCTCCAACCACCCCTTCACTTGCTGTGTGGACCTACTCAGCCCTGCCCCTGCTAGCATGGTGTTACTGCCGTGCAGAAGGGGCCCTCTTCACTTCACCCTTCTTCCCTCTGTCCTTCATGCCTCAGGCTATTTACAAGATGGTGGGGACGGTCATCATGATGAGAATGAACCAGGACGGGCTGACGCCCCAGCAGCGGGTTGACAAGATCTTCACCAAGATGGACAAGGACAAGGATGACCAGATCACCCTGGAAGAGTTCAAGGAAGCTGCCAAGAGCGACCCCTCTATTGTCCTCCTCCTGCAGTGCGACATGCAGAAATAGCCTTTCCCCGCAGACTCCAGCTGGACTGTCCGAGGCCGCGTGCCCCAGCATACCGGTTACCGCCCTCCCCAGAACCATGCACCCAGCCCCTGCTTCCCAGAGCTGTGCACTTGGCTGCCTGGGGCAGAGTTCATTCTGCTTGCAGCCTTCCACTTCCTCACCTCTACATCCCACTCCCCAAGCCCTCCCACCCCCAAAGGGACTGCCTGAGCCACATTAGAACCCCCCCCCAACAATCCCTCCCCACAAAAATCCCTGGAGTGTGTTCAACCCCACAGCCCATCCCCTATCAATCCATCCTGGGATCACACTGCCAGGAGCTCATCTGCTCTTCTTTTCCCATCTAGCCCCCAATACCAGTTTAAGCCTCCTCAGTACTTAAATTCCCCTGACCCCAGAGCCCTGAAGTGCACTGTCCAAGGCAGTGTTCACCCCATAACCAACATCAAGCCTTCTGGCTCCCCCAAAATGCTGCTTTCTCATCCCTAGTTTCAGTTCCTACAGCCCCAGCTGGGTTATCCTGTCAGGGCCTATTTGAAACCAGCAAATTTCTCCCTCCCTCCCCCCTGCCCCAAACCTGATTCCTGGTGATGCCCCAAACTAGGTTTTGCAGTGCCCCTTGCTGCCAGTCCTGACTGTCTCTTCTCTCCCACACGACATACCCCAGTCCACGGAGCCCCAAATTTGAACTAGCCAGAACTGGGCCCTGACAGAATAGAGCTCCTAAGCTCAGTGCCCTGGGCCCCAATCCTGGGCCTCACAATAGAATTGCCGTCCTGCAGTCTCCACCTCCCTCCAGCACCCACCTTTTGGCCTCTCCTTTCACTGCAGCCAGCATTGGTTGCAGGGCTCCCATAGATGAGGCACTTGCAGCATTGTGAGACGTTGAGAAATAACTGATTTCTGCCTCCTCTTTCCATATGGTCTCACTGTAAAATCCCAGAGTGCCGTGTTCTGTCTGGCTACCGCGTAGCATTGCAGAGCCAGCAGCTTTTGGGTTCAAATGCATTTCCATGCACCCCTCTTTTCATCTTGAAATTAATCTGTATTTAAACTGCCCCCTCTGTTCCCCAGGCCAACCAGAAATCAAAGCAACCATTGAATACAGGCCTCCTCAGTGGGCTAAGGAAGGAGCTATTGATCTGTATGCTCCCGTCAAAGACAGCCCTGAAATCAAGCCATTGCCCATCTAATCTCAAGGGTCCCTTTTCCTGTTGCCCTGGCATGTTGGGGCTGGTCCCGTGTTCAAATTGCTCTTGGGTCCAAGGGAGGCCAGAGCTGAGTAGACGTCTCGCCGTTCACGTGAATGCTCACTGCGAATGTTAGTGCAGGTTCGTAGAAGTGGGTTCCTTGTGATTTGGGTGGGTTTGTCATTAATGGTAAGTACAGGCTTGAGACCTCTGCTGAGGGTGGAATGCAGAGATTCTGCCCATTGGTGGCATTGCTAGAGGTGGGTATCTTCTGCCTTTATCTCCTCGGGGCAGGAAGAGTCTTAGGCCAGTCTAGCTTAGTTGGAAGAGACTGGCTCGATTTTCTGTTTGAGTCCTGGGTGTTGCTTCTGCTCCTGAGCACAGCAGGGCGGAGGGACAACCCGCAGCGCAGGCCAGAGTGCCAGGCGTTGCTCAGCACTTATGTGACCTTTGCAGCTGGGTGGTGGTACCTCTCGGCAGCAGCATCCCACCTGGAGAGGGTATAAAGTGAGGGGGGAAGATAGAAGGGGCTGTCTGAAGCTGGGGGACAACAGCACAGGTGTGATGGGGTGAAATGTGGTGAGAGTCTGGGTCAGGGGTGTTCTCCAGGGAGAAGATCCCCACAGGCCAGGGGTTGGTGGTGGAGGGCAGAGAGACGCAGTGGCGGGTTGTGGGAGTGACCTGGGGAGCAGCTGACTAGCTGGGATCAGGTGGTGGTTGTCGTCTCCAAAGGACCTATCCAGCCAGGAGGCTGCGCTTCACAGAGTAGGTTTGAGGGCCTGGGAGTGATTTTAATGAGACCTTTTTAACAGCATCTCCCCTCCCCAGCCTGCTGCCTCCACCCTTCTCCAACCCCAGGACAGTTGTTTGTTCACAGATGTGTATCTAGTCTGCTCATTGTGGTTTTGATTATTGTAATAACTGTTAGGAAGCTGTGGAGTTGTTTATATATTTTTTTAACTGAAAAATAAAATGTCCCACAAGGGTTTCCGTGGAGCCGTTATTGGTAACGCCGGGGCAGCGTAACCGCCTGCTGCAATAATCACCAGCGTCCGCTTGGTTTCCCCTGTGGCTTTTTCTTCAGTGGTCAACAAAATTCTGACCACTGCACCGGCTCCAGCCTGTTGCCCATTCCTGCCATGGGCCGTTCCACCTGGAGTGAGGCTGATGGAGGATTTGTGGAAAGGGCCAGCCCTGGGATGTTACATGACTCCTCCTAGAATCCTTGCTGGGCTCTTGAGCCCCTGGGGAGCTGCAGCCAGCTACAGGCCTGAGGTGAGGAGGTAACTGAGAGGTGAGACTTCTTAACTTCTCCCAAGGGAGGGAGGTGGGCTGATGTGGGCAGCAAGAGAGTTCTCACTAGACCCATCCCCCCCCCCCAAAAAAAACTCCTCCAATGGCGGGGGGACCCAAAACACACACCATGATCAGCATCTGCCTCTGAGACTTGGGTCATAGGGCTCTTCAGATACCCTGAGGACCTGCACATCCTGGCCTGGGAATAACACTGAGCTCGCCCCTGCCCTGTAAGTAAGGTCCATGGCAGCTGAGTGAAGGGGGAAACGGTCTCTTTCCTCAGGCAACTTCACTCAGTTGGTTGGTTTGTTTTGTGGGCGTTCTGAATGTGGGTACCCTGAATGTGGGGGTTGAAATGCCCCTGACAACTCTGAGCAAAAATTCCCCCTCCCCAAGGCTCCTGCGTTTTCTCTCTGTCCCCACCAAAGCAGCACCCTGGCTTGGCTGTGGATGAACCTTATTTCCACGCTCTCTGGCAGAATCCTGCCTGCTACGAAGCCAAATGTAGGGCCAGATCCTACCCCTTGCTCCATGTGCACGGTGTGGGTAGAGCCTATTCCCCAAAGGGGATGTCTATAAAAACACCCCTGCACTGAGGGTCCAAGCTCAGGGCCATTTACACAGGCTCAGGCTTTGGGGCTAAATGTTGCCCTGTAGACGTTTTTGAGATTGGGGTGGAGTCTGGGCTGTGAGGCCCATCCCCCTCTGGGGGGGGGTCCCTAGAGTCCAGACACCAGCCCAAGCCCAAATGTCTACATGGCAATATTTAGCCCCAAGCCCTGTGACCTCCAGCCTTTGCAGGGCTGTCCCATGGGTCCTTTAGGGCCATGTACCTGTCCCTAAAGAGACTTGGGTGCCAGCTGCTTCAGGGCATGCTCCAGAAGGGCCTGATCCCCCTGAGCAGGGGGAGTGCACCTAGCCTCAAGGGCCCCTCAGGCCCTACTGTAATCAACATGATTAACAATTAAGGGCTGGGCTGTAGCCGCAGAACCCAAAATTCATAGAGCCACTACCCAAGCCCTCAGGGTGGGGGGTGAGGTGGGTGCAGGGGCTGTTAACATCACTGTAGCTGTGGGTTGCTGTGCATCTCTCTGCGGGGGGGTTGGAGTTCCTGGAGGGGGTGGGCATTTATATTCCCCAGCTTACCCCTGTACGAAGCCCATTCAGTGAGCCCTTCCAAAGGGGGCAGGGGGAAGGATGGGTAGAACCTGGAGCTGCTTGGTGCTGGCTCAGGGCAGTTGCCCCAGCTGGAGCGGAAGCACCAGTTTCTTGGCCAGTTGTAGGGGGCTGGTGGCCCAGCCCAGAGCTCTTGCAGAACAATGCCTAGCACGCCCCTTAGCCCACTTTCCTGCAGAGCTCACTAGAGCAGAGTGTCCGGGAGAGGGATAGTGATGGCCCAAAGGCCACTTGGTCACCTATTAAATTCCTGAAAAGAAAAATGAGCAGAGCATCCAAGACATGGGGGGGAGGGAATAAGAGGCTTTAAAATAAGGTCTCTGAGCTTTTGAATGGAATTCATACTGTGCCCTGCTGTAGCACTATTGCCTAGCAGTCATATAGTCTGTTCTTGACATTTTAATTGTACAAAGTGAAACACAGGGAGCGTGGGAGTTGCCTAAAACCAGAGCATGAATCAGTGGCAGAGCTGGGCCTAGAACTCACCACTCAATCAATTGGCATTTCCTCTCCATATCACCTCTGCTCGGCTCCATTTGTGTGAGCATCACTGGTAGAACTGTCCCAGATCTGCACTATAGATCTTAATGCTGGATTGTACCTTGGCCCCCAGAGGCACCCACACTTTGCAACACCAAGAGCTGTCCTGGCAGCTTGCAACCCCCCCCCCAAGTGTCATGCCCACATGCTCATATGCCATGTTCACAACGGGTACAGCTTGTGCCAAAGGATCACAAAGCTAGTTTAATCTGATTAAAGTCAGCACCTGGGCTTGGCTTTGCACTGCTCCATCACCCAGACAGGAAGCTGTGTAGGTCTGGAATGTGACGTGAGCTCTGGGTTCTCCTGAGCAAATCATGCAAGCAGCCCTTGGACTGTACCTGCCCCTGCCTCTTGCTTTTCTGTTTGGCAGCAAGGAATCCCCCTTCCCAAGCTGAAGATCCTAGAAAATAAGGAGAGGCAATAACAAGCCTGGAGCAATGTGTGAAAATTCTTGCATTTTGTATTTGTTCCTCCCAGCTCGCTCTGCGTGAGCAGTGATGGGACCAGACATGTCCCCAGATCCCTTGTTCCGAGGGGAAGGTGCAGCATCCTCCAGCTGGGAGATGTTTTGATGACCTCTTATGACCAACTAGTCCAAGAGGCCAGGGTACCACTACCACCTCCATATTTTGTTTCAGATGCCAGGGTGTTCTTACATAGCAAAGAATTAGGCAGATGTAGTTCTTCCACTCATATATACCACCTGGCACAACAGCAGAGACAGAGAGCCCAAGAGCAGCCGTTGACCTGGTTCCCTATGATTATTATTACAGTAGAGCCTAGGGACCACCCGAGAATGGAGTCCCATTGGGTTTGTAGAGTACCTAGCACAGGCTGAGAGAGTCCCTGCCCTCAAGATTTTACAGTCCCATGTGGGTCCAGGGCTGTGCCTTGACTTCCCATGCCCTATCCCTCTCCCAGTCAATTTCTCCATGTAGACAATCCCTGAAACAGCTATTCCAGAATAGCTCCCTGTGTGGACACTCTACTCTGGAAGAAAAGTCACTTGATTCTGGAATAATTAGTGTCCCAAAGCAGAGTAATCATTGTGGAATAAAATCCCATTTATGCAGGGACAGAGCATCCACCCAAGGAGCTACTGCAAATTGTCTATTCCACGGTAGCTAGTGGGGTCAGTTTTCCCATGTGGCCAAACCTGGGTGCGGCTCCAGTTTGCTATGGCTTTAGCTCTTGCCTCTTCACCCCGCCTCAGTGGCGCTCCAGCCACGCACGCTGCTCGAGGGAGCCGGCTGGGATAAGGAACCGCAGCAGTGTCACGCAGCGGAGAACCTGGCTTGTTTTCCAGTCCTGGCCTTGCTCCCTTCACTGACTTTCCCTGTAAAAGAGAGGCCAGGGCAAAGGCTCCCTGCTGCCCACCCCCAAAACTGGATGCGAATTACTTTAGAGGAGGGAGGGAATGTAATTCTTATGGGAGACGGCAGTTGTCCATTATAAATGGGGAGTGGCAATCGCAACAGGCAAGGTCAAACGAAGGGCAAGCTGACATGCACTCCTGCGTTTCTGTCTGCAAGGAATTGATGACAGATGCCGATGTGATCGGAGACAGGGCTGACTGCAGCCCAAGACACCACTGAAGGGCCCATGCTGCTCTGCTCATTGAGCTCAGCCGGTATCACAAATCCAAGACAGCCAAAGGAGCCCCAGCAGGTTGCCACTAATGTGCGGCTAGCAGGACCTGGCTCAAAATATCTACCAAAGGGGATGACTGGGCTGTTGGGAGTGGTGGAAGCCTCACCCCCACCTCTGGGAGGTAGGTGAGTATCAGCCCCATTTCACACATGGCAAAACTGAGGCCCAGAGAGGTTAACGGCCTTGTCTGGGGTGAGACAGGGTTGGGATGCAACCCGCCCCCCCCCAGCAGCCCTGACTCCCTGCTCTAACCACTTAACAGCGCTTTCTTTCTGAAAGAAAACGCAAACTCGTAGCAAGGACCAAGGGCGCCGGGGGCAAATGCACTGAGCCTTCTGATGGGAGCGGCATGTTTTAATACCCCCGCTCCTGTGGAAGGAACCCCTCGGTCATTTGCTGCTCGGTCACAGGACCTGCGCATGGGGCTCTCGTTCCACTAGAGGGCAGTGGAACACCCAGGCACAGAAGGAGCTTTCTGAGTCCCGCTGCCAGGCGGCCTGCAGCCCACTTCTCTCGGGCTGGGCCAGCTTCTCGCTGTGTCATTCCCTTTCGCTCTCCTCCGCCTCCAGCTTTTAGCTTGCAATGAATTTAGGGCTCATGGGAGTTGTCAGACAGCTCCGGGGCCAGAGATGATGCCAGTCTCATCGTCATGTGCCCACCCCCCCCCCTCAAGGCAGGAAGGGCCCCAGCACAGGCATTCTGCTGAGCTTGCTAGGAGTGGGCCGGTTGTCCTTGGGCCCCTGGGAACTGGATGGAGACCCAGCAAACTCCTCTCCCAGGGGGGCTACCAGACTGCCACTGCATGGTACCAGCACCCAGTCATTGCTAACCTGGGCTGGAGAACAGTGCTCTTGTATGTACAGCGCCTAGCACAGCAGGGCCTGGACTCTACCTGGGACTCCTAGGCACGACTACACTATAAATAGCTATAAGCGAGGGTGGGGGAAGACTCCATTGCTCATTGGTGAGCCATCCCCATGCTCTGCAGTTCTTTCCCCCCCCCCGCCTTTTTTTTCCCTTCCTTCTTTTCAGTCTCCTTCCCTTGGCTGCCTCATTCTTCCTTCTGTTTTGATCTCCTCTTTCCCCCATTCCCACCCCCCCATCACATACTTGTTAAGATAACGACTGAGCCCCGGTTGCTAGGGAACTCTTGTTGTATTAGCATCTTAAAAGACTTTTATTTTTTTTTAAAAAAAAGGTCCTGGCACGTCTTCAGCAGCGAAGTGCCCACAGGGTTCCCCGCAGCGTGGGTGCTCAGCCACGCTTTGAGGCGCTGAGGCAGGCTGACTTGGCAAACCCCGCTCTCCCCCGACTGCCGCCTTCCTTTCTTGCTCAGTTCCAACAGCGTGTGCGGGGCTGGGCGACGAAGGGCCTGATCCTGAGAGGGGCTGAGTCGCTGCCCTGGGGCGTGTACAGTCGAAGAAGAGAGACGGCCAAGCCTGGGCGCTAGTGGTATTTTTTCAGGAACTCTCCAGTTATTCCACTGGCAGTAGTGCAGCTGGCTGCCCTAGTGTAGATGGGACTCCGGCGCCTTTCCCACCGTCACCTAGATGGGAGTTAGATCCGTTGTTTTTCAAGCTGTGATGCGTGAACCCTGGGGATCCGCACACTATGCCTAAGATTTCCAAAGGGGGCCGCAGGCTGCTTGCAGGTCACAGTGGGTGCCTTCGCCTGGCCAGTTGTCTGGGTCACGGGTGAGCTGCAGTTACAAAAGCTTTGGGCATGAATACGAGTCGGGGACAGGGTCAGGGGAACTTGAAAGCTTTGCCCCAACAAAATAGTCTCCTGAGTGTAGCGGGGGATGAGGTCAGTTAGATGGGGTTGCCTTGAACTTTCCATGCGGGGGTAGCTCTGCAAGTGTCTGGGGAAGGAGAAACTGTACAGATCACACAACCGTATTATTCTGTGTGCAAGCCCCAGACCTTGATCCTGGTAACGAGCCAGAGATGCTATTAGAAAGGGCAGTAACTTAAGCCTTGGCCTGGAATAGCTGGATCTGTTCCAGGAGGGATGGTGAAGTAGCTTCTTCTCTCAGTGGCCACCCTCCCACTCCTGCACTGGTGTAGTTGCTGTGTATGGAGACTAGCAAAGCACTTCCTGGGGTCCTTTGTCAAAGGCAAACTGTTACCAAACGGAGAGGATTTCCAAGCAGTTCAGGATCAACACAGCACGGGAGCCAGCTCTGAAGCCAGTGATGTTCTCCAGCAGCACCCTGTGCAGCACCATTGTCCCCAGCCTTAGGTGCCAGTTAGAACATGAGATGCAACAGTGTCTTGGGTTTTGTCCATTCCCTGGTGCTTCTAGCTAACGAAGAGAGCAGGCACCTGCTGGTCTGATTAGCCCCTGGGCAATCAGCTCTGAAAATGAACCCTTAATTGCTCGATGAACTATTGTGCAAAACGCATATCTAAAGACCTTGTTGCATCTCACAGGCAGAAAGGGTGAGTCCTGGCACTAGGACAGTGCCCCATTCTAAGGGAGAGGATGGGATCCTTGACAACAGTCCCTTGCTACACTCAAAGTCCATGAGTGGGGGTCCTGACTAAAATTCCTCATGGCTGCCAAAGTGTAAATAGGCCAACACCCTCAGGGTCCTGTCAGAGACCAATACAATTCACCCAGCATGGCGCTGCCCACGGGGTTGGGGGCCTTATCCGCTGGGTCTATTTGTCACCATAGCCCATTTTGCCTGATCCAGTAGCAGGCTGCTGTGTGGTGGGGTGTTGTCTCTCATCCTCGCGCCTTCCTGCCAGGGTTGTGCTTTGTGATGTTCAGTTTCTATCCCTAATGGACGGGCCCTGATTCTGTATTTGGTTTGAGTTCTACACATTTCACTGTGATGAGGCTGCTGGGCCATCCAGGTGTCCCTAACAGCCTGGTTTGTTGGTTTTGATCTGTTCTTCCCAGTGACTCCTATACAGTTGTTTCACAGGTCTTGATCTAGCGCCTTGAGGATCATTTAGTTTAGGGGGAGGTTGTTGGCTCCCTTGGTCTGAAGTGGACTTGGGCAGAAAATGGGATTTCTGTCCCATGGAAAATTCTGACCTTTTGAAATTTGTTTTGTCCCAAATCTGGACAAAAGGTTGAACTATTCACAGAAGGGAAGAGCCTGAAGCATTTTGATTTAGAAACCTTGAAACAACTGTTGAAATGAAATGTTACAGCATAATATAGAATGTTATATATGATGACGATCCAATAATAAATAGTGTAAACGCGGAAGTTGAAATGAAACACTCCACTTTGATTTTGAAACTTTTCTAACGGTTCACCAAAGTCGACAGGTGCCTGGGAAACATTTTGATTTCAGGGAAACAGCATTTTCCTATGGAAAACTTCCGTCTGAATTTTTCTGACCAGCTCTAGTCTGAAGGTTCAGCTCAGCAGAGCCTTTGCAGTGACCCTCTCCAGGGGTGGGTTAGGGTGTGGATCAGTTCCAGGTTTTGCAGTAAAGGGGCGTTTGCCATTTCAGATAACGTTGAAACAGAAGCTGCTTTCTTTTATCGTGTGTTCAGCAAGAGGGGGGGGGGGTCAGCCTCCTGCTGCTCTGCAGCCCGGATTCAGTGGGTTCTGGGCTTTGCATTTAGGGCAAAGAGTTTCCTTTTACGGTTTGTCCCAAAAGGTGTTTTTAGCAGTTACAGTTGGGCCTCCGACTTCACTCAGAGGGGCTGGGTTATACAAATGAATCCACCTGGGAGATGATTTATTAGCTAATGAGTAAGATTAGTTTCAGAGTAGCAGCCGTGTTAGTCTGTATTCGCAAAAAGAAAAGGAGGACTTGTGGCACCTTAGAGACTAACCAATTTATTAGAGCATAAGCTTTCGTGAGCTACAGCTCACTTCCTCAGATGCATATCGTGGAAACTGCAGCAGGCTTTATATATACACAGAGAATATGAAACAATACCTATTCCCACCCCACTGTCCTGCTGGTAATAGCTTATCTAAAGTGATTTCCAGCACAAATCCAGGTTTTCTCACCCTCCACCCCCCCACACAAATTCACTCTCCTGCTGGTGATAGCCCATCCAAAGTGACAACTCTTTACACAATGTGCATGACAATCAAGCTGGGCTATTTCCTGCATAAATCCAGGTTCTCACATCCCCCCCACCCCCATACACACACAAACTCACTCTCCTGCTGGTAATAGCTCATCCAAACTGACCACTCTTCAAGTTAAAATCCAAGTTAAACCAGAACATCTGGGGGGGGGGGTAGGAAAAAACAAGAGGAAACAGGCTACCTTGCATAATGACTTAGCCACTCCAAGTCTCTATTTAAGCCTAAATTAATAGTATCCAATTTGCAAATGAATTCCAATTCAGCAGTTTCTCGCTGGAGTCTGGATTTGAAGTTTTTTTGTTTTAAGATAGCGACCTTCATGTCTGTGATCGCGTGACCAGAGAGATTGAAGTGTTCTCCGACTGGTTTATGAATGTTACAATTCTTGACATCTGATTTGTGTCCATTTATTCTTTTACGTAGAGACTGTCCAGTTTGACCAATGTACATGGCAGAGGGGCATTGCTGGCACATGATGGCATATATCACATTGGTGGATGTGCAGGTGAACGAGCCTCTGATAGTGTGGCTGATGTTATTAGGCCCTGTGATGGTGTCCCCTGAATAGATATGTGGGCACAGTTGGCAACGGGCTTTGTTGCAAGGATAAGTTCCTGGGTTAGTGGTTCTGTTGTGTGGTATGTGGTTGTTGGTGAGTATTTGCTTCAGGTTGCGGGGCTGTCTGTAGGCAAGGACTGGCCTGTCTCCCAAGATTTGTGAGAGTGTTGGGTCATCCTTTAGGATAGGTTGTAGATCCTTAATAATGCGTTGGAGGGGTTTTAGTTGGGGGCTGAAGGTGACGGCTAGTGGCGTTCTGTTATTTTCTTTGTTAGGCCTGTCCTGTAGTAGGTAACTTCTGGGAACTCTTCTGGCTCTATCAATCTGTTTCTTTACTTCTGCAGGTGGGTATTGTAGTTGTAAGAAAGCTTGACAGAGATCTTGTAGGTGTTTGTCTCTGTCTGAGGGGTTGGAGCAAATGCGGTTGTATCGCAGAGCTTGGCTGTAGACGATGGATCGTGTGGTGTGGTCAGGGTGAAAGCTGGAGGCATGCAGGTAGGAATAGCGGTCAGTAGGTTTCCGGTATAGGGTGGTGTTTATGTGACCATTGTTTATTAGCACTGTAGTGTCCAGGAAGTGGATCTCTTGTGTGGACTGGACCAGGCTGAGGTTGGTGGTGGGATGGAAATTGTTGAAATCATGGTGGAATTCCTCAAGGGCTTCTTTTCCATGGGTCCAGATGATGAAGATGTCATCAATATAGCGCAAGTAGAGTAGGGGCTTTAGGGGACGAGAGCTGAGGAAGCGTTGTTCTAAATCAGCCATAAAAATGTTGGCATACTGTGGGGCCATGCGGGTACCCATAGCAGTGCCGCTGATCTGAAGGTATACATTGTCCCCAAATGTGAAGTAGTTATGGGTAAGGACAAAGTCACAAAGTTCAGCCACCAGGTTAGCCGTGACATTATCGGGGATAGTGTTCTTGACGGCTTGTAGTCCATCTTTGTGTGGAATGTTGGTGTAGAGGGCTTCTACATCCATAGTGGCCAGGATGGTGTTATCAGGAAGATCACCGATGGATTGAATTGTAACATTCATAAACCAGTCGGAGAACACTTCAATCTCTCTGGTCACGCGATCACAGACATGAAGGTCGCTATCTTAAAACAAAAAAACTTCAAATCCAGACTCCAGCGAGAAACTGCTGAATTGGAATTCATTTGCAAATTGGATACTATTAATTTAGGCTTAAATAGAGACTTGGAGTGGCTAAGTCATTATGCAAGGTAGCCTGTTTCCTCTTGTTTTTTCCTACCCCCCCCCCCCAGATGTTCTGGTTTAACTTGGATTTTAACTTGAAGAGTGGTCAGTTTGGATGAGCTATTACCAGCAGGAGAGTGAGTTTGTGTGTGTATGGGGGTGGGGGGGATGTGAGAACCTGGATTTATGCAGGAAATAGCCCAGCTTGATTGTCATGCACATTGTGTAAAGAGTTGTCACTTTGGATGGGCTATCACCAGCAGGAGAGTGAATTTGTGTGGGGGGGTGGAGGGTGAGAAAACCTGGATTTGTGCTGGAAATCACTTTAGATAAGCTATTACCAGCAGGACAGTGGGGTGGGAATAGGTATTGTTTCATATTCTCTGTGTATATATAAAGCCTGCTGCAGTTTCCACGATATGCATCTGAGGAAGTGAGCTGTAGCTCACGAAAGCTTATGCTCTAATAAATTGGTTAGTCTCTAAGGTGCCACAAGTCCTCCTTTTCTTTTTGAGTAAGATTAATAATTCCATTCACTAATGCACAGCTATGGTCCCCCCTGCAGGGACTCAGAGGACGAGTGGGTGAATCCTGCTGAGTGTACTGCAGTGTCTCCATCTCAGGCTGCCAAGCCGTGGATCTGTTTGTCCCCGAGTAGCCTGCTGGAGGATGATGGACTTATGCCGTTCCCACTGAGGTTTCAAGTCTCCCTGACATTTACCCAGCACTGGGCTTGCAGCAACTACTCTGGGTGATTTGCAGCCCCTTGCAGCCCACCAGCAGGACTAAACCTGCCCTTCATCAGCTTATCTAAAGGTGGGCAGGTCTCCGTCACTGCCAAGAACTCCATCACCCTCCCTGGACCCCAGCTTCACAATGTGGGGTTCCTCTCTGCTGCCCCCAGATAGACCCTTGCCAAATTCTAGTTTCCTGCCTCATCCATCCTCTAGATTCCAACCTTTCCTCTCTCCACCACTTATGCCTTGACTAGCACAACCTGCCTGCATCTCATCTCCCCAAAATGTCACTGCTTAGCTCATCTTCCTCTCCCAGGGCTCCAACCCTGGCAGTCCTTGCACCAACACCCTCTCTGCTGCAGCACCTAACGGAAGCTCCTCTTCTCTTGCAGGGCTTTGCATAACTCCACCCTAAATGGTTAAGGCCATATCCCAGCACTTGGCAGGCTCAGGTGCAATTCCTAGCTCTGCCACAGATGTCCTGTGTGACTTTGGGCAAGTCACTTAACCTCTCTCAGTCTCAGTTCCCTGTCTGCACATCAGGGATAACTCTCCTGCTCACAGGGGTTGTGTGAAGATAAATACATTAAAGATGGTGAAGCATTGGGGGATCGACTGACGACAAGCACGATACAGAGTTAGGTTTTATTATTACCATTTCATCCCTCCTGCTCCTTTGTACCCCCTCTTCTATCCCTTCCCTTCGCCTCCTTCCCCCACTCTCAGCTTTGAGCCATCTTTCCTGCCATCCTCGATTTTTGGGAGCACCCTCCTATCCCCAGGCACCCTTCCTCACTTACTCGGGATCTTTCCTTAAAACGCACTCCATTTGCCAAACCTCCTGCACTGATCTGCAGCCTCTGAGTTAGCTCCTCGGGGCAGGGGCCTTGGCGTAGATCTTCAAAGGTTAATTAGGCTCCTAACTCCCATTGACTCCAGTCGAGGTTAGAAGCCTGAATACCTTTGCAGATCTGGGGGGGTATGTCTTTTCTTAGTGCCCCGACTACCCTTGCACCCCTCTCCCTTGAACAGCATCTATATCCCAGATAAAAAGAAGGGCAAAGTTATTGCTGTAGCCCCCAGGGGCTCCGACAGGGATCAAGGCCCCAGGGGCCTAGGTGCGGTGCATACACCTAATAAAAGAGTCCGTGGGCTTACGGTCTAAAGCAGCCATACTCGGACCTCAGGGGTTCAGGAGCCAAATCAGCGATCAGCATTACCCCAAAGGCCCCCCCCCCCCGTGGTGTGAATTCATGGCTTCAGATACTCGAGTGCCAGATACCCACTCAAGGGCCTTTGAATACCGTGTGCTGCGAAGAGCCGCAGGAGACCCATTAAAGCGCCTCCCAAAGCCTTGGCCTGAGTACCGCGGAGCTCAAGAGGGGAAACAGAGGCACGGGCAGCAGGTGACTGGCCCGAGGTCACACCGGGGCGGACCCAGCCGGGGAACCCGGGCGGCCTGAGTCCCAGCCAGGTGCCCTGCCCGGGGCGCCGAAGGACGAGCCGGGGGGGGGGGGGGGGGGGGGGGGGCCCTGCCCGGGTCTGCAGCGCCGGTCCCCCGAGGCGCAGCCCGGCCCGGCGCTGGTTTGCCGCCCGGCTTGCGGGGCAGGGCCGGGCTGGGCGGGAAGAGCCCGGCAGGCTCCAGCGCCGCACGGGTTAAGCCAGCTGGCCCCTGCGATCTCGGCGCAGGGCGGGCGGCCCCTATAAAGCGCCCCCGCCCAGCCGAGCGGCGCGCGCCGCGTCCCGGGGAGACCCAGCAGCGCAGCCGCTCGCGCTCCGGGCCGGCGAGATGGAGCCGGCCGCCGCCGCTGGGGAGGGCTCGTCCGCGGGCGGCCAGGAGGCCGGGACGCCGCAGCGCTGGGAGGAAGCCAAGACTTTCTATGACAGCCTGACCCCTAGAAAGAAACCCAAACCAGTAAGAGCCTTTCCTTTCCTGCTGGGGCTGGGGCTGGGACCTGGGGCAGCAAACCCTCCCCGTGCCGGGAGCAGGGGCCAACCCCCAGGATTTGAGCCACCTGGACACCCCCCGACCTTTTGCATCGATCTGCTGCGATGCCTTTGCAGGCTGGCTTGCCGGGGCCCTGGGAGGACGGGACCCTGAGCTAGGTTGCTCCTGCCCTGCTCCCTGGCCGCAGGGCGCATGCCAGGTCCCCTGGGTGCCTGTCCCAGGCAGAGCACGCCCGCTAGGCCATCGTAGCCAAGGCAGGAGATGCCCAGCCCAGGCCCAAGCTCCGTCTGTGACCCACCTTCTCGTCCCTGTTGCTGGAGTGTGGGCGCCCACGTAAAAGGGGGTGGGTTGAGGATGGGTGAGGCTGAATCTCCTGGCAGCTCCAGTCGGGCAGCTAATGTCATTTGAACTTGGCTGCTCCTGTTCAGTCTCATTGGCCTGTGCCCTTCGGCTAAGAGCCCTGTGTTATCTAATGGGCACTGAGCTATAAACCCCTCCGGCACAAGTTTAATAATAGAAACTCCCACAACCAGCAGAACCTCCACAGGAACCGTGGGCTGGAAAACAAGGTGTAGAAACCCGCCTGCCTCCAATTACCTGTGGTCAGGAATAAACTTCCCTGCCGGCTGCTTGTTTGTTAAATGCCCCTTCTGGGGTTCTTACGCCTGCCTCTGGAGCATTAGCTACTGGCCACTGACTGAGAGAGACAAGGTCCTGGAGCCAATGGACCCCCCGCCCCCCTCCCGGCCACCCCGCCGTCTGGTCCAGTCTGGAAATTCCTGTGTTCATGGTGCTGCAGGCCTGCCCCGTGATAAGCCCGGAGCGCATGTCCTAGCGGCTCCCAATTAACACTTCTGTCTCACACCTGTAACCTCAGGTGTGAACTCGGACAGAGAGAGACTTGGCAGGCTGTAGTTCTGTGGAGCCCTGCCAGCCCTGGGCATCGTCTCCGGCAGACACATTCCTTGCGTGGAAATCTTGTTTGGCTCCTTGAATCCTGCAAATGGATGATGGTTGCTGGCTTTAGCCTTCACAGCTGTAGTGGGAACTGAGAGGGGATAAGCTAGCCTGGGTTATAACAATGATCCTCTGCCCCCTTTCATGCCAGGCTCTCAGACAGCTTCAGCCATTAATGCGACCTCTCAACACCCTCAGAAGTGAGTAATCAGTATTATTATCTCCATTTGACAGATGGGGAAACTGAGGCATGGAGCAGTTAAGTGAGTTGCCCACAGTCAGTGGCAGAGCTGGGACCAAAAGCCAGGCGTCCTGATTCCTAGTCCTGGGGTCTGGAAAACACACCCTCTCTCTAACCACATTGCCAGGAATCTTCTCTGTGGGATCTGCCATGACTCCATGCCCAGCTCACACTCCTGCCCCAGGGGCTGGCTTCAGGCAGGCTGTGAGGAGCAGGTGCCAAAGCCATGCAGAGAGCTCCCATTGCAGCTCCCTTGCGCCCAGACACAGCTGGGCACACCCTGAGAGGCAGCTGTCACAGCCCATGATGAATGGGTGCAAGGCATTTCCCTGTCTTATTTATATAGTGTTTTGAAAACCCATAAACATCCCAGCCATTGCAGTGAACTTTAATCTGACCCCTGAGTGCTTGTGGGGGGGGGGCAGGGATTTGTGGTCTGTTTAAGAGATATTTCTAGGTATCAGTAGTCTGTCTGTCATCTGTTCTGTCCCTCCATCTGCCTGCTACCTTCGCAGGCCCAGGGGACATGCCTGTCCTCTCTGCTGGGAGCAGTCTCCATGTCCGAGCTGGGATCCTGGAATGACACCAGCTGACCCCACAGCTCTGCTGCTTGTTGGATACAAGACCAGGCGAGAGAGACGGGTGAAGAGACTCGGGGGCTTCTTACAGTCCCAGGAGCAGGTTGGGGGGGGGCGCAGGTGGGGAGGGGGCTGATGATGCTTATAGTAAGCCCTTGATTTCCATAGCCTCGGAAGTGAATGTGGAGTAGGTAGGAAGAGGGTGACGTCATGGGGCTGTAAACAGCTAACGGGGGTCATGGGTGCATTAAAGTGGGCCCAGAGGCACCTAGGCTTTGAGGCACCATTCCGTCCAGCCCCGCCACTTCTTCCAGGCCCCATCTAGTCTCTTCCTCCCAAATCCACTCCTTTTCAGTGCTCTTCCCAGTGGGCCCCTGTCAGCCCCCACTCCCCACAGCAGTGATGGTTCTCACTGCTGCCTTGGGTCTCCCTCCAACCACTAGGGCTGGGTCAGGAATTAGACCCATCATTCCATGATGCTTACAATGCCTTTTAATGGCCTCATAACCCTCTCCAGTGATCAAGGGGCAAAAATTATCCATCTCTAAATAGCGTACAGAACCAAGGCAGTCCCTGGGGAAAATGAGTTTTCCCTTCAGGTGCTGCTCCCTTCCCCTCTCTCCTTAGCAGAGTCCCACCTCTGCCACCAAGTATAACTGTCCCCTTGCCCAAAGTCATGCCGCTCCGGCCTTTCCCTGAGGAATAAATCCTCTTCATCCTCCTCAGAGGACTGACCCCTTGTCCATATCTCCAAAGGATCTGAACCCATTTGTCTTTGCTACCACCTGGTGCTGATGTTGCCTGCCCCTCGTCCCCCCCCCCGCCCCCCAACTGGCATACAACTGGTCCCAAGACAGGACCCTGGAACTAAATCCTCCTGAAGTGTTGGAGAAGGAGCTGGAATCCAGAGTTGGACTGGATCCAGATTTCACACCGGATCCCTATTCCTCTAATGGACCAAACCAAAATGCCAGATCCAGGCATCTCTGAACTTGGAGGGAGGGGAGGGTCTGAATCCAGATCAACGTCTCAGTTGTGTTGGTCAGGCCCTTCGTTACACAGAAACCTTTGAGAACTACTCTGCAGGGATTGATGGGTGCAAAGCATCTGGAGATGGGAAAGAAACAAGCTCCAGCAGTCTGGGGGCCCCTGCTGAGAAGAAGAGTCAGTAAGAGTCACTCACAGCTATGCAGTGGTGGTCCTGTTACAGCTTGTGGCTTGGCTCAGGGGCAGCTGTCCCCCAACTCCTGCAACTGACATCCCAGAGAAAGGGTTTTCTTGAGGGTGCATTTGCATTCCTCAGAGTGACACCGGCACAGCTGGGCTCCAGCCTCAGGTCGTATTAATTTTTCATCATTTTTGTGTTCATAAATATAGGCCCAGATTCTCAGCTGGGGTAAATTGGATATTGTGACAGCCCAGTCTTGGCCGACACGCCAATGACTGAACCGCCAATCTCTTGAGCTAAAAGCGTGAGCTGCTATGGCTCGAGCTAAAGCTTTCTAAGGGGCATTATCACAGATTAATTTTCCCTGTGGATCAGACACAGCCCTGGGCCCTGGAACGCACGCTCATCGGTGTTGCGTCACACCAGCTGAGGCTCTGGCCCACAGCCTATAAATAAAAAACACGTTAATTTAGTAGTAACAATAAATGACTGTGACCCTAACACCAGTTTAAAAGAGATCACGTTTTCATTCCCCTGGGGAATACAGTGTTCAGTTCTGCACCCCTGGTGATCAGAAGGTTATGGACAAACTGGAGGGACTTCAGAGAAGAGCAAGAGAAATGATCCGAGAGGTTAAGGCACTTGCGAGGAAAGCATGGAAATGCCTATTGTGGTGATGGCCCCCAGTGGGGAGACAAGTTTGCAACTATTTGAGAGGAGGATGAGGGATGACATAGGCTGGCATGAAGGGTAGAACCAGGGGAAGTGGGGGGGGGGGGAAGGAGATGAATTAAGAAAGGGAGACGATGGAATCGGGTCCCGGAGGAAGGGAAGAATGCCCCATTGCTTGGAACAGTTAAAACAAGACTGGACAATGTACTAGTCATTAGGTGCTAGGGAACGGACATTATGGGTTTTGTCCTATCGGTGAACAGCCTATCGGTGCCAATTCAGATCGGGCTGCCCGCTCCTGAGCTGTCTGGGAGATGCCAGGCTGGACACCTGCAGGCTCTCTCAGGAGCTGCCCAAGGCCATGGCAGCTGCCCACTGAGTGGCAAACACAAGTCCTATCTGGAGATACCAAGTCAGGGCAGTGCTTTGTGCTACAATGCTCCATTTTCCCAGGATGTCGTCTGCCTGCTTCTCAATTCGTCACCTTCAGCCTTGCCTGCTCCTTGCCTATGTTCAAGGTGTTCCTCTGTCTGGCTGCGTGGGACGTGTCTCCCACAAGTTGGGATTTCCCCTCAGTTCCTGTAAAGTTCAGGGATCTCTGCACGTTCCTTGGTGCCCTCATGGGAGCCAGCACCATATATGCTCCAAACTCCTGTATTGACCGGAAGTCATATCTCCGGTCTGGGTTTTCGGTGGCATCCGGGATTTCCGGGGCTTGGCCATCAACTCTTGGCAGGGTAGTTAGGAATTGTAACCACAGCAGCTCTCGTGAAACAGGATTAGGTGACCGGATTAGAGGAGTGCCATCTGGTGCAATGTTTGAAGCTGTCTTTGCTGGAAGGGATCACTTGCAGTTATAAGTATCAAGGTTGAAATACATAGATGCCCTGGAAATCCTGGCAGAATTGTCTCAGCCCTTCATCCTTTGGAGGAGGATAAAGCTGTGCTGGGTCTTTCAGATGAAACCTTTGTTCTGCCTGTCCTTGGAGGATATTAATGCTCCCTTGGTGCTTTTTTTAAGAGCATGTGCCCCCTTCCCCCTCTCTGGGATCCTGGCCAAAATTCCTGTTCTGTGTGCCGCTGGCTATCGTTCTCCACCCCAGAGTTGGCCGCATTTCAGCGGTACTGAGTATACATCATCTGTGAAGTGCTGTGGGATGAGAGGTGCTATAGAAACGTACAATATTAGTTTTAATAATTCCCCCTATCATTTCTCCATTTTTCTTTCTGTATTTGAAGGGTTTTTATGTTAACATAGCTCTGTTTAGGGACTCAAGCTTGTCTAAGAAAATACAGACTGCGTGGGAGGGTAGGGGCGACTGGTAAGGAATTATGGGAGCTGTTGGCTAACACTGGGATAGTAGCTTAAAGGCAGCAGGTACTTTCCAGACCGCTAGCCCAATGACTGCTTGGGAGGAGGATTAGACCTACATCTGCAGTTCCCAAAGGTTTAAATCCCCTTTTAGCATCTCCCTGCATTGCACTGTTTGCTGATGGCTAGTGCTTCCTACCTGGTTGCCCTTCTGTCCTTGTCTTAAGATGCTGAGTCCAGACATGAACAGAACCCTAGAAGACAGCTCCATCTTCCCCTTCACTATCCTCCTATAATATTTCTGTTAAGCTCTTTATTAATCCTCTGCTGAAAGGGGCTAGATGGAGCCTTTGGTCTGATCCTCCAATGGCAAAGGAAGAGGATAGAACAGCTGACCTATTTTTTTAAATTCCAAAATGCAGAATTCAGTTTGATTCAGCTCAGCAAAGCCCTCGAGCTGCTTTCCAGACACTGTTTGATGATCAGCATTAACTGACCTTGAGGATAAACAGTGTTTGTTCTGAACTATCCAGTTTCCTGGCCCCAAGGATCCCCACTCGGCTGATGGTCACGCTAGGGTGGGATGCTGCGTAGGGTCCCATGTGGTCTGACAGCGAATATGAAGTGTGGCTAGGAGGTCACTAAAGAAGACAACTGTTTGTTAGGAGGAGAAGAAGCGCAGTCTAGTGGTTAAAGCACAGGAATGGGAGTGTGTGCTCCTGGGTTCTTTTCTTGCTTCTGCCCCAGGATTGCCATATGACTGTAGGCAAATATCTTGCTCTCCAAGCCTTGGTTGCCCATTTGTAAAGTAGAGATAAGAGCTGACTTCCCCCAGACGGAAAGGTTGTAAATAGAGCAGGTAAAAAATAGATCGATGGAACAATTTTATATTAAAAAGGCAGTTTTATCATGTGTCTTGGGGGGTGGGCTGGTTTTGTGACACTTCTTGATTGGGGGGGGGGAGTTGAAACATGTCAATAGTGCCCCTTTGATTTCATTTGGACTTGTATTAAAATGTGGATTTAAATATTCTGTTAATGTGATGTGTATAGCGGCCACTTAATATTGCAATATAAAAGTTGCATTGAGGTGACTTATTGAAACATTTAGTTTTTTTTGTTCCCAAAATCAAAATTTTGGGGCTATTTGTCTTTTGGGGACTTCAAAATTTCTGACTTTGCTCCGAATTGGAACAAAAATGTATTGTGACGGTTGGCATTTCCTACAGAAGGGGGAATTCCATGAACTGACCAGCCTGAATTGTGAAGCTTAATTCATGAACATGTACAGTCCTCCTGCAGAAAGTGTTCTAGAGGTGCACAGTATTTAGCAGGCGTGAACAGGATTCGACAGGTGATATGTCCCCAGATGGTGGAAGAGGGATGATGCCGGACAGCTCTGCCTGCCCACTGACGCGCTACAAAACAGCAGGGACTATGTCAGAAATGTAGGGTGGGATACAACTGAGTATCTGGCTTAATGATCCATTTCTTGCTGCGCTTATTACCTCTGAAATTTACCTTTGGGGGGGGCCTGTACCTTTAAATGGCAAGGAGCGAACCGGGAGCATCTTGTAAATAGCTACACAAGACGAGGGCGTAATTGGCGCATAGACCTACAGGCAAGGTGTGGGCAGCACAGAGATCCATGCATGTATGAAAGCACAGCCAGATTTCTCTGTGCCATACCACGCCAATCCCAGTGTCTTTGAAAAGGCACATGGAATGGCTTTCCAGAGCCCCCTGAGTTTGTCTGATCAAACTAAGTGGTTGTGACATTCACAACACTGACCCAGTTTTATCTTGCAGGAAATTCTTAAACAGCTATAAGTGGAGGATGCATTTCCCTGCTGTCCGTCATGTACCAGGAAGCGGATACAAATGTCCTATAGCCCATCTTGGTTTACCCAGAAAACTAATTTAGGTAATAGCAGCTGTGCCCATGAACTGGATTAACTGCCAAAGGCTAGTGACGAACTGACTTGGGACCTCTAATAGTTATTAATTAATGTCTTCGCTCATAAATGACCCATGACACTGGAGTTATTAATGCAAATTAGAGTTAAGAGCTGGACCATGACTAGTTAATAACTGACTGAGGCCCCCTGGGTAACCGATCTTAAAATGGTAAATTTGCTACTATTTGCCACATGTGAATTATGTATTTGGTGTGCTATGCTACTAGGCCAAAATCCTGGGCTAGTGGGAGCGAATGAATTCTCCCCTCTCTTACATTCTGTTGTGGTCCCCCATGACCATAATATCTGCGGTCCTAGATACCACGCCAGCAAAGCCCAGGAGAAGTCATTTTAGGGAACAACAGTCCATGCGCATCCCTGCAGAACAATCCCGAATCCTCTCTGGTGCATCTGTGAAGCTCGGTGGTGTGCTGGAGAGGAGAATTTTGTCCCATTGTTTCAGCTATATGGAGAGGGTCCTGTTGGTTTCAGGTCACTGTCCTGGTGCATGAACACTGCTTAGGGACACTTTCAGTGTTTATTGTCTGCAAGGCGGTTTTCTGGGCTGTATAATTAGCCTGGCAGCATCTGCCTAAATCGCTCTGTTAGCTGGCCTTGATCCTGCTGAGAGAGGAGTAGGTGGATGGTGCCAATGCACGGAGGCAGGTGACTCTTCATCCCAGCTGGCTGCAAGGGAGGTGGGAGTGACTCTCTCGGGGTGGTAGAGGATCAGGGCTGAGCAGGCTGGAGAAAAGGCCCAAGCCTTCAGAGCAGCTGAGCCTGCGGAGAATCGTTGAGCTAATCTCTGTTCTCGTGTTGCTGTTTTTAATAAAGCCAAATGCTGAGGGGTGAGTTTGGACTTTGCAGAGCATGTGGACTGTGTTCGTATAGCAGGCTGGGAAAGACACCAGCTTACCTACCTATACGAACAGCAAAATAACAATACTGGCCAGGTCAACCTAGTAAACAGGAAGTCTAGAAATCGGCGCTGAAATAAACCGAGAGGAACATTGAAAATCTCGCACTTAGGTACTTTTGAAAAAAGTCTTTAAGCACCTAAGTGCCTAAATCCCATTGGAAATCTTGCTAGGTGCCAGTCTGCATTGCTAGATGCCTAAATCTCTTTGAAAATCTGACCCTTAAGCATGTCAGTTCCTAAACTCCATTGACTTTCAACGAGACCGGCTCTTAAGTGCCCAAATGACATCTGAAAATGGGACTGAGGCACTTAAATCACTTAGGCAAGTTTGCCCCTATTGGGGTTGGTCCCATCTAACACACTGTTCCGTACTGTCTGGTTTCTAGTTTTCACTGTCTCCGTGTAATAACCCACACCCTAAGATACCCCCCCCCAAATCTTAAGCTCTTGCCATAGGTTTTCATCCAGGTTCAGCCCCCCGCCCCCAAACCTCTTTACATGAAATCACGGGAAACTTCAAATCTGACATGTATGCTGCAGTTCACTGAACACACACACACTCGCATTTCAAATTGGCTCTGATAACAATGGAACCAGCCCCCTTAGCTGGTGCCTCGAGATGAACGATAAGACGGTTGTAGCCTGGCCATGTCATCTCTCTAATATTGATTTAAGCTAAAAATTCCTAAACAAAGAGTGGGATCAGTCAAGCCAATGCACTCAGCATAATGCATCAGTAATACCCTGCAATCAGCTACGCTGCTGTGTCCCAGAGCATAAAAATCCCTTACCCTATGCCTCTGTTTGTGCCCGAGATGTCGCATTCAGATTTTGGGGCCGTTTTGAAAGCCCAGTGGGCCTGATTCTGCTCTCAGCTATGCCGCTGCAACTCCACTGGTGAAATTGGGAGCAGGGTTTGGCCCAGTCTTTCTCAGGACAAAGGAACGCAAGAAGCTAGATTGTTCCCCAGCGTCAACCTGATTTATTGCATTGGGTTTGTTTCCAAGGAGTGGGCCAGAGAAGTCCATGGCAGCATCGCTGCTAACCACAGCGTGCTCAGCTGTTGTCTGACCTAGGATTCAGAGATTCTCTGCCAATTCTGGCCCTCTCCCCCTGTAGACGGTCTCTGATGTGCCGGAGAGAACTCTGAAAGTGGCAGGGGGGTGTCTCATTTAAAATTTCCCCACCAAATGAAAGAGGCCAGGCTGGTTTCCCTGTCTCAGGTGGAGTTCTCTTCCTCCTCCTCCTGGACACTGCTAAACCATGAGTGGTAGGGATGACTTATTCCTGGAGGCCATAAAAATACTGCCCAGGAGCCAGGCTTTGCTTTCTCTGCAAGTGCCTCTCTCTTTCTCTCCCCTCGCCCCCAATACTGTCACAGGCTTTACTGCAGGCAAGGAGGGATCGGCTTTGTTAGATTCTTGGCAGCACATCGCTGGGGTGTCTGCAGAAGAGTCCCCGTTCAGGCTTCGCTTCCAATTATTTTGTCAACCAGCGAGTTGCCGCGGAGAAGCCATTTTGCCTTTGAGAAGCCACAAGCCCATCACAACTTCGCCTCCGTGGCTGGCGTGAGATTAATATCCTCTCGCCGACTCAGAGCTGAGAGTGTAAACTCCTCTGGGGGAGATGGTGTCTTCATCCCCTCTGCAAGATGCCAATGCCACCTCCAGCACAATAGACGTGTCGGGGCCCAAGCCACGCCTAATGGAAGTCCATGAAAAGCCTCTTCTTGATTTCTTCCATGGGCTGTAGATCAAGTCTTTAAAGATTAATAACACTTGCTAATCAATGGTGGTTTGGCTCACCCTGGGCTTGCAATACCTGTTCACTGCCTTCCAGCCAGACACAACAGCCTTTCTCAGGCACTTTCCAGGCATCGCCGGCACTGGTTGGTTTTGATGCCTGGGACAAAGTCTTTATAATAGCTCAGTTCTGGCTGAACTGGCATGGTCTGTAACGGTTTCTTCCCAGTGTTGATGGGAAGCCCCAAGCATTGCTAATGCACTGTGTCAAGTAGTTTTCCTGACTCCCTCCCCAACGCAGTGCTTAGTGTTTTAAAATTACCCAGAAGCCCCTGTTTGCAGCACCGTGAATGCCAGGTGCCCCGTGAATGCCAGAATGAGGGGGAGGGATACTTCTATCTGTTGAAGTTTTGCAGCGTCCCAGGAGACAACCAGCTATTCTGTTCATTTGATGCCCCTGCCATAACTCCATAATTTGGTATAGAGACACCCTAGGGACCAAATTATGCTTGTTGTAATCAGGTGCCATGCATGGTCTTCAGCTGAGTTGCACTCATGGACACCAGGTCTGAATTTGGCCTTTAACGTCAAAGGACACTAGATGCTGCATGAAACCAGGAGGCAAAAACCCATCACATTCTATGTGAGATGGCCCCCAGAGTTCCTTCAACTGGAAACATGGAGAGGTTTTTCAACAGTTGGGTGGGTGCCAAGTGACCGCTGATGAAGAGTGCAGGGAATGGAAATGTCTCCGCTCAGAGGGGCCATGGGACTGAGGATGCTGATCCTAGAAATCTCTTGGCTCGGAGAAGCCCCAGAATGCAAGGAATGGAAATGTTCCAGCTCAGAATGAACTCTGGGGTGAAGTGCTGACAAGCATTGGCTCCCTGCCTATAACCTTAAAGCAAGCAATATAGATTTGTGTGTGATTCCCAGCACACAGTCGTCCCGTCCCCCCCCCCCCCAAGTGAAATGGAAGCAATCTGTGTATGTGAATCTTGGGCCCAGAGGGCTATGCTAGATGGAGTTTAATCGGAAGTGAGAAGATTGGGATGGGTTTGTTTTTAATAGATACATGCCCAATCCCTACATTCTGATCTAGAGAACGATCCAGAACTGATGTTCCTAGACTTTGGAGAGGGGTGGACTTGGTGCTCCATTTCTGGCCTGGCATTTGATGATACCCCTGCATGCTGGAACTGGGTCCATAATCATGTGACCATTGATGGAAAATAAGTATTAGTGATGCAATTTCTGTCTCTCTCTGTCATGCAGCCAAAGCCTGAGAATGCAATAACAATCGCAGTCTCCTCGCGGGCTCTGTTTCGCATGGAGGAAGAGCAGAAGATTTACACAGAGCATGGGGTGGAGGCATATGTGAAATACCAACTGGACCATGAGAATGAACCCTTCCTACCTGGTGCTGCCTTCCCATTTGTCAAGGTGAGCACCACTGCTCCAGCCCCCTGAGATCCTCTGCCTTTCCAAGCTCCCCCACCACCAGAGCAAGGCACAAGGATTTAGGCTCATGGTGTCCTGGATAAAACTGAAGGTAAACACCAACCTTAGAGAATTCTGCTCTCATCACTGTGTTATCAATCCAGAATAGCTGTATTGGCTACAATGGGAACTACTCTGGATTCCCACTGGTGTAAGAGAGAGAGCAGAATTCAGTTCAAAGAATCTAGAAAACCTTGGGAGAGAAGGAAAATACTCTGAGAAAACTTTAAGGGTAATGGCTTCCACTGAACAGCACGGATTAGAACTGAAAAATTCATCTTGGGTAAAAATCTTCCCAACGGCCAGCTTTTTAGATGTGCCCAAGGAGTCATGGGCTGTACTTGTTTTGTGTCGTGTAGAAGATTTGATTTAGACCCTTCCTCTGCCTTTTGAAGGCCATGGAGGAAGGAGATATGGATGCTCTTCTGACAGGGCTGTCTTCTCTGAAAGCACCTGAGCATCCGTATTTCAGAGAGAAAGCAATGGAGTTAGTGGATGGATGGAGTATGGGGAAGATGGGGCAGAAGCAGGAGTAGCTAATACTGTCCAATTTATTTTTAAAAGATGAGAACTTAGGAGACACATACATCATGGGGAAACAAATTGCTAACTCCCCTTGAGGGACAGACCTAAATGGGTTCCTTCCAACCTTTGGTATCCTCTGTTCATGGACACGCAGATAGTAGTAGAGGGCAGATAGGAACACGTTGACTATAAGCAGACAGAGCCACATGTAAATCAGTGGGCATCAGGTTTCAGCTCGTCCACTTCTCTTGTTAAGGTGCATGTGCATGAGCTGGTGGCTAGATCACTCTTCCCTCTTTCTTTGGACTTGTAGGCCCTTGAAGCTGTCAACACTCAGTTGCGAGAGCTCTACCCCGACGGTGAAGAACTCTTTGATATTGTCCTCATGACTAATAACCACGCCCAGGTCGGGGTCCGCCTGATCAACAGCATCAATCATCACGGTAAGCACCGAATGACCCTGAGCCGGAACCATTTAAATGACCTGGGAGCTGGTGGCCACTGGGTCTTTGGTTAGTGGCTGTGATGATGGAGAAACTGGAGGGCAAAGCTTTATCTTCTGTTCCCCGCGCTATTCCGTTAAACCACCCAGCAAGCCCCAGTCTCCTGTGGCTTAGGCTAAAGATGGTTGTAGACTAACCCTCTCCAGTCTTCAAGGGTACCAATAAAATGTGATCCAGCTCTGAATCAACCTTACTTCTGGTTTGGTAAATGGGGGTTTGGCAACATCTGCCCCATTTTGGGCCATCTCTTCTTGGGACGATTAAGCCAAAATCAGAACAGCGTATGCAGTTCCTGGGCACTTGGATGGAATGAGACCTGGATCAAACCACACCTGGGTACTTTCCAGGGTCAAAAGCCATCTGATGAGTTTCTGCCAAACTCAAACCAACCTTGATTTTGCCATCTCCCTAGTTTAGATCCGAGTTCTTGGTGCGAATAACCCTGGGAACGGAAGGAATGATAGGAGGGTCGAGAAGCAGTATAATAATAATTAGCTCTTGTCTAGCACTTTGCATCGGTAGAGCTCAAAGTGCTTTACAAGCAGGTCAGTGACATTATCCCCATTTTACATATGGGGAAACTGAGGCAAGGGGCAGTGAAGTGATTTGCCCAAAGTCGCTCCACAGGCTAGTGGCAGAGCTGGGATTAGCGCCCAGGCCTCCTGAGTCACAGCCTATTCTTCTAGCCACTAGGCCGCCCTGTCTCTATAGATGTCAATATTGAATTAATACCATGTGCCCCTTTGGGGCTTTCCTGGGTCTGGGAGGAGGATGGCTCACAGGAGGACACTGCTAAGTGTAGTGTGGTGCAGGGGCTCGGTGAAGGGGTTATTGACAGGTGTCGGGAAACCAGTGTCAACAGCTACTAGGTATGAGGCGTTGTGTCCAAGCGGAACTACTGCGTCCGTATCTGTGACAGGGCTGGCCTGGGCATCACCGTTGCCAGCAGCCACGGGGCCCCCCACCCTTCTGGTGGCCAGGCTGCCCTGTGCTCATTTGCCGTCTCTTTCCTCTGGCCTGGCATCAGAGGGGGAGCAAATCCCCACTCTGGTTCACTCCCCCACCAGTGGCAGCTGCTGGGGCCCCCTGCACGCCATAGGGCTGGATAGCCGTCTGGGCCCTTGCTGGGCCCTGCCAGCTAATCTGGTGCATCCGGCCATCCTCAGATCTGTTCATCGAGAGGTTCTGCATGACGGGAGGGAACAGCCCCACTTGCTACCTGAAGGCCTATCACACCAACCTGTACCTCTCCTCTGATGCCGAGAAAGTGAGTGAGGCCATTGAACAGGGTGAGTCTGCCGGTCAAACCCTGGGTGGCAGCGGGTGGGGGGCACGCTCTAGGAGAGCGGTGTAAGGGCCAGCAGCCCCGGGATCTCCATCCAGCGGGGTAGCGGAGGCGTCCCACACCCTGCCTCCATCACACCCCTGCCCTTGCTGAGGCGACGTGGGCCCTCTCGTTTCCATGGAAACGGCAGCATTCGCTGACATCTATAGCTTCTCAAAGTGCAGGTGGGCTGCTCTCCTCAGCTGGCTGCTGGATGGATACTGACTCCTTCCGTGCCGGTGGGAACAGCTGAGGAGCTGAAAGCACCTATAAGATATGCAGAGACAAATGATGGAAACCCATGTACGTTCTGCAATCTTTGCTCCCCCCGGCCGCCCCCAAATCCCCACTAAATACATGGAGGGAGGCTGGCACCTAAACAGAACCCTAGACCCTCACGTCTTCACCTAGGTATCTAAGTGCCTCTGGCTTTCCTAAATGCTGCTGTGACGGTCCAGATGCAAGTGTCCAACGTAAGGACTGGTGTTGGAGCGTCTCCGCTCTGTAAAAACATCGAGGAGTCCTTGTGGCACCTTAGAGACTCGCAGATGTATTTGGGCGTAAGCTGCTCTGTGTGTGTGTGTCCAGTTCTGTTGCTCGGCTCCGCAGTAGGAGGACCTGGGAAGCGCAGTCGGGAGGAGCCTTGCCGCCTGCCACGTTTTTCTCTCTCGTTCCCTCCCCCAAGGCATCGCCGCAGCCACCATGTTCAGCCCCAGCAAAGACGTGAAAGTGTCGGACAGCCAGCTGCGGGTGGCGTTCGACGGGGACGCCGTCCTCTTCTCGGACGAGTCGGAGCAGATTGTGAAGGCGCACGGCCTCGACATGTTTTTTGAACACGAAAAGGCTTATGAGAACAAGCCGCTGGCCCAGGTACGGCCGATCGCCCCCCGACCCGCCAGCCCCAGGAACCAGGTCTGGGACAGGCAGCGCTGGGAATGGGCTGACGGCTCCAGCAATTCCCACTCCATTAGCCCTGAGCACAAGCCGAGGGGCCAGAGCGGGATGAGGCTGATGCTGGGTTTCTGAGTTTCGTCTGGGTTTCGTCTGGCTTCGAAAGACAGGGGAGCTCAATGGGAGTTAGGTGCCTAAATAGCTCTGAGGATCTGGGCCTTGGTTCCTATACGCTTGGCTAGAGGATTCCCACAGCAGGGTTAGGGTCTTTCCCAAAGCATGGGGAGTGGGGAAGGGATGAAGGTAGCTGTGAATGACCGTGTCCCTTTGCTTGGGTAGGGGCCACTGAAGGGCTTTCTGGAATCCCTGGGGAAGCTGCAGAAGAAGTTCTACTCCAAGGGGCTGAGACTGGAGTGTCCGATTCGCACCTACCTGGTCACTGCCCGGAGCGCTGCCAGCTCTGGGGCTCGTGCCCTAAAGACTCTCCGCAGCTGGGGACTAGAAACGGACGAAGCCCTGTTCCTGGCCGGAGCCCCCAAGGGTCCGCTGCTGGAGAAGATCCGTCCGCACATCTTCTTTGACGACCAGATGTTCCAGGTGGAGGGGGCGAAGGAGAGTGGCACCATCGCGGCCCACGTCCCGTACGGGGTAGCCCAGAAGCAGAGGCGGATGGCTCAAGAGAAACAAACCAAGAACAGCAAGTAGCCGTAGCTGGTGGTGGCAACTGTGACTGCAGGTGCTCGCTGACCAGGGCACCGCTCGCGGATTGATATCCGGGTCTGAGCGTCTTTGATTAGTATTGAAGTTGCAGCTGCCTTGTCTGGGTGGGTTGAAGGAAAGGTTTCCTTTTGCCTTTGTGTTGCACTTTATTGACTGTCTCTGTCCTGCCAGCCCCGCATCACCACCCATGCCCCATGCATAAAGGTCAGAAGGGTCAACCAATGCCTGAACCCAACTCTGCTACCTTTGCTCCTGTGTCTCCGAATCAGCCATTGCTGACTTGCGCCCCATCGGCTGTCGCGTCTCTGCCCTCGTGCCTAAGCCAGCACCAGCCATTCTGATCCTGCTATGCCTCCCCTGTGTTTCAGGGGCCCATAGAAACCCAGAGGAGCTCACACTTAAGTTCTGCACCAGATGTTGACCACAAAGCTTGGAGAACTTAAACCGAAACCCAGCCAGACTCGAGAAGCCTACAGGAGGGGGGACCTTGCGTTGGACAGGATCTGTGAGAACAGGGCTCTCCTTCTGGGGAACTCATATGCCAGCCCAATTTAAACTTTTGGTGCTCATTAAAAAAACAAACAGGGAAATTCCCAATCCAAGAACTTTGATATATTAAAAAAAAAAAAAGTCAAGGCTGACAATGTTTCAATGGAATCCAGCTTACGCACAGAAACAATGTTACAATATTGTTACAAACCATTTACAGGTTTAAACATTAAATGGTCTGGAAATGAGGTTAAAAGATGCAGCCAATTTCCCACCGCTGTTGCTGCACCCACCCAAACTTAAGTTTGTCTGTGAATGTTTGGGGAAATAGAAAGACTGGTCAACGCTAGATAAGAAAATCTCAAGCCCTATTTCCTAGTCAGTGTTTTGGGCCAATATGTTATGGCCCAAATTCGGGTGCTACTATTAGATACCTAAATCCATAAGGTTGCAGAGGGGTAGCTGTGTTAGTCTGTATCAGCAAAAACAACAAGGGGTCCTTGTGGCACCTTAGAGATGAAAAAAAATTATTTGGGCCTAAGCTTCCGTGGGCTAAAACCCACTTTATTAGATGCATGGAGTGGAAAATACAGTAGGGAGGTATAAATACACAGCACATGAATATACACATGTACATGTGCTGTGTATTTATACCTCCCTACTGTATTTTCCACTGCATGCATCTGATGAAGTGGGTTTTAGCCCACGGAAGCTTAGGCCCAAATAAATTTTTTTCATCTCTAAGGTGCCACAAGGACTCCTTGTTGTTTTTGCTAAACGCATAAGTAACGCCTGGAAAAAAGGCATCTCAAGTTGAGCATCTGAAAATTGAGCCACACAAAGTCAGAAGCCACTTTTCAATATGTGGCTTCCCGGCCTCTGGACCTAGGCTGGGCATTTATGTAAGTTGAAAGACAGCCCTAACCTATGGGGGGGGAGACACACTTTCTCGAAATCGACAATTACATCAGCTGAGAATTTGAGCCTGAGTGTTTCGTTAGCCATAGCAAAATTCAAGTTTCATTCAACCTGAGGCTACTAGGCAATTGATAACCCTGCTCCTGGCACTTTCCTAAGACCTGTGGTGACTCCTGCAATTGAAAGATGCTGCTAACACAATGGGAAAGAATTAAATCCCCAATTCAGAAAGGAATCCGAGAGCTGTTCTGAAGCCATGTATGGAATTCATTCAACAACATTCTTACTTGAAGGTGCAGCCTGGAGGAACAATAGAAGGTTAAAGATCATTTTAAAAAATACTCCTTCCCCGTTGGTGTGTTCTAGGTAGCACAAGTAGCAATGCCCATGGTTAAGATTGCCTGGCTCTTACCGTTATAAGACCACGTTTTCAATTGCTTAGAACTTAGACCATTTCATTTGGGCTGAAATTTTCCACGTGAGGTGGCTGCCTCTGGCTGACTTTTGCACATTTGCAGTTACAATGGTTTGGCCATTTCCAAGGATGAGGGTTCTTGTATATCAACTGAAATAATATTAACAATCAACCGCATGCTTCGCCACCAATCCTGTATGTTTGTTCCGTGCACTAAATCCTGCTTGGACAATGAAAGCACTGGTAAGTTTTAGCTTGTTTCTCTGGTCAGTTTCCCGTTGAGATCCACTCTGCTGCCCTGCTGGGGTTGCAGACACCTCGGGGAAGATTTTAAATCCAAACCAAGAAGCTGTAAAGAAATGAAATATCACAAAACCATTTCTATTAATATTCAGTTTTATCAAAAGTAGGAGGCGGTTGGGGACGAAACTGTCTGACAGGGACCCTTCCAACCAACCTGTCGGGATACGTGCCAGGCTTTCATGTGAACATCCAAGGTGCTTCCTGTAGATTGGCATTGACTGACATCTGTGGAAGTTCTGCCAAGTGCAAGCAGTCCAAGTCAGATCGTCGCCCAAGTCTAGAAGGTGACCTTGCAACAGGAACTACAAGTTGTAATGAAGACCAGAACAGTCAGCTAACACTTATGAAATTGTATTTCTCTGGGTCTGGGACTTGTTGAAATATTGGCATGGGGACAGGGGGAGTGTGTGAGTGAGCATAGCCATCTGCGTGTGTATATGGGAGAGTGATTGTAACGGGTGGTCTTGAGAGTGTGTGTGTGAGAGAGAGAGATTGTACATGGATGAGTGTGTGTGTGAGAGAGAGAGATTGTACATGGATGCAGGTATCTGATTGTGCGTGTGCACGATAGTGTTACTTGCGGGGGGTGAGTGAGTGAGAGAGATTATTTAAAAACAGCACTCTGGGGTCGAGAGAGCTTGCCGCTCTCAAAAGAAACCCCAGGCGCCGGGGTTTGACCTGCTTGGCAAGCAGAGCTCGGGTCTAAGGTGCCTCTAGCTCAGGGAAAGAGCCTGTGCCCCAGTTCTGGTGGAGACAGGGGAAGCACGCGGCCGTCAGAGTGCTGCGTGACTTGCACTTTAATTTTGTTTCCAACGCTTAAGACAAACAAAAGAGAGAGAGAAATGCAGAGGGCCGGGAACAAGTGTATTGGGCAACTCCTGCGTTGCCTCTTCTCATTCGCTGCCAGCACGAGGCAAGTAGACCCAGAACTCGCTTCCCTGCTTGTATTGGGGGGAGGCCCCAGGGGACTCCCCCCAGAATACAGGACTCCGAGAAATGAGGATTCCCCACTGTAGTGCGTGGATCCTGCCTGCATTGAATGGGTTTATTGCCCTACTCGTGTTTGACAGCCACCATTCAGGTTTATCCATACTGCTTTCTATGGTGCACCATCATTGGCTGAATTGGATTTCACTGCTTTTGTGGCTTGCTTGCTTGTGTCCATCTGTCATCTCCTGGTTCAGGATGGATTTTCCGTCCTGCCAGCAGCCCCCTTGAAAGGTCTCTTAGCTCATCGCGCACTTGGATGGCTTGGTGGCGTTTCTTGCATCGAACCAGCGGCTACTGGGCCCTCCTGGCTGTTGTAGTGTTGTGTGCGTTTCACTCCTGTGTCCTCTGATGGTTTTATCTGTGAATGAACTGGTGTAGCAAGGGAAATTCCTATGCGTGTTTGTCTGTAATAAACTGCAGCTGGTCCTACTTCCTTGTCGCCTGCTGGAATTCTTTTTTTTTGGGGGTGCGGGGCAGGGAATGACAGGCCGCAGAAGTTCTATTTGGTGGCCAGCAAGGAAGGAGTTAACCCCCTGCTTAGGATCCCCAGCCCTGGGATCCCCAGCCCTATAAGCCACCCAGAGGGAAGGTGGGAACTGGTTTAAAGCAGCATTCTGGGCGCTGTAGAAGCATTGGGAAGAGCTGAGGCTCTCCAGACAGTGACTGGAGAAGTGGTGTGTAACCCAAGGTGTCTGGCTCTGTCTGAGCAGCCATCTCCTGTTGTAATTTAGACTCAAGCCCTGGATAAAAATAGCACTTGGCAAAAGACTTCTGTCGAGCAGACCCTCTACCAGTCACTAGAGGGGGATGGGGAGAAAAGGCCTTTTGGGAGGAGATTCGTTTAGAAGCACCAGATTCGTCTAAGCAGCACCGTTGTAGTTAATGTGAGCACCACCTACCGCTTCCCCCTGCCCAAGTACAGCATCGTCGGCATTGGTCAGCCTAAAGCAAATGGGAGATTAGTGGAAAGCATTCTTATGTACGTTTGTTTTTAGTGCTATTCCTTTCACGCATTCCCTCCCCAGCCCTGCGTATTCTCATACCAACCGTCTGAAGCTCATTAAACTACACAACTGGGAGTGTTCAGAGTGCACTAGCAAAGATGCAGCCGACGTCCCTGCCTGCGTTCAAGATCTTCCGGTCTCAACCTCCAGCCTTGGAAACTCCAATGTGCAGGTGGACACCGCCACTCAGACAGAGCTCCACTGATCTCAGTGGTCCACACCCACATGGCGCAGCATGCAGGAGCGGGGCCCAACTGGACAACGGCCTGACGAAGCCTGGGAGTGAATGGGATGCAATGGCAGGCATGTGACTGAGCAGTGACGTTAACTGCCACTAGATCCATGGTTTTGTGTGCAGAGGGTTAATCGTTAGTCCTCTGCCTGTTTCTCACCTTTCTTTAGAGCACCAGAATTCAAGGGGGTTTTGCAACAAACCTATTTTAAAAAGGGATTCTGCAGAAGACCGGGTGGGTGGGTGGGGAGCAGATTGATGATTATGCTGTCAGCCATACCCTGTCGGAACCGATGTCAACAAGGTAATCGGTTCTTAGCGTGTGAATAGGCTAAACAACAAGCCGCCCGCGGTGCTGAGATTGGAACTGAAGGTCAAGGTTCTGGTGAGGCTCATTTCCCCTAGAGTGAAACACCACCAATGTCCACGAGGCAGTCGGAGTACAGGCCTGGGCCTGGTCTCGTAGTTCCAGTCCTGGCTCTGCCACTGGCTTGGTTAACATACAGGCAAACTGAGGGGAATATTTACCTGCCTCCAGGTGGGCTGGGGGCGTAGATGTGATGTTTGTAAAGCACTTGGAGATCCTCCTGTGAGAGGTGGTGCATAAACCAAGAGAGAGAGACATGTAACCTGTCTGTTCTTTGTATCCCTGTAGCACCTCAAACCCCAGTCCTGGCTCAGGACCCCCTTGTGCAAGGTGCGGTGCAAATACAGAATGACAAGTGGGCCCTGCCCCATGGAGCTCCCCCTGTACGTAATGGAACTTCTGTCTTCACAAGCGCCCAGTGACCTGTGGTTCTGTTCCACAGCCGCTTGCCGGTGTAACAACACGCCCTTAGGTGAGTGAAAGCTTTCGTGAGCTACTGCTCGCTTCATCGGATGCATGGAGTGAGCTGTAGCTCACAAAAGCTCATGCTCAAATAAATTGGTTAGTCTCTAAGGTGCCACAAGTCCTCCTGTTCTTTTTGCGAATACAGACTAACACGGCTGCTACTCTGAAACCTTAGGTGAGCGGTCAGCTGTAGGACATCTGACCTAAAAGTGCAGCCCTCTACGGGCCTGAATGACAGGGTCCCCCTTTGTTAGCTCATTGCCCATAGCAAAGCCCCAAACCTCTGTGTGCGGTTCAGGCCTGGAGGGGGCCGAGAGCCAGACAGCGAGCGTGGGTTACACCAGGTGTGCTGTGCTGTTGGAGGGCAGGTCCATGTCCTCAAACCCACTTTACATCCCTCTGCCCTCTGGGCAGCAAATGTGGGGAGGGGAGCATGTGCATTGCAACAGTCTCTAATGCAACCACCCGGATTAGCGGGGAAAGGCCACTGATTGATTGAAGGAACCCCAGGGATGTCTCTGTGGTCAGAGACCAGGCCGCGGGCACCAGCTTTCAGCACGAGCAGGGCTGCTGCCGGTATCCAGACAGCCTGGCCATCTCGTTCCTTTGATACGGCTATTTATAGCTGTGCTTGCTGATGCCTCTGTCAGGGGAGCCCGCAAATGGTTCCTCAGCCCGAGCTCGGGCGGGCTGGGCTGGGGGTGGGGTACGGGAGGGGGCTGTCTGTGGAGCCAGGTCACAACAGAGCACGTGTGGAACTGCTTCGTGCCGCTGACGCAGGAAACCAGTTTCTCCCGCTCCAAGGGTCAGCTCCGTGGTGAGTCCAGCTCCGAAGGAGGATTTACCACCATCCTGTAACCGGCTTCCTCCCTAGTGCCCTCGGGAGAGAGCCAGGGGGGTGGACGAACCTGTGACCATCCTGTGGGCGGGGTGATCGTGTTTGTGAACAGTTGGTTTAGACAGCATCAAACCATGACTTAGCCAGCGGTGTAGACCAGGGTGGATTGTGTACAGCCTGGTGTCCACACCATTAGATAATCACCCTTTAGCTACCAAACTGAAATCAAACATGGTTTTTTTTTTTTTTCTTGTCCTCTCACCTTTGCTTCAGGGCATTGCTTGGAAGCTGGGCAGAGTGCCAGCATGCTGTCTGAAGCTATGTTGTGATCACGGCCCGGGCATGCTGCTCTTATATGGAGCTAAAGCCAGGAGCCAATGCAGCACTGAGTGTCCCTAAAGCAGTGCTCGATTAAGGCACTGTGGGGCCCTAGGCATGGGTCTGTAATACCCTAGCCTTAAACCAGCCCTATCCTAAAGTCGAACTGAGGTGTCTGCCTTTTCAAAGGGTGGCTGATGGTACAGACCACTGGTTGTCTGAGATGAGGGGTAACATATAGGACAAAAAGAAAAACCCTTTTAGGCAGGAGGCATGATCATCATTCACCTTTGGTCAGAAACCAGAGAGATACTTGCATCCCAAACTCGGCAGGGCTCAGATAATCTCACCCAGAGCAAACCTAACTGACTTCCTCCAGGTGACCAGAGATTTGCCTTTGTGGAAGTTTGTTTAATTCAACTGCAATCCAATGAGTGACAGAGATTTTTGTTCCTGAGCGTTTTATTCATGACTCGAGTGCAAGGTTTATCGCTTGGTGCTGGGCTTCGGTCTGGGGTTTGCGGCTTTCTTTAAAATCACTGACATTTCTAAGGTTTCAGAGTAACAGCCGTGTTAGTCTGTATCTGCAAAAAGAACAGGAGGACTTGTGGCACCTTAGAGACTAACAAATTTATTTGAGCATAAGCCACAAGTCCTCCTGTTCTTTTTGACATTTCTAAGGGTTGATTTTTGGAAGTTGGGAAATTACGACAGTGGCCACCAGGGGGACCTAGTGAGTCTCCAGAATACAGGGAGAATGGCACAACTGGTTTTCAGATTCCTGAATGAAGGGCATCACTTGATGGTCGTAGTTTAAGTTCAAAAAGAAAATCCGTAAAGTGCTTGGAACAATCCTGCCCCGCCATGGTGCTTTCCCTCCCTCAGCCCACTGCATTCTTCTATTTCCTCTCTCCTGACAATCTCTCCTTGCTGATCCTTTTCTACAAAAAGGAACCCATAATTCAGCCCCTGGGGCGGTTCCATTTTTGCAGTTCTGGTGCAGCCCTGGGAGCTGAACTGTGTTAGCTACACTCCTCTTTAAATCCAGTTGTTGGTAGCACAGGGCCCTGGATCATTTTGGGTGAGGACTGTGAAAAGTCATACCAATAAACCTGGAATTTGTCTCAGCTCTGTTTGTTCCCCTTTTGCGGTCACTTTCCATAAGTATTCTACTCAACAAATTTACAGGCAGGAATGTTCATGGAAACAGTAAATATTAAGTGATGGTTACTGAATGTTCAGGGAAATGAATTCTGACCTTATAAGTGCAAGTATCAGCATCAGAAATCTGATTCTAAATTACACTTATCCAATCAGGGATTGGAAACATACCATGGGACTTGTTCCCAATCAAGTCAGTTTTAAAACCCTGCTCATAAGCAGTCTCTGGAGCATGATCATTCTGTAGATCAAGAAACATCCAGAGAAATTCTCTGGCAAATAATTTTGAACAAACTATAAATGAGAGAAAATTTAAACTGAGTGTTTCACAAATATAATGTGGCTTCATTTATTAAATGAGTGTGTATGTGTCATTTATGCATCTATTGCATATGTGATTCCGACACAAATACTGTGAAAGCCCTTTATAATGTTTATAGTGATGGGCACTCCAATATTAAAATAGAGGAACTAGGTATTATTATTGTTACTGTGAAAGTTTTGTTCCATTAGATGAGGTCACTCTCAGCAGAAGTTCATTATAATCAAATTACTATTTGCAGACTGCAGTGAGTGAAATTAACATGCGACTTTCACTTTACTTCACTCTAAACAGAGTTTCCAACTCTACACAACAAGCCCAAGCTGATCTCTGTTGTTGTGGCCACCGGGATATTTGTGTGTCCTCTGCATGTGGCTGGGGAGAGGTGTGCCATTAGACATCCACCAGGAGGCATGAATCATTGCAGAGCTCTGAGTCCTCCTCCCTCAAAGGCTTTCTGCTGTCACTCAATGGGCAAGCCGGGAGAGGAAAACGGGAGAACAGTGGGAAAGGCCTAAACTCGTTTCTTTCATTCCCGCTGGTGGGTTCTTGTCCCCTGCCGGTGAGAATGGCAGTGCCCCAGGACAGAGCTCTAAAGCCGGTGCTCTGAGTGGGGCGGGAGCTTCGTGTTGTGTCCACTGCTCCCAATGGAAAATTCCTCCCTTCCCATGATCTGCCCAGTGTGGGGCGCAATTGGGGAGGAGGCAGGCGGCTTGGCGTGGGGCACATGGGGCGGGGCAGCCGTCTCCCTGCTGGGCTCTGTGGCATGGTACCTTTGGGATAGGGGGACCAGACAGCAAATGTGAAAAATCGGGATGGGGGTGGGGGGTAATAGGAGCCTATATAAGAAAAAGAGTCAAAAATGAGGACTGTCCCTATAAAATCGGGCCATCTGGTCACCCTACTTTGGGATGGCACCGGGACGAGCTCCAGCATAAGCTGCGTGTGCACCTGGGCGGCTGGTCGGAGAGTGGGGCCGTTGGGTTGGGGGGTTGTCTCTGGCCTGAGGCGCTTTGGAGAAGGGGCAGCTGCCCTGGCCATGGCTTGCGCTGGGTGCTGCATACGGGAGACGGTAGCTGGCTCGGCACCAGAGCATGTTGTAATGGGGATAGGGTGGCTGGGTCACCAACTGGCTCTGGCACGCCGGGCATTTGAGATGGGGCGACTCCATCAATGGCTGCGCCGGGGAGGGGCTGCTCCTGCACCAAGAGCTTTTCCCATCCGTTTATAAATAGCCCCGGTTTCCTCCCCGGCCCTGTCAGCCCGGGCTGCCTCCTCCAGGTGCGGCTGGGAATGATTACCAGATTCTGCAGCGGCTGGCGGAGTGTGGGAACTGGAAGGGAAAGCTGGAGCGAGTCCCTCTTTCATCTCCCCCCTCACTCCTCCCCCCACAGCTGCCAGGCCTGGTTTCCTTTTGAATCCTTTCGTTTGTGCCAAACGTGGTGGGGGGGGGGGGGCACAAGAATGTGCCTGGGGATCTGGCTTCATTCAAACTGCTGGGCCGTGAATACCCGCCACTTCCAGCTCGGGGAGGAGACCAGTGCCAGAGACACAGAGCAAACAAACAGGGAAACAGCCTTCGAGGCCGCGGCTCCGTTACCACAGTGACTGTCTGGAAGGAGGCCCCGGAGAAGAGTCCCCTACAGCGGGGGGCTGGGGAGTGTCACGGCATCCCCAGGGTGCGAGGAGGAAGGAAAGGGCCCGGCGGCTGGATGAAGCGAGGGCTCTGTTTCATCCTTGTGTGGGGGACATTGTGCGCGGACAGACGCCCTTGTGTCAGCCTGGCTAGGCACAAAGGTGACAGGGTCGCTCGGCGGGGGTCTTGTCTTTGGCCTTTCGGAACGATGGATTTTTGACTCGCTGCCGACTCTATCCCGGCCAATTAATTCTTTCCTCTTGCAGAGACAACGTCGCTCTGTGTGTGTGTCTTGGTGTCTCCCTCCCCCTCCCTGTGACACACGCACACACACGGGCCTGCTCCTTTCACAGCGAGCTTCCTCTTGCTCTCGCCCTCAGCTGGGCCACCAGCTGCACCTGACCAGCAAACTCAGCCCAGCTGGGACAGCTGCTGCCTGGCACCTCGAGAGATTCGCACGGGGGTGGGGGCTGGCCTGAGCCTGCTGTCTGGTGAGCTAATGGAGCAAGGGCAGCGCAGGGCGGGGGGCAGGGCGAGAACAGGGGATTCCAGGACGGCGCTTTGTTTTTAAATGTACTGAAGAGAGAGACTGCGGCAACGTCTAAAGTTGGAGGATTAACAGTTAACAGGCAAACCCACAGTTGTGTCTACGTGTCGCACACCAGTGCAGCCTTGCAGATACTCACAAGTTTGCACACTCTTGTGCAGCCATGCCACGTCCCCCTGCAGCCTTCCATGACATGCTTGCACCCACAGGCACGCAGTTGTGTATACAGACCACACACCAGCAGACGCTGGCATAGACTCACACATTTGCACACAGTTGTGTATACCTGTTGCGTGCCAGAACACACTTGCTGATACTGATCCCTTGCACACGAACACAGTTGTGTGTACAGGCCACACGCTCACATACGCTCCCATCCAAGCACACAGTTGCATTTGCTCCACACAAGCATAATGGCATAAACAAGCACCCTCCCCGCCACACACTTGTCGATGTGCATCCATCCATGCAGATGCACGCTCATTCTGTTGCCTCTGGGGGCTGAAATGCAGTCCCGGCTGGCAGGCATCCACTGTCACCAGTCCACACTTTCACGCATAGATGTCCACAGTACCCAGCACTCTCTCTCCTGAGGTTGTACAATGTCTGGCGATCCTCTGGGCATGCAGAGTCCTCTGCCAGCGCTGTATTCATTCCTTATTTATACCCTGGGACAGTGCTACAGGTGGGCAATTGTTCCAGCCAACAGAGTAGAATGCAAAGAAACAAGATTTAACTTCCTGCTATTCAATTAGAGAAAGTAGCCATTCATCACCAGCCACTGGCTGCTGGCAGAAGAGAGACCCACCCACCATGCTTAGCTCAGCTTGGCTCTGAGTCGCGGGCACTGAAGCTCACAGGGCTGGGGTCTCAGCTGGCACTGGCAGGGCACTGCAAGGAGGAAGCTCACAGCACTGGGGTCCCAGCTGACACTGGCGGTGCACTTCAAGGAGGAAGCTCACAACACTGGGGTCCCAGCTGGCAGGGCACTGCGAGGAGAAAGCTCACAGGGCTGGGGTCCCAGCTGACACTGGCGGGGCACTGCAAGGAGGAAGCTCACAGCACTGGGGTCCCAGCTGACACTGGCGGGGTACTGCAAGGAGGAAGCTCACAGCGCTGGGGTCCCAGCTGACACTGGCGGTGCACTGGAAGGAGGAAGCTCACAGCGCTGGGGTCCCAGCTGGCACTGGCAGGGCACTGCAAGGTGGAAGCTCACAGGGCTGAGGTCCCAGCTGGCAGGGCACTGCGAGGAGAAAGCTCACAGCACTGGGGTCCCAGCTGACACTGGCGGGGCACTGCAAGGAGGAAGCTCACAGTGCTGAGGTCAGTTTTCCCCAGGAATTGAAATTATGGTGGGTGTTCAAATTTACAGGGCTGGGGAGGCAGGGATGATGAGGGGTGAGACCATGAGGGTGAAGGTGGGCTGTATGGCATCATAGTAAAAACTGAAAAATGTTTCATGACCATTTTATTAGATTTTAAAATCATCACACAAATTAAAGTTGGCTACTCAAGCCGTCTATGAAGCACTACGTCTACATCCTTCTTGGTTTCTTGTTATAATTTTGCACGACTCCGTTAATGAACCTCTTGAATGCAATGCGTTCATCTTTGGTGGCTTCTCGTGTGTCCGGTACTTCCATTCCATGGGGGGGAGGGATAGCTCAGTGGTGTGAGCACTGGCCTGCTAAACCCAGGTTTGTGAGTTCAATCCTTGAGGGGGCCATTTAGGGATCTGGGGAAAAAATCGGGGATTGGTCCTGCTTTGAGCAGGGGATTGGACAAGATGACCTCCTGAGGTCCCTTCCAACCCTGATATTCTATGATTCCTTCAATTGATATGCTCATTAGTTCATTCACATGATCAGGCGGAAGGTGACTTCTTTCAAAACACAAAATTCTATTCAGTGATGAAAAAGAACACTCCGCTGTAGCTGTGACTGGGAGTAGCAAGAGATGAATTCCTACTTCTTTCAGCCCAGGAAACAGAGCGTAAAGATCGGGTCGAGCCACTAGTGATGATAAAAGAGAAGTTGAAGTCAAATCTTCATTCATTCGTCGGATGATATTCCACTCTGTGTTCAAATTCTCTGTTCTGTCCTGAGCACATGGCGGCCCATTTGCTGGTAGTGCCTCACTCCACTCAACTGTCGTGTTTTATAAGACAGGGATCTGTAAAAGCTACGTAGAGGTTGAGTAGAATCTAGAAGTCGTTGTTGTAGATTTTTAAGAATCAAGTCTGTGTACTTTTTCAGTTGTCTTAACAAACACTTCTTGTCCTCTTCACTTAAGGATTCAATATAAATGCCTTCATTAGTCAACTTCTGGACTGAAGTCTTTGCTTCTTCCAGTACTTTTTCAGTGGATAGCTCTCGGATTGATCCAAATGTAGCTTCTATTGCTGGACAAAGATCTACTACTGTTGTAGCAGATGCCTGGATGGCATTGTTTAGTGACCCAAGTGGTTTCAACAGTAGACTTACAAGGGAGAGAATGGCAATAGTCTTCTCTGAAGGTAGTAGCAAAAGTAATCCACCAGCCTCACTACTTAGATTCATCTTGGTAGATACTTTCCAAAGACAGTAATAATGGCTGGAGTAATTTTAAGACAACAGCCAAGGATCGCTCTTAAGAAAGCCAGAGGGTTTTCCCAGGTTGGACTAATTTGAACTTCAGTCCCAGTGTATCTTCTATATTTTCCAAGATATTCTGGTTTTTTTGTACTCTTGCTGAAAAACGAATATAATGAAGACATTAAATTTATAGCTTTTAATGTCTTTTGAAGAGTCTGCAGCTTGTACTAGCGCTGGTTGGAGTAGATGGCCTCTGCAGTGTGTATAGGAGAGACCAGGGTTACTCTTTTCTCTGAGCAAAGCTTGTGCTCCACTATGTCTTCCAGAGAAGTTTGCAGCTCCATCAAATGCACAACCATCCATCTGTTTGGGATCCAATTGACAAGCATTTAACTCTTCTAAGATGTGGATTGTCACAGATGCAGCCAATCTGTCTTCTATCACTTGAACATCTAGAAATGCATCTACTGGCCTACCCCTGACATCAACATACACAATGACTTAATACTTGATGACCATTTGCACTGGTGCACTCAGTGATTTCAGCTGTAGTGGTCACTTAACAAAACAAAGACTATCTAGGGAGCCTAATCAACTCTGTCTTTAAACAGCGGAGAGAGGCAGGTCAAACAGTACTTGGGACTCAGGCAGACCATCAAGCAAAACAGCTGTCCCCACCCTCTCTCTTGATGCCCTCAATCAGCACAGGCTAAGGACAGTTCTACTGCCCTTTACTCCTACAATAAGAATAACAACATTTCATTCCCCCCTCCCCCATTCAAGTGATTTATAACCCAACCCCAGCCAAAATCTATCACTTGGGCAACAGTGCTCTGTTTGCTGGATACCTAGGTAGATTAGGTGTGAATATAAATACAATCTGGTCCTGAAGCCTTTCCCCCCAGCTCATCACTGGCTGTCAGGGAGAGCTCATTTAGACTTTGTTTATAAATCATAATCTGAAATTATTAGGTTGGCCAATATCACCGAAATGAATGCACTGACATGGTCATAAAAACAACAGCTGTACAAGGAAGCTAAGAGACTAACCAATTTATTTGAGCATAAGCTTTTGTGAGCTACAGCTGCATGCATCCGATGAAGTGAGCTGTAGCTCACGAAAGCTTCTGCTCAAATAAATTGGTTAGTCTCTAAGGTGCCACAAGACCTCCTTTTCTTTTTGCGAATACAGACTAACACGGCTGCTACTCTGAAACAAGGAAGCTAGTCCATGTTCATACTTTTCAAATCTATTCTACTTTTTCAGATACACGTACTTTATCATACACTGTATATGCTTTTAAAGTGTGTATTAATGTTTCAATTTCAATTCAAATTTCCAAACAATCACTAAATTGGCAACACTGTATGTAACTAGTTCACAAAACTGGGGGGGTTGGGGAAATTCAGGGGAGGTAAAATCTGGGGGAGGTGTAGGGAAATCCCTGGCTGGGGTCCCAGTTGGCACTGGCAGGGCACTGCAGGAAGGAAGCTCACTAGGTAAGCCACTCCTCCCGTTCATACTCCTAACAGAGCCATGTATAGTTGACACTTTGACCTTAGGTCATATATGTTCTTTTTAAAATGGTGAACCATCCTGCTTAAAGCACTCAGGAGCCACCCATGCTTTGACAGGGACAGCCTGGTGGAGAGTAGCCATGGGTGGTAGGGGAGTGGCCATCTTCACAGGGGCAGTATTGTCCTTTGAGCTCTGTTCACAGGGGTTAGAAGCCATGAGAAAGTCACAACGTGCATGGGGGGACCTCTGGCAAGGTAGCTTCTACCTGGGCCAGCTGAACTGTTTCAGATCAAATGAGAACTGACTTGAATCATAGAATAGCAGGGTTGGAAGGGACCTCAGGAGGTCATCTAGTCCAACCCCCTGCTCAAAGCAGGACCCATCCCCAATTTTTGCCCCAGATCCCTAAATGGCCCCCTCAAGGATTGAGCTCACAACCCTGAGTTTAGCAGGCTAATGCTCAAACCACTGAGCTATCCTTTCCCAGTCTGTGCCCTGACCTCACGCTGAGCCTTGACCTCTTTGGTAAGGAACACCACGCCCTTGCCCGTGTCCAGCATATCACTGAGAGTCCCCATTGGGGGCAGCATGACCTTCACCTGCTTCTCCTCCATTCTTCGCCACTCTGGCCTTCTGTTGTCAGACTTGCTGCTTCTGCCCAGTTGAGGTTCTTTCGGGAGGCTGATTTGTCTGGGTCCCTGGCTCCAGGTCTTAGTCATTAAACTTCAGCACAGCCTCCCCGGGCCTGCAACGGGCAGGGTATTTCGAAAAGCCCAGAGGAACGATGTGGCTCCTGCAGAACCTACTTTCTGATCACAGCCCGTCTGGAATTGTGGACTCCTGTGTGCACTGGAGGAGCGGAGACGCGTGGGGCGCTGTCAGGATGCCCCTTCTTTATGACACAGGGAGCCCAGAGCTTCGGTGCCCCCAGGCTCCCTTCCTCTGCGTTAGAGAGTTTCCAAATGTTCGTCTTTTGAAATCCCTCCACGCTGATCCCACAACAAACGCAGCTGAGACGGAGAGAAGCTGGTGGATTTGGGCCGCTGCGGGGAGGCGAATGTGGAGGGTGGGAGGAGACTATCTGGAAAGTATTAATTAAAGGGGGGGGGAAGGCCCCGTCCCCTCGTTCCTTACGGAGAGCTGGAGTCACTGGCCAGGCCCAAGTTGCGGGTGCAGGTCCTGAGGAAACAGAAGCTCTCCCTGCTTCAGGGGAAAGCCACCTGGGCTCCCGAAAGAACCCACCTCACGTCAGTTATGGGCTGCCCCCATCAACACGCAGTGATCTCTGCTGATGAAACCCATCTCCACCTCTCCCGGTGCTGGAGCCCACACAATGGCTTGCTTTGGACCCTGCTTGGTGAAGCCCACCCCTTACCTGCGAAATCTCCACAACTCCCAGCTTGCCTTCCCCACCCCCTCATTGCAGTAGCGAGACCCCAAGCTTTTGAGGACCCTCTGGTGGCTTCATTGCTTGGGGTCCCGAAGGGCGCTAGCTCTCTCTCTCCTTTCATCCCTTCAAGCCCCCTCCAATTCCAATCCAAGTCAAGGGAAAGATTCCCGGTGATTTCAGCGGGAGCTGGCTCTGCTTCTGGGACTCTTTCTCCTATTCGCTTTCCCCATATTGTGTGAGCCAGGTGCTGGGACAACGCTACAGTACTAAGTGTGTTCATTCAGCAGCTCCATGCTGTTGGTGTCTCTGTTAAAGCCGCCTTTCATGACTCTTCGCTGGCTCGTTATCTTTAACCTCCTCTCGTCCCAGAGACTCGCACAGGCTTGGTCTTCCCAGCTGGCTTTGACCCCTCAGTGACGCAATTAGAATCAATGCTGTCTGCACAAACTCACCCACACACACTTGCTTCCTTTCCAAGTGCTGCGGTAATAGTTACTAGGGTATCGGGTAGTATTGATCCAAGCTCTGACTGTGACAAGAGTGTCACTTCGGTGTCCTCTGGACCAGGAATGCATATGATTATGTAGCATGTAGGAGCCCCACTCCCAGACCAGGCCTCCAGAGGGCTAGGTGCTGTAGAAACATGGAACAAGACGACAGTCCCTGACCCAAATTGCTTATAGTCTAATGCTGTGACCACGACATTCGAAAGTGTCTCGACATTCTGGGTGCTCAGCTGAGGTTCCATTTGCTGAGCACTCAGCTTGGGGCCTCAAGGAAACTGAGATGCCCTCAGGGACACTGGGGGTATAGCAGCCCCCCCCACCCCCCCCCAGCTTGAAGTGGTTTCCATCACATCCAGGGTTTACAGTTTTGTTCAATGGCTCTCAGCACCCCACACTATACACATTTTCCCAACGCCCCTGCATGCCCCAAATCGCGAGTCACTTCTGAGAAGCTTGGGCTGTGGGTCGTCTTTCGGGGAGGATGTGGGCAATAAAATACGTGGGTGCTCACGTGCACACCCAGTAAATGCACGTGCCCTCGTTACCTTTCCAACGCCATCTGGCCAGCAGCTACGCAACTAGGATCGGGGCTGGAGGCAGAAGAACGTTTTACCACTGAAAGTAATTAACCAAATAAATCCCTTTTTAAAACCCAGTAATTAAAAACAGCCCCAGCCTCTTTGTTTGCTGTTCAAGCTAAGCTGATGTTTACTAATTTGCTTTACAAAGTTGGCCTTCTTGTGACTTCAGAAGAAACGAAAGTTTGAAGTGGTCAGAGAAGAAAGGCTCGGGAATTGATGTGTTCCATCTGGGGTGGGATACCGCCTGTCTGTGTTTGCCTACACGCAAGATCTATGAATGCAAACTTAACAAGCGGTGAAACTGTCTACCAGGCTGAGCTCTTCCACAGCTAATGAGAGGGGACTGGAGAATTATCACTTGGGTAGGGAGGAGGGAATCATCCCTCTTGGATGGTTGGTATTTGGGGGCTGAGGTAGGTTCAGGGCAAACGCACACGTTCTGGCATTGTGTTCTCTAGAGTCCCTCAGGGCTGGCTCCAGAAGGGTGCCGAGGCCTTGTCTACACTAGACTTTTTTTCTGGCAGGGCAGTAATGGACACCTGCTGGCATTCGAACCAGTGAGCTCCGGTACAGCTTCCCAGGAGCCAGGTGGCTGAGCCCATTTTGCTCGCTGCGGGACTCATCTTCACCTGGAAAATCCTTATCCCACTGCCCTCCAGGGTTCCCCTGAGGCCCCATCATTACTGCTTGGCATGGTTCCCAGGTGAGGGAGGGGCAGCCCTGTTTCCACCCAGTAAGTTCCTTGGGGCAGGGACTGTCCGTTTGTTTTAGGTTTGCTCGATGCTCTCAGCTCACGCAGGGCCCTGAGCTCTTCTGGGGCCTTGGATGCTACTGTAACGCTAGTAATGGGGATCTTTCCTAGAATAATAATACTACCTAGCGATTTTCGTCAGCTCTCAGAGCACTTGACCGAGGAGGTCAGTATCATTACCCCAATCTAACAGCTAGGGAAACTGAGGCACCGAGAGGGGCAGTGACTCACCTAAGGTCACCCAGCAGGCCAGTGGCTGAGCTGGGACTAGAAACCAGGTCCTTCTGAGTCCCAGTCAGCTATCCACAAGGCCACACTGCCTCTATAGACAGTTTGGGGTGGAGCTTTGGGCTCATCCCACTGTTCTGTCTTGTATTACACCTCATCTGTGCGGTGCAGTGAGAGCTGCCAGCCGCTCCGTGTCAGGCAGTTTGGGCCAGTGCTGGTGACAGACACTTTGAAGTGGGTTCTAGACAGGCCCTGGGCGCTGGCTCTGAGGGGCGAGCGCTGTCTTATCAAGCAGAATTCCTCTCCCCGGTACCGTGATAACAGAACCTTCCACACTGCCCCCGCACGCCAGGGGGTGAGAGCCCGACAGGTGGAGCTTCACACTTCCTGTGCCAGGGGGCTTAGGGCTGATCGGCCTGACTGGTGATGCCAGGAGCAGGGATGTGCTCAGAAGCCAGACCCAGCCACGGTCACTGCCTGCAAGGACACATGCACACAACATGACAACACAGCCGTGCCGAAAGGAGAATGGCGCCAATCATTTCAGCTGTGTGCTCTGCAGCCAGAGATCTTGGTAAGCATTCACCTTATGCTCAAATAAATTTGTTAGTCTCTAAGGTGCCACAAGTCCTCCTTTTCTTTTTGTGGTTACAGACTAACACGGCTGCTACTCCGAAACCTGTCACCTTGGGAAAGGTGATCTTGTGCACAGCTGTCTTAGGGGGTTTAATTTTCTCTCTTGTCTGTCTCTGATAGTTTACTGTGCCTGCTCCATACTGTGTTGGTGTGTGGGCCGTGGGAGTTTAACATTTTGAGCGTCCCTGGATCTGTGTCACTGTAAGCAATCTCCCTCTGGCAGTGTCCCAGACCTGACCAAACACAGAGATTAAATTTTGTCCATTCAAGAAAACTTTCATCCAAAAATCATCTAATAGCCTGTATGTTTCCTCTCAAAAACAACGAGGAGTCCGGTGGCACTTTAAAGACTAACAGATTTATTTGGGCATAAGCTTTCGTGGGTAAAAAACCCACTTCTTCAGATGTCTGTTTCTCTCAGCTCCCATGAAGGCCTGTTTATCCACAGAACACGAATAGCACTGAATAAGAAAGTTTCCCCACCGTGATGCCATGCTTGCAGCCAGGAATCCTGTCCCAAAGACCCCTGTGAGGCCCCCACTCTTGACATTACAGCTGTTGATCTGGCAGTCCATGGTGGAACCTGAGGTTAGGAGTTGATGTTGACAGAAGATGTGTGGACAGGGTATTCCAGGCATGTACGGGGTTAAACCGGAGGTGTCGGTTCACCAGAAGGTAACAGATATGCTCTGCTTGCCCCCTCTTTTATTTCCATCAGCTCTGCCCTCACTCCCACATTCCAGCTGCTGCAGCTTTTCACAGCTGGCAGCTCTCTGGGGACATTTCCCAGAGCTGAAGGGGGGGAGGAGGGGAGGCAGGAATCCCAAAGCTATGGCTGGTTTGTTTGTCTAATTGTAGTGCCAGCGAAAGGTGCCAGCTTGAAAAGTCCTGGGGGTTGGAATCATTTACTTCTACTTCTCCAGCAAGGGGGGGTCATGCATCTTGGTGGCTTCTTCATTCCTTGGCATTCTGGCCTTGGAAATGGGCTTGCTATTTAGAGCCGGTTGTGATTGATGGGTAGATTCTATGCTGCTGCTACCCATCCCCTAGAAACTCAACTTACAATCAACAACTTGTTTCACCTTGGGCAACACTGACTGTTACTACCCACCTAATCCCAATATGCACTAGAGATAGCGGTGAAGGACTCCGTATTCCGTGGCCAGTTCCCTGAGACATTAAGTCCCCTAAAAATGAGGGTTTTTCATGAGCAATTCTAACACTGGTCTCCCTTTACCTGTGAGGTCACTTGTATTGCTGTCTTGATGGACAATTAAAACCAGATTTTTTTTTGAGATGGTGACCCCGCAATGGTGGTCTTGGTGAGCCAATACACATGGGACATTGCCACACAGCTGGGGGCAGGAGAGGCACAAGGTGGGGCCAGGGATCATATGGCACTCTAGAAACACAGCATGTGTTAGGTCATAGGGCACTCTAGAAACACCCGGGATAGGTTGTGAAATGAGGAAAGTCACTGGAGAGGGAAGAGCATTTAGGAAGGAGAAGTTCCTAAAAACATCAGGGGAAGCTGCTCCCATACCTGAAAGTTCAAAAGTTTGATGAGAGACCTGCCTGGCAGTGGGAATGAGCCAGGAAAACTCATTGCCTTGGTGACTGAGTTTCTTCTCTGGCAGGTTGTCGAAAACTCTGACTAATCTTCTATTCTGCTGGCGTATGGAGTTCTAAGAGCTTCGTAATGAGCTGCGCTGATCTCCTTTTGTCTACGGTCCTGTTGAACGTGGGAACGAGCTTCTCACAAATCCACTTCTCTTCTAGAGACACTGGGAACTCCAAGAGCTCGCGTTCCTTGAATACACCCTACTGCAGGCAAAGAGGTGGCAGGCCCCTATAGTGATGGATAAGAGCAGGTCAGTAGTGGTCGGAGGCATTTTTCATGATTTAGTGACTCGAACTAGCCATTTAATAGCAGCAAAAGACGTTTTGAGCCAGTGGATCCTTAGCCCCCAGGTGAGGAACAGTATGCAAAGCCAGATTTCTGTTCTCTTCTTAGCCTTGGTGGGAATCTTACCCAGCCTGGCTCAAAACAGCACAAAAGAAAGCACCGAAAGCACCGGGAGTGGACAACAAAATAAGTGTTTCACCTCAGACCCCTCACTGATTTCTCCGTGTGTCCAGTGTGTACATTTACACACACTCCCTAGCCAGACAAAGGAACAATAGTTATTTACACCTGCACCCCCCTGTCCTGCAGCTAATTCCCCGTAATCTTTCCCTGTAGTCTCTATTGAACCCAGCTGTGAGTGGGCTCAGCACAGTATCTGTTTCCTGCTGTTCTACAGAGCGGCTAATCCTGGGGTGGCTCGGATCACTCTAACAATCCCCAACGATTTAGCAGGAGTGATTATAAATTACTCTCCAGGAGCACAGGCTAGACTAGGGATCTGATTACAAGAGAAGTGACTTTCATGGCCTCTGCTCTGTCCATAATGAAGAGTAATCCTAGAAGAACATGTTGCCAATTACTCTACGATTGAACCCAGATAATGATGCTTAGAGAAGGCCCAGGAATGAATGAGCATGGAGGGTGAATTCCCTTCTTACCCAGAAGGGAGGCCCTCCAAGGCAGGATGGGACACGCGGATGCAGGACTGAATGAAAAAGGGTGCTGAAATAACCCAACCTGTCTCTATAGCCCATTGAAATAGAAAGCAGGGCATGAGACAGATTCCCCCGTATATCCTGGCACTAACCTAATTAGATATGGGATTGCCATGTAGACGACAGTAACTGAACTAGCGTTCAAAGCAGTAACATGATATCCATCCTAGGGCTGATATTCCTAGGAGTGAGAGGGCTGCAAATTGTTCCAACCACTGGTGACTGACATTTTCTTTTGCCATTACATCATTACTTGTGAGTGGGTAAATCATAAGTGAGTTATGCAGATGGACCCAAAGAAGGGGCAAGGGACCCTGTATGAGACAGCACACCCTTCTTCATTCTGTTTATGACATGCCTTTTATGTACAGCCTGGTTTGGAGAGTTTTGAAAAAGTTTGGTGCACTATTTTTCATATCCTTCTGCATAGAAATCCAAGGGCTGTAGTAACATGAGTCTAGATGCCCAAGCCTCAGGTAGAGAGAAAATGTACAACTAGAAACCTCATGAAAAGATAGGTTTCAGAGTAGCAGCCGTGTTAGTCTGTATTCGCAAAAAGAAAAGGAGGACTTGTGGCACCTTAGAGACTAACCAATTTATTAGAGCATAAGCTTTCGTGAGCTACAGCTCACTTCCTCAGATGCATATCGTGGAAACTGCCTAGTTTCCACGATATGCATCTGAGGAAGTGAGCTGTAGCTCACGAAAGCTTATGCTCTAATAAATTGGTTAGTCTCTAAGGTGCCACAAGTCCTCCTTTTCTTCTCATGAAAAGAGCTTTTCTGTAACTTGTGTCATGCTTTTAAGGGCCAATACCTCCCAATTTATCCTTGCTAGAAACAAATACTCTATCCCATTGGATAGTGGGGAATCCCAGCTCCTCTCTGTCGGAATGAAGCCCTGGTTCCTCTTCTGAATGGTTCATGAGTTACCAAACCTTAAATCAGCCCTGAATGGAGCTGGTTGGGAATTTTTCCATAAAATGTTGTGGTTTTTTTCATCAGAAAATGCCAAATCATCAGAAATGAAGCGTTTTGCAGGTCAGTTGCAATGTATTGTTCTACTAAAAAAAAAAAAAGTTTTAAAATTGTTGACATGTTTCATTTTGACATTTTTAGAATGAAGCAGTCTGGCTTTCCAGTTTGAAACAGCTTCTTGTTTTCAAATTTAAGCTAAAATATAGTTTTAAAAAGGGGGGGGGTCAAAATTGAAAACACACCAGTTCAAAATTATTGAGGCAAAACATTTTGAATGACCCAAACTGTTGTTTTTTTTTCCCCCAGTGGCCAAAAATGTTTGAGATTTTGACTTTAGGTCCCAATTCAGGGTGGGAACAATTTCCAAAATATCAAAAACTTCCACGAGGGGGGAAAATAATCCCCCACCCAGCTCTGTGGAATGTGACACTGATCTGAGATGTACGCTGAGTAATTCTGGAGGAAAGGCCCCATTTGCAGGAAAGAAGGTAGAAATTAGTTGGCAGGTTTCTTTGCTTTAATAGCAGCTGCTTGGAAGCTGCTCAAGGATTTGAGAGGTTAGAGTGTGCAGGGTTAGAGGGCAGAGTGCAGGTGAGGTGGCCAAGAAGAGATGAAAAAAGCCATTTATCACAGGGGCCTGTGGTTTTTCACAAGAGAATACAAAGGGTAGGGAGCTAGGCTCTTAACTCCCAATGAGTGCAATGGAAATTAGGAACCTACGTACCTCCGAGGATCGGGGCCCCAGTGTCACGAAGGAAGAGCCGCAAGCCAAGAGAGGTGGGGCAGGGAGAGCGGGCTGGGAAGAATACCGGATCTGAACTGCAGCTAGATGGGGTTCGGAGTGTCTGAGCCCCAGAGTCGGCTGGAGCTCCAGTCCTGGGCACCTGACATGAGGGGTGGCCGGGTGATTCCCTGTTCTGTTCACTCCCTCTGGGGCACCTGGCCTTGGCCGGTCAGAGGACAGGAGACTGGGCTAGCTGGACCTTTGGTCTGACCCCGTCTGGCCCTTCTTATGTTCTTATGACCTGATTAGGACTGAAAGCACCAGCCCAGCCTCTGCCCTTTGAAAACCGCCCAGAGCTTAGGCCAAGCTGGTTTGCATCTGAATCCCAGGGCTCCGGACCCGCTGGAGCCCCGCCGACGGCTGTGCGTGAGGGGCGGGATGTTGATTTTTCCCTGCAACAAGCCAGGCCTTTATCAGGCCCATCGCTTTCCCACGGTTTTCTGTTGCCAGTGAGGTCACTGGTCCCTTTAAACCGCGGCGGGGACCAATCACCGAGGCGGGCAGGGGGGCGAGGGGAAGGGGGGGGGCCGGGCCGGTTCACACGGGCTGCTCCTTTGACAGGAAGGCGGGGGCAGGGAGGGGAGTGGGAACCTGGGAAAGCCGGAGCAGCCGAGCGATCCGACACTGCGGGGCGAGGGACGTGCCGGGCAGAGCGAGACGGGGCCGGACGGGAGCGGGCGGAGGAGCTGCCCGTAGGCGTCGGGGGCGATTTCCTCTTCCCAGCCCGGCGGGGGCGCGGGGGGGGGGGCTTGGGTCTCTTCCCTTCCTACAGCCAGAAGGGGAGCAGGGCCGCGGAGACGGGACCGATCGCACAGCGCCCGGCCAGGGTGGGACAGCTCCCAACTCCCCTTTCCACCCCCCCCGACGGACCCTATCCACCCCCGCGGGTGCGGGACAGCCATTCCCCCCCCCATAGACCCCCGATCGCCCCCACGTGCGGGGAGGGTGCGGGAGAGCCTCCCCCCCATAGACCCCCGATCGCCCCCACGTGCGGGGAGGGTGCGGGACAGCCATTCCCCCCCCCATAGACCCCCGATCGCCCCCACGTGCGGGACAACCCCCCCCATAGACCCCAACGTGCGGGGAGGCTGTTTGCCCGCCGCTGTCTCGGAGGATGAAGCGGCTGAGCGAGGAGAGCTGGTCGGGCTCGGAGTCGGACGGGACCATAGACGTGGGCAAAGAGGAGGAATACAGGTAAGGAGGGACAGGTCAGGGCACATGGGAGGGGCAGTGCGGGGGGGGGCTGGCATGGGGGTCAGGGTGCACTGGGGCAGGGAGGGCTGGAGCAATTTGCACAGTGGGGGGGCTGAGAGCCCCTGAACCAAACTGTAAACCCTGGAGATGATGGAAGCCACTTCCAGGGAGTGGGGGGCGGCCACCCCCCTAGTTCCAGCACCTATGCACCGGGGAGGTGGGTTTAGAGCCCAGCAGGGTCCTTCCAGCAGCTCCAGAGCCAAGCACTGGGAGTTCCCATCTCAGCCAGGCCACCCACTTGGGGCCACAGGCTGACCCGCCTCTGTGAACTTGGGCTAATCCCAGAATGGCCAGGGAGGGTGTGAGGATGATTTGTGCAATGCTCTGGGACTGGAAAGTGCGAATGACCAGGGTTAATCATCATCATAAACCTCACAGCTGGAAAGCAAGGGACAGAAACTCACCCCAGCCCCCAGTGAAGGGATAGTGAACTGCCAGCCTTGGAGGAAAGGCTAAGGCTAATGCAACTGATTTCCCACTCTCCCATCATGGCTAAGGGAAAGGAATAATCTCACCTTTTTTAACCCAAGCTCCTAGCTCCCCAAGAGACAGCTATGTATGCTCCCCCAATGCAAGGGCCAGTATCTATAATCTGCAGTGCTGTTTATCTGAAACCTCCCAAAGAATTTTGGATGAGTGAGTTTGTCCTGTACTAGACACTCTGCCCATGGAGTCATAATGCACCCATTGCCCGGTTAGGCCAAGGTTCATTTGCTCTTTATTGAATGCGGGAGGGATTGTGGTTTTCCCGCGGTACGAGTTTTTTACATTGTACAAACCAAATAATGTTAGCAATGGACATTACCCATTGAGGGAGCTGAGTTTCAGCACCTGGGCTCCTCTCAGGCTCGAGCACTCTGCAGCTTGGGAGGACGGTTAAAGGAAAGGAGCTGGCCCTGTGCGATTTCCCCCTCTACGGTGCTATTTTAATTCTTTGCAAGGTCCCTGATCACTGCAGTTCTGTATGTTAAGGGAGCCTTGCTGCTGTTCCTCAAAGCACTGTGTTCCCACGCTGTGTCATCTGTTTGCCAGCAGCCCAGGCACTGCCCGTGGAAACAGACAGAGGAGGAATGTGCAAAGCACTCTGAAACTTGTTTTCTTCTCTGTCTTATGCATCAGTTGCATGTGAACACTCATGTCTACAGCCCAGTATCCCCCAGTGCACCCATAGAAATAAACCCTTCGCTGCTTGATAGCTTGAATACAGAAATCACCCATGGCCTCATTCTGTGAGCATCTCTTGCTAGGTGCCTCAGCGGGATATGCTCAGATTCTCGCAGAATTAGGCCCTAAAGAACATTAGTACTTGCTGATATTAGCACTCAGCGTTACACGGCACCGTACAGGCAACAGAGAGCAATTTACCCAACACATAACACACGTTAGTGGCGTTAGACAAATACATAGCACACATGCATCCAGCGGTAACACAACTATGGAGTGTATCCGTATATCATCCACCCTCCCAACGCACATGTCATATATCACATCACAGATCTATACAGCACAACGCCACAGTCTGTCTTACAACACACTGTTGGACATAACAGTACATAGTGGAACCGTCTCAATCATTTATGTCAGGGAACAACCATAGAGATAGGGTTGATCTCTGTTGCAATTGAAAATATGTATTTCCAAAGCAAGATGTAAAACATAACATTATGATTGTTATATTATTTATTATACTGTGGGTGGTGGGTAGGGGCCCCATTGTGTTTGTACAGCACCCAGCACGTAACGAAAGAACAGTTCCTGCCCTGACAAGTTTACAACCTAAGTAATGTACTAGTGTAAGAAATGTAGCAGGCAAAGAGAAACACCGCCAAGTGGGGAGTGTTGCCTAGAGCTTGGAGTAATTTGGGACAGTAAGTCAGGAGTTTGGGGTTTGATTCCCGACTCCACCACTGATTTGCTGTGTGACTTTGGGGATAAGCTGCTGGCATTGCAAAGCATAATTAACTCGGGTTTGTAAACGGCAGAGATCCTGAGCTGAAGGTTGGTACAGATTGAAAGTGATTATTTTTGTTTATTAAATAGCCAGCTGAACAATACTACAAATGATAAAGTCAGACAACAAGAAATGTATCAGTCATAGTCCTCCAGAAACTTAGACCAAATCGCCTTAAATTCCTCAGTCAAATGGAAGAAACCCTTTTGAAGTAAGCCAAATCCATCCGTCCAGTGTCTGGAACTGCAGTTTGCAAAGAGCAATGCATTCAAACAAAATGGGACTTTCTACTTTCCTACAAATGGAGGTTCAGGGTATTCAAACTGACTGTTAGTGAGTTCTATTGGACACATACACCACACACCCATACTGCACATCAAATCACATCCCTGTACCATATATACACACACAATCCCACATACAACAGTACAAATAAGAGTAAATACTCCTTGCTGTGAGCACATGCAAATGCTCTCCCATGTCCACTCTCTCACCATGCACACACACAAACAGAGTATACACATAGACACAGGGAAAACACGCAGCAGGCATGGAAAGACTACAAAAAATGGGGTATATGAGATGGTACTTAAGGTAAGAGTTTGTCATTGTGTGTGATTTATGTGAAACATTGTTACTCGTACTGAGAGATCAACAAATCCATGTCCAGTAGCCTTTTGACGACATTCATTGTGTTAATCAATAACATATAACAGACGCACCATGTGAAGGTTGCCCTCTTGCCCTGGCTCACTAATGTGGACTTGGTTATTTGAATGTTACTAATCACTTCTCTTGCCATATGGAAGAAGAATTATAGTGAATCAACTTCTGGAAACCCCCCACCTTGTGCCTAACAAAATGTACTTTTAATGGACCGTGCTCATTCTAGGTTTTGGCCTGTTATGCAGAACACACTCTGCCTACAGAGATTTATTTAACAGGTTCTGCCATTAAAATGCTCTGTCAAACTGAAAAATATTGTGGTTTGATGGAGTGAACCCAAACCCCTTTCCAGACGTATATTTCTTATTTGCTCTTCAGGTCCCTTGGGATGTCTGTACTGGAGAATGTTGTAAACTGTGTTTAGATTTTATCATCTTTGCTTCAAATGTCTCAAGAGGCAGGAACAGTCCAGCAGTTGGTCAGTTTCAGGAGCTGGGGTTGAGAGAAAAGTCTCCCAAGGACCACGGGAGATAAGTCAAGCAGAGGACTTTTGTAGCTTCTCTCTCAAACATACACATGGGTTCCACATCTGTGAAGTCCCCCATCTTCTATCTGTCTGTCCCTCTAAAGGATATGCTTCCTTTGAAATCCAAACGTACCTATGTCCCATGCAAAGCTGCTCTTATCCTGCATTTATTTTCCTGCATTATACAGCAGAATTGTAACAGTGAGATGATGAAAATGTTGTTTATATTAAAGATTTGACCTCCCCTTGTATTGTGCTTCCTGCACCATTACTTTGGGTCTTTTGTCTCACCTTTGGGTCTCAGCTGATGAAAGGTCTGAAGAGCAGTCTCCCCTAGTTTTTCCCATTCTAGATCTCTTTTTCCGGGGCTTCTACACTGCAGCTTGTGACATCTGGTTGGGGACAACAGCGCCTTCAGGGACTGTCTATTGGCAGGCAGTGATCACTGTGCTGAGTAATGTAACGAGGCATTTTCTACCTACTTCCGCCTTCACAGCTGAGCTCCATCTCTATGGTGCTCCAGTCCCTCTAATTATGGGGAGCAACTGGTTTTGTCCGTTTAAAAGTTTACCTTTCAGCTGTTTGCTGTCTAACCAGATACTGCCCTGGGGAATCCAGGATAACTTTATGTCTGTCACAGGAGAAGCAAACATGCAGCTGCAAGAAGTGTTCTTCTCAGGGAAATAATTGCATGATCCAGGAAAGCTCTGACCAACCACATAAATGCTGTCACCAGGCCTGATCCTGAGGCATGAGTTCCCTGACTCCTCCTTACATCAGTGGGAGCTGTGGGTGCTCGGATCCATTATCACAATGATGGTATAAAATGCTGCAGGTTTATAAAAGAGATCTGAAACCTGGAAGAACAGAGAAAACCAGGGACTCTAAAGATCAGATCTTTGCTTTTGCAACAAGTCAGGAAGATGCTGTCTATTTTGATACCAAAAGACAATATATGCCTCTTAGCAGAACGGCCTGCCAGAAAACTCTTGCAGTCTGATGGGCATTTTCAGGGAGGAGAGATCCCAAGTCCCACCCAGCTCCCCTTGCCACCTCCCACTTTACTTAGCTCTAAGTAGACTGTGCTTAAAATGGTACAGAAATCTCAAGACTCCCTTCTACGTGGGAAATCCCATGTGGAGAGTGGGTGTAAAGTCTGTGTGTGTGGTTAACAAATAGACAGCAGCTGAAACACCTCCCCACTCCCTTTTTTTCTTCTTCTTCTTTCTATACAGCCAAGTATCCAGGGCTGTTTCTCCCACCACCACATCTCAGATACAAGCCAGGAAGAAGCGGAGAGGGGTGAGTAGCATTTATGCTACAAAACCTAACAGCCATATTGTGCCCGTCAGTGGCATGCACAGACTGAGGACATGTGAATGCTGTAAGGTTTTTAATGCTCATTACCGAGTAAGCTATAGTTCAGCAAAGAAATGGGCCGTTGTAACCCTTCTGTCTCATGGATCTCTATTGTTAACGAAGGTGAGCTCCATATCCCAAGGGAGAAGCAGTGTTAGAACAGTATAGGAAAGAGGCTTCTATTTCCAACTCTACAACACCAGAGATGGGCTCTTCTGGGGGCTGGGCTCTTCTGGGGCCTGGAGAGGCTCCAGGCATAACTTAGCTTTGGTGGCCTAAGTCACAGCATCCTCCCTGAGCTGCCCTCTGGACCCTGCACTGGCTGGAATCTCCCTAGGGCTGCATGATGCTGCCCTGTGTCTAGCACGTCCCTTGTGATGGGGTCCTCTGAAGGTACAGCTTTTCCTCCACCCTGCCTTCACTGGAGAAATTGTCCTCAGTGGCAACTGGGGCTTGTCGGGCATGTTAATGCTGCTCTGGCCCTTTTATCCACCCTATAGGGGTTGGGATCCCACCCCAAGTGTTGTTGGGCAAGTCATTTAACTCCCCCCACCCCATGCCTCAGTTTCTCCATTGGTAACACTGATTTATTTCATTTAATGAAAAGTGCCTATCTAAAATTGTAGATATTAAAAATGGGGGACAATCTGTACCCCATGGAGGGCTATGAGGCTCCATTAACCAGTGCTTGTTAAAGAATTTGAGATCCCTAGATGGAAGGCATTCTAGAAATGGGAGGTATATGTCTAAAAATGATTATGGGATATGGGGCCCAGCTACGCTCCTCTGAATGGAATTATTTTGTAGATCATTGAGAAACGGCGCCGTGACCGTATTAACAGCAGCCTGTCTGAACTGCGGCGTTTAGTCCCCACTGCCTTTGAGAAGCAGGTACGTGAAGAATGTTAGACGTGACCATTTTCCCCCCAGGGGCTTATAGTTTTAAGAAAGGCAATGGTGTCCCTAGCTTCTGTCTGCCAGAATCTGGGAATGAGCAACAGGGGATGGATCACTTGATGATGGCCTGTTCTGTTCACTCCCTCTGGGGCACCTGGCATTGGCCAGAGTCAGAAGACAGGATACTGGGCTAGATGGACCCTTGATTTGGCCCAGTAGGGCCATTCTTTTATGTTCTTATGTTAAAGAAAAGACCTTCTGGTGCTTATGAACAAACATTCAGAGAGGGGTCATATCAGCAGAGTAAATTATCTTCAGGCAGCCCAAATCAGGGTTGTGGTTCAATGGTTGGGAGGCATCTTGCTTTTACAGCCATTTCACCCTAGGCATTAGTTTAATTAGCTCTCATTAGCTGAGCAGGGTTTGGGTTGGACAGCAGTCAGAGCTTGGGTAGGAGATCTGAGGACCACCAGCTGGTGCTGCAGAAAGAGATGCTGGTGATGGAGTAGGCAGCATTCCTCTCTCTGAGTCGCCAATGCTGCCCTAATGCTTAAGCAGCTGCTGTCTTCTGGATGAGATCTAAAAACAAGGTCCTACCCATTCTCTGTGAAAAGATCTCCTGAAATCCAAGTCACATGTCCGGCATATGTGATTGTTGTTTCTTTTTGTCCCCTGTTAACATCTGTTTATCTAAAGGCCCCAAACCTCTCAGGGTACTTTTCCCAGTTGGGGTGCTAAACCCAAGAGTCGTGCTCAGATTGTAACTTGGGTAATGCCATTCTGTTTACCTAAATTCCTTCTGCAACTACATTTGGAGATGTTATTCTTCACTGGTCCAGCTCCAAAGTGTTACGTAATGTCAACGGCGCACAATGACTGCTGCATTCCACCCCAGAGGTGTCTGCATTTCACTGATGGGTAATTGTTAAATACAGTCTGTAGATCCTGTTAGGATTCTTCAGGGTTGAAAACCCCATAAACGCTCTAAATTATTATCACTCAGAGGATAAGTAGGTGGTAAAATAGGGTGGTAATAAATCTTCCAGGAAACCTTATGGAGAATAAAAGACATTTAGCTGCAGCAGGGACGAACGGAAACAGAGATTTTCAGTTTGCCTCACAGCATCTTTTGAGGGGAGATCCATTTTCCTTACCACTTGATTCGAGATGAGTCTGAATCCAAACCCTGAATCTGTTCATCTGCCCATTTCTGGAAAGTTCAGGTCCCCTTGCTGATGGCTCCCTTAATGAGATGGAATCCTAGATTTTAAAACAGTGGATTGATAGTCTCTCTTTCTCTGCCCCTCCCTGCTTTCAATACACAGGGCTCCTCCAAGCTGGAGAAGGCAGAGATCCTGCAAATGACAGTGGACCATTTAAAAATGCTTCATGCCACTGGAGGAACAGGTGAGAACCGCTTCTGTAAACGTGTGTACTGAGGGTGAAATCCTGGCTGTATTAAAAGCAATGGCAAGACTCCCACTGATCTCCCCTAGGGGGACAGGATTTCTTTTGAGGGGAGGAAAATTCACCCTTGACTCTGAGAGCAGCGTCCCATTCTTATTGTCCGTTGTTTACTCCAGAAATCATTAACACGAAGGTTATAGAAATTATTTGGTGTTTGCTTTTGAAAGGAAGCGGCTCTCCCATGGGGAGACTTTCCACTTCCAGTGCTACTATTTGTTCTCCTGCATATGGGTCAGGGTCTCACATTTAGGCCTTGGCAGACTGAGGTGTGCCATATGGTGTGTCCCGTGTTACCACAGAAAAGGCAGCCAACTCCCAGAACAGCGACAGCTATGCACACAGACCCGGGCAAGGCTACACACTTAGTCATGCTTGCAAATGGATCTGGCTTCCAAACCAAAGTCTGCCTCCTCCACATCCCATTGGGATACATTTCCTGGCACTGCCTGGAGTCTGGTTAGTGACTCGGCATAGAAACATGCCTTTTTCCACCCCCCCATCTAACAGTTTGTAACACACAAGGGGATACACGTCGTCCGCAAGAGCAAAGTTCCCATTCTCCGCTTGCCCAGTGACTCTGGCGGGGATCTCAGTTTCAACACAGTAAACCTCTGACTCGATTAAAACACAGTTCTGTCTCGCTGGGTAGATGGGACTAGACTGTGGACTTTAGCAGAGTTACATCATGGTCTAGGAACATTGTTTAAATACTCAGCTTGACTATGCTACAAGGCTGAAACATGGTGTCAACAGGGTCCCCAAAATGTGAAGTGGTGCAGTATTTTGTCCATGCTGGTTGCGCTCTCTGGTTTATTGCCCATCCTCTCGGGAAGCCCAAGAAAGAAAGAGACTGAAGGAACAATTGGTAGTTTTATTGTGCCTCATTGATTGTCTCCACAATCCAAGGCTTTGGGCTCTCTAGAGCCAATAGTCTTAGGTCTGAGACTGTCTCGTATCCTCCAGTTGGACATCTGTTTAAATAAAATATGAGTAACAGAGTCAAACAGTTGTCTCTAAATGCAGGGAGGGGCCATTAAGCTGTCCATTGCGAAGTAGACACCACACAACCTGCTGGTCTAGGAATGGCCATACCAGAAGAGACTCAGCTAGTCCAGAATATTGCCTCCAGTAGCAGCCAGTGACAGAATTAAAAGGAAATTACTTCCTGATCCTGGCTGGTGATCAGTTTATGCCCTGAACCAAGAACATTGATGGCCCTGATCATTTTATCCTAGCTAGAGTAACTGCAGATGCTAGTCTTATTCATGTAAACATCAAATTCTTTTTTCAAGCTCACCCGGCTATTTGCTTCAATAATATCATGGGGCGGCAAATTCCTCAGGTTAAATGCGCAATTACGTTAAAATTTGTAGTGAAATCAGTTGTCTGTGCTCTTGGTGGACATGCTGCTATATATGTCTTTTTCTCCCAGGGTTCTTAGATGCCCGAGCCCTGGCTGTGGATTACAGGAGTATCGGCTTCCGTGAATGCCTCACTGAAGTTGTCAGATACCTTGGTATCCTTGAGGGACAAAACGGTGCTGATCCTATCCGGCTACGACTCCTCTCCCACCTGAATAATTATGTTGCTGAAATGGAGCCTTCGCCTATGGCCACTTCCCTTCTGCCCTTTCAGATGTGGCCCTGGTCATTCCTCCACAATTCCACAGCCCCCGCCAATCAAGTACTAATACCCAGGAGGGAGGTTGTCCCGGGTCTAGCTGTCTTGACTGCTTCCCCCCTGGCTTATCCAAGTACCACCATGAGAAGGGCTCCCGTTCGCCGAATTCCTAGTGCCATCATGCCAGCCCGCCGAAACTTCCTGTCCAATAGGATGGCCTCTTCGTCCCGGAGGGCTAGACCCACAGTGACATCAACAACCCCATGTGCCATGTCCAGTGTGCCATCAGCAAGTGGTGCCCTGAGAGATGCCACCTCTAGGAGCAGCCAGATTGCAACGTTCCTGCTCTCCTCCACCTCTCCTGGAGTTCCCATACCACCTGCTTCTTACACAGCTCCTCCTGCTTTGAATGATTCTCCCCAGGGGCCAGGGACCAGAGGTGGAACTTCCAGACTCTGCCGCTCCTGGGCTACTGAAATTGGGGCTTTCTGATCCCTCCCTGACAAAATCCTAATGGAGACAAAAATCATCAGCAGCCACTGCTCAGAAAGCATGCTTCGATGAACAGCTTCTTTCCTGCTTTGCAGAAATAAAGGATCCTCTCCTCACCTTGCCATCCCTTCTTATTCCTCACGTCATCTTCCCTCCCTCCCCATCACACTGTCTCCCTCTTTTCCATTTCAGGTTTGCAGATTTTTTGTTGAACTGAATGTATTTGTCTGTGTACAGCTCCACTAAAGGTTATGGGTGAGGTTTATACACAGATCCTAATTCAGACCTTTCCCTTCTCCAGCCCAGGCCCTGGTAGAGCTGACTGTTGCAGTCTGAAAAATGTACACCAGCCTTGGCACTGATTTGACTTTGCTGGAGACACAGAGCTCCCAAGCAGTGACACTTTCTAACACTTGTATGCAGTGGTGTTGTAGCCATGAAGGTCCCAGAATGTTAGCAAGACAAGATGGGGGAGGGAATATCTTTTATTGGACCAACTTCTGTTGGTGACCAAGACAAGCTTTCCATCTTATACAGAGCTCTTCCTCAGGCCAGCCCTGAAGAAGAATTCTGTGTCAGCTCGAAAGCTTGTCTCTCTCACCAACAGAAGTTGGTCCAATAAAAGATATTCCCTCCTGCACCTTGACTTTCAAACATTGACTTCCTCCTAGCTTCAGCATGTTGTTTGACACAATCTAAGTGAGGTGAGACATGTCGGCGAGTAATAGAGACAATCTACCACACGCACACAAACTGTCCTTTGATAACTGAACCCAACCCCCATCAGGATTGCCGTAAACAGTCAGGACACTTGGGAGGTTCCTCTCCGTTGGCCAGCCCCATTCTGTTGATCTCTAAAAATGGAGAGCTTGACATTATGCGTAACAAGCTGATTCAAAACCACAGAACCCTGAGGGACGACTTGGCTGAAAACGTAACAGTTCCCCATCTCCCTCTGAACTGACACCCTGTGATACCCAGTATGCATTCCTGCTGCAAAGAATTATCCCAGCACAGGACTTCCTGTACTTAAGACCTCAATACTATGTGCAGTCCACATTTTCATTTCCCGTGGCTCGGCTTTTACCTAAAACCAGGGCCTTCCCAAGTGTCACTAGCGAACTTGATTTACGGAAACATTTGCCTGATCCTGTGCTTAGATCAATGCAGTTATCAGAATGTTTTCAGGAGGGAGTATCAGACATTACTGTGCAAAATGCCTTTGCCAGCTGCTGTTTGGGATTCCCTATGTAGATAATTCAGATGTCTGTGAGAGAGACAGACCTTGCTCATCCAGTGAAGCATTACAGAGTAAGGGAGCAGGTTTCCGAAGTGACACCTGTCATGGAGGGGAGGACTTGGGAGCTGAACTACGAGGAAAAAGGATACCCTTCCTTCTCTCTTCCCCTCTTCAGCCATCAATCCTCCCTCCCCATATGAAAATACATTACCATAAAGGGAAGAGTGGAAGAAAGCATCCTTTACCCCAGGCTCCTCCTTTGTTTTCACCAACTTCCAGATCCTTAATTAAATTTTCTAGCCTGTTCCGCCAGGCCCACCTCTACCCTTTTTCTTTATCGCCATGTTCTCTGCATGGACTTGATCCCAAACCCACTGAAGTCAATGGCAGTCTTTCCACTGACTTCATGGGCTTTTGACCAGCCCCTAGAATGTCCTCTGTCTCTTGAAAGCTTTCTCTGCCTTTGTCTTCTCTCTGTGCGATCCTATATAAATGCCAAGGATGATGATTATTATTTGGTTCCTACTGCAATCAGCTGAGAAGTGGCAGTAGTAAGAGAGTGCTCAGAAGTTGCCCGAATGGGTGTAGGAAATGCTGTTTATATAAAACAGAAGCATAGGAAGGGCAGTTGGTGTGATCTGGTGACCAGATGGCCATGGAGTCTATGAGAACCAGGGCCTGTTTCCACAGAAGGGGTTGGGAGACTAGAACAGTTCCTCCTAACCAAGACATCTGGCCACCCTAGCCACAGGCTGTCTATTGCCCCGGTGCACTTCTCTTGGCATTATTATTTTATATAACATATAAGAAGGCAGTATACCTCCACTTAAACCAACGCAAGACCCCTCTTCCCTGAACCTGTGTTTTTATTTTCTTGGATTTATGCAGAAGCTGGCATTGGTCCAGTTGAATACCCTCTAATTGCATCAACGTGACCCTTGCCTGAGTCAGTGGTGCCATGCCAGGAAGGGCAAAGCAGAGAAAGGAACAAAGGGGGAACAGTGAGTAGTGTCTTTTTATGTAACAGACCCTCCCCATCCCAGACGTCAAGCAAGTGGCCAGTTGTGTATTGAACTGGTGGCTCAGCAGTGGCATTGATACAGCTGTGTATCTGACATACGTATGTTAAATGTATATGGGTCAGACAGACTTGTTTTGGAAGTGAGTCCCTCCTGATTGCTCTCAATACACATAAATGCCCCTGGCCCCCGGTACTTGTCCTCACTCATTTCCTGAGGTGGCAGAGTCAATCGGGAATGCAATATTCCTTTATTCCAATATTCCAATATTCCGTTCGGAGAAGTTCCCTGTGGACTGGTTGTTCCTGGAGCTAGTCTGTGCCTTAGAGCCCACACTTTGCACTGCGCAGAGCTGTTAACATTGTGAGCTGTCAGACATCCAGCAAAAGGTGTCAAATAAAGTCTTCCAAACCCATGTCATGGTTGTGAAATGTGCTGTTGTGTCACAGTCTGTTTTGCTGGAGATGTCACATGAGATCCCTTTGCAACTCTTCAGTCAGCTTTGGACTTGAAGATGATTCCAAATTACTGAAAATAGTTGAGTTTTGCCACCTCACTTTTCCAGATCATTTATGAATATGATGAACAGTACAGGTCCCAGTACAGATTCTTGGAGAACCCCGCTATTTATCTCTCTCCATTGTGAAAACTGACTATTTATTCCTACACCTTGTCTTCTATCTTTTACCCAGTTACTGATCCATGAGAGGACCTTCCCTCTTAACCCATGACAGCTTACTTTGCTTGAGAGCCTTTGGTGAGGGATCTTGTCAAAGGCTTTCAGAAAATCTACGTACACTATATCCACTGGATCACCTTTGTCCACATGTTTGTTGATCCCCTCAAGGAGTTCTAGTAGATTGGTGAGGCATGATTTCCCTTTACAAAAACCATGTTGACTCTTCCCCAACAAATCATGTTCATCTATGTATCTGTTCTTTGCTGTAGTTTCAACCAATTTGCCCGGAACTGAAGTTAGGCTTACTGGCCTGTAATTGGATAGCCTCTGGAGCATTTTTAAAAAATTGGTGTCACATTAGCTATCCTCCAGTCATCTGGTACAGAAGCTGATTTAAATGATAGGTTACATATAACAGACAAGAGACAAGGTGAATGAGACAATATCTTTTATTGGACCAACTTCTGTTGGTGAGAGAGCCAAGCTTTTGAGCTACACAGAGCTCTTCCTCAAGACTGGGCAAGAGGAGACATTCGTTATATTGCAGATGCTCTGATTAGGGTTGCCAGTTTTGGTTGGAGGTTTCATCACATGACATAATCTTTAATTATAGATTCATCTTTAATTCCTGGAGACTCCAGGACAATCCTGGAGGGCTAGCAATCCTAGCTCTGATTGTAAGGAGTAACTACATTTATTTGCCAAAGTTTCCGTGCGTGAATAATTTTGCCCACCTATGTTCTCCCGTTTTAAATGGATGAAATGATCGTCCCCATCTCCTGACCCTTCTTCCAGTCAAATGCAGGAGGAAGCACTTCTGCTTTTAATATGATTCAGGTCTGCCCCCTAATGGTAAAGCCAAAAAGTTAATGAGAAATCCTGACTCAGGCTCAGAGGATACAATAAGACATAGAGTCTATGGCTACCACTGATGAAATGTGACCTTCCAGCATCCAACTGAAAATTCATATTAAAAAAATAGCCTACCTCTTACCATAGTGTACAGTGCCAGTACTTAATGAAAAGGAGGGTTTGTGGCACCTCAGAGACTAACCAATTTATTTGAGCATGAGCTTTCGTGAGCTACAGCTCACTTCAATAAATTGGTTAGTCTCTAAGGTGCCACAAGCCCTCCTTTTCTTTTTGTGAATACAGACTAACACGGCTGCTACTCTGAAACCTGTACATAATGAATTACTTTTCAGAATCATGACAAATAAATGACCTTGGAAGACCACAGGGCAAAGGGACTTGCACTGACCTGCCATCACTAGGAGCATACTCGGAGAATAAGGAATATTAAGAGAACATAATCAGAAACCTTTGCTCCAGCCACCTCTGAAGGCCTGAAGAGTGCAGATAGAGAAAGCTCTCTGGGATCCAGGCCCCACAGTCAGAGGGAGCCCGGAAGCATCTGGAATCAGCCAGATGATCTTCTGAGGTCCCTTCCAACTCTGATAGTCTATGAGTCTATGAGAGCAGTAGGATCCATTTGACTCACCAACTGTTTTGGGCACAGAAAGCAGAAGATGGATCTTGTGTGCCCTCCCCCCACCCGCATGTCAATTCACTTTGTGATATAACCTTCATGTATAAGGAGACAGCATGTGGGAGTCATGTGACTCCAACTTCATGGAAGGGGACACAAAGTTATAATGAATATGCATCTAGAATAATCTTAATATACTCAAGCCCAGGGATCTGGATGCTCAAACAGCTAAAGCAAATGCTGCATTCAGAATGGTTTCCAAGGTACCAAGACCACTGCAGCCCTAGTTTTTGAGGATGTCTGGGCCATTTAAAACTGTATTCTTTCAAGAAAGTTTAATCAGGAGCACTAAACTCTGGGCCAAATTTTTCAAATAGAAATTGCAGGTTGACAGTGTTCTGATCCAGAGCAGGCAGGTGGGCAGTGTACAAACCTCAGAGTGAACATAATGGCAAGTGGAAAGGAAACAGACAATAACATTGTGTCAGGCTTTGTTACCCACTCCCAGGTGCCACCAGAGTCCAATGATCTTGTGAGGCGTTGGGAATCTGGCTGCTGAGTTGGGAGGACATGAGCTCCGAAGCAGAAAATGCCAGAGGGCTGGAAAGGAGTTACAACCAAAAAATATTGTAAAACAAGATATTTTATTAATCCATTGATTCCTTTTACTCTTCCACTGTAAATTATTTACCATAGTGGAAGGATAGTTTACCAATAAATAGAAACAACGATTGGTTTTATCGAGGATTAAAGAAAATTAAATGTGCTGTATAACTGAAAAGCCATATTATAACCGCAACAAGACCCTGAAGGATATGTTAGGTTCTCTTAACTTGCACATCATTAATGCCCTGATGTGTCTAACTCTTATACTAAAGAGTCTGCGTAATTATGGATCTCCAGAGCATTGATTCTAGTGAGTCTGGAGTTGGGGCATGTTTCAGCAGTTTTCTTCTCCATTCATTGCTGTTCAACCCTCACCCTTTTACTCACCTGGTGAATGGAGAATGACAACTGGCATCCATAGGGAGATGTTGAAGCACATTGGTCCTGCTCCAGGGCAACGTATGATGTGAACTGGCGTTTTCTTCAGGAACTAGCCCTTGTTCAAGGAAAAGTGATGTTCTAAATACTAGAAGGCAGATTGCTATGGGAACAACTCCAGCTACAGTCACTCCTGATCTCAGTGCTGTGAGGGTATCTCCGAAACCATAGCTAAGAGCCACGCACTTCCAGGGCAGTGAGATAGAATAGTCAGGCGCACATCCTGTCTTCAGGTGCATTTCACTGGCTGCTTTTCTTTCTCTGCTCCCCCTTTCTTCCTGACTCAGTTGGTTTCCTCCTTTTTCACCTCAGTTTCAATCCCATGACACTGTTCCTCTCCTGTGTTTCATCAGCTGCCTAGTAACCTTCTGTTCAATGATTGTCACAGCACCACAAAACATCTTCATTCCATTCCCTTCATGGACTGAAGAGAGACCCTCATCGCAGTCCTCCTCTGCACTGTTTGCAGGGGAGAGGACAAGAATCTCTCTCAAGTGCCATTAAAAATAATCACCCCATATTGACCCAGACTCATGTCCTTATGACCCATTCCCAACTGCCCCTTCCAATGGCCCAACCCCAACTGCCATGGAATCTTCTGACTCCAACATTTCCATCTCTTCACTGGCGAACGGGATGGCATCGCCTCCTGGCTACGAATTTATCTTGGTGCCATTACAAATATTCAGCTCCGCTTTCCCAATGCAGAAGCAACATGCTTTTGGTATAACTTGAGTGAAGGGGGGATTGGTATGGGGGGGGATATTTTGTTGCCCTGCGGCTGACAGGAGGGTTGGAACGACTGTCAGGACTTGTGTGGTGGGTTGTCCTTAGCCCAGTGGAGGCATGGGGGAGGTTATTGGTAGGAGTTTGCCCCAGAATTGGCATGGGGGGTAGACTGACAGGATTTGAGGTGGGGATGGCCTTTGACAGTTGGAAGGAGGGCAAAAATGGCCAAGTTAAAAGGAGTTGCCAGGATTTGGGTGGGGTTTTGTAGGGGAAAAGTGAATGTCAGGACTTTGCCCGTGTGTTTTGTGGAGTGAAGGGGAAGGGTGTCAGAATTAGTCAGGGGATTTTCCCCTATTTGGTGTGGGAATGATAATCGGGAGATGAATGAAAGTGGCTTTGCCCTTGGACTTTTGAAGAAGTGGGAATGACAGAATGTGTACGCAGGGTGGGCAATGTTGTTCTGGGATTGTCAGGATTTTGGTGGGAAATTGTCCCCTGACTGCAGGGATCAGATTTTAGGAGCAGGTAGATTAGCAAGATTTTTTGGGGGGCAGGGGGTAGGAATTGACCTCTGTTGTCTGAGGGGTGGTGTCAAGATTTGGGATTTTGCCCCTGGACTGCTGGGGAAAGGGGGGGGGATGTCAGAATTTGGGGGCGGGATTTTACCTTCTGCATTGTTGGTGAGCAGTTCTTATCATTTGAGTGGGGTCATGTCCCTGGATTCTCAGGGATGCGCTGCTCAGGATTTGAGTGTAGGTGTTGCCCCTGGATTGGGGTGAGTGAGAGAGGGAGAAAGGGTTTGCCTGTTTTGTTGAAGAGAGTCAGGTTTTGGGGTGGCTGCCTGGATAGGTTACCCAGGATTGTTGGGGAAGAAGAATCCAAGTTTTTGGGGGGTGGGGTGGGGTTGATGTGTGCACGAAGGTTTGGGCATGAGGTCACCCCAGATTATTGGAGGAGGGAGTCAGGGTTTGAGGGGGCTACCCTGATGTGTTTGTGATGTTTGGGAGGGTCAACCTGGATTATTAGCAAGGAGGTCCTGATTTTGGGGGTCTGTCTTAAAGGTGTGTGAGGTTTGGATGGAGGGGGTTGCCCTGGATTATTGGAGAGAGGGTCCTGATTTGTGGGGCTGCCCAGATGTGTGGAGAGGTTGGGTGTGAGGTTACCCCCAGATTACTGGAGGGGGGGGCTCATGATTTGGGGGTGCTGCCCAGATGTGGGCGGTTGGGTGTGAGGTTACCCCCAGATTACTGGAGGGGGGGCTCATGGTTTGGGGGTGCTGCCCATATGTGGGGGGTGAGGTTATCCCCATATTACTGGAGGGGGGTTCATGATTTGGGGGTGCTGCCCAGATATGGGGGGTGAGGTTACCCCCAGATTACTGGAGGGGGGCTCATGATTTGGGGGGGCTGCCCAGATGTGGGGGGTTGAGTGTGAGGTTACCCCCAGATTACTGGAGGGGGGCTCATGATTTGGGGGGGCTGCCCAGATGTGGGGGGTTGAGTGTGAGGTTACCCCCAGATTACTGGAGGGGGGTTCATGATTTGGGGGTGCTGCCCATATGTGGGGAGTGAGGTTACCCCCAGATTCCTGGAGGGGGGGGGGCTCATGATTTGGGGGTGGCTGACCAGCTGCGGGGGGTTGGGCGTGAGGTGACCGGGGGGGCTCATGATTTTGGGGGGCCTGCCCAGACTGGGGGGAGGCTGCCGTGTGGACTCCTTGTGGCGGTGCCCGCAGGGGCAGGGGCCGGGCGCGATCCCGGGCGGCCGCGAGCCGCTCCTGCCCCGGCAGGGGTCGCTGCAGCGGGCGGCCCAGCCCTGCGGGGCGGCGGCGGGTCGCTCCCCGCCGGCCCGTGTCCTCTCCGCGGCACGGCGGCCCTTTCACCCCGGGGAGCGGGCTATAAAGGGGGCTCCCCGGGCCCCGGGCCGCCTCTCTGCTCGCCTGGCCGCCGCGCGTGAGTCGGTGTCGGGCCCAGCCGCGCTCCCGCCGCCCCGCGGAAAAAAAAACAAAAAAACCCCAAAAAAATCGCAAAAACCCGAGGAAAAAAAAAAAACGAGCCAGCGCCGGGGCGAGAGCGGCGCCCCCCGGTCCGCGTGTCGGTCCCGTCCGTGGGTCCGCCCGGCCCCTTCGCCCCCCCCCCTCTCCGGTCCGTGGGTCTGTCCGGCTCCCCCCCCACTCTCCGGTCCGTGGGTCCGTCCGGCTCCCCCCCCACTCTCCGGTCCGTGGGTCTGTCCGGCCCCTTCGCCCCCTCTCCCCGGTCCGTGGGTCCGTCCGGCTCCCCCCCACTCTCCGGTCCGTGGGTCCGTCCGGCTCCCCCCCCCTCCGGTCCGTGGGTCCGTCCGGCTCCTTCGCCCCCCCTCTCCGGTCCGTGGGTCTGTCCGGCTCCCCCGGTCCGTGGGTCTGTCTGGCCCCTTAGCGGCCCCCCCCCGGTCCGCGTATCCGCCCGGCCCCTTCGCCCCCCTGTCCGTGGGTCCGTCCGGCTCCCCCCCCTCTCCGGTCCGTCCGGCTCCCCCGGTCCGTGGGTCCGTCCGGCTCCCCTCCCCCACTCGGTCCGTGGGTCCGTCCGGCTCCCCCCCACTCTCCGGTCCGTGGGTCTGTCCGGCCCCTTAGCCCCCCCCCTGGTCCGCGTGTCCGTCCGGGCCCTTCGCCGCCCACTCGGTCCGTGGGTCCGTCCGGCTCCCCCCCGGTCCGTGGGTCGGTCTGTCTGTCCGGGTCCCACGTTTCTCTCCCACCCGCCTATCGGGTGTGTCCGTCTCCCAGACCCGGGTCCGGCTGTCTGGCCCTTTGGCCCCTCGGTGTTTGTTCTCGGCCCCCGGACCCTTTCCCCGCCTCTGGCCCGCGGGTCCCCACCCTCGGCTGTCTGTCTGTCCGCCCGCGCCCTCTTCGCTCCACGTGGGTCTCTGCCCTTTCCCCCCCCCCCCCCCCCGGTGTGTGTCTGTCTGTCTGTCTGTGCCGTCCATCGCACCGCCTGTCCTCCCCTCGGGAAAGGAACTGCCCGTGCCGCCCTGCCTGGCTCCTCCAAACCGGTGTTTAGTGTTCTAGTCTGAGGAGCTGGGGTGTATTTTATATAAAAATAAGGACATATCCTTTTCCTTTTAAAGAAGAGGGGGGGGGACCCCTATCACTATATATTGCAAAGTTTATTTTATTTTTGTCCAAGTTTTCTATCTCAGAAAATAAAACAAAACAGTGGCCTCAGACTTTGGGTCTGAAGGATTTGGAAGAAGAAATAATAATATATTAAAAAAAAGAAATACTTCTTTTTTTTTTAATTGGCACATTTTGCTTTTGGAAACTAAGGCAAGGTGGAAAACCTCTACAGTGTGGATTTGGTTGTTGGGTGGGTGGCGGGGTTTGGACTCCTTTCTTGTGGAAGTCTTAATTTTTTTGTGTGCCTATTTCTAGGCCTTTTCTCTATCCTGCTGCTTCCCCTCTTCCTCTCTCAGGGCCTGAGATCATCAAACACACCTCTTCCACACAGTTCTGTCTCCACCCCCTCCAAATCCCCACAAGCTTCTCTTGCACTGGACCTCCAGCCTGCTGCTCTGACTTTCCAATCCCCAGAGCACACTGATCTTATTCGGACTTCCCATTGGCCTCTACTTTCTTCTGCGACTCTTCTAGTCTTTTCTCCTGCCCTGAGTGGGACCCTCCCACCCCTTGTTCCCACTTCAGCTTCCGTTAGTCCAAAATTAGTGATTTTTTTAAAAAAAATATATAATTGTAAATACCCTGTTTTAGTTTCTAAAACTTTTTTTTGTTTAAAAAAAAAACTTAAAAAACCAAATTAGTTTCTGGTGGGAGTGCGTGCTGGGTGGAAGATGAATACGGCTGCTAGTAGCTACCCAATGGCGTCATTGTATGTGGGCGACCTGCACCCTGATGTCACCGAGGCCATGTTATATGAGAAGTTCAGCCCTGCTGGGCCTGTACTCTCCATCCGAGTCTGCAGGGATATGATCACCCGTCGCTCCCTGGGATATGCCTATGTCAACTTCCAGCAGCCAGCTGATGGTAAGTTGGACATAAATGCCTGTTCTCTGAACTGTTTTGCTGTTTGTATAAGTCTCCATACAATCACCTAGCTGTGAATTACAATGGCAGGGGTGAGCAACTTCATGGCCACTCTGCTACTCCTTATGAAGTTGGAATGATATTAACCACTTCACATCTTCAGAGTCTTTTGCAATCATTAACTAATCTTCACAACACCTCTGGGAAGCAGTTAAGTAGTATTTCTGTTTGCCAAAAATCAGCTTCTATGGACTCGCTTTTTCTGACTCATTTGAGAATGAAATCTTCCTCAGCTTCCCTCCCTGAATTGTCCTGCGTTAAGCTGCGTGCCTGGGTCTTTATCCAGTCAGTCACCTTGAAGGAAGCTGAAGGCTAGTCAGACCTTCAGTCTGAATGACTGTAAAGGAGTCTTCCCACTCCCATCCTCTAAGTGAGACTTGGGCGGTGCAGTGAGCTGAGGATGGTAGTGTCTGGGGGTATATCTACACTGAGTTGTAAAACCCATGGCAGCGAGACTGAGACTGGATCCTCAGACTGGGGCTCTTGCAACAGCACTATAAACAGCAGTGTAGATGTTTGGGCTCAGGCCCTGAAGCCCACCCCCTTCCCTGTCTCTAAGACGCTGTCACGGTTTTAAAATGCAGTATAGACATACTGTGGGTAAACTGTCTGTTGGCTGATCTAGTTTGCTATTGGTTGTGAAGTTGAAATGCAGCATTTACTGATGCCTTTTCTACCCTTTTAAAAAGGAATACACGCCCAGCTCACATGACGTGCTGATGGTGCCTTGCCTGGCTTAGGCTCTGTTCAAGGAGGTATCCTTGGCCCACAGCAGCCAGAGCTTTGAGAAGGATGGGGCAGAGGAGGTCAATGTTTAGTATGTCCATACCCAGAGAAAAAGCTGGGTCAGCATTTTCTGCCCTAGTTCCCTCGGTCTTGCATTACAGACACCTAAGGGCTAAGTGTGGTCTGGTGCTGTGGCTTAGCAGCATCTTTACATAATGTAAGCCTCTAGGGTGGTGAACTTTTAACTTTCATCCAGAATTAATTTGCAACTGCACAAACTTCAGCTACATGTGAACTCTACTGTATCCTTAGATTCAGGTTTAAGAATACAGTCTTGTCGGTACACTAAGGAATACATGGTCCTTGAATCATGAGCTTTCTAATCTGTAATAAATAGAATAGTTACTACATAACAGATATATTCCTCTAAACCTATTGAGAAGCAGAGCCTATTGGGCTGAATTCTTGTCTAGAATAGTGAGGCCCTGATTTTATGCTGCCCTGGGTTTTCATCCTGTCTCCTGATACATGAGACCCCAGGGTAGCATCTTCGCCTTTTTCCCCAGTGGTGCTGATTGCTTTAAATGACTCTTCTGCTCCTACCTATTGATGTTTTACTAAAAAGCTGCCTCATAGCCCAGTTATTTTTTTCATACATGGAGCCTTTGAAGTTGCTTTATACACAGGCCAAGCAATGTACGGTGTGGTTTAAGACTTAACAGCAAGAAGGGATGGATTTGAGAGAGTCTGAGGTTGTACACATGGTTCTCTTCTTAGTCCTGTAACTTCCTGTGTTATTACCATTTATAGAACATTTTTGTGTTCACAGCACCTTGTAAACATTAACTGATCCTCATAAGCTGGGAGAGGTAGGTGTTATCTCCCCTCTCAGGGTTGGGGGAAAAGCGGGCAGTGGAAACAAGGCCAAGTGAGAGTCAGATTTGATGAACAGAGACATAGTCTGAGTATTCATTAGAAGAAAGAAAGAGATGCAGGAAAATGTAGCTATGTAAACTTTTTCTCACTTTAGCTTTTATAAAGCTGAGAAGGGGATAGAGCAGAGGACAATTTTAAAGCGGCCCTTGAGTACTATGAAAGTAGACATGAAACTATAAGGGGCAAAGTGTTGCTTTTTTAGAGCGTATATGAGTGATTAGTTATGCGTTCTCTTTGATCTATTAAAAAAAATGCCCTGTCATGCATAAAAAGTAGAAGACAGGTGGCTTTCCAATATACTTTAAGATCACTTTTCACTGCAATAAATAGGCAGGTATTTGAGGGTGGGGTTGCTTCATACTTGGCTCCCAGTGAGGCAGCAGGCATTCTAGAAAGTCTCTGCTGAAGTAATACTCTGGCACAGTAGAAGGTGTCTAGTTACTTCTAGGTTAAGGAGGCCAAATGACTAAAACATGGGAAGCCTAGTCACTGAGAAATGTATTGGAAGGAGAAACCCCCAAATCCCCATTGTTTCATGAAAAGGATCTCTTCTGAAGAGCTTTAAATTTCTGCTACTTGGTGATCCCCACTACACATGCTGTTTGGCTGCATGAGCAAGAGACAGCTACTCCATGAAACAGAATATTGTCACATACTTTGGAAAGACAAGGCCATTGGTGGCACATCACGATCTCTTTGTAACCAAGACTTGTCATGGAAGAGCAGAAAAAAAGTTCTTGTTTTCCCCTTTAAAGATAGCACCCACCTCACACTGCATGAAAGGACAAATTGGTGTCAGCACAGAGAAGGAAGGATGCTCATGTAGTACTGGCCACTTTGTTGCCGTAAGCGATCTCTGTTACGGTTTGAATATTATTGTAAGATGTTCCAGAGTAGCATTTTAGCACAAGGTAAAAGTATTTCACCAGAGTTAGAGGGAGAACAGACTGCTTGTTTAGAAGTTGTATTCAAAGTACTTGCAGATGTTTTTTCAATGCATATGAAATAGTAACAAATAATTGAGGAAAGAATCTATAATAGTCCACAGTACCTTCCATTCAAGGATCAAAGTGCTTTACAGATACAGATCAATCATGCCTCTACCTCTCTGTGAGGAAAGTATTCTCATTTTGCAGGTCCAGAAGCTATGGCTCAGAAGTTGACTTGCCCAAGGTCATGTGGCAAGTCTTTATCAGAACAAGGAATCTGAGTCAGAACTCACTCCTGTGTGGTAATCACTAGCCCATGCTTCCTATACCCAGGACACTTGCATCTCAAGTGCAGACCTTCTGCTTTTTTACAGACTTTTTTGTTAGCTAGTTACATGGTACCAGGCAGTGGAATAGTGATCTTCTGGGTGGGCACTGTGTTGGCTGGGCAACATCAAAGATCTGCCTGTTGGAGAAGGGTTGTTCTTGGGGAAAGAGTAATACTGCCTTAGATTACACATCTCTATGGCATAGTAATGGGTGACTGTCGAATCCTGAGCATGTTGTACTGTGGTAGGTAGACTGACCAAGAGAATGCTCCAGTATTCTGGCTGGTGGTTAGGTTGGTTATATAACCATGGCCTTTCACTTGGTTCTTTTTCTGACTAAAACACTGAAGAAAATTCTTTCAGCTTCATAATTAGAAGAGGAATTGAATGTGTCATGTGTGTTTAGCTGTAGTTCAGCTTTCATAGTCTGTCATGGCCAGGGGCATTTTTTGTTTGTTTTAAAAACACATTAATAATTCAACAGACAAACTTTCATATGGACTTGTGTGTATAGCTAAGTTGTTACAGAAGTCCATGGGAAGAGAAATCATCCCCCCCAAAGAATCTTAACGAAAAGTCAACAGATGGAATGCAGTGTGACCAGTCTGTTGACTTTTGGTTCTTATTGCTGAGACAGTGAGTGTATTTCCAGAAATCTCTGAAGGGAGGCTTTTCCAGAACTGTACAATGTGATCGGCTTGCAAAAGGTTCCAGGATATTAGGGAGTCAAGGTGGGTGAGGTAATATATTTTATTGCAAGTTGGTGCAATAAAAGCTATTACCTCACCTACTTTGTCTCTCTAATAAGAATGTAGGTACTCCACCTCCCTGACATGCTGTCTACGCTGGGAATTAGGTTGGTATAATTGTGTCACTCAGGGGTGTGGACTTCCACACCTCTGAGCAACGCAGTAATACCAATATAAGGCTATATCTACACTAGGCAGCTTTTAGCGACATGGCTGTGTTGATACAGCCGTGCTGCTAAAAGTCGTGCAGTGTAGCCGCTGTTTGTCGGCTCTCCTGCCGACAAGAAACTTCCACCCCCCACGAGCGGCCTTTGTGTTGTCGGCAGGAGCTCTTGCTGTTGACACTGGCACTTGTCGCGGCAAAACTTTTGTCTTTCAGGGGGTGGGGGTTTAACATCTCTGAAAGACAAAAGCTTTGTCATTCAATTGCCAGCGTAGACATAGCCTAACTTTGTAGTGTAGACCAGGGCTAAGAAAGCCCGGGGAAGTTTGTATGCAAAGGACTTCTTACCTCATTCAATGTCCTCCTCTAACTGAGCCCCACCACCACTTGTCATGGGCCCCATGAATTATTCATGTCCAATTATTCCTTCTCCTTCAGTGTCCCTGACAATACCCAACATTTTGTCTACAAAGAAATTCTTTTGCAAGCCTCCCCCATTAGGATGACCCAAACTGTATATGAAATCTTTCTTCAAGGACATTAAATGAAGAATCAATTCATTGACTTTCCAGAGTTTAACATATGAGCTGTGATCAAGGAACATACAGAAAAGCAGAGAGAATGAGCCTAACCAGTCTTAAACTCACCAATGGTAAATAAATCAGAGTGGTTAAACTCTGGCTCTCTCTTTTTTTTTTTTAAGACATAGTGGTAATGAAGAGGGACAAAAGGTCCCTGGGGCAGCTATCCTTACAGAGTAAAACTCTAGTACTGGCTTTCTGATGGCTGAAACTTTGCATTGTAGTTACCTGCCTTTATGGGCCTTCATTATGGTGGCTAACTCCAGCATTGTTTCAGTACTTGAGCAGAGAGCGGGGAAGGGGGGCATTACTATGAAGTCTCCGGCAGGGAGTGTCTCAGTCGTTTTCACTAGGAACAGGCATGAAACAGAAGAGAGTGGTGGGTTAAGCGGTTAGAAAAGGGAGTGTGTACTGCAGCACTGTGTCAGCTGCAGCTGATTCTGCTGGAAGGATGCCAGGAATCAGTAGGAGAGAAACAGACACAGGGATTGAAATGGCTGAAGCTTTGGCCTAAATAGAAGTAAATGTGGAAGTGTTTTTCTAGATCAGGGAAATGAATCAGAGGTAGGGTTTCTGGCAAATTCAAGCCACTCATGCCCATTCACTAAAATGGTGTGACTGTGCCTTGTCATATCCACGGATGGAGATGTAAACTTCCCTAAAGCACCGGGAGAATCTATTTTGGACCCTCACTGTAATGCTTACAATGGGTCTTTAAGCCGACTTCAAGCCGCAGACAGCGATACTGTGGCCTAATCTATTAACAGAGACAGCAGCACAATAAGTTCTGCTCCTAGCTACTAACAGTAGAAGAGCTGAAATAATGCAAGTAGGGTCCTAACTAGTCTGTGGCTCAATAATTGCCGTAGAGTTTCAGAATTCATTCTGATTGCATGTCTTTGCTTCAAACTGCTTGTCACCTTTCAACAAAAACCCTGTTTCAACTACAAATGGTATATACCATTAGTTTGTGTCCTTGCCAACACATGCCTCTGGAGGACCTCTCCCTGCTATAAATAAATGCTGGCAAATTCAACAAGCTGGACTGAGTTGCCTTTTGAAGTGCCCACTGGAAATGGACTGTGGTAAACTCCACATTGCCGAAAGAATGGCGTTGATTCAGACTGTAGCAGTTGAGGAATAAATTGAGGACACCAGTTGGTTCAATTTAACCCTTTTGACTAAACAAAGTTAGCCGAGCCCCTAAGGCAAAGGTATTTTTCTCTCTTATACAGTTTTACATGTTCCCTTTCCTTTGCAAGCGTGTAGTTCAGGAACAAGTGAGAGGGGAGTTTCAGCTGTGTGAGGAGAATGGGAGCCTGTGACATCATGCAAATAGAAAAGCCATTTCTGAGCAGATGGAAACTTCTCATTTAAGAAACATTTCTACAAATAGGAATTCAAACAGACTAATATTTCAAGGGGGTCTTGGTCACTTTTATTGCAAATTTTGTGGTGGTTGAGCTCCATGCAGACAAGAAGATAATCCATGAGATAATTTGTTGTATAGAAAATGTTGGATTCTCTAGATTCTCCTTCATCTGCAGCTAGAGATCAGTAAGCGGCATGTGTAGCCAGCAGACAATTAAAATCACATTTCTCTTGAATTTGCTGCTGCTACGGTTTAGCCAACAATTTTCACTTCTTTGAGGCCCTGAATCTAAATATGGAAAATCATCCATCAGAAAAAAACATGGAACCTCAAATCCAGTTCAGAGTTTTTTACTCTAGCATGTGGGTGAAGGTGGGCTGAGAGGAAGCCAAACAAACCTGGGAAAGTAGGTTTCTTATCTCATGAGTATTCTTTGATTTAATGCAGGTCCATTGTCTTTTTTCCCCCTGCCTCATACTGGGAATTAGTGTCCTCTTTCTCTTCCCCTGCATACTGTGGGAGTATTTTCTGGCATAGAAGTGTGTCCTGAGCATCTTAATTTTATGAACAAGATCCTGATGTGCATATGTAATGGTCCTTTTAATACACCAGTGGATAACAGAAATAGAATCTCGTAGGGGGGTTACAGTGGGTTAAAAGTCAATCTACACTGCTGAGGTTTTAGAATTTAGATGGATACGCTTCTCTGTTTACAATATGCAGATTTATTTCTGATTTTTCTTATCCCTCTCTGATGCGATCTTTAGAATGGGTTGCTAAAGCAACATTTTTGCCCCATAGGCTACGTGGGCGTCTCAAACTTCCTTCCCAGCATATTACACATGTTTATGTACCTCTCCCTGTCCCTGCACCAACAAGAAGAACAATCCCTCTTCTCTTAGGCCTCGTTTACCCATAACAGGGTTTGCCAGCATAGATATACTGGTAGAACTATACCAGGAAATCCCCTTGTGAAAATACAGCTTCAACTGGCAAAGGAATTCTTTCTGGTAAAGCTTAAACTAGTTCCCCAAACAGAATAAACAATGCTAGCAAAAGGACTTTTTTGCTGGTATAACTGCAGCTACACTGGTATAGCAATGTTGGTTAGGGGTATGATTTTTTTGCAACATTTTTAAGTTGGCAGAAGTCCTAGTGTAGACTGTTATACTGGCAAAGTGCTTTTGTGGTAGGGTTTATTTCTTTGGGGGAGCTGGTATAAGCCATGCTGGCAGAAGCACTCTCAATGGTGTAAGCTGTGCCTTCGTATAGCTATACTGGCAAATCATTTCTAGTGTAAGCTAGGCCTTACAAGGCATTAGGAGGGTTTTGTGCAGAGTATTGAATATTAGGGCTGTCAAGCGATTAAAAAAATTAACTGTGCGATTAAGCAGACTGTTAATAATGGAATACCATTTAATTAAATATTTTAGATGTTTTCTACATTTTCAAATATATTGATTTCAATTACAACGAAACACAAAGTATGCACTTTATGTTTATTTTTTATTACAAGTATTTGCACTGTAAAAAACAAAAGAAATAGTATTTTTCAGTTCACCTAACACAAGTACTGTAGTGCAATCTCTTTATCGTGAAAGTAGAACTTACAAATGTAGAATTATGTTCAAAATAACTGCATTCAAAAATAAAACAATGTAAAACTTTAGAGCCTATGAATCTACTCAGTCCTATTTCTTGTTCAGCCAATTGCTCAAACAAGTTTGTTTACATTTGCAGGAGATAATGCTGCCGGCTTCTTGTTCACAATGTCACCTGAAAGTGAGAACAGGCATTTGCAAAGCACTGTTGCAGCCAGAGTTGCAAGATACTTTACATGCCAGATGAGCTAAAGATTCATATGTCTCTTCATCCACCATTCCAGGGGACATGCATCCATGCTGATGACAGGTTCTGCTCGATAACAATCCAAAGCCGTGCAGACCGACACATGTTCATTTTAATAATCTGAGTCAGATGCCACCGGCAGAAGGCTGATTTTCTTTTTTGGTGGTTCGGGTTCTGTAGTTTCCGCATCGGAGTGTTGCTCTTTTAAGGCTTCTGAAAGGATGCTCCACACCTTGACCCTCTCAGATTTTGGAAGGCACTTCAGATTCTTAAACCTTGGCTCCGGTGCTGTAGCTATCTTTAGAAATCTCACACTGATACCCTCTTTGCTTTCTGTCAAATCTGCAGTGAAAGTGTTCTTAAAGTGAACAACATGCGCTGAGTCATCATCCAAGACTACTATAACATGAAATATATAGCAGAATTCGGGTAAAACAGAGCTGGAGACATACAGTTCTCCCCCAAGGAGTTCAGTCACAAATTTTAATTAATGCATTATTTTTTTAACAAGCGTCATCAGCATGGAAGCATGTCCTCTGGAATGGTGGCTGAAGCATGAAGGGGTATACAAATGTTTAGCATATCTGGAACGTAAATACCATGCGAATGCCTGTTTTCACTTTCTGGTGATATTGTAAATAAGATGTGGGCAGCATTATCTTGCATAAATGTAAACAAACTTGTTTGTCTTATCAGTTGGCTGAACAAGAAGTAGGACTTAGTGGACATGGAGGCTCTAAAGTTTGCATTGTTTTAGTTTTGAGTGCAGTTATGTAACCAAAAAAAATCTACATTTGTAAGTTGCATTTTCACGATAAAGAGGTTGCACTATAGTACTTGTATGAGGTGAATTGAAAAATGCTATTTCTTTTGTTTATCATTTTTACAGAGCAAATATTTGTAATCAAAAATAATAATATAAAGTGAGCAGTGTACACTTTGTATTCTGTGTTGTAACTGAAATCAATATATTTGTAAATGTAGGAAAAGATCCAAAAATATTTAATACATTTCAATTGGTGTTCTGTTTAACAGTGTAATTAAAACTGATGAATCGCAATTCATATTTTTGAGTTAATCATGTGAGTTAACTGCGATTAATCAACAGCCCTACTGAATATGTATAAATATTAAAGATGCATCATCCTGTCTGTCCACTTGTTCCCTACCACCATGCCTTCCCTCTCCCCCAGGAAAACAACTTCTCCCATCTGTCTCCATGTAGAAGAAAAAGACCTTCCTGATTCACTACGTCCTCACCCCTCCTTGTATTCATGACATGTTTCACCCCAGATATCAAAGCACTTTACAAAAGTGGGTAAATACCTGCATTTTGCGTAGAGAGACGCTAAGGCTCACAATTATTCAGTGAGTTAGTGGAAGAACAGTGGCCATGTCTAGACTAGGAAAACAGGCCTTTATTTTCAACCAAGTTAGCTCAAACTTGATTGACAAAAGAATTTTGTTTTTCCTAGGTGAGACAAGGCCAAGGTGTCTTGATTCCCAGTCCTGTCTTCCGATTGCTAAACCATGCTATCACTCTTGTGAAAAATAATCTATACTAAACCCCTTGTAATGTAGTCTTGTAAACATGTCTAATGACCTAGCTGCAAAGACGTCAATTTAAAATAGGCAATGGAGTCTCTCTTTTTTTAAAATTTTTAAATGTCTAATCTTACAATAAAGGTGAGTTAGCTAATGGAATTACTGGCCAAAGGATGTCACCTAGGCCTTGTCCCTTAAGTGTTCAGGAGGAGACGACATAAACTGAAAGTGATTCAAAGAAAGTTGTAGGACTAATGCAGCAGTGACCTTTCTCCTTTGTCATGCTGCAGAAGCTTGTTCTTCCTGACTTTCTTCTCTTCACAGCTGAGCGTGCTCTAGACACCATGAACTTTGATGTGATCAAAGGCAAACCCATCCGCATTATGTGGTCTCAGCGGGACCCCTCTCTGAGGAAGTCAGGGGTTGGGAATGTCTTCATCAAGAATCTGGACAAATCCATAGACAACAAGGCACTTTATGACACATTCTCAGCATTTGGGAATATCTTGTCCTGCAAGGTGAGACTTGGTACCTTCCCTGAATCATAGAATCATAGAATATCAGGGTTGGAAGGGACCCCAGAAGGTCATCTAGTCCAACCCCCTGCTCAAAGCAGGACCAATTCCCAGTTAAATCATCCCAGCCAGGGCTTTGTCAAGCCTGACCTTAAAAACCTCTAAGGAAGGAGATTCTACCACCTCCCTAGGTAACGCATTCCAGTGTTTCACCACCCTCTTAGTGAAAAAGTTTTTCCTAATATCCAATCTAAACCTCCCCCACTGCAACACCCATCTTTGTCTCAGAATCCACCTTCTATCGCCCTTACTTGACCCAACTAAACACACACAACAAGGGATGGAAAGCGGGGATGTCCACCATGCTTGGGCAAGGGAATCTCCAAAAGCAGAACAGAGAAGGACATCACTGAGCAGAAGAGGGAGGATCATTAAAATTAGATTTGATCTTGATCGTCAAGGCACAAAGCTGTTCACAGCTTTGAAAGCCTCTTCTTAAAATGCCTTGCCAACTCCGTCCCTTGGCATGACTTGTTTTCCCTTGTTGACATGCCACTTGTGCAAACACAACAAATGGAAAAGCTTCTGTTCTCTGCAGTTGAAGATACTAGCAAAAGCACAAGTTCCAGGCTGTGAAAGGGTGGGTTAATGTTTGGGTTGTAGCTGGCATATGATTTAAATCTGGGATTCTGGCTGTTGTATGTAGTACATCAGCAATACTAGGTCCGGGTTATCCTTGTAGAGAGCACTTCATTCACAGATGTGAATGCTTCACAAGAGGGAATACGTATCAGCCTTCCTTTACAGAACAAAAAGCTGAGGAAGGAAGATGAAGTACCCTTGCTCAAAGTCACATAACAGCTAAGTGGCACATTGTGGACCAGAACCCAAGTCTCTTGACTCCTAGCCTAACTTCCTATCCACAGGACCATGCTTCTCTTCAGTATTTAGTCTTCGTTATTTATTTGTATCGTGCCAAGGAGCCCTAGTCAAGAACCAGGACCCCATTTTCTTATTCATACCTTCTGTGTAAATCGAGGGAAACAGAGGACGTCTCTGCTGTTATCCTGTAACTAATATGGTCTGTCTTAATGCAGAGCTGATGGTCTGATCTGTTCCATCACTTGTAGGTGGTGTGTGATGAGAATGGCTCTAAGGGCTACGCATTTGTGCACTTTGAGACCCAGGATGCTGCAGACAGAGCCATCGAGAAGATGAATGGCATGCTGCTAAACGACCGCAAAGTGTGAGTGTCACAGCCAGAAGCAGCAACGATCGCATGAACCATGATGCATCTCGGTATTAACAGGGGACACACAAGGCTACTGGTTCTCCTGGCCCAAGCCTTGGCCTGCTACCTCTCCACTACAGGGCTGGTGAGTTTCCCTGCCCAAGCCATAGCCTGTTACCTCTCCCTTACAGGGCTGGTGGATCTCCCTGGCCAAGCCTTGACCTGCTACCTCTCCACTAATGGGCCGGGTGGGTATCCTTGCCCTACAGTCTCCACTGCAGAGCTGGGTGGGCACCTTTGGCCTGCCGCCTCTCCACCATAGGACAGTTGATTCTTCTGCTTGATCTCTGGGCTGCTACATCTTCCCCCAGCTCCTAGCAGACACTCATTTTTAGCCCACTGCAAATCACACATCCACCCTTGAAAATGAGTTTTTCTCACCAAGACTCCCGCTTTTTCTTTTCAGATTTGTTGGGAGATTCAAGTCACGTAAGGAGCGGGAGGCTGAGCTGGGAGCCAAAGCAAAGGAGTTCACCAATGTTTATATTAAAAATTTTGGGGATGACATGGATGATGAGAGACTAAAGGAGCTCTTCAGCAAATACGGTAAATACGCTCTTGCTGCAGCGGCAAACCTTGTACCCCCATCGTAATTCTCGGGGGCACTGCCAACCGCGGTGCTACTTCTGAGTCGCTCTGAGGGCAGAGAAGCAGGATAATCCCGAGAGAGTGGGCAGCTGTCAGGCAGGAGGCAGAGGCTGGGACACAGTGAATGACAGAAGGCCGGGCGCTATATGCGGCTTTAGTTTTGATTTTGAAAAGCTCTCCTGGAAACGTAGTGTAGCTAATGCCCTGCTAACTCTGTCCCTTGGCAACAGGCAAGACACTGAGTGTTAAGGTGATGACAGATCCCACTGGAAAGTCCAAAGGCTTTGGGTTTGTGAGCTTCGAAAAACATGAAGATGCCAACAAGGTACGAAACTGCTTTCATTCTAGTCAGGTGTTTATATGGAAATAAGCATGGGAAGCCATCATCTAGAGTAGGGATGGAGAACACTGGTCCTCAGAAAAGCTTAGAGCTGAAAGTGTCCAGAGTTGGGTTGAACAGCTTCTGCACTTCACCAAGTTGGAAATTCAAGGTTAAAGCCCACATTCCCCCCAGACTACTAGATCTGCACAGTATCCTGTTGGATCAATAGCAGGAATTTTATCTAATCAGGGACCATTACACCAGGAGACAAAGTGCGGGGAAGTTGGGGAGGTGTCTGGAGCTGGCATGATGCTCAGAAATGCTCTTTCCTCAGAGTAGGTCTTACAAGATTTGGCCCTGTAGTCAAGGGTTGAATAATTGTCTGTAAGTTCACATATCTCTGCTGTGAGTCCAGAATTTAGAGTGAGCTGTGTGAGGATGGTTCCTGCTGACAACTTCAGTTTGTATTTTACCAAGCCTTTATTTAGATGCAACACAAATGTAATGTTACAGGAGAGGGGGATGGATTGTTGGCACTCAAACTGGTAGTAATAGGAGTAGCTGCCACTTTGTTTCACTATTTGACAGGAATTTTCTGTTTGAACCCCTGTCCAGGCAGTGGAAGAAATGAATGGAAAGGATATTAATGGAAAAATGGTATTTGTAGGCCGGGCACAGAAGAAAGTAGAGCGCCAGGCAGAGCTGAAACGGAAGTTTGAGCAGCTGAAACAAGAGAGAATCAGCCGGTACCAGGTAAGAGAGTGTGTGCGCCGGTTCTGGATGCAGGGACCCATCTTCAGGCAGAAGTGTACTGGTGGACTTAAAGGGAACATGCCTATGCTTATTCAATTGTCATCTTGCAATACTGACCTCTAGAGGTAAAGGCAATCACCTAGTATTGGCAGAGGGAACTCCAAGGGTCAGAGCTATGGCAACAGATTGAAATTTGTAGTGGGATGTGAGAATAAAGTCTGGGTTTTGTAAGGACTATCAACATAAAGTCTCATGCATGTAGTCTCCTTGTAATGATGAAGACTGACACCTTACATGGATGACAAAAGGTAGCAGAGATCAGGCCACCTTCTGTGGTTGTGGTTTATGGTAAAGCTAGGTCAGGCTATAGTTTGCATCTAAATCTTTCCTGCTCCTTGCAGTGCAGTACAGGACTGGGGACACATGATGCTACAGCAAAGCAGAGGAAATCCAGACAGGCTCCTTTCCATTTGCTCTGGGACTTGTCTCTGCAACTCTGCAACATTTCATGCCCATAGTTATTAGGGGAGAGAGCTCTGGGTTTGGATCATTTCCACAGCTTAATGGGTTTGGCAGCTCGATGTGGTTGCTCAATATTCCCTAAATATGCAATTTCTTCATTGGTATGGCTGCCTTCCATATTGTTAGCCTCATGTATTAGTATTCTCTCTTTTAGGGCGTTAATCTGTACATTAAGAACCTAGATGACACTATTGATGATGAAAAACTGAGGAAGGAGTTTTCGCCTTTTGGGTCTATTACAAGTGCGAAGGTATTGTCAGGGTTTATAGATTCTTAGATTTCAAGGCCGTTATCTAATCTGGGCCTGGGGCTGAGGGTGATTCTTAGATCTGTGGTTCTCTTAAGCACTGAAAACATTTTGACCAGTCAAGATGTGGATTTCAGTGGGACTAAAATGTGTTTTAACTTGAGAATTGTATTGAATGCTTGCTTCATCCCTGAGGAGGTGGGAAATGGCAAACTCGCTTGTGTTTCAAGTGACTCCTGACCTATATGAGATGCCCAGGAATGCAGTGTTGAGTCATGCAGTTTAAAAGGTGCACCTGAATCTTTCCCATTCCTTGCAGTACAGTGTGGGCCTGGGGACACACGGTGCTAACAGCAAAGCAGAGTAAATCCAGACAGGTGGTTTTCCTCCCTCATTGAGGGCTTGTCTCTACAACTCTGCAACATTCCTCCTCTGACCGCAGGTTGTGGAGATTCACTAGGGTAAAACATACAGCTTCTCTTTATTGGCAGGGAATAGGAAGGAAGTAGAGGTTTCATTGAAAGTAGCAATAATTGACGCATTACTGGCTGACCCACTCCCTATAGACAGCAGTCCCTTCCTGTGTGATACACATGAAAGATCCCTGAGTACTTGAGTCCCCTGAATTTGACTAGATTGCTATGACTCTAGCCAAGCCCTCATGACATGGACCTGCCTTCACAATGCTGCCCCTCTGTCAATCCTCGTTTTAGGTGATGCTGGAGGATGGACGAAGCAAAGGGTTTGGCTTCGTCTGCTTTTCCTCTCCAGAAGAAGCTACCAAAGCTGTGACTGAGATGAATGGCCGTATTGTGGGCTCCAAGCCATTGTATGTTGCGCTGGCGCAGAGGAAAGAGGAGCGAAAGGCCCACCTCACTAATCAGTATATGCAGCGTATTGCTGGAATGAGAGCCCTGCCTGCCAACACAATCATTAACCAGTTCCAGCCAGCTGCTGGGGGGTACTTCATGCCTGCTGTGCCCCAGGTAAGCCCAGCTGAGTAAGTCAGTGTGGCTTTACTACCAGTATCACCTGGCTTGGATCTCTGACACTGCAGCTGCAAGGACTCCATTGAGTCTTTCTGCTGTGCCTTTCGCCAGGCTGCAGCTCCTAATGTTAGGTACCAAGTCCATGGGATTCGTTCTGTGGCTTCCCAGCTGCCTGCTATTGTCATGTGACTCTGGGGCACAGAGCACTGAGCTCAGGGTATCAAAACCAGTTGTAAACAACGTTTTACATCACTGGCTTAGATATGGCTCCTTCATTGTCTGTTTTTGTCCTCCTTTCAGGCTCAGAGCAGACCAACTTACTATGCACCCAATCAGATGACGCAGATGAGACCTAACCCACGCTGGCAGCAAGGGGGGAGACCTCAAGGTGAGTGTGCTGGAAACAGAGCTGTGGCTTTAAGACACCTGTTTGTCTTACTCTCTGATTATCCTCCACACTACCTGTTGATCCTGTGTCTGATGCTCTTGTGTGCCACTAGACGTTGGAAGAAAAGTGTAATTGTTCCCCTGCAAAGAACAGACTAGACGTCATTCTTGGTCATAGCTGGGCTGCCAGGTGGCGAGGGACACCCACTCGTGCTGGTGACGGAAATCCCTGCTAGGCAATATCCACACACCTGATTACATCTGTTGTCAATCTGGGCTCTGCCATGCCACTCCCTGAGAAATACCATGTGTCTTACCAGGGCATACTCTGTAATCTCCTGTGTGTTCATACAAGTGTAGCCTGCTGGGGTTTCTAGAGCCACAATTCCCCCTCTCTTTCCAAAGTGGGCAAGGATGACAGCAACAACGAAGACTTCTCCATTGAATCCCCTTCCTTGACTCCCTCGTTCAAGACATGCGTGCACACGTCTCCCAGCTGGTGGGCCGGGAATTGCTAATCATTTTGTATTTTGAGAATTTCCTCTCACTGCCCTTCTCTCAGGATTCCAAGGAATGCCGAATGCCATGCGCCAGTCCGGACCGCGCCCAGCACTGCGCCATCTGGCGCCTACTGGCAATGCTCAGGCCTCTCGTGGCCTTCCTGCTGCCCAGAGAGTTGGTAAGCAGTCCAGCTCTCACTTTCTTCTCCAAGTCTGAGTGGAGAAGCAGGAGCTGCAGAGTCTCTCGTGTTTCTGAAGACTGACGCAGGATGTGGATGGCAAGAGGCAGCATGGAGCACACAGTTGAACTAGGTCCCCACATTAGGGTGGCATAAGTTAGGATAAAAAGAGCACCTCAATCTTTCCCATTCCTCGCGGTGCAGTGCCGGTCTGGGGACAGTTGGTGCTATAACACAGCAGAGGAAATCCAGACAGGTTGCTTTGCACTTTAATTGGGACTTGTCTCTACAACTCTGCAACACTTACTACCCTCTGTATGATTATGGAGGTTTCTCCAGAGTTAGAGGTCCAGCTCACTCTGTTGGAAGGGATGTAAGTAGAAAATAGTGTCACAAGCAGCATCTATCACTGGTTTAGGGTGCTGGAGAAAAGCCCCTTCCTAAGGTGGCCCAGTGCTTTCTGGGGTATAACTCTAGAGAGGTGATGATGGCTCTCTTCCACTGTAGTACAAAAGGAACTAATCTCTGACTGGGGCCCCGGGTTAGAAGCTGCAGGATGAAACACACGCAGCAGGATAATTAACCTCTTCCCCACCTGTGTCTAACACGGCAAACTGAATATTACACAGCTCGGAATAATTTGGCAGGTAAGGAGCCTGCTCAGCCGCTGGTTCTGTTGTGTTAGTGCAGCGCCTCACAAAATTTTAGTTCCAAGTGTGTGTATTACGAGGATGCACTGTGCAAAACAGGGCTGGGTCCAGCATGATCCAGGACTGAGCTCTAGCTTGGTACCACTGCCTCCTAGTCAATGAAGAAGACAGGTTCTGCACCAGTGTTTGGCTCCGCATTGAATGAACTCTGCTGCTGGAAGGTGGTGGTGCTTAGCTGTGGTTGTTCACAAATTCCACGCTGTTAGCATCAAGCTAGAAGCACAGTGGGCTTTAGACTTGTGTGCCACTCTTCTGTGCACGTGTATCATCTGGTATCCTATTCTTCCTTTGCAGGCGTCGCCACTGCAGCTCAGAATTTAGCTCCTCGTCCGCCTGTAACCGCCCCGGCTCCCAGAGCAGTTCCCCCTTATAAATATGCCTCAACTGTCCGCAGCCCACACCCAGCAGTACAGCCTTTGCAGGTAATACGAGGGACTGTCTTGCAGTTAGCAATGGTAAAGTTAGACCGTAGTAGCTACAGGAGCAGCTTTTACAGCTAAACTTGACTGTAAAGTGGATTTTTTTTCTAGAAAGGCCAGATTACTTTGATAACAGAGATGGCAGAATTTGGGAAGCTGGCTGTACTCCGCCATGTACTCAGCTCTGCTTGTACAGCTCAAGCCAATCATCTTTAGCCTGGCAGGCCCTTTATTTGTTCTTTTTTTTTCCAGGGATGCTCTTGGGTCCTTGCCCCCAACTTTTGTCTCTGGCCTCAACTGCACCTCAGTGTCTCTTAGCCAGGCTGGGTAGCGTACAGCCTTTGTCGAGGGATCCTTGAAGATGCAGCTAGACCCCTCTACAGAGGTCACCAGGCACATCTCTGCATTGTTGAACAGATTGTGAACTAAGTGCACCCTGTCAGTCCTGCACTGAACCAGTCTTGTCCACAGGCCTTTCCAGCTGCACAGGCTCTGCCATGGACTTGTGTGTCCTTAGGAAGGACCTATGTATTCTCTTGCTGACTCTAAACAAAAAACCCAACCCTCCTCTTCTACACGTCACTACTGAATTCTCCTGTTGCTTCTTACAGGCACCTCAGCCTGCAGTACACGTACAGGGACAGGAGCCTTTAACTGCTTCCATGCTAGCTGCTGCCCCTCCCCAGGAGCAGAAACAGATGCTGGGTAAGTGACACTATAGTTCTTGAGGAAGAAAGGCCTCCACCGCTGTAAGGAAGCTAAACACATTCCTTGTGAGCATATTCTAATTCAGGACACTTCACGGGAGTTGGAAAGCATCAGTCTTTCACAAACAAGGACACTCCAGCCAGTTTTGTGAGAGCAACTGGACACTTCTGTAGCTAAATCCCTTCTGTAACGTGTGTACAGATAATGGTTAAAAGTGCAGGGGGTGTAACATTCATTTCATTGGAACCACCGCTTCCGATTCCAGTAGCATTGGCTCAGCCCTGTAGAACTGCATTCAGTTTGTTTACATGGAGATCTTTCCAGTGTCTTGTCTGCTCTACATGGACGTTAAAGTTCCTTTGGCATTTCTGGGCCAAAATTTTCCACAGCCTTCACTGCTGTCTACCTGGTGGCTGCCCTTCTCTCTGAATTTGGCAGCATCCCACAGTGATACTCTGTGCATATACTTGGTAAAGTTTTTGAGATGAGGTGCTACAGAAATGGAAAGTTAATGATCTGGATTTACCTTCCCTCTTTGTCATAATTGCTGCAAAGCCCCTCAGAGCACTCTACAAAGACCATCTGTTTGACCTTTGCTTTCCTAGGAGAACGTTTATTCCCCCTGATCCAAGCTATGCACCCCAGCCTTGCGGGGAAGATCACAGGAATGCTACTAGAGATTGACAATTCAGAGCTACTGCACATGCTGGAGTCTCCAGAATCCCTCCGGTCAAAGGTAAATTCCCAGGCCCTTCCTGGCAGGCTTGGCTGGAGAGTGATAATGGATCTTATTTGATCATTTGTCTACCCCAGGTGGAGGAGGCTGTTGCAGTGTTGCAGGCTCATCAAGCCAAGAAAGAAGCTGCCCAGAAGGTGGGCGTGGTTGCTGCTACCTCTTAAACCAGGAAGACTGGTGAGTGCATACCTGCTCTCCTCTTCAATCCGAAGCTTTCAGTATCAGAGTTACTAGAATATTGTTTGTAGGGAGTGCAGCCTGCCAAGAAGTGGGGTCAGGGCTCCAGCACAATGGCAGCAGAATTTCAGTCCACTCCTTGTAGATCAGTGCAGTTTTGCATACAGAAATTCCTGAGGATAGAAGCTTCAGAACTTCTCTTTTAGAGATCCAGTCACATTTAATCTTCAAACAGGTTTCTTGAGTTCCTGAAGTATCTCCAGCAGCTAGTGTGTCAGGGAAGGATAAAATGAGATTTGTGAAGACCATTAAATTATTAACCCATGTCAAAGAATAGAATCCATCAGAATAAGAGCAAAGCCACAAGACATTTCAGTCATTTTTGGGCAGGGCAAAATGGAGACATATCACACCTAAATGCCCAGGTTTATCCAAGTTGACAAGTACCTTTAATTAAAATTACCTACTGTGTCTTTAATTCACGGTTGCCAGTGATTCTTGTCAATTAGCTGCTAAGTAAGGCGTTTAGTTTCTCTGAATGCCCCTGTGGATGGGTGGCTTAAACTCCATCTAGATTTACACATGCCTTTCCATAGCAGATTCCCCTCATAAATTCCCTAATGTGGATTAGTCTGGAATTACTGTGGTCCAATAAAAGATATTACCTCACCTACATTGTGTGTGTCATATCCTGGGACCAACTCGGCTATGACACTGACCATTAAGGCACTTTATCCTGTCAACTCCCTCGTATATCACCACTTCTGGCACTAAAGATTTATAGGAAATCTCTTTCGGGAGGCACTGTTGCTTTAAAATGACAACAGCCAATCTGGCAATTCGTTATAAAGGACAAATGTAGTAGTAGTATGCAGATTAGATAGTAAATTTGCCCCTTAGGCTTTTTAATGGGTTGGTAATTTTGGATATTGGCACGCTGGGCTGGATTGAGCTATGTTCCCTGTAGACAGTTTAGTATTTTCTTAACCTTTTTTTCCCTCCCACAGGATGCAAAGAAGCCAAATAGCTCCTTCACAGACATCCGCTCAAGATGTTTGTAGATACCCTGTGCTGACCTGCGGATCTCAACACCATGCAACATATCACATAACTATACTGCATTTTGTAAATTAATCTTTAAAAATCTTGTTTCAAAAGTCAATTCCATGAAACTTTAGGTTTCCAAGACCAGGATTAAGTTTGCAAGCTTTTCCTTTGTGGCCAGGACAGAGCTAATCTTTGTCTTTTCTAAGCAGGACTTTGAGGATTTCTGATTGAAAGTTTTTTGTGGGTTTGGTTTTTAACTGAACAATCCAGTTTGCGAAGTCTGGAAAGAGTTTATCAATAAAGGAATAAAACCTTTCATTAAATGAGTCTTTTCTCCCGCCTATTGTGCCAAACCACATGAATTTCTTTTGCTTGTCAGAAGTAAACTGTTAAACAATTGTCACATGATTTAAACGCTTAAAGTTGTGATTCAATGGCACTATTCTCTCTCTCTCTCAACCTCAACATGACAATCCCTGCTATCAAGCAGCCATGCTAAAATACCACTTGACATTTTGACTTCAAACTGTGCAGTGTTGGGTCTGGTTGGTATTTGAAAGGCAGACCTTTAAAGAAAGCCCATTGTATTGGAAATGGTGTTGATTTCATAGGTGGGATGCAGCCCTCTAAAATGGTATTGAGAGACATTTTTCAGATGAAGGATAGAGAAGAGGTTCAGATTACATTCCATATAAAAATCCCAGGGCACTCTGCAAGAGTGGAAAAGACCCAGCCATTCTTCACGCTGGATGACTACATACTGTGTCCCTCTTTTCCTCCTGCTTATTCAACTGGATATTTTATTTCCCTTCCTTGTAACCATTGTATAGTGTCGTACTGTGCTAGTAAAACTATCCTGCACCTTAGAGATCCCTGCATGTCAGTGGTTTTGATGTGTGCTTTACAGTGGTTTGGGGGCATTCTTTGGCGGGGAAGGTATTATATAAATGACTTAGAGGAACAGCCCAACAAGGTAAGGTTAGTACTATCAAAGGATTTAAGAGAATCTTACCTAAAGGAAAACCGCCAAGCTGGAAAGCACACTTCCGTTTCTCTGCAAAAGGAGGATGATGCCTACTTCACAGGGGAGGTAAACCTTACTACAGAATTGCAAAGCATTTTTAGATCCTTGGAAGAATGGTGCTAGAAAAGTATAAAGTGCTCTCTTGGCTTCTAGATTTAAATGCTACCTCGATTTTCCACTTTGCCAATTTGCCTTGTTTTTGAGAGCAGACCAAGGTATTGAAATATACAAGACTCTGAAATCTGGATTCTGGTCTATAACACTCAGTACCTAAACCCTAAGAGTAGAAGAAGCTAGGAGAGTGCAAGTGCAGAAATGCAGTGCCCTGCATCTCTTGAGGGCAAGTCACAAAGCAGAGAATTTTGATTCTAATGATATGGACTCCTTTGTATGGGGGATTGAACAATATATTGTAACAAGATCCTGAAAAGGCTGGTAGCTCTTAAAGGCTACATGTTGGACCTGTTATCTTAGCTGACCACTCTAATAATTCCGTTTCTGCTTCCCAGCTGCAGTACCACATTTCATAAATTTAAAGCAGGAAAATGGTTACTTTGCAGTCTGGTGGTATGACACTTAGCACAGTAACTTACGGATTATTTGGAAATGCAGCTGTACCTTACTGAGCATCCCAGAGAGTCAGGGCAGGGGCCTATGAAACACAGGCAAAGGCAGCTGGCATTGGACTCCGACTCAAACAGCTCTTGCAAGCACCTTTAAGTTCTGTGATCACTGGACACCCGGCCGTTCAGGATCAGGGCTCCTGTGGGGTAAGTCTTATAACCCCATTTACACTGTATCCTCAATCAGTTTGCATTAACTCCTATAGCTAAACCACATGTACATAAACTGCTGAACTACTGGCTGTAATGCTAGCTGCAGCCACAGAAACTCCTCAGAAGCTGCACTGTCACCATCCTGGTTTGCAATAGCAACTGGCTGATAAGGATGGTTGGAAAAAACAAACACCTCTAACTCAGGGGTTGCTTCAATAATCTTGGGTTTCAGAGTAGCAGCCATGTTAGTCTGTATCCGCAAAAAGAAAAGGACTTGTGGCACCTTAGAGACTAACCAATTTATTTGAGCATAAGCTTTCATGAGCTACAGCTCACTTTATTGGATGCATTCAGTGGAAAATATAGTGAGAGATTTATATACATAGAGAACATGAAACAATGGCTGTTACCATACACACTGTAACCAGAGTGATCACTTAAGGTGAGCTATGACCAGCAGGAGAGTGGGGAGGGGAAAGGGGGGAAACCTTTTGTAGTGATAATCAAGGTGGGCCATTTCCAGCAGTTGACAAGAATGTCTGAGGAACTGTGGGGGAAATAAACATGGGGAAATAGTTTTACTTTGTGTAATGACCCATCCACTCCCAGTCTTTATTCAAGCCTAAGTTAATTGTATCCAGTTTGCAAATTAATTCCAATTCAGCAGTCTCTTGTTGGAGTCTGTTTTTGAAGTTTTTTTGTTGAAGAATTGCCACTTTTAGGTCTGTAATCGAGTGATCAAAGAGCGTGAAGTGTTCTCCAAGTGGTTTTTGAATGTTATAATTCTTGATGTCTGATTTGTGTCCATTTATTCTTTTACGTAGAGACTGTCCAGTTTGACCAATGGACATGGCAAGGGGCATTGCTGGCACATGATGGCATATATCACTTGGTAGATGTGCAGGTGAACGAGCCTCTGATAGTGTGGCTGATGTGATTAGGCCCTATGATGGTGTCCCCTGAATAGATATGTGGACACAGTTGGCAACGGGCTTTGTTGCAAGGATAGGTTCCTGGGTTAGTGGTTCTGTTGTGTGGTATGTGGTTGCTGGTGAGTATTTGCTTCAGGTTGGGGGGCTGTCTGTAAGCAAGGACTTGCCTGTCTCCCAAGATCTGTGAGAGCGATGGGTCGTCCTTCAGGATAGGTTGTCGATCCTTGATGCATGGGAGAGGTTTTAGTTGGGGGCTGAAGGTGACGGCTAGTGGCCTTCTGTTATTACCTCCCTCTCCTAGACGGAAGAGCCAAGTGTATCCCCCATGTAGGTCCTTTCAGCCGGCGATCAAGCCGCCCCTGTGTTAATCTGAACAGCTGGCCCTCCTTGCCACTCTCACGGCTGTTAACGAAGCCTTGTGCCTCTTGCTCCTGGGTCTAGGGGCAATTTTTGAATTGGACCCCCCCCCTCCACAGACACACACACACACCCCCCCCCCCAGCTGGCCGAGCGGCAGCCCCGTGAGTGAAACGACCTGCCTGGGGCAGCGGCAGCGCTCGCCGCTACCGGACCGGAGCGATTTCCAACCACTCGCACGGCAAACCCTGCACCCGGAGGCCGGGAAAGGGCCGGCGGCGGCCGCCGCTTCCCGCAGCGGAGCAGCGCGGTGAGCGCCCGGCCCCGGGAACCCGCCGCCGCGGCCGCGTGTCTCGGCAGGGGCGGGCCGAGGGGCGGGGCGGGCCGGGTGAGGTTCCGGGGCAAGGGGAGGGTTTGGGGCGGGAAGATGGCTTCCACCAAGAGGGTGCTGTACGTGGGTGAGTCGCGGCGGGAGCGGGGGTCTCGCAGCTCCCCGGGACGGGGGGAGAGGGGGGGGGTAAAGCGCGCCACGCGTCCCCCCCCCGCAACCAGCGCGTCCCCCCGGGGAGTCCTGTGGCGAGAGCAGCCCTGTCCCGTCCCGTCCCCCCCCGCTATCCCCTGCGTCCCCCCCCGCCTTGCCCTGTCCCGTCCCCCCCCCCCGCTATCCCCGCCTTGCCCTGTCCCGTCGTCCCCCCCCGCCTTGCCCTGTCCCGTCGTCCCCCCCCCCGCTATCCCCGCCTTGCCCTGCGTCCCCCCCCCGCCTTGCCCTGTGTGTCCCCCCCCCGCCATCCCCGCCTTGCCCTGTGTGTCCCCCCCCCGCCTCTGCCCTGCTCCGGGGCTGGCTTCTCCCTCCCGCGTCCTCTGGCGCTTGCCGGGTTGCGCAGGGCGCCTCGCCTGTGGCCTTGGCCCAGCGCGGGGAGAGGCTGCGGGGATTACAAACCCCACCCGAAATTATTGGGTTAAACGTCGTTATGGGGGCGGGGGGGGCGTTGCGATTATCAAAGGCTCAAAGCCTGTTTAGCTTTACGGTTCCCCGCTTGTCCCTGCAGGGCTGGAAACATGCTGGCTCTCCTTCTTGTTGAAGGGCTCGTGTTCTCAGACTCCCTGGAGTCCCGGAGCTGGGGCTTTTGGGATGAGGCAAAAGAGCAGGAGACTCAGTAAAATGGGTCACACTCAGCTGAAGGGAAAACGAAATGGCACTTTAACGTAGTCTCCTTCCTTTGACTAGTGGGAAGTGTGCACCTCTCATGCATGAACCGAATGGGATGAATGCCCGCTTAGGTCATAATGTTTTAACTCTGTTGCCTAAACCCCTGTAGGCCTGGTCTTCAGGGGGGTTCCTGAGAGCAGCTGCTCTTACTTATGAAAAATCAGGCCTCTTATTATGGTGCCTAACTCCAGGCACCTGAGTTGAAGCACTCTGGCTGTATGCCGTGTGTGTTTCCTGCCCGGGGAGGTCCTGTTCGCAGGTTGGGATGCGTACCCAAACAACTTGGCAGCTCAGATGTTCCTCAATCCTTTGCCCAACTTTTTAATACCTGCTTGCTCTCCCCCTCAACCAAGCTGCAGGGCTCATGTATTCTTGCCCTCCCCTGACCTCCAGATGACTTGCTAAATTAATGTTGTCCCTGGTGCTTAGCTGCATCTGCACTGATCCATGGCACCTGTCTGCAGCAGGTGTGGAAGACTGAGACTTGGGAGGGTGCTACTCCACTTCCTAGTGTCTGAGCTGCTAGTTTGTGCTGGGCAATGTGTGTTTGTGTAGCTGCTAGCTTGGGCAGGGCAAGTGCAGCTTGCAAAGGTCAGTTCGTCTGACCCGCCAGCACGAGCAGGTGATGCGATGGTTCTGGTCCACTTCCTCGTATGTGCCCTGTCAGCGTAGGCAAAGGTTCCCCCTTTTACCATGGAAATCTGCCTGCATTTCAGTTTCCAGCCAGGTCTCCATGTTACTGTATTTGGATCTATTCCTGAGCTAGCGGGTGAGTTGTACAGAGCTTGTAGTTCTCTCTCCCTTGTACGATTTCACGCCAAGATGGTGTTGGTGTGGGTAAGGTCAGGTTTGTGATACAAGAAGTCTGATTAAAGTTTGGCTGATCAGACTCTGCCATGCGGTGCACAAAACCTTCCCTTTGGTCACTGTCTTTGGCTCAGTACATCTGGCAGGTCTGTTTTTGCTCATGTGCCTATCTGTTGCCATTTGGGGAGCTGAAGAATCTGGTCCTGGGATGGGATTAGCAGTTTGTTTGGTTTTTTGGGGGCGGGGTGGGTGTGTGTGTATTTGGTCCAAGCCAGATGTAGATTAAGAAGCAGAAAAGGAGCAGGAACTGGTTGTGAATTCAAGTGGTACCTGCATTCTTCATTTTTTCAAAAGGGTTTTTAAAAAGTTAGGGGGTTGGAATGGGTTCCCTTATTTAGGGTCCTTATTTGCTGATGGGGAGGGTGGTGTCTCTTATAGGGTCCTTATTTGCTGATGGGGAGGGTGGTGTCTCTTATACAGAAGGGATTTTCTTTGAGGCCACTGGAGGGTTTTGAAAACAGTGTAGAAGCCACTGGAGAAACTTCAGATCTTTCCCCAAACCGCTGGCCCCAATCCTGCATAGACGTAGCCACATGTTTAATTCTAAGTGTGTGAGTATCCCCAGGACTAAGATAGGACTCAGGCTATAAGCCACTTTGTAGATCAAAACCAGCACTCTGAATAGCACCTGCACATGGCCTGGAAACCAGGGTGGTCTCTAGAGCGCTGATTTGCTATGCTACTTGTGGGAAGCTCCGCTGAAAAAAAAAGTGACTGCATTCTGCGCTAGCTGTAAGTTTACAAACTGTCTGTAATCAGCAGGCCATCCTTTCCTCTGCACGGAGGCCATGTTTCTGCACTGGGAAGTCTTAGTGGGCAAACAGGCTGCACAGGTAGAGAACACTCTATGTGACTTGCAGGTGGACTTGCGGAAGAGGTGGATGAGAGAGTTCTTCATGCTGCCTTTATTCCCTTTGGAGATATCACTGATATTCAGATACCTCTGGACTATGAAACTGGTGAGTCCGTTCCTGCTTTGGTCTGTCTTGTTTCTTGCCCTGTGTGGATCTCTGTGTCAGGAATCATGTCCAAGAATTTGAGAGAAGTGTCAAGTTGCCCTCTTCAGCTGCTCTGTCCTTGGGGTTTGCTGCTTCCCAAGAAACCATGGCTTGCGAGGCTCTCTTGAAGAGAGAACCCTGCATAATGATAACTGTAGAGGTTTGTGCTTCTGTAACATCAAAATCTGGGGGCAGCATTTTCCCAGTGCACCAGGACCACTGCGGTTCATAGTGCTCTGGATGTGCTGGGTAACATGCTGTCTTTGGAATGTGCAAAACTTTAGAGGCTTGAGTTTTCCAATGAACTTGACCAGTTTCTTAGCATCTTCTGAATCACACCAGGACAATTTACAATCCCGACCCTCAGTAATCACCTAGAAACCACTGTCCTCTCCCTGCTTCATAGCAAAGATTCAATAGCAGTTGCAGTCAGATCTGTTATTACTGAAAGTCCATTCTCTGACAACATATTCTCCAGGGCATGTGCTCGAACTCCCTGATATATTTGCGTGAACAATTAAAACTAAATTACAGTTTTCAAAATAGATGAACACCGTGTATTTTGCAATGTCTTCTTTAAATCATGTTTGTTTATTTATTTCATAAATAGCAACTTTCAGTACTTAGCAAAGGGATTTTCCTGTCATTACATGCTACTGTGTGCCTTTTCTCTATCTCGGTTGTGAACTAAAACTCCAATCCTGCAGTGATTTCCACATGCACAGACTTGACTTCAGTGAGTCTGCATGGATCCAGGTGCCCTGGAGCTTATTTCAGGATGACGGTGTAAAGCTAGCTCTTCTTTCTGTACAACAAATTGTTTAAATTCATTACCTGAGAATTACCTTGATGGAGATTTAGCTTTGTTAACATCAGAGCCATAAAGAACAGTTTAATGTTTCTGTACAACTTGAAGTAATTAAAAATGGGCCATTTCGTAACCCCTGATGTTGCCAGTTCTTTGCACCAGCCTCTGAAAACATTAGTGTGTCTGAAACAAAGTCTGAATTCTCAAATGGGGAAGGAGCAGCAGAGAAATTAATTTCCCTTCGCAGCACGAGTGACTTGTTGTCAAATCTCTTGTTCTCTGGCTTTCCTGGCGGCTGTAACTGTTCGTTATCTTTCCACAGAAAAGCACCGGGGATTTGCTTTCATCGAATTTGAGTTGGCAGAGGTGAGAAAGGAGCAAATTTTAATACTGAGTTTGAAATCTCTTCCTCCTCCACCATTTTTCACTGAGTCCTGCTCCCACTGAAGTCCTTGGTAGTTTTGCAGTTGACGTCAGTGGGAATCGGATCACACCCTTTGTTACTGACTCCTTCAAGGTTAACAGTCATGGCTACATACGGTTCTCCTTCAGCTGGAGTTGCTGTCCCACTTCTGGGTCCAGTTTTGCCATCTCTGTTTTTTCTGCTTTCTTTGGATGATCCATCTCCGCCTTGGAAAATCTTTGTGGTCCAAAATCTTGACCAGGGCTGTCTCAGTCCATGATGCCAGTGGTGGTTTTAGTTCAGTAGATACCATGTGCTGGCACCTGTTTGTGGCCCGACGACCCTATCGCAGGCTTCAAAAAATAAAAACCAGCATAACACGGGACCCAAATGGTGTGCAATTTGGAGGCATTAGCTGATTGGATCGATGGGGCGAAAACCAGGAATGCATCTGCCCCGGTGTCTGAAAACACTTGTGAAGGTCCACGTGAGATGTGGCAAGAAGCTACAGGCTTTGCATTGAGGAGCAAGCCTTATTTTTGGGTTAGACCATTTCTGCCAGCCCAGGCTATGCATTGATATGAAATCCTCGCAGCCTTCCATGCGCCTAGGGTGGTTTTTTTTTGTTTGTTTTTTTTTACATGAATAGAGGAGTAATGGCTGAATTAGCAATAACGTATTTTCTCTTGCTCTTCCCTTAGGATGCTGCAGCTGCTATTGACAATATGGTATGGATTACAATCCCCTTTACTGAACCTTCTTGGGGGAAGTGTTGCCCTTTCTCTATCCCCTGCATCATTTGGCTTTGCTCTGCTCCCAGTACGATGAGACATGACCAAATGTCTCACCATTGTCTGGAGATTTCTGTTAGTCTCTTATATCTAATGACCCTCATCCCCTTGACAGCTGATCATAGCTCCTAGGCCAAGAAAGGGAAACATGGATCTGATACCCTCTGGGGTGGGTGGTTTTTTTTAAGTAACTCGGTTCTGGATCCTTCCCGTATAACAGCGGTCGGGAATGGACACAAGTCAGAGAGGAATCCCATCAGCGTGTAGCACTGGCTGCAGGTTCTTCGAGTGTAAAGGGAATTGCCGGCTAAAATGGGGGGTAGTGGTTGCTTTTGCATATCCTTGGAGGCGGGCCTTTGTTCGACGGTTAGGCCGCTGGTGTGTCAAGACCACTGCCACTCGTGTTTGCCGATATTGTCTCCTCGTTGCCTCGTGCTCCTCCCTGTCTCCCTCTTTTTCTCTTGTCTCACGCTTCGTAAGCTCTTTGGGGCAGGGCTGTCTGTTTGTTCTGTGTTTGTCCATCACCTAGCCCCGCGGGCGGCTCTTCAGAGGTTAATATGCGGCTCCTTGTAAAGGCACCAACTCTGGGGCCGGACCTACAGGTGCCAACTTCTTAATGTGCCAGGGGGGGGTGCTCACTGCTCAACCTCTGGCCCTGCCCCCGCTCCATCCCTTCCTGCCCCCTCCCCTGAGGCTGCCATGCCCTTGCTCCTCCCCCTCCCTCCCCAGAGCCTCCTGCATGCCACAAAGCAGCTGATCGGGAGGTGCTGATCCTGGGGCCGCCGGTGGGCGCGGGGAGCTGATGCGGGGCCACTGATGTATTACTGTGGCTTTTTGGCAGGGCACATTGGTAAATTCTGGCTCCTTCTCAGGCTCAGGTTGGCCACTCCTGACCTAGCCCAATGCGCTCTCGGTCCATGACTGGGGTTGCTATGGTAATTCAAATAATCAATACTCTCAGATAGCGGGCAGGAAGGTCTGTGTTTCTCTTGACTCTCTCTCGGAGCCCCGCAGGGATTTGGAGAACGTAGGAATTTCTCACCTTTTTCTCTTTCGTTCTCCTTAGAATGAATCTGAGCTTTTTGGCAGGACGATTCGTGTCAACTTGGCCAAGCCAATGCGGATTAAGGAAGGTTCTTCCAGACCCGGTGAGTCGGTGAATGAGAAGGCGGTGGGGGGGTACCTCAATGTCCTGCTGTCAGTACTGCCTGGCTGTGTTGGGTTCTGTTTGCTTGCTGAATGTCTCCCTTCTCCATCGCTTTGCTGAGGGCCTGTGTCACACGTTACGTGGGCAGAGTAGCCATTAGGGAAGACTGAGTGGGCTGATTCTGTTGGTAATATTAGAGAGCTGACTCTAATGGGAGGTTTTACTAGGCTGCAGATACTGACTCAGTGACCATCACTTTCTCATTCACCTGTGTAATGGGTCTAAATTCTCTGTGCTGTGGGCTCTGTGTCCTTAGGGTTCTCCTACTGGGGACTGAGTGCTCCTGCACCTTCAAAGTCTTAAAGCTGTCCTAGAACACACTGTGTTCAGACCTGGCTGCTCATGCCACAGAAGAGCACGTGATTTGGTTTAGACCCTGTTCTGATCCCTTCTTCTCTCTGTCCCAGTCTGGTCGGATGATGACTGGTTGAAGAAGTTTTCGGGGAAGACGCTTGAGGAGAATGCAGAGGAAGAGGGAGCAGAGCCTTCCAAATCAGAGACGCAGGAGGTAAACGGCAGGACTCTCTCTCTTTCTGTGGGGAGAAGGAAGGAATCGAGCGATGGATTTGAATTGTTCCTTTTGTGTCGATGGAAAGGAGGAGTTGAACATGGTCAGGGTTTGGGTGAGTCGTCGGTTTAAAACGCTGTCCGAGTTGCAGCAGGTCAGGCATGAGGGCAGAGATGCATTAGTGCCACAATTTTTTGCGGCTTCAGAAATTCCTTTCAGATGCCACAGATACTGAAAAAGGCAAGTTCAAAGCTAGCTCGAGTCACGAGGGCAGCGTCCGTGGGCATGGGCTAGACTCCGGAGCCCAGCCCTGCCCGGCACCCTGGGTATGTTCTCAGGCTGTCTATGCTGTTGGAGCTTCGCTGCTATTGTTACTCGAGCTAGCTCAGGTACGTCTACACGAGCAGCAGTCACGCCTCCTGATTGCTGTGTTGACGTTCCCTGTGTGAGGGGGAGCAGCCCCGCCCCCAGGTGGAATTGTCACAGCCTGCTGTCCCACTGAAGGCTGAGAACTCGGGGCTGGAGGCCTCTGTAAGAAGAACCTATGGGAACATCACTTTGTTTCTCTTCCCTAGGGTGAACCTCCTGCTAAGAAATCCAGGGCCAATCCTCAGGTGTACATGGACATCAAGATTGGAAACAAGCCTGCTGGTCGAATCCAGATTCTCCTGCGCTCAGACATTGTGCCCATGACAGCAGGTGAGAGAGAGTGCCACGCCTCTAAGGCGCTTTCTAAGATGAACTTTTGCATATAGCGCCATTGCTGGCATTTTGAACTTTGATTTTGCTTTCTTTCCTCCCCTATCCTGCCCCGCCCTGCCCCCCCCAACACACACAGAGAATTTCCGCTGCTTATGCACCCACGAAAAGAACTTTGGCTTCAAGGGAAGCAGTTTCCATCGCATCATCCCCCAGTTCATGTGTCAGGCTGGAGATTTCACCAACCACAATGGCACCGGAGGCAAATCGATCTATGGGAAGAAATTTGACGACGAAAACTTTATTCTGAAGCACACGGGACCAGGTAAGGCCAGATCCTGTGGGTGCGGGAGCAGGCTGGCTTAGTGGGGCAGCTCAGGCAAAGGTTGCTGCGACTGCATGGGGCAGATTGCTGGAACTTTTGGGGTGTGACTGAGTTCATTATCAGTAAATGGTGCTGGATTCTCAGCCTTTGAAGCTATGTCTACACTAGGGGTGGGCAAACTACAGCCTGCGGGATTGCCACCCCTGTGGCATGGCAGGGCTAAGGCAGGCTCCCCGCCTGCCCTGGCCCTGTGCCACTCCCGGAAGTGCCCAGCACCACATCCCTGCAGCCCCTGGGGGGGAGGGGGCAGAGGGCTCCGTAGCCGTAGGGTGAAGCTCTTGCGTCGGGCACAGATTGGGTACAGCTCCCCCCACGTTGCACCACTGATGTGCTGCAAACTTGACTCGGAAAGAGCATCTCTACAAGTGGGAGAAGATTTCATTGTCCGTGGCCAGTTCAGCCCCTTGCTTCTTGGCTGAGCTTTTCAGCAAATGGAGACAGTGTTAACCCTGTGGGTGGGGTTTGTGATGTGGACACCTTTCCACTAGGAAGTGACCTTTGTCACCTATGTACGTTGTGAGGCCACCGATGTATTTTACACAGGCCAATAAACAGCTGCCTAGTAGCCATCCGCTGATGGTAACAGTTGGTCCCAGCTGACGTAGGCTGGATTTGCAGTAGCGACCCAGAAGTAAGAGTTTGAGCAGGATGCTACGAGGGGTTGCTTGGGATAGCGGGACTGGAGCTGGTGACCCAAGAGGTCATTTCCAGTCCTGTGTCCCTAAGAGGCTCAATATCAGCCTTTCGGCTCTCCCGCTGTCACTGAGCGTCGTCAATTTCATACTTGTTGCGTTCAGAGCTCAGTGTCTGGTGCACTAATATGATGCTGGGTTGTAAACACAGTAGGGAATGTTGATTTGGATTTTTTATTTCCATTGGGTGGTAATATTCCATGGGAGAGTTTCGATGGATCCTATATTTTATAAAAAATCTACACTCGTGTTTTACAAAATCTAAACTTGCAACCAAATCTGGCCTGACCTTCTCCTTGTAATATGTATTGTTTCGATGCATGCGGTGGGAGGGTACATGATGGTATTGAACACTGTGGGGCAATGTGTAATGGGCGTATCATGAATGGGATGGATGAAGCCTGAGACAGGAGGAGAAAGGAAGCAGAGGGCAGCACTGTATTATAACCTGAAAACATACTAGCAAACAGACCGTCTCTCTCTGGGGGTGGGATAGCTCAGTGGTTTGAGCATTGGCCTGCTAAACCCAGGGCTGTGAGTTCAATCCTTGAGGGGCCATTTAGGGATCTGGGGCAAAAACTGGGGATTGGTCCTGCTTTGAACAGGGGGTTGGACTAGACGACCTCTTGAGGTCCCTTCCAACCCTGATATTCTATGAGTCTCTTGATCCTTGTGGCTGTCCTGTGATGGGGCTGCTGAAGGAATATTTGTATTAGGCAGCTGATGTGGTGATGCGCTGAGCGTAGAGCAGATCTATGATAAATGGCATACTGGTCATTCGTATTTGTCAGCTGTTTGGGGCAGGGACCATCCTGCAGTGCACCCAGCACAGTCGGGTCCTGCTCCGTGACTGGACCTCAGTACAATAATATTTTGTCCCCAGGGTTGTTATCGATGGCAAACTCTGGCCCAAACACCAACGGCTCCCAATTCTTCATTACTTGTGATAAAACGGACTGGCTGGATGGCAAGCATGTGGTCTTTGGAGAGGTGACGGAAGGGATTGAGGTGGTGCGGCAGATCGAGGTAGGAGTCTGGGGAGCAGACAACGGGATGTTTCCCCAGTTGTTTTTTTGGTCTGACTTGGAGATTTATCTTTACTTCTTGTTTCCTTTTTCTTAAGGCTCAAGGCAGCAAAGATGGGAAACCCAAAGAGAAAGTGATCATTTCAGACTGCGGGGAGTATGTGTGAGCCCGTCTGGATGGAGTGACCAGATGAGCAGTGAAGGCTGGAAGTTGTTCCGGATGGGGAAAACAGAACTGGAGACTGCCAGGGAGAAAAGTCACCTTGTTACTCCACAAGTCCCACTTGCTGCATAGTTTCTTTAGAAACTACCATACAGGCTTGGGCTGAACAGTCTGGTCAGCAGACAGGACTAGGTCCATCAGCGGGTGCTTTTTCACCCGGCGGGTCACAGGAAGCATCCTTTAAAAAAGCCGTGCAAATAGTTTGACCAATCTGGAGTGGATCCTGTGTCCCTCCTCTGCGAGGCATCGCCAGTCCTGCCGGTACCTTCCATAGAGAATTTTTTCTTGTTTAAAATAAACCAGAGCTTGTATAAAATACCGAAAATGTGTCCCTTACCTTGGAATTCTCACAATGTTGTGTTGTTTAGCACACAGATCATGGTAACATCTAGAGGTCAACGAAGTACAAACGTCGCCACCTGTTTCTTACAATCTAAGAAAGAGTTGTTGTCATGGGAAAGGTTTGAAGAAGCAGGAGTCTGCCTTGTGTTTTATGGAGTTACTTGTGGACCCTACTGTTCAGCCAGCTGCTTTGGGTTTGTGTGTTTAACAGCCAGCGGGTGAGTCTGTTTAACAGCCTTTCTAGCCGACCTTAGACTTTACCTCCCTATGCCTTGGTTTCCCCTTCTGTAAAATGGGGGTACTGAGCTACATCATAAAATGCTTTGAGATCTCTGGATGAAAAGAGCTAGGCAGTATCATCAGTTAGTTAATCTCATGCACAGCCATAGCAAAGGACTGTCCTCTGCACTAAAATCCCTACCAGTGTGTTGCACTCGTGCACCCCTTCAGTGCTGATGTGGTGCAGGCGGATTGGAGTTACAAACAGCGGGACAGTTGGCCTTTACGGTGATTGTGAATGGGTTTTAGGTCTTGAAAGGCCCTTTGAAAAGCTTCCCCTGACACTGATCATAGAATCATAGAATATCAGGGCTGGAAGGGACCTCAGGAGGTCATCTAGTCCAACCCCCTACTCAAAGCAGGACCAATCCCCAATTTTTGCCCCAGATCCCAAATGGCCCCCTCAAGGATTGAACTCACAACCCTGGGTTTAGCAGGCCAATGCTCAAACCACTGAGCTATCCCTCTCCCCTGTCCATGTTTACGCTCTGCATCTGTGTTTGTTCGTTCCCGCCTGACGGCATCAAAGCAGCTCTCAGGAAAGCCTCGCTCGCAAATGGCCTTGGGCTCTGTTTTTGTGAAAAAGCTCATCCTCCGAGAAACTGACCCCGCTAATTGCGCTAAGCGAGGGAACGTAACTGGGGCCCATACGAAAGGTTACACCCAGAAAGGGAAGCACCTCTGTAATTCCTGCAGCAAGGTGGCTGTGTCTAAGCACAAACATCCTGACTGTGTAGGATCCTGCTCTAGGCAATGTCCTAGTATTTGCTCAAATAGCATTGAGCTGTTCATTTATGACACAGGTCGTTATTAGTGGCTACCATTTGCATGACAGAGGAAAGGCACTTTAGTCTCGCCTTTGGTTCAGCGCTGAAATAATAGACACAAGAAGTCTAAGAGCGCACAAAGCGAAGCTAGTGTCCTGAGCAGAAATAACATTTTCTGTAACCCCCATTTTGTTGTCATTCATTTTTTTTTTAAATTATTTTTTGAATGTAAACATGAAATGAGAGAGTGCCCGTCGGGTTTGTGTGGGTTGGAGATCACTTAGATTCTCGGCAGAGAGCTGATTTAAATACGGTTTGGAATGGCAGAATGAGAAGTCCTGTGTCTGAAAAAGGAGCTCCCGTTCACACTGGCAGGGGATGAATATGGGCAGAGCAGTAAGTGTGGCTTTGTCTCCAATTAGGGCCTAGCTTGTTTTGCCTTTAAATTCGAGGTAGTTGCTTTGATACTACTGAATAAATGTGGCATTGTCACTTACAAAACTATCCTTATGGAGACTGCTCTGCTACAGCGTCTCAGGTGTGTTCTTCTTTTATAGTTGTTTGCAGTGGGCTTGGTTGTAGCTGTGTGGGTCCCAGCACAGGACTCTCTGGCTTTAAGATTAACCTTGATAAGTTTATGGCGGAGATGATATGATGGGATAACATGATTTTGGCAATTAATTGATCTTTAACTATTCATGGTAAATAGGCCCAATGGCCTGTGAGGGGATGTTAGATGGGGTGGGATCTGAGTTACTACAGAGAATTCTTTCCTGGGTGTCTGGCTGGTGAATCTTGCCCATATGCTCAAGGTTTAGCTGATCGCCATATTTGGGGTCAGGAAGGAATTTTCCTCCAGGGCAGATTGGAAGAGGCCCTGGAGGTTTTTTGCCTTCCTCTGTAGCATGGGGCACGGGTCACTTGCTGGAGGATTCTCTGCTCCTTGAAGTCTTTAAACCATGATTTGAGGATTTCAATAGCTCAGATATAGGTGAGAGGTTTATCACAGGAGTGGGTGGGTGAGAGAGATTCGGTGGCCTGCATTGTGCAGGAGGTCAGACTAGATGATCATAATGGTCCCTTATCTACAATAAAAGATATTCCCTCACCCACCGTATTTTTTTTTTTTTGAGAGAGAGAGAGAGACACAAGGCAGGTGTGGTGGTATTTTCTATTGGACCTGTTACACATGCATTTATTTAGTGATTTACATATTTTAAAATGTACAGAACTGTTGATATTAGACACTGTACATGGTGTGGCATTTTACAAATATCCAGGTTGACCTCTTCATTTGCTGTGATCCTTCAGATGAAAAGTAGCTATGAATCTATTCTAAAAGTCAGGTGGTCTTTAGTATTGAGTGGCTGGTGTGTTAATCTAAAACCACTAATATGTAGCTTTTATATGGCACTTTTAATCGGTAGATGTCAAAGCATTTTATAAAGAGAGGGTTAGTATCATTATTCCTGTTTTACAGAGTGGGAAACTGAGGCACAGAGACTTGCCTAAAGTCACCCAGCAGGCCAGTGGCGGAAATAGAACCCAGGCCTCATAGTCCATCCACTGGGAACACCACCTCTCTGACTAAAAAAACTCATTCTGATGAGCAGTAACCCCAAACAGGCTATTGGCTTTGAAAAGTTTAGGACTGAAATAAATTGTTGGTGATCATTCAGTGAACCTTTGTTTCATGTCCTTCGAGGACCGCAGGCAGAGTTTTAATATGAAATGTGTTTAAGGGCTTTTTCCTTATTCCGTTTATGTCACACTTCAAATTAATATGCACCTGTGGAGGCCCAGCAAAGAAGCTCTAATGAACGTGACATGGATGTAGAATGCAGGAAAGAGGGGAAAGGAAAACAGGAAGCACTAGCTGGGACTATTGCAGATCAAAACTGTAAGTATGTTGAAATGTTTTTTGCCTTAGCATACACTGACAGTTGCCTAACTAGGCTTAAGTGTTTTGATCTGGAAAAAAATCACTTCTGTGTTTTTCTGTATTTATATTTCCATCATCTCAAATTTTTTCATTTGGGATCTGATCCTGTATTCATTGAAGCCACATTGACTTGGGTCATGTCCTCCTGGAATGCATCTGTGATGTCTCATGCTATTTTTCAGTGCAAGTCTCCTCTGTCTTGGGCCTGGCTTGTCAGATAGCTGTGAGATTTCTCTTTGAGCTGCTGGTAAGGTCACTGAACAGGCCTTTGTCTCTCAAGGGACCTGACTAGCATAGCTTTTCTGGTATAACTCTTCCACAGTAACTCCACAGGTGGGAGTTATTCCAAAACAGCTATGGTGGTCAGTTTTAGCTCTGTGGAGTAATAGTTTAAGGCCAGCAGGGACCCTTGGATCAAGCTGGTCTGACAACCTACAGTTCCATGGTCCTTAATTTCATTCAGTTAAGTGTGTTTAGCTAACATTGCTAGTACCTACAGCACAAGGCCTTAGGGATCCTGGAGAGTTAATTACAGAGTTAATCAGAGAGGGGCTGCTTTCCAAAATACAGTCTCCTAGCTGAGCTGTTGTCACAGCACCATGCTGACAGGATCTCATTAGAGAAGACAGGCTGTTCCTAAATTGCTACCCATGCTGTTCCTTATTCTAATGGTCCCCCTTCAGGTTCTGGAATAGGAATGATTGCGGCATTTACTTTAAAACTTTTTACCCTCTTCTCCTAAGTGTGCAAAAAAAGGGAGTTCTTGAAAAGCTGCAGTAGGTGTGAGTTTGCACAGCTTCCCCTTTCTGAATTCAATAAATCACAGTACACAATCGGGGCTTAAAATAAGGTGTGTTTTAATCTTTTCATTCCAGAATCAAGCATGACCACAATACTTTCCCTCACCCACCCTATAAAGATGACTGTTCTAAGCCTAATTTGGTAACTGGCTTTTCAAATGAATATGTAGTACTAAAAGCACCTAGCTGTTCCTCAGTTGATGATTTCTTACATCAGTTCTGTTTACGTACAATAATGGCTCACTTTTTCCAAGCAGTTATCACATCACAATCACATTAACTGCCCTAGACACTAGGTGGTCCCTTAGTCTTAGGCACTTACAAAGCTTCATAAACAACCCAATTAACTATTTTCTCACTCAAATTTTGTGGAACATGAGAATAAAGCTTTAGGATCAGACCCTGAGGCCAGCTAATCCAATATCTTGTCTCCGACAGGAGCCGGTACTGGGTGCTGTAGAGAAAGGGGTTAGACTGAAGGATAATTTTAGGATTACAGGAGGAGAATATGTGCTCCAGCCCTGAAACAGGATGTCTAATAGGATTGTTGGTTACAATTTATTTATAATGTTTATGGCAGGACCCTGGAGCAAGGGTGTTTTCCCACAGAGGAAGAGGTGTGCTGCTGTTCTTCAGGTCAAATCATGCAGTCCTGTGGCTATACAAGCAGGAGCATTAGAGGCCCAGAGAATTCAGCATCTTTCAGAGTTCAGGACTGGGGGCGAAGGTGCAGGGCCATGGAGCAGACTTTCCATCTGCTAGCTGGCCAAGTCACGTTGGGGCTGCACGGAAGCATCCACGGGCAATTCCAGCAGCAGTTGCTGCTGCTGGAATTAGTAGTAACCTCCAGTTCTGTTTCTGAGGGGAAAACTGGGGCAGCAGTAGGGAATACAACTGGAACAAGCACCTAGGCTGTTGTGTCACCCCCAGCTACCTCAAGGGCTCCATCAACCTTGAGGAGCACAGCAACCAGAGAACCCCAAACTAGTCTGCTGTCGTTTGACCCTTGAGGACTCTGTAGTGCCCCAGTTCCACCAGCAGAGGGCATTAAGTCCCTGTCCATTCAACACCTCATGTAAACCATCACCAGAACGCCTTAATGGAAACTTCAACCCAGCTACACTGGACTTTAAGGGGATCTCCATTCTCTGCCATTAGTACACATAGTAGGCTACCCATTCAGAGCTAAGCAAGTTCAAGGAGGAAAAAAAATGCAGAAACCACTGAGTGTTCAGGTAGCAAACATTATTATTGACATAATAGCCCCCTAAGCATCAAGACTTTGACTGGCTAATGCTGCGTGCACTTCATAAAGGCATCCCCTTGGCTGTGCAAAGAGTGATGCTGCAACAGGGCACCTGGACAGCTCAGCCCCTAACTCTAGGCACTTCTGACCAAAAGTTGAAATCCTCCCATAATTCTGGGCGCTGGCGCTTTAAGGAACAGCCCAGCTAGCGTGAGACTTGCAGTAAAAAGCAGGACCACGGGCAACAGTCAGACTTCAGGGGGGATTGTGGGTTCCCAGCATTTGTCAAGCACTTTGACACATACTCTGAAGAATTAGTCTCTGACCTGCTGAGGAAATAGTGAACCAAAACCACCATCTCTGGGGGGTGTGCTACAGCGAGTGACCTAGGGTCCCTTAGACTACATGTTAACTTCTGCTAAACTAGCTGTTCGCCCTTGGAGTGAGCAGTGACCCGCTCAGTACCTTTCCCAGACCTGAGGAAGCGCTCGCTGTAGCTTGAAAGCTTGTCTCGGTCACCCACAGCACGTGGGCCAATAAATTATATTACTGCCTTCCCCCCCAAGTCTCTGAAATAAGATTGGCACATTCAATTCCCATGAAAAGGAGAGCTGGCGATCAAGGAACGCTTTCCCAGGTACAGGGAAAGCAGATTTCTAGGGGGAACATTCTAGCTCAGTATGCAAGTCCTGGGCTGGGAGTCGGTCCCTTTGAAGAGGCTGGCCAGTAAAGGTGGGAGTATAGCACAGGTAGGCGTACCCCAGGGAGCTTTAATCAACCTAGCACAGGTAACAATAGCAGCAAAGGCACAGACTTTGTCACGCCCTCTGCTCCCTTGCCACCCTTCGGGGCGGCCGGAGAGCCGGGGCTGGGGCGTTTACGGGGTTTGCAGAGCGGGAGACTTTTTTGAAAAATCCTGCACCTGCCCCATAATCTATTTTTATCCTGCTCATGGTAGTGGGACCCCAGTTTCTTGCACACCACTCGTTTAAGCAGTACACCGCCCCCTAGTGAGGATGCAGGAAAGCAAATGATATTACTTAATTCCTATATAGCACTTTTCCATCTGTAGATCTCAAAGCACTTAACCCCTTTTTTTTTTTTTTTTTTTTTGGTGTAATCCCCATTTTTACAGATGGGGAAACCGAGGCAGAGCTAAAAACTAGAACGCGGTCCCCATAGGATAAGGCAACATTAAAGGGATCCTTTCCTTAGAGCTTTCTTTTTTTACCCTGACACCCTCATTTAGTCGTCACCCCCAATGAATTAGCCCATAGAAAACAAATTGACATGAAGATGTCACACAATAATGGATTCCCCCCCCAGCAAATACTTACTAGGTACAATTTTAGCAGACCCCTGGGGCTTTTGCTGAGAAATAGCGTCCATGCTGCTGGGTCATGACATTTACTAAAAACAAACAGTAAGTGTTTACTTTCCAAACTAGGGGGTTTATTTTATAACTGTGGCTTGACATTTTTTTTCCAATTGGATTAATTTTCAAGCTTTAAATGGGAGGGTAGGGGAGAGGAGAGCGAGCTAGCCAGCCAGCTCTAACTGGCTGACCGCGTATCATTTAGAGAACTAGAAGTGCTTGTTAAAACTATGATACTTGGCCATAAGTGAGTAGATACTGATAGATTTATAAGCAACTCAAGTCCTGCCTTCCTTGGCCTAGTCACTTGTGCAGTCTAAACTTCATCCAAGAATAATGAATAATCCAGGAGCCAGCTAGCCACAGTTCTATAACAAAACCCAATAGCCAGAAACACAACGTGTACTTAAGCAGCCCCCGATTTGCTCTCTCTAGTTTCATGAAGTATAATAGGATAATAAAAGTTGTGTCTTCTCTACAACTAGGCGTTTGACTCTTACGGACTTTGGCAACATAGATGGGATTCAGACCTGTTAAAATAGTTCTTTTTCCTCGCCAAGAAACCAGCGATCGCATTTCCTCAGGGGCTTCAGTGGCAACCGCATGATTTCACCACCATGTTGCGGTGTTTTTTGAGGATCACATTGTTGTTGCTGTCATAATAGAGGACAGAGGTTGCGCTGAGCTTGGTTGGAGCACAACAGGCCTTGGGAACTGCCTCGGGTTTCATCAGATGGACCTGTAGAGGCAAACAAGCTAGTGTGAGAATTTTCATTTTTGACGAATGGCTGCTCCTCTGCAGGCTCCAGGCAGGATAAGGAATTTGTAGCAGGGAGTAACGAGCTAGCTCAAGGTAAACATGTGGTTTTTCGATTTAGTGAAAAGAAAAAGCTTCAAAGAGAGCAGCTCTTACCTGTAAAAAGGCTCTGATTGAATGGGTAGATTATTTTCAGCTTTCATCCAAATATTTATTCTAAACTTTTTGGCAGCTCTGGCTACAGTTTATATTGGACCCATTCTCATGGCTCCACTCCTGCAGGGCAACTCATCAGTTAAACTGAGATTTCTGTGCAGCGCCCTTGTCACGAAATATACTAACCTCAGTTAGAAAATACGCAGGAAAGAGAATGCAGCTTTAAAACTTTTTGTTTTTGTTACCCAGGAATAAAATATTTTGTTTAGATCAGCTTCTAGGAGCAAATGGAACGTAGGCCCTCCCCCGTGGGTATTCGGTGTCCAAACTGAAAATTAATGTTGTTCAAAAAGTAGTAAGTACACAACCTTGTCTCCCTTCTGAAAGTGACACTGCCTTGACTCATTCTCCGGGTGACAAGGAATTCTTCCAGTAACTCCCCATATAATGTAAGGCTAGTAGCCTGCAAGTCATTATACACACATGCACACACCCCCCCCCCCATGGGCCTGCCAAATACGTGCAATTAATTTATCTCAGCGCAATTCAGAATCTCCATTTACAGAAGCTGGTGTTTTGGTGTCATGCTGCATTATTTCAGGACAGAAGACTGGCTGGCACTGGGGCCCAGATTCTCAAAGGTATTGATTCTGAAATCAATGGGAGTTAGGAACCTAAATATCTCTGAGAATCTTGGCTTTGATTTTTTTATTTTATTTAATTTATTTATTTATTACTTCCGGTTCATTTTGCCCCTCACAACTGGATGCTATTCACATCAGTCCCCGGAAGGTCCAATTCTGAAGAGCAGTGGAACGGATACATTTCCACACACTTCAAGGGTTTGCTCTACATAATACGTTCCTGGAATTGTGGAAGATTTAAGTTTAAAGGCAAAGTATAAGGACATCCAGAATAGGAGGATCAGTCATACATTTTTTGGTGTTAGAAAACACAGGTGAAATCCTGGCCCCACTGAAAACACTACCATTGACTTCATTGAGGCAAGGATTTCCCTGTGTCTTTGTACTGTGGCCTGATCCTGAGTGGGGCTTCTGGATGCTCCCATATATGAATATTAACAAACAATAATATTTTGTATCACAAAACTGCACTCTCTCAGCCAAATGCAGCGGAGCAATCTGTCTACACCCTAAATGCTAAAATGAGAATCAATGCAACTCTAGCTTGAGAAATCAAGCACTCACTAGTCAGGAAATCCCAGAAGTTAAAGCATGTCCTGCCACGTGTAGTGTGCTTGGGAAAATGTTGCATTAGAAAACCTTTCCGCTAGGAATTTCCTGCCTAGTGAGTGCTTTGGTTTCCGAACTATAATGGTGCATTAAATGTCTCAAGATTTTTTGTTAAATCCCCATGGTGCCTCCTAATCTTGGAAAATATGTGCACGTGGGCAAGAGGGTTATCTCCTATTGGGCATATGCATCAAGCAGCATTTTCAAGGTGTCCTAAAGGCAGAGACTGTTTTCAGTCTAACAAAGGCAACACACCTCCCTGAAGACTCGTTTCAGGTTTGCAAATGTTAACCATATTCTAGTTAACTGCTAGGTTGGGGGTGGGCAGGGCGGGGAATTAGCCAGAATAGGCAATTGTCATTTTCACCACAGTTGGAAACTTTTAACCTTGAGAGATGATTTGTCTGAAAAATCAAGTGAAAAATGGAATCGGCCCAGAAAGCATTTTGCAATGGGATAGCAGTTGCGAGTCTGCAAAGCGTGTGAAGCTTAAAGCTGGCCAATCAGGTGTTCATTCCATTATTTCCTGTTGATTCCTTGATCTGCCCCTGTGGGCAAATCCTGACCAGATTAAAATAATTGTGTCATTAAAGGGGTTGGTGTGATGCAGATTTTTGATAGAAGAATCTGAGCTAGACTTCTGCATCCGAATGCCCTCAAACTTGTAAAAGGCCCAGATCCAGATCTGGATTTCAGGGACTGTCTATTTAAAAAAAAACAAAACATCTCACCTCACTAGGGGGCCATGAAAAGATTCTTTTGTATCTAGTAGACCAGCCCTTGGACTGCATTTTTATCCTTCCATTGTGACCTGATTTATACACCACCAAGTTTCTGACAGCTACTTCAAATGTTAATGATCCTGTGCAGAGCCCAGGCCCCAACAAGCTATTAATGCACATACACATTAATAAACTACTGACTAGTGACTGCAGGATGGCGTGATTGGTTGCATTCATGCAGGAATCCAGAGGAAAGGCACATTCTCCTTCGCAGTAAAAAGCGGAATATCCTTGTGGTGCAATCACCCAATCCTGCAAAAGGAAAGATTTGTCGATAGTTAAGCTGCACGACTACACTCGTTCATTCAGTTCTCCGACATACACAGAAACAATCAGGCTACTCATAGTGGGGCGAGGGGAAATGTCAACAGTTAGGGTTTATTTTGATTTTTATATTGACTGGAGAGTTCCTCCTTCAGGGTCATTGATGGATTTCAGGTTGTATCAGTTCATGTTTTTCTTAGTAATGCCAATGATGTTGTTAAAGCAGGTTCCTGTGAAACCTCCCAGGTGAGATCAAAGTGAGGCAGAGTTCACATGCTCTAAATTGCCTTGTGTTTGTGAAGGAGTGGAGGGGAACCCCAAGGATAGGCTACTTTCACATTTTTCCCATTTAATTTTCTTGGGTATCAATTTACTGCTGAAGAAACAAGGGGCAGGGGGTGGAATTACCAGCCATCCAAGGTCCTGAAAGCTGACATAGAGTTCATGCCTCCTGCAAACCTGTCTGCCTTCAGAGACATGAATGTCATCTAGGAAAAAAAAAAAGGGGGGGGGGGAGAGGGAGAGGGAGAGATGAGAAAATACCTGTCACTCAAAATAGCAAACAGAAAAACCTCACCAGTTACCCTATTTTATCCGAGTATTTGGTAGCACCAGTATAAGAAAGGCTGTTCCAAAAGAGCAACAGACGAATATTTAAAATCCCACAGATTATCCATATCCTTTGTCTTTGACATAGCCAGTGACAGGAGCTGTTTCTGCAACACCCTGACCCATTGGGACCTCTGATTCAAAGTCTTAGATACTGATGCTACGTCTAGGCTCACCCTGACCCAGATTCCTCTCAGTCTGGATTTAATAATTCAGCTGGAGGATTACTAGAGAAAGCACCGATGGATTCCTAGGACCTCAGCGGGCTGCTGCTGCAGCCAGGAGCTCCTCACTGGGACACTGGTTCTGATTCCAGGAGTGCCTGCCCAGCTTGCTGGATTCACCAACTCCGTGGCAAAAGCCAACAGTGTGAAACCTTCAAGCTTCAAAATCCTCTGGGGTCTCGGAACGTCTTTTGGCAACTCTAGCTATGCCTGACAATGAAGCCCCCCTGGCCTCAGAGCCCGTCTTCTTAGTGAGAAGGCTTAAGAGTTTCTTTAGCTTTTAGACTCTCTCCACTTCTCACAGACTGTGGTGTGTGGGCATCTTGAAATAGTCTGAGCTCACTACCTAGCTGAGTTCCTAGATTGCCCCCCCTCACATCTCTACCCTACATTTCTGCATTTTTCAAAGCTACATGCTTACACAGAAAGCCTGGAGAAGCTACAGTCCCTAGAAACATTGGCTCCCTTGAAGAGTGGGGCCAGAAAACATTATCCCAGATTCTTTGGGTCACCCAAAGAAGTGAAGGCTTCAGACTGGATCTAGATGTATCACTCTGAGATCAAGAAACAGCGATTCAGCATGGAGAAATCTAACCCCAATCATTCAGGAATGGGCCCTAAATGACTCCCTAATCCCAGAAGGAATTTGAAAGAAGCATATCTGTGCGTTCCTAACCAACTCCTCTACTGATGCTTGGCCATGCATCAAAAGCATCTCAGGTTCATCGGGATGCCTTTCAGGGTCTCTTCCACTCTAAGGATGGTTTTGAAGTGGATGCTAATATTAATAGCATACTTAAAGGGTTCAGTATTCAGATATACCACTACCTAGAAGGTCTAATAAAGCCCTTTCCTTCAGGAAGCCATTGCGGACAGTACAATCTCTTTTGTTTTTTGGCTTCATAATCCACTTAACGGTCCCTATTCCAAAAGCTCTCTCAAAACCTAGTTCATCTGGAACTCACTTCAGGACACATCAGAGCCATATGTTTCAACCAGAACAGAAATTCCTGAAGGAGGGAGGGGCTAACAAAATATACCATGATTAGCACAGCAGAGGAAAATGGTATTTTAGATAAAGATCATTTTCTTTACTGTAAATACAGACTTTGTGCTACCTCTAGCTAGCTGGGTCTCTAACCCAAAGCTCTTACCAAAAATCCCTGGAAGCTTGTTTGGATGCGGTAAGTCGTTCGTTTTCTTGGGCTGCCTCTTCTTCAGCTGCTTGATGGCTCGAGTGACTCGGACCGGATTTTGGCTTGCCCGGAAAAAAGTGACCATGAAAGGTTGCTTGGAGCGTGGCCCGCGCCGACCCAGCAGTCCTGCTAAGCCCGGATCAATACTCTGCCCTACGATGGGCAGAAAACACAAGTTTGTTTCACCGCATATGCAAGTTAGGCTGTAAAACTAAGCTCTTTAGTCAAAGGGGGAGAAAAAACAAATCAGATGTACATTAAAAAAAAAACAATAAAAACAAACCCCAATAAAGTCCAAGGATTTTTCTAGTGTAACATCTTCTTGCACCTTCACCAGTTGCTGCATTCTATTATTTCTACTCAGCCAGCACCTTCCCTCCCTCCCCCTCTGTGTTGTTCATAATCCACATTTTGGCATCAAAAGACAAGAGCACCCAGGGCTGCCAGGTGCTCCTTTGGTAAAGCCAGAGCAAATGAATGGGCCTCTTCATGCCTGGACTGGAAGTGCGACCTGCCTCCACACAACACATTAAAGAGACACTTCCGGTCATTGTCCAATCAGAGGACATGCTTTGTGAGCTAAATCGTTCTGCTCGGAAGACCAGACAAACGAGAGTAATCATTCTAATCCAAAAAGAAAAGGAGGACTTGTGGCACCTTAGAGACTAACCAATTTATTTGAGCATGAGCTTTCGTGAGCTACAGCTCACTTCATCGGATGCATACCGTGGAAACTGCAGCAGACATTATATACACACAGAGATCATGAAACAATACCTCCTCCCACCCCACTGTCCTGCTGGTAATAGTTTATCTAAAGTGATCATCAAGTTGGGCCATTTCCAGCACAAATCCAGGTTCTCTCACCCTCCACCCCCCCCACACAAACTCACTCTCCTGCTGGTAATAGCCCATCCAAAGTGACCACTCTCCCTAAATTGGTTAGTCTCTAAGGTGCCACAAGTACTCCTTTTCTTTTTGCGAATACAGACTAACACGGCTGTTACTCTGAAACCTGTCATTCTAATCCAGGATTGAAAGAGAGAAGCGATAATTGTGGGGAGGGTGAAACGGGGTAGAAAAGACAAGGAAATGAGAGATCCAAAGGAAATCCAAACAGCTGCGAGTTCCTTGAATTATTTCGAGTTTTTCAGTCTTTTCTAAGGAAGAGAACACTCTCCTCCGATCTCAAAGTTTCCCTGGTCCAGAATGTCACCATTACAGTCTTGGATTTTCTCCATAGAGCAAGTGAGGCGAAATGGCAGTGCTCCATTCAGTCCTAGGACTCCCTCCCACTTTGCATTCCTAGAGCCTGGCTTCCAAACACGAACATCAGGTCAGAGGCGAAGTCTCATGTGCTCCTAAGTCACTTTTGAAAATGGGAATTAGGCTCCTAACTCACTCAGGCACTTCTGGAAAAAATCTCCCCCCAGGACATGAGACCCTCTGCAAAGGAGGACAGTCTCACATGTAGGGATCCAGCTTTGGACAAGAGGGCACAAGAGAGGTTTCATTTGCAACAGGACTTCATTGCAACAGGATAGAATTTGCAAAAAGAAAAGGAGGACTTGTGGCACCTTAGAGACTAACCAATTTATTTGAGCATAAACTTTCGTGAGCTACAGCTCACTTCATCGGATGCATACTGTGGAAAGTGTAGAAGATCTTTTTGTACACACAAAGCATGAAAAAATACCTCCCCCCACCCCACTCTCCTTCTGGTAATAGCTTATCTAAAGAGGCCCACTCTCTTCTCCTTCTGCCCCTCCACCCTCACGAACATGATACAGTTCTGTGGTGACCTAGAATCCTATTTTCAATGTCTCCGACTCAAGGAATATTTCCAACATACCTCTGAACAACATACTAATCCACAGAGGTCTCCCTACCAACACTACAAAAAGAAGGATTCTAGGTGGACTCCTCCTGAAGGTCAAAACAGCAGACTGGACTTCTACATAGAGTGCTTCTGCCAACGTGCACGGGCTGAAATTGTGGAAAAGCAGCATCACTTGCCCCATAACCTCAGCCGTGTGGAACACAATGCCATCCACAGCCTCAGAAACAACTCTGACATCATAATCAAAAAGGCTGACAAAGGAGGTGCTGTTGTCATCATGAATAGGTCGGAATATGAACAAGAGGCTGCTCGGCAGCTCTCCAACACCACTTTCTAAAAGCCATTACCCTCTGATCCAACTGAGAGTTACCAAAAGAAACTACAGCATTTGCTCAAGAAACTCCCTGAAAAAGCACAAGATCAAATCTGCACAGACACACCCCTGGAACCCCGACCTGGGATATTCTATCTACTACCCAAGATCCATAAACCTGGAAATCCTGGGCGCCCCATCATCTCAGGCATTGGCACCCTGACAGCAGGATTGTCTGGCTATGTAGACTCCCTCCTCAGGCCCTACGCTACCAGCACTCCCAGCTACCTTCGAGACACCACTGACTTCCTGAGGAAACTACAATCCGTCGGTGATCTTCCTGATAACACCATCCTGGCCACTATGGATGTAGAAGCCCTCTGCACCAACATTCCACACAAAGATGGACTACAAGCCGTCAAGAACACTATCCCCGATAATGTCACGGCTAATCTGGTGGCTGAACTTTGTGACTTTGTCCTTACCCATAACTATTTTACCTTTGGGGACAATGTATACCTTCAAATCAGCGGCACTGCTATGGGTACCCGCCTGGCCCCACAGTATGCCAACATTTTTATGGCTGACTTAGAACAACGCTTTCTCAGCTCTCGTCCCCTAACGCCCCTACTCTACTTGCGCTATATTGATGACATCTTCATCATTTGGACCCATGGAAAAGAAGCCCTTGAGGAATTCCAACATGATTTCAACAATTTCCATCCCACCATCAACCTCAGCCTGGTCCAGTCCACACAAGAGATCCACTTTCTGGACATTACAGTGCTAATAAACGATGGTCACATAAACACCACCCTCTACCGGAAACCTACTGACCTCTATTCCTACCTACATGCCTCCAGCTTTCACCCTGACCACACCACACGATCCATCGTCTACAGCCAAGCTCTGCGATACAACCGCATTTGCTCCAACCCCTCAGACAGAGACAAACACCTACAAGATCTCTATCAAGCATTCTTACAACTACAATACCCACCTGCGGAAGTGAAGAAACAGATTGATAGAGCCAGAAGAGTTCCCAGAAGTCACCTACTACAGGACAGGCCCAACAGAGAAAATAACAGAACGCCACTAGCCGTCACCTTCAGCCCCCAACTAAAACCCCTCCAGTGCATTATTAAGGATCTACAACCTATCCTGAAGGATGACCCAAGACTCTCACAAATCTTGGGAGACAGGCCAGTCCTTGCCTACAGACAGCCCCCCAACCTGAAGCAAATACTCACCAGCAACCACATACCACACAACAGAACCAGTAACCCAGGAACCTATCCTTGCAACAAAGCCCATTGCCAACTGTGCCCACATATCTATTCAGGGGACACCATCACAGGGCCTAATAACATCAGCCACACTATCAGAGGCTCGTTCACCTGCACATCCACCAATGTGATCTATGCCATCATGTGCCAGCAATGCCCCTCTGCCATGTACATTGGTCAAACTGGACAGTCTCTACGTAAAAGAATAAATGGACACAAATCAGATGTCAAGAATTATAACATTCATAAACCAGTCGGAGAACACTTCAATCTCTCTGGTCACACGATTACAGACATGAAAGTTGCGATATTACAACAAAAAAACTTCAAATTCAGACTCCAGCGAGAGACTGTTGAATTGGAATTCATTTGCAAATTGGATACAATCAACTTAGGCTTGAATAGAGACTGGGAGTGGCTAAGTCATTATGCAAAGTAACCTATTTCCCCTTGTTTTTTCCTACCCTGCCCCCTTCAGACGTTCTTGTTAAACCCTGGATTTGTGCTGGAAATGGCCCACCTTGATTATCATACACATTGTAAGGAGAGTGGTCACTTTAGATAAGCTATTACCAACAGGAGAGTGGGGTGGGGGGAGGTATTTTTTCATGCTTTGTGTGTATAAAAAGATCTTCTACACTTTCCACAGTATGCATCCAATGAAGTGAGCTGTAGCTCACGAAAGCTTATGCTCAAATAAATTGGTTAGTCTCTAAGGTGCCACAAGTCCTCCTTTTCTTTTTGCGAATAGAGACTAACACGGCTGTTACTCTGAAACCAGGATAGAATTTAAGCACATGCTTATGTGCTTTGTTGAACGAGACTAACAGCCAAAGCATCAGTCGTCTGAGGAAGACCTGAGGGGAAGCATTTTCCCCCCTAAACTCCTGATCAGTTGGAAGGAGGATTTTTGAGGGATTTCCATTGCACATTAAATCCAAATTGGCTCAATCATTGGTCACCAACCTCAAAGGACAGGGAGCCCATCTGAGTCCTCATTCAGGAGAGCTCACTGGGGCTTCTGTCAATGCAGCGAAAATAAAATCAGGTATTGAGAGCAATTCAGCTAGCACCATTACCTCAATAACCAAGCGTAACGGACCAGCTCATGAGTGACTGGCAAGGTGATCACAGTCTCAGATGGCAACTGGCGGCTCAAAGGGAGTCCTCTGTGTTTTAAGAGGCCATGTTCTTGGTTAGCTGGCAGAGACTATCCTTAAACTAAGAGCTATGCATATAAAATAACCCAGGAACATACGGGCTGAGCAGAAGGGCCATCTGCAAAGGGGAAAGGTAATTTACAGAGCTCAGTATTGCGGTGATCAATCTTTACTGTCAGGCCATCCTCGGAACAGCACAGCTCAAAACCAACTCATTGCGGGAAAAGGACCACACGGTACGAGCAGTCGCTGCAGTGTCTCGGCTGTCCCTAGACCAGATCCTCAAAGGCACCTAGCTCCTATTGATTTGAATGGGAATTAGATGCTGAATACCTCTGAGGATCTGGGCCTGATATCAGACATCTGTTCTGCTGCTAGCGTGGGTAGTTAGAAGAGAGAGAAATCCTGTGATGCAGATTGTTTCAGGCTGACTGAAAAACAACAACAGGGGCCAGATCCTCAGCTAGCATAAGATGGCATAGTTCCACTGAAGTCACCAATTTGCACCAGCTGTGGTTCTGGCCCTTGCTGTTTAGAGCTAGTGTTGATCTATCCACCCACCCACCCCGGGCAGTTTCCAGACAGAGGACACATTTACTCAAGGTTTTGTGCACCACCTCAAACCAAAATAGCCTAACCTTAGCAGCATGCTTATTGAAAGGGAAATATTGCGGAGAGAGGGGACCAACAAGCGCAATTATATTCCCCGAGCCTCAAGGACGATCTCTGAAGTACACCTTTCGAGGTAGCACTTGGAATGGATTTTATCCATGGGTGAAATTAGGAAAGGTTAATCCAGCAAAACACAGGTGAGAATCCCTTCAGGCAAGGATTACTTTAAACCTATCCTATTAGTATAGCCTTGTCAAGGTTCCCTCCCCACTCTGAACTCTGGGGTACAGATGTGGGGACCCACATGAAAGACCCCCTAAGCTTATTCCCACCAGTTTAGGTTAAAAACTTCCCCAAGGCACAAATCCTTTCCTTGTCCTTGGACAGTATTGCTGCCACCACCAAGTGATTTAGACAAAGATTCAGGAAAAGGACCACTTGGAGTTCCTGTTTCCCCAAAATATCCCCCCAAGCCCCTTCACCCCCTTTCCTGGGGAGGCTTGAGAATAATCTACCAACCAATAGGTTAACAAAGTGAGCACAGACCAGACCCTTGGGTTTTTAGGACACTAAAAACTAATCAGGTTCTTAAAAGAAGAACTTTATTATAAAGAAAAAAGTAAAAGCAGCACCTCAGTAAAATCAGGATGGAAGGTTAATTTTACAGGGTAATAAAAGATTTAAAACACAGAGGATTCCCCCTCTGGGCTCAACTTCAAAATTACAAAAACAGGAATAAACCTCTCTCTCAGCATAGGGAAAATTCACAAGCTAAAACAAAAGATAATCTAATGCATTTCCTTGCTTTACTTACAATTTTTGTAATCTTAGTTGCTTATTTCAGGTAGGGTTTTAGGAGAGGTTTTTTTCCTGCCTGGTCCCTCTCTCTGTCCCGAGAGAGCACAACAAAGAGAGCCCAAACAAACCCAACCCCCTCCCCAGATTTGAAAGTATCTTCTTTTCTTATTGGTCCTTTTGGTCAGGTGCCAACCAGTTTATCTGAGCTTCTTAACCCCTTACAGGTAAAGGAGGGATTTTATGCTACCCTTAGCTGTATGTTTATGACAAGCCTACACTAGGAAGTGCATTAGCATCAATGCCTTTAAAAGGCCTAGAGGCGAACTTTATATTGGGATATTCTCCTTACACCCAGCTGCATCACACCAAGATCTAGCTAGATTTTTACAAGCAGTAGGAATTTTAAATCCTTCCAGTGCCTGAGTTAGTCTTACCGTCATCTGTCTCCACATAAAGTCTCAGGCCCAGGTTGTGTTTACGGTTTACTAACCAGTGATTACTGGCAGCTGTGACATCAAAAACCAACCAGCCTTCGGCCCCAGCCTGGAGCTCCTGAAGGTCTAACAGGAATAAGTCAGACTCCCTACAGAAACGGAAAAAATAGATAAGCAAAGTCAACTGAACGTAGATAATGCAAACGGCTTAGATTGTCTGCTCTCCGGGGCAGGGTTTGTCTTTTTGTTCTGTGTCTGCGTAGCACTGAGGACACGGGGGGTCTGATTGATGGGTAGGACTCCTAGCTGCTACTGCAGTATTAATCATTAATAATAATGGGTGGCATCATTTCTGACATTTGCTCTAAAAAGCATGCTCCCCACTGTCGGAGAGTGAAAAAGCTTGACGGTGCCCTTGGTCCATATAGGACAGGTATACCCACTACCTATTAAATTACTACCACCTATTGAAATACATAGGAATGATTTTCCCACAGCTGAAAAAGTAGAATCAGAATTTCTCACATCCAAGTTGGACACAGGCTTGCACATAAACTGAACGTCGTGAAGCGAAAAAGCAGCATTTCAATTTTGGCTCATAAGAACCCAGATTTGTGTCTCGTTCTACAGAAGAAAAAACCATTTGTTTTGTTTCCAGCTCAAAGGCACTGGTTGGTTTCACCGCACCTGTTGGAATACTCCTTCATGATCTCATAGATGCTGATGTGAAGAGTTTTGTTGACATCACGAGTGAAACTTCGCAGCTTATAAATTCGGAATTCGGCAGCCGTTACAGATTCTCCAGTTGGAATCTGGGTCAGGTCAAATCGAAATTCCTTCCAGTAAGGCTTCTGGTAGAAGATGTCTCTGTCATGCTCAACTGGAAAATAAAGGATTGGGAAAAATGATACAAATGATTCCCCGAACATTTATCAATCTTACCAGCAGACCATTGTTACACCCCAGTCTGATGAGAAACATGCCCCAAAGCTACTGGGTTTTAATAGGATCCTCTAGAATTAATCTACCTTGCATTCAGTGACAAAAATCTCCCTAATATCTTGCTTTTTTAGCATTCTGTGTGAAATTGCTCATGAAGGGTTCCTGTTCTTAACTTATTGTTCGGGCTCTGCGTCTGTCACAGAGGTCGCGGAAGTCATGGATGCCGTGACTTTCCGCAAACCTCCATGACTTCTGCAGCGGCCCGAGCAGCGGTCCCTGGGGTGGCCAGAGCAGCCATTGCTCCAATGGCCCCAGGCAGCTGGAGCCACTGGCCCTGACCCCCCAGCAACAGCCCCACAGGGCACCCACACACACACAGCAGTGGCCCCCCAGGGTGCACCCCCCCACACACACACACCCCAGCAGTTCACAGAAAAGCTGGAGTAGCTGCTGCTCTGGGCAGCCCCCAGCAGCTGGTGCCCCTGGCCCTGGCCCCCTGGGGCTCCCCTCCCCCTTCAGGAGCAGCCACCCCAAGATTTAGTGACGGGTATTTTTAGTAAAAGTTATGGACAGTTCACGGGCCGTGAATTTTTGTTTGTTGCCTGTGAACTGTCCATGACTTTTACTGAAAATACCCGTGACTAAATCGTAACCTTACTTATTGACACAGTGGCTGCCCATTGGGGCAGGGACCATCTTTTTGTTCCATGTCTGCACAGTGCCTGACACAGTGGGTCTTGGCCCGTGACCAGAACTCCGGGCACTATGCTAATACAAATAGGAGATCATTAATCATAATAGATGACAGGGCTAGGTTCAGTGTTGTCAAATGTTTCTAGCCCTCGTGCTTGCAGAGAAAAGCTTGAAAACATGACCCAAAGACTCAATCAGAAGGCAATTGAGGAGAACCCGCCGTTAAAAACAAAAACAAAACACCACCACCACCAATGATTTGGGGGGGGGCTGGATTCTCAATTTTTGAATGTTGTTGGGACTGTAAATTTAAAACCAGGATTAGCATTGGGAAGGCAGCGTGACCTCATGGCTAAAGCACTGGACTGAGACTTGGGAGACATGACTTCTATTCCCAGCTCTGCTGCTGGCTGTGTTTAGGCAAGTCACTTCATTTATCTCTGCCTTGGTTTCCCCATCTGTAAAATGGGGAGAATGATGCCGGCCTCTTTGGGAAAGTCCTTTGAGATCTACAGATGAAAAGCACGACAGAAGATCTAGGGGTAAAAGTTTTATTTTGGGATTTTAAATTTAGCTGGGAAGAGGCAGTGTCATCGATGTGGATCTTCATGGGCTTCCCATCTCTAGACCTGACACTTCTCTCTCTCCCCTCCCCTTCTCCTTCCCCTATTCCTTATTTAAAAAGTGCCCCTGCCTGCCAGTATTGGCCTGGAATACAGCTGCACATCAAAGAGAGTCCTCAAATGGTTTTGACTTTGCCTACATCATGCTGGGTGCCCCATCCAGGGAGGCCCCCGGCACAACAAGTATTCTCAGGGAGCTGTTTCCACCCCTTTCTTCAAGGTTCCTTTCTTCTTTGCAGGTAAGGTTCCCAGACCCCCTACAGTGGGTCTTCCCCTCTTTGCAGCCTGCTGGAGGCAGAACCAGACCCATCAGTCAAGGCAGGATGGGCAGGGCCACGTTCCTGAAGAATCTCCCAGTTTTTGTTCTACTTCCTTAGCTGTTGGCCAGCTTCCCCAGACTCTCCCTGCTACAGAGCAGCAGCTGAAAGCTAACAAACCCCAGAGCAGAGTGGGATGTTTGTTGCTTCTGATGTTCAGCTTCCTGGATCCTAAGATTTCACTGAGCTGTTGGTTAGACTCTGGGGATCTACAGACACCTTCCTAGAAACCCCCTCTGCCGATCCTGAATGCTAACTGGCTCCCAGCCCAAAGGCACAGAGAATCGGACAGAAGACATACCGCTGGCAGTCAAGGGCACTAAAACATGGCCATTGTAATATCGGAGATAAGCAAGCACCCTCTCTCTACAGCTGATTTGCATGCTACAGTGCTGTTGGCTGCAACGAGTCAGATAGGGGAGTGAGGCTGGACTTGTGTCAAGAATTCTCATTGAGAGATGTCTTGGCCTAGCTCTCCTTGCTTCGTGGCCTCATGCTAGCTCAGGTAGCACTGCTTGCCTCCCCCATGGCACTGCTGCCTTGGAGGCACTTCCCACCTACGTGGCACCATCAGGGAAACTGAGGCAGGAGTGCCGGGGTAGCCCTTAAGGCATGGGGACCTTGGGACTGGGCTCCTTCCTCCCCACTCACTTCAAGTAGCACCAGTCTCCCTAACACAGCCCCCTTCCCCAAACACACCCTTTCCCCCCCACCCCAGGCCCATGCAAATTCTGTTTCCTCTTGCCCTCCCAAATCTCCACTTCCTCCCCCTCAGCTGTAATATTTCTACTTATCTGTTTGTCCTCTTCAAACACAACTCCCCTGCTCTTGACTGAGGCCATGAGCGAAAGATACTTTTTAAAAAAAATGTATTGTGTATCAATGTAATTTAATCCGGGACCACAAACTCAAAACGCATTAGTCCTAATTGTCTGCTTATTGGGTGGCTTCACCATGGGGCAGAGTTAAGGTTGCTAGGGTACCTTAACATCGTCAGATTTATGTTAATTTTAACCTGAACTCTGACTTTCTGGATTTGTAATGCCTGTTTGTGGAATAATTGCAACATCCCTGTAATGTTATTTACTTTCATGCCACTGATAGGTCTCCCAACCTTAACTCCATTTTAACATAGTATTTTGCCTGGTTACGTCTGAAAGACGTGCCTATTTAAAAAGGCCGTGCGTTCTGATGGCAGGAATTGTTTCCTAAAAATACTGGTATGCTTTTGAGAGTCTAAGCTGTATTTAAAAGGCCAAATATTGCAAAGGTGGAAACACACACACAATTGGTTTAAAAAATCTCTTCAGATTAAGAGATTATGTAAAAGAAATTCTTCTTAATTAAAAATTATTGGATTTGGGGACCATTAAAAAGGGAGTCTTAAAGCTCTTTCAGCCATTCTCCCTCCGACAGAATTTGAGTCTACGAACTATTTGCAATGCATCTGCACCATCTACTGGATACTACAGGAATGCAACTCCAAAATCCAGACGGAGGCTAGTACATGATCACCAGATGTATGGCTCGTAGCCAGTGAAATATGGATCGCCTAAACCCCTGGGATTTAGGCATAAAAGCCAAATGGCCACATGGTCTCTCTCTCTTTGATTTGTTCACTTTCCTGTATAAATAAAGCACCCTGGAAGAAAGAGGTTGAAGACACTAACTCTGGAACCTGCTGTATGCCCTGCTGCAAAACTAAAAACAACTGAATTTGTGCCCTCCTCCTCTCTGGACATCAAGCAGCAAAGTGCAGAGCAACCAATCCTGAACTTGCTCCAGCAAGTTACAAAGGCGCCAAAAGGACCCTAGTAAAACCACAGCAGATTATTCATGGATTAATGCATTCCACAGCCAGACAGGACCATTGTTTTTATTCATCCTGCTTTCCTGCATAACACAAGCCACAGAACTTCCCCCAGATAATTCCAGTTTGAACTAGAGTCTCCAATCTCAATTTCAAAATGGCCCGTGGTGGAGAATCCACCACGATCCTTGGTCAGTTGTTCCAATGGTTAATTACTCTCACAATTAAACATGTCCACCTTATTTCTGGTCTGAATGTGTCTAGCTCCAAAGTCCAGGCATTGGTTATTGTTATACCTTTTTCTGCTATATTGAAGAACCCCATCAAAATATTTGTTCCCCCTGTAGGTGCTTATAGACTGTTGTCAAGTCACCCGTGAACCATCTCTTTGTGAAGCTAAATAGATTGAGCTCTTTATGTTGATCATTGTAAGGCAGATTTTCTAATCCTTGAATCATTCTCGTGGCTCTTCTTTGGACCCTCTCCAATTTATCAACATCCTTCTTGAACTGTGGACACCGGTAGAAATCCAGGAACCTCTAAAACAAGCAAGCAAGCAAGCAAGCAGTAACATCCCTTTAAACAAACAAGCAAACCTGCCACAGGACAACCTGCAATCAATGAGGTTATTGGTGAAAGTGTTAACTTTGTTAAATTGTGTTAAAATATACTTAAAGTTAATTAATTGGATCACTAAATTGTTAAATTAATAAGATTTGGGTCAGCCAGAGCCTGATCTCTGACTGAGGTGCTTCGTGTTACTGTAATAAAATAATAAGAATAATGATAAATCAAACATTGACCCATCTCCTCCTGTGAGCCCTGATAAACCTGGCAAAGAGCGGAAAGAAGAAATCCTGTTTAAACAAATTATTTGGTTTGATTTTTCAATAGAAGGTCTTGCATAGGACTGAAAACAACAGTCTCTTCCTTCTATTTTATGAAACGTGTGTGGGAACGTCTATGTGTTTTTGAACCCAAGTTCTTTTGGGAGCACATATGGGAAGCCACCTGGGAGTTGAAAGTGGCCTGTTTCCCAGCCAGTCAGCTGCACTTTCAGTTTAATATTCGTGAGAAATTCTATCAACGCTCAGCTGATTGATTAGTGAGACAGGGTGGGTGAGGAAATATCTTTTATTGGATCAACTTCTGTTCTACCGGTTACCTGCGGAAGAGCTCCGTACGACTCAAAAGCTCATCTCTCTCACCAACAGAAGCTGGTCCTATAAAAGATATTACCCCACCCATCTCTCGAACATCCTGGGACCAACACAGCTACACCACCACCGCATACAACGTCAAACTGATCTGTTCTCATTTGCTTTTATTATTGCCACACAACAATTTGGAAAAAATCAAAGAAAAACCTGATCTGTTCGTCCTTTTCTCCCCCAGCTGTATAACTTGTTTAGGACTGGTTGACATTTTCCCATTAAAACTGCTTTTTGACAGAAAATTATGTTTTTGGCACAATGAACATTTTCACAGAAAGTGTCTGGTTTCTGTGGAAATGCAGCATTTTGTTGAAAAACCAAAAGACTTCCTGGTGTTTTGAGGAAAAGTCAAAAGTTTACACACCCCCCCACCCCCACCCCCTGATCAGCTCTAATCTTAGCATATATGCTATCTGATCAAAAGATTCTCTTTTAACGGCTGGTTAGAAATGCCATGGTCATAACGAAAGGATAGAATTAAATGATTAAAAACCAAAAAAGTCCTATTTCTGAAATACAAGTAACTTCTTACACAAACCCAGTGTTAAAATAGCGAGCAGTTCTTCTTGGAGTCAGCCAAAAAGGGGTGTTAAAATTAATTATTTATAAAAATCAAATAATAATAATACATTAAGCAAATTATTATTAAAACCAAAAACTATTAAACCAACCTAGTTTGCAGATTTCATTTTAAAACCTAGCTGGCATCCCAATATATTATTAATTTAGAAACCATTCTCACCTGCACATCCATAAACCACTTACAACACATCCCTCCAAGTCACTTCTAATTAACAAAGCGTTTAAATGAAACGTTCTAGAGCCATTAATATCTATTCAGTTTCAGTAATGAACAAATATGGTTTAAGGGTTAGATGGTTTTGAAATTTTTACCCTAAGTGATCTAAGATCCTAAATCCCATTTTCAAAAACGAATTAGGCACTTGGGACCCTAACTCTAGCAAAGTCAAAATGCCTAAGTCACTTCTGAAAATAGAACATGCGGTCTTCACTCACTTAGCTGGTTTTGAAAAATGTATCCATAATCTTCATAACAGGCACTTGAATGTATGGTATCTCATTTATAAATCTGACATTATAAACAGGGAATATAAATATAACATAAGCAACTGAATATTGACAAAATATACAAGTGCTAGAAGGCTAAATGCTAAGATGGGTGAACTAGAGTGCCTGGCATCATGGCAACTTGGTGGAATGAGGATTAATTGATAGGTCACGGTAATACCAGGATACAAGATATATAGGAATGACAGAGTAGGTCGTGCCAGTGGGGAAGTGGCACTGTATAGGAAAGAGAAAGCATAGAGTCAAATAAAGTAAGCATCTTAAATGAATCAAACTACCCTAGAATCTCAATGGATATTAATTCCACGCTTGACCAATGAGGCTATAGCAGTAAGAATATACTAATGACCACCAGAGCAGGATGGTGACCGTGATTGTGAAATGCTTAGGGGGGTTAGAGGCTACAAAGGAAGAAAATGCAATAATAATGGGGGATTTCAACTATCTCATCTCTAGAAGGGATGCAGAGATAAAATTTCTAGACACCATAAATTACTGTCCTGGAACCCACAAGGGGAGAGGAAATTCTTAATTTAGTCCTAAGTGGAGCACAGGATCTGGTCCAAGAGGTGAATATAGCTGAACCACTAGGTAATATCAACCATAATGAAATTAAATTTATCATCCTTGCAGGGGGAAACGTGCCAAAGAAACCCACCACAGTTGCATTTAATTTCAAAAAGGGAAACTTCACAAAAATGAAGAAGTTAGTTAAATGGAAATTAAAAGGAACCGTCACGAGGGTGAAATGCCTATAAACCGCATGGAGACTATTTAAAAAACACAATAATTGGAGGTTCAAACTAAATGTATACCCCAATTTAAAAAAACAAAACACACACACAGAGTAAGAGGACCAAAGAAAGGGCACCATGGCTAACCAGCAGAGTAATGGAGGTGGTTAGAGGCAAAAAGGCATCTTTTAAAAATTGGAAGTCAAATACTAGTGAGAAAAATAGAAAGGAGCATAAACTCTGGCAAGTCAAGGCAAGTGTAAAAGTGTAACTGGGCAGGGTAGGCCAAGAAAGAATCACAAGACCAACTAGCTAAAGACACAAAAACTAATAGCAAATTTTTTTTAAAGTACATCAGAAGCAGGAAGCCTGCCAAACATCCACTGGGGCCACTCGACTACCGAGGTGCTAAAGAAGCAATCAGGGAAGACAAGGCCATTGCAAAGAAGCTAAAGGCAGTGAAGCCCAATGGAAAGAATTCAGATGAGGGGGAGATTCCCACAGCTGAATCAGTCTTTTTAGGTGACAAATCTCTATTGATACCTCCATCTGGACAATTCCTCAGGAGGTTTTGGAACAAATTGATAAATTAAACAGCAATAGCTCGCCAGGACCAGATGATATTCACCCAAAAGTTCTGAAGGAACTTAGGTTACATACCACAGTCTTGCAATTTTGCATCTATCACTTAAATCGGCCTCTCCCTTAGATGACTGGAGGGTAGCTAATGTAGCACCGATTTTTGGAAAAAAACAGCTCCAGAAGCGATCCTGGTAATAACAGGCTGGTAAGCCTAACCTCAATACCAGGCAAATTGGTTGAAATGATAGTAAATAACAGAATGATCAGACACATAGATAAACACAATATGTTGGAGAAGAGTCAAAATGGCTTTTGTAAAGGGAAATCCTACCTCACCAATCTATTTGAATTCTTGAGTGTATCAACAAGCATGTGGACAAGGGTGATGCAGTAGAACTAGTGTACTTGGATTTTCAGAAAGCCTTTGACAAGATCCGTTACCTAAGGCTCTTAAGCAAAGTAATGAGTCATGGAATAAGAGGGAAGGTCCTCTTATGGATCAGTAACTAGGTAAAAGATAGGAGGCAAAGTGAAGGAATAAATAGTCAGTTTTCACAATAGAAAGAGAAATAGTGGGGTCCCCCAAGGATCTGTACTGGGAACTGTGCTGTTCATGATATTCATAAATGATCTGGAAAAGTGGGTGAACAGTGAAGTGGCAAAACTTGCAGATGACACCAAATTACTGAAAATAGTTAAGTCCATAGCCGACTGTGAGGAGTTGCAAAGAGATCCTATGTAAGTGGGCAACAAAATAGCAGATGAAATTCAATGTTTAATGAGGGCAGAGTAACGCACATTGGGGAAAAATAATCCTAACTATACATACAAAATGATGGGGTCTAAATTAGCTGACACCACTCAAGGAAGAGATTGTAGGGACATCATGGCTAGGTCTCTGAAAACATCTGCTCAATGTGCAACAATCAAAAAAGCGAACAGAGCGTTAGGAACCATTAGAAAAGGGATAGATAATAAAACAGAAAATATCACAATGCCACTCTACAAACCCCTGGTGCGCCCACACCTTGGTTGCCCTCCCTCTCAAAAAAGATCTACAAGGATTGGAAAAGGTACAGCGAAGGATCTGGAACAGCTTCCATATGAGGAGAGATTTAAAAGACTGGGACTATCCAGCTTTAAGAGGGAATCCGATCGAGGTCTATGAAATCCTGACTGGTGGGGAGAAAGTGAATAAGGAAGTGCTAGTTACCCCTTTACGTAAGAACTAGGGGTTGCCCAATTAAATTAATAGGCAGCCGGTTTAAAAACAAAACATAAGGGAATACTTCTTCATACAATGCACAGTCAACCTGTGGAACTCCTTGCCAGGGGATGTTGTGAAGGCCAAAAGTAGAACTGGATATCAAAAAAGAATTAGGTAAGTTCCTGGAGGGTAGTTTTATCAATGACTGGTAGCCAGGAAAATCAGGGTCGCAACCCCATACTCTGGGTGTCCCTAGATCTCCAGCTGCCAGAAGCTGGGATTGGATGACAGGGGAAGGATCACTAAATAATTGCCCTGTTATGTTCATTCCCGCTGAAGTGTCTGGCACTGGCCACTGTCGGAAGACAGGATACTGGGCTAGATGGACCATTGGTCTGACCCAGTCTGGCCCTTCTTAAGTTCTTAATATAAAACAGTGGGAAAATCTGCTAAGAGAATGTCCAAAGAATGTTTATATAAGGGGCGTGAACAGCAAAATGCACTTCTCCAAAACGAAACACTAAGATTTTAATTATCCATCCGTGTGTCTTTAAAAAATGTTCCCTCCAGCTACTGGGCTCACCACAAGCTACATTTTATAAAAAGCACCAGGCAAGGCCAGCCTGGGGCGGATGTGGAGAGCACTTCCTGTTCTCGTGGTGTGGGCCTGGCACCGAGGGATGGACAGCTGTGCTGTGGAAGGATGTTACAGAATACATTTGGTGAGGAGAAACCTGCATTTTGATCTCGCCCTACAACAACACAAAACAAAAGTCACCACCACGCGAACCTCTGCACACTTGCTCCAAAGCCGCGGGACTAATTTAAATTTTTTTAAACCCATCCATGTCCATGACAAGGAGAGTCACGACTTGTCAAGAAGGAGTTCTGCATACAATGCTCAAAGCGCACGGGGGTCTTATAAAGCTGTTCTTAAACTTAGTCTACTCCCCCACCCCAGTTAACAGAGAATGTTCTACTAGGACTGAATGCCCCATTTATAACAGCAGAGGGAGCGTCACGACAAAACGAACAAAGGCCTTTGATTTTGGTCCAGACAGCTTGTAGGGATCCATTTCTTTCCACTGACCAAGCATCCATGCTGAAAACATGGCCCTGAAAGCACTCTCACTGGCCCTGCCAAAGTGTGTTAAGGTCTGGTAGGTCTTTATTATGATCTGCTATTATATAATGCATCAATGTTCAGCTGTAGCAGTTGTCGGGCTTACAGCTGCTCAAATCGTGTTGGGATTAAAGTTAAGGAAGGAAGAAGCAAGACGATGCTCAGAATGATATGACTATAGTGTCCAATATCTAATGACCAGCCAAGTCTTATAGATAAACGGTGTATACCTTTGAAAAGCTGAAGTTCTCAGTTTTCCACTGGAATAAAGTATTTGTATCTGTCCTTGACAATTCACAAGATACTGGACTTTAAATAGGTCACTGACTCCTCCGCTTAGCAGTGTTTTTTTGGCAGAGAACAAGGATGGAGTATTGCAAGTCTTGGATCTCAAATCAATGTAGTTTTCATGCCTTGAGTTTATACCAAAATTTCTGCTAGTGAGGACTTGATATACCATTACTCTTAAGAAATCTATACATAGGAAATCTACCATGTGCTAGGTGGAGACAAGAGCTAGAATACACAAAATAAGACAGAAACCCACATGTGTACATACACAGAGTACATAGAAATCAATGTGAGATCTGATCATGTGATTGTATTTCTATCAAGAAAGTTATGTTGGACAGCAGTAAGATTTCTTTCTTTCCTCCTTTCAGCTGTTATTTATGGACACAGTGCTATGGAATACGGTTACTTTCCTCGTTCTCCAATACAGAAACAGACAAGAGATACAGGAACAGCATCAGCAACTTGCTAATAAAATCCATACTAACGACTTAGAAAACTATAAACAACTGTAATTAGAGGTTTTCCCAGAATACTTGAAATTTGTCATCTATCTGATGTATAAACATGCATTCAGGGAAGGGCAATAGGAATTCTTGTGGCAAAAATCAAGGAGGTTTGTCTGGTAACGTTACAAGGACGTGGCTAAATGTGAAATTTCTTCTGGGTGTTTTTCAGTGCTATAATTATTCCAAATTTGGTTTCATTTAGTGCATTGCAGGGGATCGGACGAGTTATAAAGCAGAAGGGTTAGGGATGCTCAGCTTCATTGGAGAAGTCATCTCAGTTCCAGCTGATGTCTTATCATTTGTATGTAGTGGGGCACAAAGCTGTGGAAACTGGGCTTCAGAAGTCTGGTCCCACTGAAGACATTGTTCCTGCCTTAGTTCATGCAGAAGAGCTTCGTATAAGCTCGAAAGCTTGTCTCTCTCAACAAGAAGTTGCTCCAATAAAAGATATTCCCTCCCCCACCTTGTCCCGCTTAGTTCCTCCAGGGCATAAGCAATAGAAGGACATTATGAAGTGTGGCCCAGGGAGCCATGGAGCCCGTCCTGACCTGGAAACGTCTTTTATGCACAACCAGGTGTGTGGATACCTATGCTGACCACGAAAAGCAGAGTGTACCTGTCTGAGGGTTGGTTAGAGATTATTACACCACACTTTTCAGAATTTGTCTTGTGTCAGAGGCTCAACTCTCTTGCTGATTTCTATCTGTGACTGAGAGTGCGTTTGTGGGTGGATTTTCAAATCCCTGGGAACTGGCCATCCAAATCTTTTAGGCTGCATTTAAAAAAGAAATCTCAGTCCGAATCTGTGTCTGTCAGTGTGCATATAAGTATGTGTGTAAGCACCATAGGATTATTAATTTTAAAGCACTGTGGTCAGACAAGGACTGATGCAGTGATGTGTCTGCTAGGGTATAGGGTTGTTTTTGTTAAATGGATGTCAAGCGACATTTTCCTATTTAAAGTTCTGTGATTCAAAATTCTGCTTGGCTCCTTCCATCACTGGCTTCATCGTTACATATTCACCAACATTTAATCCATCTACCCAACTGCCATTCTTCACCCTGAGTGAAATAGGACAGACCTGCTGCCTCTGTACAGCACCTAGAACAAGGGAGCCCTAGTCAAGGACCAGGACCCCCAAAGTGCTACAGTGACACAAATAAATAATAGTGTTCCAGTCTTCCCTCTTCTTAGGAGATTTTTAAACCTCTTCTCACCTCTTTTCCTCTCTTTGTTCTGTTCTAATCCCCCTGACTGAAATCTAATGAAGGGTTTCCAATGAAAGGAGGACAGCCATCCTCGCCTGTGTTGCTTTCATCGGGCGTCCTCCTGCCCAGGAACAGGCCCTCAACGAGCCTGTGCTCACTCACAGATAGGCGCAATTAACACAGCTGGTCTCTAGGTACCTTTTATGTTTATTTGCTGTAAAACTTAAAATAATGCTCCAAAAGCCCATGATTGGTTCCTCCCGGGGGGAAATGTGTAATGAGTATACTTGGCAGGCTGCTTTCATGCCGTGCATGGAAAACTAAACAACTTGCTAATCACCCACATGTGTTGGGTACATGTTTGCTGCATATAGGAGGATGGGAATCCCTATAAGCATAATCATCTAATTATAGCAGTTCTGAAAGACACCGATTCACTTAAGAAGTCTCCTTATGGCTTATGATAAAAAAATCTCAGGCTTTGACATTTATTTATTTGGTGTAGGCAATCCACTCAAGCAAAGCCACAGCATTCTTATCAACATCGTTCAAGGCACGAAGACCTCCAGGAAGTTGAGTCATTTTGCAGTCCTCAACAATATGCGCCATGGTTTGTGGCTGTCCACATTGACAAAGGGGACAGTCTCTGAAACGCCACCAAAATTCAGCTGCAGCACAAATTCCTGGTCTGGTACAAAACCGGTTCAGAAGGCTCCATTGCCTTCGTGGTCAATCAAACCTGGGAGGATGTTGAATGGGGTCTGAGACAAGATTTGTCACTTTCTCTGCAGACGATGAAGCTCACCAAATGTCTTCTACCATAAATCTCCCACCCAGTAAACTTATCCACAAAAAGGCGATGTGAGGGCAGGCAAGGGCAGCTTTGACAATAATGGAGGAATCACCCATCCAGACAGTGGAAAGGATTGCTATGCTTAGCACGTACCTTATGGGTCAGTCAAGTCTTCTTCAGGGTCATAGTGTTCACACTTTTGAAAGGATTTGAGGTATTTGAGACATGTATCGGCTCATATTTTATAGGGGTTGAACCAAACAAAGATTTTGAAGTCATCAGGTACAGAAAGAAAAACCATGAGGATGTGAGACCAGTCTTCGAGAAGGAATACTAGTTCGAGGATTCCTAATGGCAGATATATTTAACCCTTTTCTTCAGTCTCCGGGAGAAGAAAAAGGCAACAGTGATGAGAAAGGTTTGGAAGTTGATATAGAAGATACTTTAATAAACGGAACCTGTCTCAGTCAACTTTGCCTGATGATTTTCTTCTAAGTAATCTGGAAGTAGTAGTGAAGAAAATACAACCAGTCAGAATTTCTAGTTAATTACTAAGGACAAAGGGCCGTGTCAGAGGGCTGGAGAATGTAGACCTAGTCATCAAAAGGAGGCCAAAAGTTAATCTTGGAAACTCTGGACCCATTACCCTAAATTCAATACAGAGAAAACAAGTAGGGCACACTGAAATGAAAACGTGGTGAACAGCAACACGGGTTTATGAGACAGATCATGGTAGGCAAATGTTATGTTCTTCACTAATTTACGAATTGGGTGTGTCAGGGAAACGGACACTAAGCAGTAGATCTAGATTTTTATAAAGCCTTTGATAAGGCCACCCAAGAGAGCTGAAAAATTGACAGATTATCAATTTTAATTAAATCCTAGCGTAACAAGGAACCTGGCAATGGGAAGAGAGACATTGAACATGAGTTTACACAAACACAAACAGCCATTCTGGGTATGGTCTAGTCCAGAGGTTCTCAAACTGGTCTGTGGACCACCAGTGGCCCGTAAGCCCCATTCAGGTGGTCCACAGATAGTTCCCTCGAAGGTGCGCGCCTGGGTGGCCACACACGAGAGAATGAAGGGCCACCTACCTAATTAGTGGAGCTATGCAGGCATGCCTACACTAATTAGGTGCCTGGACCCTGGAGAAGATGCACATGGCCTTGGGGGTAATAGGGGGTAGTGGGGTCAGAAGTGGGAGTATTTGGGATGTGCAGGGCTGCGGTGGCCAGAGAAAAAGAGGCAACTTTCCTAAGCTCCAGGGTTGCGGCTGCCGGGGAAAGATGGCCCTCTACCCCGGCCCCAGCTCGGGAGCTGCTGCAGCAGGAAGGAGAGGGAGACGCCCCGCTCTTCCCAGCCCCAGCTCGGGGGCCGCCATGGCAGGGGGAGAGGGCACATCCATCGCACTGGAAAGGTAAGACTACAGATATTAAAATAGGAGTTGTGTGCTTTTATCTGTAGAACAAAAATCGTTCCAAAGCACTTTACAATAGTTAGCTGATGCTACAAACAACATTTGGAAAGATCATTAAGTGGTCGGCCGAGACCCTCAGCAATTTTCAAGTGGTCCGTGGGAAAAAAAAAAAAAAGCTTGAGAACCACTGCTCTAGTCAGTCGAGTAAGAGTCTAATAGTCAAGACTCCTGGGTTCAATTTAGAGTCTGCTACAGAATCTCTCTCTGAGACCTTGCTAAGTCATTTAACCTCTTTCCCAGTTGACTCATCTGGAAATTGTGTAGAATACCTCCCCCTCCTGGGAGCGTTCCAAGCCTTTAAATAATGTTTGTAAAAATACACCGAGATCCTTGAATGAGAGATTTTTGAATGATAAGTCCAAATAATTACAATTATTGATTGGGTGGGAATGGCTGGCTTAGCTAAGCATCAGGCTGATAGTCCACAGTCTCCCAGGAACCATGGTTTTGATTTGACCAGACTAACAGGGCTGCATTTCTTTTCGGAGGTAAACTGCAAAAATAGCTGAGTTGTTTTGAGGTTTCTTTATTGAACGGCTGGATAAACATTTAAAGTCAGCCGTCCCGTTTGTTCAGTGTGGACATTAACAATCCTATGGCCATCTTCATAACATGAGGGGCTTTACCCTCATGTCCTTGGTCAAAAAATTTCCCTTTACTGTGCTGCCTTGTGCTATACATTGGTTGATGCTTCTCTGTAACACAGAGACAGCTCAAAGATAGGGCCCAATCCTGCGGCCACCTACTACTGGGAGTAGCGTTTACTACCCAGCGAGATACCATGGAGGTCAATGGCCAGCGCTCACATTTGTATCACTACATCTGGTAACAGAGGGTCTGTAGGGTTTGGGAAATAGTCTTTGGGCATGACAGGCACCCTACACATGGAAAATAGAATCCTGTTAAGTATAGGGAGAGGGATCACTTGTGAAATCAGATAGCGGCTTGCTTTATACATGCCCTTAGTAAAACCACATCTAGGGTTCTCTTTCCCATTCTAGATGCCTCACTAGAGAAGGGGTCTGAATAATTCAGAGTTCAAGTCACACACAGACAGTTAAGATATGTCCTTATTAATATTTAACAAGTCCTTTGCTCTAAGTAGCTTGGCCATTTGCTTTTACACACCTCGTGAGCAAATTGCTTGAGAAACACGATGACCCCCAGCAGAAAGAGCTCTGGTGGTTGTTCTGTGCCACACCTTAACTGGCTAAGAAAGGAGAAGGAAATAAAAGGCGAGATGCTGTTTCTCACGGACAGTGACACTGTTCAGACATCCCGGCAGCACTTAGACCAGGGGTAGGCAACCTGCGGCATGCAAGCGGATTTTCAGTGGTCCGGGGGCCTCTGCATTTTAATTTAATTTTAAATGAAGTTTCTTAAACATTTTAAAACCCTTATTTACTTGACATACAACAATAGCTTTGTGATACATTATAGACTTATAGAAAGAGACCTTCTAAAAACGTTAAAATGTATTCCCGGCACGCGAAGCTTTAAATTAGAGTGAATAAATGAAGACTCGGCACACCCCTTCTGAAAGGTTGCCGACCCCTGATTTAGACTATATCTTCACTGCAGTCAGGGGGTATGATTCAGCTCGTGTAGACATGCCTGCACTAGCTTTCACATAGCCAGCTCAGGCTCTGGAGGAGGGAAGCCACGGCGGTGGGGACTAGCTGTCTGAGTCACACCGGGGGTTCTGGGCAGGCTTGGACAGAGGTTGAGAGAGAGTCACACTGCTGAACGCACCACTTGGAGGTGTTCGGGTAGCGTGCTGCAAACGTGGTTTAAGAACCTATATACAACAGGCCAGAGGTGTCTCGGGGCTCTCTCTCTTCTCGTGCTGGACTGAACCCTTTACCAAGTGATCCCAGCCAAACACTGGACCAGCACCACTCTCGTACCATCTCAGCACCTCCGAGTAAAGGCTAAGCTTGTGCGAGGAGGTGTTTAGTCTCTGGCAGGCCTGTTTTACAGCATGAAGAGCGGCAGCTTCCCTTGGGATCAAAATCCTTCTGCTCCTTTGCATGCCCTCTTCCCCCCGCCAACACCCCACTTTTATTTTTCAGGCTCACTCTGATTTTTAAAAGTCAATAGGTAAAAGAAGAAAAAAAAAAAAAAAAAGACGGCCAGACTTGCTTAACTGAGCTTTTCAGAGATGCCTTTCATTTGTCACATGCTCGGTTATTTTAATTCGGGGAAGGGCAGACAGAGAGAGACCCTGGGGGAACAAAGTGAAGTTCAGTGTGAGAAAGCTGGGCTGCTGTTTTTCTCAAGCAGCTGCAGGCCCAAGGAAGGGTTGAAATTGCCCCTTGTATCTAATAAAAGCACTTTCTGAAGGAGCCTTTCCCGATAGTGAAGCAAAGCACCAGACTTGCTAGTGGGCTCTCCTTGCTTCTCCAACCTCAGCACCTTACAGAGGGTAGAGGTGGGATCATGCAATCTCTACTGGTTCTTCCAGGCCGCCTTCTTAGCATTCTCACAGAATTCCAGTTTCTTTCTTTTTCAGTCCTTTCAACCCTCCTCCCAGCCAGAAATCTCCGCAATGCTGAAGAGCAGGTCTTCAAGTCTCTACTGTTTGCAAGATATTTTTAGGCACTTTTTTTTAATTGTAAAACTTTGTGTGTGCGCCATTTCTATAAACTACACATCAGTTGTAATTACTAGTCCTGGCTGCCTCCGAATGGGCCAGATGACCATTTCAGACCCTAAATTAGAAGGAGATGCCAGCATATTCAACCACATCAAGTATTCCGAGTCTTAAAATATATTTAAATGAGATGCAAGAAGGATGCTACCCTTCAGCTGAAACCAGGAAAAAATAAACTACAGAAGCTTTCCAAAGGGGAAAAAGGGATTTAGAAGTACTCCCGAACACTGCAAACTGTGGCAGATAAGCAGCTGGGCTTGGCTCCTCATTTCCTAAACAATTCCTGGCTCCTTCTGTGGCAGACTTTAGGAGCAAAAGGCCATGGGATCCCTCCAATGGAGGCACCTATTCATTCACAATTGGATCTGAAATTCTGTTGCATTTGATCATAATGCCGTTTTGCTTGGGTCCCTTAATTTCCAAGACACGTACGTTACTGCAATTCCCAAACAAAAACTTTGTGAAGTTCAAAAGTATGTTTCAGTGGAGTCTGGCTAATATTTCCTTTACCCCCTCTCCAAAAAATTATACTTTCTTGATGAAAATTCTGCACATTTAAAGGAAGCAAGCAAGCACACACCCACCCTTCATCCAGTTTGGTGAGAAAGCTTTGCCACAAAATAAAACAATTACCCCAGTCCGTGTCTTGATCTATTGAGCCACTGTACCTGAAATTCATCTGAGGAACTAGGGAGGGAGTCTGAGCCCTTAGAGAACGAAGGGAATAGCAGGAGTGGGAAAACAGCAGTTTTTAATATTGAAGGTAATTTGTCTTCACTAATAATTGGCCTCGAAGTAAAAACTTGCTGTGCTGATGAAATACTCCATAGGTGGCAACACTGAGCGCTCAGACCTTGCATTTGGCTTTTGCTGTCAGATGCTAAGAGGGAGCTGGGAACCAGTCAAGAACTCTGCCCTCAGTAAGCGACCAGGCTGAATGGAAATTCTTTCTGCTCACTTCTAGCAGCGGTCAGCTAAAGATCGCACATCAGTTTTTGTAAGGACTATAGCCAGCATCCCATCGCCCTGCAAGAGGACGTGAGAGATGCGCTGCAAGGCTGCCTAGAATCTGGAAGCACTCCGGGTTTCCTTTCATACCGAAGAGCGCTCTCTTAAAACCAAGTGCAGCGACGTCGGTCCCGAATGCTACTTGCAATCTCTTTGGTTAATGCGAGGTGATACTTAAGTCTCCCTAAGATTTCCCATCTCTCGGATATTAACTTTCCTTACATTAAGTGGCCACCTATGAAAAGCATTTCCAGCCACACACCAGACCCACCCAGCTGTTTCAGCTGCAGCTGACTTGCTAAAATGGTTGGAAGGGAAACTGCTCCACCCGGATTCGTAAGCAGAGGCCAACAGCTCAAGTGCTGGGAGCCCTGGTGAGCTGGCTGGCCCAATATCAAATGGCCACCTGTTATAATGGCTGGAAAAAAACTTGGAGTCCTGAAGGTGGTTATTTCATTAAATGCTTTCAGTGTGGTACTTGGTCTGTGTTGTTAGTGTGCCAAACAACTGCATATAATTATAAAGATGGAAATGAGACACAAGAATATAGTGTGAAAATTGGAAAAATGGAACATTTTCTTGGTTGTATTGTGCAGTCTTGTAAAGGGACATTGCCAATTGGAGAAAAAAAAATTCAGACACCTCACTTGAAAAAACCAAACACTTAACTCTGTTCGACACTGGTGAGGCCTCATCTGGAGGACTGTGTCCAGTTTTGGGCCCCACACTACAAGAAGGATGTGGAAAAATTGGAAAGAGTCCAGCTGTGGGCAACAAAAACAATTAGGGGGCTGGAGCACATGATTTACGAGGAGAAGCTGAGGGAACTGGGCTTGTTTAGTCTGCAGAAGAGAAGAGTAAGGAGGGGGATTTGATAGCTGCTTTCAACTACCTGAAAGGGGGTTCCAAAGAGGATGGATCTAGACTGTTCTCAGTGGTAGCAGGTGACAGAATGAGGAGTAATGGTCTCAAGTTGCAGTGGGGCAGGTTTAGGTTGGATATTAGGAAAAACTTTTTCACAAAGAGGATGATGAAGCACTGGAATGTGTTACCCAGGGAGGTGGTGGAATCTCCTTTCTTAGAGGTTTTTAAGGTCAGGCTTGACAAAGCCCTGGCTGGGATGGTTTAGTTGGGGATTAGTCCTGCTTTGAGCAGGGGGTTGGACTAGATGACCTCCTGAGGTCCCTTCCAACTCTGATATTCTATGATTCTAACTCAATATTGTTGCACCTGGCATTTGAGAAACTGACGAAACATGTGTTTAGTTTGCTCCATGTATCTGACAACACTTTGTACACAAGCAGGTTTACTGTCAGGGGAGTCTCTGGCCCTCACATTTAATTTGTGCAAGGCTTACACATAGCAGTGGGGGAGATGAACACATTTTAGAACTAGGACAATGTTATTATAGACCCACAAAAAACCTCCTTTTTGAAACTGACTTGATTGTGCCCCTTACATGCCTTTCTGCAGGTGAGTTTACGGGGTAAACATGGAGGGTTCTGCTGTCTCCTCCTTTTGTGTTTGTTTGTAGTGAAATAGCTACACGGCTCAGAGAAGACTTGTCTTCATTCTCTGGCTCTGCGGGGGGAGGAGGCATTTTCAGGCAGATTCATTCTACAACTGGCAGGTAGAAAAAACCCCTCTTTAAAACAGTCAGAGCTGCAGAAGCCTCAGAAAGGGGCTGCATTTCTATTGTCAGAAAGTCATGTCCAGATCATTTTATAGAACATGCATCCAGGCCACCCTGTCTTGGTACTATGAATCCCAGTTTGTCCTAAAATGGCTCGACCCTTCACCACGTAACACTCTTGTTTGTGGAGTGACTACCCCAGACTGGTTCTTACTGACCGGGCTTACCCACTGAGTGTGACAAAAAAGAAAGAAAATATCCTTAGTAGGTACTGGGCTGCCCAGCTCAAATTCCTGGGTCATAAGTAAATCATTAAAATGGGTGGCTCCTCGTCTGTATTTCCCAAAATAACCGGAGTGGATAGTAACTCCCTGAAGGCTGCATCAGGTTCCTGCAGCTCCTCTTGGCTTCTGCTCTCGCTAGCTCTGTGGTTGGGAGTGTGAGGCAGCCTTTAGTTTCCTTTTGAAATGAAGGTGACTGGAATCTTAAATTAAAAGTTCTGAACATGCTGATTGTGCAATAAACCTCCCATACCTGGTCCTATAGCAAACAGTAGTAAAGCTGATCTTGCCCTGCAGGCAGTGGGTGTGGAAGGTTTGTAAGGGAGGGACTAAAAGAAGGTGTGTCTGTTTTGATGTGTACAGGAGACAGGAGTTGGGGTGGGGTGTTACAGACAGGGGCATGCATTAATGCTGCTAAGGTTCTCTGACAGCCTCTCATTATACACGTCATTCTTCTACTAGTACAACTCCCATAACACACAAGTGCAGGGCTAGCATCTGTAATTTTTTTTTTTTTTTAATTCTGATGGATATAAAGTACTTTCATTTTAAAACCAAGTCATTTTGCCGTGTATTAGCGAATCAGACCTTTCGTTATTTTTGTTTGTTAGTGAAACGGTTGGGTTACAACCATCTAAACCACAGATCACCGCACGTGCGTCCACCTATCCAGCAAACCCCGTCCCGGACACATCACAGCCAGGCTCTAGGTACCCCAGAATCTGCTCCGAAGTAGTAGTCCGGGGTACACACTTAAATCCATCTTCACTAAACAAGGACACGCCACCAGAGTAGATTGTGTCATAGAACAGGTCACCCAACTACCCCAGAAGAATCTGCTTCAGCACAGGGGGGAAAAACCCCACCCACTGTACAACTCTAGTTGTCCCTGCCACCCCACCCTGGAACCCATATGGGTACCATCAAACAGTTACAACCGAAACTTGATGGGGTCCACAGCCTGAAATAAATCTTTCACGAACACATTCTTCTGGCCTTCAAACAACCCTCTCCCCCTGCCCCAAAATCTCACCCAGCTCCTCATCACCAGGACACAGCAATTCAAAGCGGCACCAGACCCTGCCAGAACAACAGATGTGAAACCTGCAGACATATCTCCCCTGCTACGATGATCCATATCCCTCACCCCCAACACAACTTTCACGATCCAGGGGTCCTACACAAGCCTAACATGATGAAGGCTAAGATTTAGTCATGCATATTTTTAGTAAACGTCACGGACAGGTCACGGGCAATAAAGAAAAATTCACGGAAGCCTGTGACCTGTCCGTGACGTTTACTAAAAATACGTGACAAAATGATGAACTGTGGGGTCTCCATACCGTCTGTGGGGGGGGACCAGTTTGGAGCTGCGGGATCCCCGCACCTTGCATGGCTCAGAGCTGTGGGATCCCCTGCCACCCATGGCTCTAAGCTTCCAGGGGCCCTGCCGCCTGCAGCGGCCAGGAGTTGTGGGGTCCCCTGGCTGCCCACAGAAGGGCAGCGGAGGGACCCTGCAGGCAGCTCCCAAGCACTGGGGGCTCAAGTCATGGAGGTCTTTGGAAGTCACAGATTCCATGATATTTGCCTTCCTCTACGATGACAAAAATAGTAGCCTTAATCATGGCATATGGAGCACCTTGTCCAGCACATCAAATGCCCCCCCCACCACCACCACCACCTGGGTGAAACCAGACAGTTGAATGAATGTCACAGACAAAAAACACCCTGTCACCCATGGGCAAACTTTTTACAAAACAATCAATCCATAGCTGACCTCTCACAGAATCACAGGACTGGAAGGGACCTCGAGAGGTCGTCTAGTCCAGTCCCCTGTACTCATGGCAGGACTGAATATTATCTCCGTCATCATCCTGAAAGGAAACCTGTTCAAAACCTTCACAAGACCAGCCTGGGAACTTAAACTCATTACTCTGCTGGACACTAAAAACTATGGACTTAACAGAGACACTAGGTTGATGGCTTATTAGAATAATTTGTCACACACCTTACTGCAGAGGTCTCCAAACTGTGCGGCACACCTCCCTTAAGGGGACACAGAGGAACACTCAGGGGGGCCCAGGCCACCCCCCAGGGAGGTGCGGAGGGAGTGCCACCCAGCACCACCCCGTCCCCAACCTCGGCACCCAACTCTGACCTGGCTGCAGCTCTGTTTCCAGCCCTGCCCTGGCTCCCAACCTCAGCCTCCTTACTCCTGTCGGCATCCCGTCCCCCCAACACAGGACTCACGTCCCTGCTCCTGGAGCAGGGGGGCACATCCCTGAAAAGTTTGGGGACCACTGTCTCATGATAACCTTTAATCACCCACTTCATTTAAAGTGGTCTCTTATAGCACATGTGAACCCGTTGTGCTTAACAATCTGTCCCACCTTGTATGTAGCTGGGACACTCTGGTTGCCTTCTCCAGACCTGAGAAAGAGCTCTGCAAAGCTCAAAGGCTTGTCCCTTCTACCAATTGAAGTTGGCCCAATAAGAAATATGACCTCACCCACCTTGTCCATCTAAAACCAACTAATTCTCCCCACCCACATATTGAAGTGGACGAATCAACATGGGCCCGATCCTTCAAGTTATTCCACAATACGCAGAACTCTAAACAGAACAGTTTACAGGATCAGCAATTCATACAATTAACCCAATTCTTGGTCCAGGTGCACTTAATGCTGCCTCAGCAAGAGAGGAGGGACTAGATAAGAGAGGTCCCTTCCAGCCCTACATTTCTACTGATGCTATGAGAGATTCTCTCCTTCATATTTCCATACAGAGGCTAACTTTTCTAACCTGTGCAAATGTAACTGCTTGCACGGAAATGCATGCCCCGTTGTACATCTAATGGACGGCAAATAAAGAAGTGTAACTGCCCATGAGAGCACCAAATTACCCAATGTTCATGTACTACCAGGATAACGGCACAAGCAAATCAGGCAGCCAAATTAATGCAAATCTGCCCTCGGAAGCATTTAGTTAATGAGAAGTTGAATTTTTACCAGCAAGGCTGGAATTGGCGTAGGGGGCAGGTGGAGAGATTGGCACCTACCCCAAGCTGCCATCTTGTTCTCCAGAATCTGAGCTTTAGTTTTCTTTTTAAAGTGTCTAGCCTGGTTACAAAGAAAACCTTCACAATGTGAATCGAGTGTAACCAAGAGAGCAACTTCTGCCCGAGTCTGCAGAGAGCCTGAAACAATAGCTTGGAAAGGCGCAAGCTGCCCTCATTGCCCTCAGGGAGGCGATAACCCACATGCCCAATGCTGAGGCTTTAACCATTTCACTCCTGATGGAGCACATAAGAAAAAGACAGGCAGGAGAGAAAATCTGCACAATCTACTCATTTTGCTGTCTCAGGTTAGTGGAACTTATTTTGTGAGTGGGAGAGTTCCTTTGCCTTTTTGTCTCCAATTCAAGCCTTCTTTCCCACAGAGTATATTTTAATTTTTAAATGGTTCTCTCCAGGACTGTCTTTCTGCCAGCATTCAGCAGTAGGCACTAAACAATATATATTGCCATTGCTAAAGCACCTGGGTGCCTTACATCATTTATAGATAGCAACAAGACGCACCCGAATGCTAAGAGGGCAACAAAAATGTCCTACAATTAATCAGCCTAGACGGATTTGCCTGGTACTGTCTTGAAGCATGCAGAGCAGCTGGCTCTGATGGACTGAGCAGGTAACATTACAGTAGCGTGAGCACCTCAGTCCTTTACGTATTAATCCGTCAGGTAGGGAACTACTCTAACCTCCATTGTACAGATGGGAAACCGAAGCAAAGCAAGGCTAAGTGACTTTCCCAAGATCACATTGGAAGTCTATGGTGGAGCAGGAACTGAACCCTGGTCTCCAGCTTTCAGCCTAACCACTGGGCCACCCTTCCTCTAAGATGCCCATCCCTTCCCCTTCACTGCTGAAGACTCCAGGCCTGGGGAGTTGATTCTGACAGCAGTGCCTGGCCTTTCCTGGCACTGATTTCAGCACTAGCTTGAATGGAATTGTGCGGGGTGTGTTTCAGGTTGCGCAGAAGAAGAAAGCAGCCCTCAGATGCTCCACAGACATCAGGTATCTTTGCAAGGCAGCTTTCCCCCCCGCCCTTCTCGCTGTTACATGCCATTGGATGCAGTCCGGTGCATACAAAGGCCGAAAATGAGCCCTTGTTCCTGAGAAGTATCTCCAAGCCAGGGATTCAAGCCATGCCTGGGATCTCTGAGGGCCAAGTCATCTCTGAATCAGGCCCGTCGACCATCATCTGCAACGCTCTGTTCCACGCTAAGTAACTTGGGTCAGAGTAATGTTCTCGAGGGGCCCTTCCCTCCCTCTGTTCCTCAGAACTCCTTTGTATTAAAGCATCATAGATAAAATAAATAAATGTCTTGAGAAAGCTCAGCCCAGGCTGGGGAGCTTTCAGCATTACTTAAAGAGGGAAGATGACTAGTGTCAAAGGCAGGACAAAGCCAGACAGCTCTTGCTCTCTCTCCATTTGCACATCTCGTTAGAGAGCGTTCAGGGCGTAATGGGGGCCCAGGTCCTCAAAGGTATTTAAGCTCCTAATGCCCACTGATTTCAATGGAAGTTAGGACGCTAAATACGTTTGAGGGCCATCTAGTCCAGCCCCTTGCGCTGAGGCAGGACCAAATAAACCTAGACCTTCCCGGATAGGAAAGTGTACAACCTGGTCTCAAAAACCTCCAGTAGTGGGATTCCACAACCTCCCTTGGAAGTCTATTCCAGAGCTTAACTATCCTTATATTGTAGTTAGAAAGTTTTTCCCGTTATCTAACCTAGATCTCCCTAGCTGCGGATTAAGCCCATTAATTCTCGTCCTACCTTCAGTGGACATGGAGAGCCACCATCCTCTTTATAACAGCCCTTAACATGCTTGAAGACTGCTCACCAGGGCGGAATAGAGCAGGATAATTACCTCCTGTGTCTTGCATACAACACTCCTGTTATTACACCCCAGAAAGATATTAGCCTTTTTCACAGCGACATCACAGTCTTGGCTCCGATTCAATTTGTGATTCAGTCTAACACCCAGATCCTTTTCAGCGGTAGCCAGTTAGTTTCCATTTTGTAATTGTGCATTTGATTTTTCTTTCCTCAGTGAAGTACTTTGCACTTATCTTTATCGAATTTCATCTTCTTGATTTCAGACCAGTTCTCCAGTTTGTCAAGGACGTTTGGAATTCTAATCCTGTCATCCAAAATGCTAGCAATCCCTCCCCGCTTGATATCAGCCACAGATTTCATAAGCATACTCTCCATTCTATCTAAGTCATTAAAGAAAATACTGAAAAACAGCAGACCCAGGAGTGACCCTGTGGGACCCCACTAGATACATCCTCCCAGTTTGACAGCAAGCCATTGGTAACTACTCTTTGAGTACGGTCTTTCAACCAGTTTTGCACCCACCTTATAGTAATTTCATCTAGACCACATTTCCCTAGTTTTCTTATGAGAATGTCATGTAGGACTGTGCCCAAAGCCTTACTAAAAATTAAGATATATCACATCTACCACTTCTGCTCCCTCTCCCCATCCACTAGGCCAATAGGAAATTAGGTTGGTTTGCCATGGTTTGTTCTTGACAAATCCATGTTGGATATTACTTATAACCCTATTATCCTTTAAGACTTGTGCCCACTTACATCAGGGCAGATCTGGCCCTGTATTTTGAAGTCAGTTCTGATAAGGGTGAATTACTAATAAACTGCTGCTGAAAATTAGGTGATTTTATCATCATAGTCCGCTTCCACGATGCACAGACGCTGTCATGTATTGGAACAGATCTGAACCTGAATCCATCCTGCATCATCAGACATTACTCAGGGCACAAAAGGCCCTGGCTATCCTGGGCCAATCCTTGCACATCCTCTATGTTGTTACGTCCCGCAAGTGTTCCCTCTCTGGGTACGTCTACAATAAAAAAAAAACCCACAGCACCAAGTCTCAGCGCCTGGGTCAGTTAACTTGGGCACAGGCTGCGGGGCTAAAAATTACAGTGTCACATTCAAGCTTGGGCTAGACCCTCTCCCCTCGCAGGGTCTCGAGTCAGGATGTCTACACCGCAACTTTGAGCCCCGCAGTCCGAGCCCAAGTCAGCTGACCTGGGCCGGTGGCAGCTGTGCCATGGCCCTTTTATTGCCATGTAGACGGCCTCTCTGAGCACTGTTCGACAGAGGAATTCTTTCAGCGGCCTCTTTTACATGTTCCTCCTCCAGCTGCTTAATGGCAGGCCTGCCACAGCAGACACTCAGTCTTCACTCTTAATGCACGTCCCCAATATTTCCACCTCCTTTTCTGCTGGATACATTTGGAGCTCAAGGGTTGCTGAACTTGCCGACCGAAAGTCAGCATTTGTTATAAATCCATTCCATTTAATAGCCAGCCTTTCCCCAAGGCCGTTGCTTTTGAAGGCATTTGTCGCCGTTGGTGGCTTTCCACCTTTCCACATGGAATATCAGGGTTGCAGGGGACCTCAGGAGGTCATAGAATATAGAATCATAGAATATCAGGGTTGGAAGGAACCTCAGGAGGTCATCTAGTCCAACCCCCTGCTCAAAGCAGGGCAAATCCCCAATTTTTGCCCCCATCCCTAAATGGCCCCCTCAAGGATTGAACTCACAACCCTGGGTTTAGTAGGCCAATGCTCAACATCCACATGTTAAGGTGGAAATCACTCTTGGCTTACAGTTTCACAACTGGTCTTTAAACTGGAGAGCATAGAAGAGACGAACCTGCTTAGACTCACCCAGGCCTGTCCCCAGCAGGGACCAAGTTACAGCCGAATTTGGGCCAAACAGGCATTTGCCGTGCTAGTTTCTCCCCCTCCACATCCCACCCCATTTTAGCAGGCTTCTCACTCAGGCTAACAACAATGTATTTATTTCCGGGACCACTGTGATACCTTTTGACACTGAAATAGAGTCTACACCATAGGAGGCCCTCTGACCCACGGGCCACCACAAGTCACTTGTGAAGTCAGCTTTATAAACAGGGGATAGCATCTGGAAGTACCGGCCAGCCTCCTAAAGGCTTTGTCTCACAAGGATGCTGACCAAGAGCCACATCTGTGTATAGGATACCAGCAAGCTTCTGGTAGAACTACTAGAATTAGCCAGCTCTTTATGTAGCTCTACAATAAAGCTGAGAGGTTTCCATTAGTCGCGAGGTTTGGTCTGTGGGGTTTAGGATGAAGTTAAATTTAGTAGCGAGGTTTCTGCTCCTGGGGAAGATCTGGTGCGTGGAGAGAGCAGCCCGGTACGGGAGGTGAAGCACATAGCAATAGTACACAAGTAACAAAGTGTACGGTTGTCGCAAGGATGCATCGTGGAACCTCCCCAGACCGACACAGCCGCATGGATTCAAATTATTTGTGTGTCCTAAACTCACACAGCGGCAGCCCTGCTAGATTTATGGACAGTAAAAGTGTAACCCTGGCAGAATAATGTCATTCTATCATCTCGCGAGTTTAGCCAGGCTACCTGCTGCTGCTTTTGTGATGCCACCCAGCCATGTTTTGCCTCCTGCATGCCTGGACACAGGCACACAGAACCGTTCAGGACCCTTGGCTAATGGGATCTGAGTGAGTTCTAGTAGGTTTAAATTAGTTTTAAGTTATACACCAGTCTAACAGTAAATAACCCTACCAGGTTATTATTGTGTTTCCCTGTGGGGTGCTGAGAATAAAGTTTTAGGATCACAGGAATTGTCAGATTGGATCAGACTCAAGATCCATTTAGTCCAGCTAATTCAGAGGAAGGTTCAAAAACCCGGCAGCAGGCAGATGTGGTGCAATCTGCCCCCCTCCCCCCACCACACACACACACACACACTAGGTCTCACCCTGATCTGCAACAGGGATTGGCTTATGTCCTGATGCATTAGGTTTAATATGCCTTCCACAAAATTTGTTTCAATTAATTATGATGATAACACTGGATCTTCCTATTATTCAGATGAAGGTCTAATTCCATTTTGTTAAACTTCTGGCCTCATTGACTTCCTGTGGCAATGAGTTCCAGAGTCTAATTGTTCTTGTCAGGTATTATATAGCACTTTTCATCAGAAGGGCTCAACGCACTTGACAAAAGGAGGGTCATGATCATTGTTCCCATTTCACAGATGGGGAAACTGAGGCACAACAAAGGGACGTGACTTGCCCAAGGTCACCCAGCAGGCCAGCGATGAGCCAGGAAGAGACATATCTTTCCAATCCAGTGCTCTAGCCATTAGGCCATATATTAGATCTAGCACATTGCAGAGTCATGTAAGACTGGAAGCAGTCAACAGGCCCTTCATATCTACGACGGTTTGAGGACAAAGCTGTCATCTCCACATTACATCACCTTTGATATCACAAGTATCCAGAGGCTTAACAGACTACAGAGTAACCGGCAAGTAAGTCCATGCAAATCATCATAAACCAGACCTCATGTGAGGAAATAGCCAGGAGAGAAGCATTGTTAGCTTAGCTTGAAATAAAGGGACAGAAATCCACCCGCAATCTGGGACAACAGGGAAACACTGGCCTTTAGAAACCGGGCCCCAAGCTAAAGGTTGAGAGGTGGGTCCAACACAGATGAGAAGTAACAGGTGTCAGGCATTTGGGGGGTGGGGCTGTGCGGGGGCATAAGTGTCAGAAAAATAATTTGAAGGCACCCAACTTTGAAGGGAGGGAAATTAGAACAATGGGCGGGGGGGGGGGGAATGACAGAAAAGAGCCAGACCAATCAGCCAGGAGACCCGGCACCAATTTCAAGGCAATCTGAGGATTTTAGAGCCCCAAGGAGAGTTGTGATTTAAAGGCAAAGCTGCTCTAAAAACCTTAACCCCTGTATGGTAGAACTGCCCGTGCGCTGGGGTGAAGAAAGCCCTGCAATCAGACAGCTGCTCGGGGGCATTTGGATACAGCCAGAGGGTGGCTGTTCCCTCTCAGAGGTGCGCTGGGAATTCCCCGGGGGAAGTTCTGTGCTATCCAGGGGCTCAGGCCAGGCCAGAGGCTCCCAATGGTCCCCACTGGCCTGGGAACCGGTGAATCTAGTACCTGGAGCCTGTGGGTGGACCGAGACGAGGTGAAGAAAGTCCCCTGAGCAAATGGGGGCAGGTGCCCAAGCCCGGGCAGGCCCCACCCGCCCTCCGGGGTCCTTGTCTCTCCAGCCGCTTGGGCGCTCAGCACTTACCCATGTTGACAAAGCTCATGACCGTGTCCGCCCGGCTGATGACTCTTCCCAAAGGAGGCGCCTGGATGCTCAAGCTGGTCAGCACGGGCCGGGAGACCCCCCGGCCCCAGCCCACCTGATCTTCCTCTTCGTCCTCCTCCTCCTCCCTGGCCATGGCGTGGTAAAGGTCCAGCATGAAGAGGGGAGCGGAGGAGGGCAGCTTGCCCCCGGCGGAGGCCTTGGGTCGGGGTCTGCCCGGCAGCCCGAGGATGGACAGGATCTCCCGCTGCATCTCCCGCTTCTCCCGGCCGCTTAGCCGGCGCTGCAGGAAGCTGGAGGCATGGAGATGGCTCCGGAGGAAGCTGCTGTTACCCAGGTCACACAAGAGCCCCAGGAGCCAGAGCAGAGCCCCGCAGAGCAGCCGCATCGCCTCTGCCGGCCGGGGCCGTGCGCTCCGCTCCCGGGGGCGCACGGGCTCACCAGCTGCCCATTGGCCGGCGCGCGTGGGAACGGGCGGCCGGGGCTTGGGATGGGTCGTGGCCAGGCAAGCGCCAGGTGCGGGGCCTTGCGGGAGCCTCCTCTCCGAAGGCGGAAGCTGGAAAACGGAGCCAAGCCGCAGCAGCGCCTGGCTCAGGCTCTCCCCGCCGGGCCCGGGACGCGGAGCTGCCGCGGAGTCATTCAGCCCGCCCGGGGGAGCCCCGGCCAGCGAGGCGTCGACAGCAGGCGGGCACCCCTCTGCCCTGGGGCTTTACGCGGGGAGCTGTTGCTGGGTGTGCGCTTTAACCATCGCCAGCGCCCGGAGCACGTGTTTGTACAGCAAAACCCTCGGCCCGCCCCCGGGCTAAAGGGGCCCCCGGCCGGGCGGCTGAGCGCAAGCGGAGGCGAGCTGGGCTAGCTCAGGGCGCAGCTCTCCAAACACCTGGGGAGGAGCGCGCCTGGCGCGCTGGAAACACCGAGCGAGGTGGCGCCCCGCAGCGCTCCCTCCCAGCCCAGCACCCCCGGGCTCCGCTCGGCCGCTGCCCTCCTCCTGCCTCCCACGGGTTGGCTCTTGCGCTGGCCGCGCAGCTGTGCGGGATTTTCATCCCCCTCCCCCGCGAGAAGGGGCGCCCAGAGAGGAGGGCTGCCGGGAGGCCAGCGGTTCTGCGGGCGCAGCGCTGGGCCCCGCCGAGCGAGCAGCGAGGGGCTGGCCCTGACCCCGGCCCCGGCCCCAGTCTTTCGTCCACGGCAATCGGGGTTTCCAGCGAAACGCTGAGCCTCAGGGGCCAGTGCTCCGTGATCCGGCTTTCCCTGCGGCACAGGGCCCTGCTTCCCACCAAGGCAGCCGTGTCGGGACGGGGACGACAAAAGCCCATTTTGACCCCAGAACGTCTCTGCTCTGCCACCCCCTCCAGCCCCGCTCTGCTGCCGGCATGGCAATAAGCCCCACCCCGCGAAGGGGGGCTTTCCTGGGCCGGTCGGTCCGGGGTGAAGGTGGGCTGGGTGGGCTGGTATCCACTGCCCTCTCCTGGCTCGGCTCTTAACTGGGACACTTCGCCCTCCTGCCTGGAACGGGGGCTAGAGTCCCAGGTGATGCTGAGCGGAGACGTGTCTCTTATACCGACCTGCTACTGAAAGGGAGAGGCTGGGTGGGTCTGGACAATCTGCACAGCAGACAGGGAGGTAGGCAAACGTTTCTCCAGCACCAGTTTCTTACAAAAATGCAGATTTCGAGCATACATTCATGCCCTCTCCCCTCCCTTTTAAAATCGAACCTGCTGTTCCCACGGTTTCCAAACGAAACATTTCAATTTTTTATTCAAAAGCGGCTTGTTTAAAATTTTACTTTTTATTTAAAACTTAAAAACCTCAGAACCAAAACGAAACAGTTCAGTGGAGGTGGAAATGAAGCTTGGCTCCTCCTGAACCAACTTAACAACAACTGGTGTGCTGAGTTTTGGGTTGACCCAAAACAAAACTTATTTATTAGTGCAAGCCACCAAACGGAGAGGGGGAAATAGGGTTTGCTCAGGTCTATGTAGAATGTCATTCCCAAAGGCGAGAAAATGTGTAAATGAGACTCCACCCTATAGGCAATACTGTACTTTTCAATTCTACCAGTGGGTTAGCCTAGGAGGAGTTCCTGGGAACCACTGGATTTCCATCCACGAATGTGTTTGGTTTACAATGCCCACACAGGACAATCTGAAATGATGGGGTGCAAGAACAGTGTTCAACAAGTGAAAACTGGAGTGTAGACTAGTGTTCAACAAGTGAAAACTGGATATATTCAAGATCAGAATCCATGGGCGTCTTAGCAAAGATAAGCACATTTTGAAATGAACTGCAGGCCCATTTTACAGCCTGGGTCTGCTGCAGTGACCTTTGCTTAAAGAAAGAGCTTTTAAAAATGTGTCACTACACGGGGGCAGGTGCTAGTGACAAGTACTGCTCAATGCAACCACAATCAGTAGTCAAGAGACAACATTTAAGACCCTAATAATTTCAGATCACCCCATGTTTAAAAAACATTGCTTTGCTTGGAGGAGCGCTGACTCTCAGGAATGCAGAACTGTTTATGCTGTTGCACGGTGGTTAGGTACCTGAAGGGACCGAGACAGACACCAAATGTAGTTCTGAAAACAGGAAACTTGCAAAGCCATACCCGGTTCAGCTTGTATTGCATCAAGCCCATTGGCAACACTTCAACAGCAACATTGAGGAAGCTAGGCTTTGAAGGGACAATGCTAGTACATCGTCTGTGACGCGTGTGTATCACAGACACTTCAAAATGGATTTGTTACATAGATTAGAGGGTTAAGAGGAACTTGACCAGAAGAATTCTGCTCAGCAGCTGCAGACTTGTGTAGTCTAATGTACATTTTTACACACACTGACATCTGAAAAGCAGGTCCCCAAGGGTTGAATTTAGGGAATTATCAAGTTTTCTGACATCGATAGCCAAATGTATTAATATTTTACAGGGCCCATAAGCGTGCTCGGTGCCTCTCCGCTAACACTGAGCCACAACCCTGCCTCGGGGGCTTGCAATATAAATGATGGACCTGAGATTATACTTCAGATGAGAATGTCACTTTCATTAGGAAGCACATAGGTTACAGATACCACAGCGGATGTAGCAAACAACTTTGATGCAGATACGCTGAGTGTACAGTGAGCTCGGGGGGGAGGAGGGGGGAGGATTTTGGAGTTCTCAGATATTCTCTTGAAAGAATTCACTTTAATTTTTTCCTTCAATGCATTTTCCCCCTTATATGATAAACCTTTCATGCAATCTTTCTGAGGCACAACACAGCACAGATTTACATTCAGGTAGACAGTCAATACATTCAAATACAAATAAAACAGCCATAGCTGTGGGAAGGAGAGTTGCAGTAAACAGAATGGCTCACGGAGTAGAATGCGTAGTCATTAGAGACAGGCCCTTCCAGGAAGGTTCAGGAATCAAGAGTTCCTTGTTCCTGTTTAGCTTAACCCAATTTGAAAACGGGTTCAAATAAACAGGAACAAGTCACTTTTATTCCAGATTGAATGCCCGCACCTGGAATTAGTCAAGAATAGCTACTGCACTTTAAATTTACACCCTAGCTTAATCTAAAACCACTTTCATGCAGAGACAAGCCCTTGAAATGAGATTTGACTCAAGGAAACAAATTAGCCTGAAGCAGGGGGCTGGGGGCAGATGTTAAAGGCAGCATTCACCACTTGTGACGAGGAGAGAGAAGGAAGGAATCTGGTATTTGCGCACCACGTAACAGGAGCATTAGAGATACGTTCGGAGAAATATTGCCCTTTCTCCTTGCCTGCTAAATCCAGGGAAGGCCTTGAAGACTTTTGGACTAGATTCCGTAGGAGAGGAAGCCAGGGAAGACTTGTGGGAAATAGGAGCAGCAAATTATACTATACTGAGCTCAAGAAACAAGCCAGTGTCTTGGAAAGTAGGAATTACTGGCATTGGGAGACTTCAGCATGAAGATACAATGGGGTGAGACAGGGTTAAAAGAAGTGAAAAGAGTTTTGAGTTGAGTGCACCTAAGCTCCTGCCACTAAGGGTAAATCCGGAATTGGGGGTGGGGTGGGAATCAAGTTTGGGATGAAGATGGTTTGGTTACTAGAGACAGATTTACCCCTGGCATTAGTTAATGCCCAGGCTTGTAAGCAGCCACACGATCAGCTGCTGTGCACCTTACAAGCCAGGTGCACCACGTTCTCACTCCCCGCAGTGCAGACATAGGAAGAGGGAATGTGATAGGAAGGGGGGGGGGAACTTGGGTTTTCCAAGTCAACTAGATCTAGATTTTAGTGCCTTGCTCCCCTAGGGCTAGTACTGACTTTACACAGCTTGGGCTAGAGGGACTTGAAAACCCAGTACATCCCACAGCAGGATACAAATTGCATTAATTTCCCTGGTCCCATGCAGCAGTATGGACGAGCTGGACTCTTGGCAATGACAGGCACCTTAAGACAACACCTTGCTTTACTTCCAATAGTACAGCCACATGCAGCTTTTAAACTGGAGCAAGGTTTGGCTGGATCAGCTGTATAACCTTAGATTGCTCCCCGCTGTTCTTGTGCTTTGCAAGCCAATTTCCCCCTGAGCTTTCACTTTCTATGGCTCACATTATTCACCTCCGTCTTTAACGACTGCACGTTCTTATGTATTGCTCCACTGTGGAACCGACCACTTATCTCTCCCCAGACAGTCCATCGTTACATCATACAGAAGATTATATTAGCATGCTTCCCTGGGATACACATGTAAAAAAAGGGAAAGAAACTAATAAGGATAGGAAAAGGAACTAATAAGGATCTCAAGACCATATTTTGCAAAGTAATTAAATAACCCAAACCATCAAACATCTCCCTACCTGGCAAGCAAGCAGCTCATTCCTCTTAAGTGTGGACCTTGCAGCAGTTATCCAGACCCTTGGTAGCTCCATGCTAAATTAGTGCAATACACTTCACCTGGAGTTCACCCAGAAACTCTTGGCAGCATGGAGCACAGCTGCTTGCTTTCTGAGTGGTGGAGGATGGTGTGAATTCATAACCTACACAAGTCTCTGCACCGATTTCTATTCACTTGATACCACTCAGTGGGTTGAGTGATTGTTAGAGTCCTGATGTCTTATGCAATAGTTATTGGAGAATCCACCACAGCACGTGGTTTGATTGTGAAATGCCGAGATGGCAAAGGAATAGGAAGCATAGGAATGAAAGAGCGGTGAACCATACATTCTAAGCAGGTCTCCCACATGTGCTCTCAAAGGCAACTTTTGCTGTCTTATAGATGCATTCAAAATACATTTTTATCCAGCCATGCTGCTTTTGCCTTGTAAGAAAACGCTGAAGCTTGAATACGTATGTTTATAAAGCTCGCACTGTGGAATAAAACACGAAGCAAGATTGTTATTACTGCAAGCAATTTTAATACAAAAAAACTGTTTTAAACAGTTCATTGGTTGAGCTTCAGTTTCTGCCTCAATTAAACCAATTGAGAGAATCACACAGCAATATGGTCAGAGCTGAAGAGGAACAATATTTAATAAATACAGGAAGTCCAGATAGCCCCTCCCCAGACCCACCCGCATGGTCACTTGGTCAGTTGTTTTTATCACAAAGAAAAGTCGCATACAAAAGCGAGATAGGACTTGCTAGCAAGTGCGCTGGTGAGACTCATTTAAAGGACAAGCAACGGTGCATGTAAGTCCCAGGTTTCTTCTAGGAGCAGAGGTGACGTAAATCTCAGTCTGGTTTGAAGTCGAATGACCAGTCAAATAATAAATAGGAAAAGAGGTGCAGATAAATAGCAATTCTGTAACAAACAACGTGAGTCAGTCTCTTATGCGAACTGACTGGGTGGCCATCCAGAAGAGTCTTCTAACAGGTAGGACAGGAAGTGACAGAAGCACCTTTCCGTCCCATCCTCTAAAGGACGTATCTGTAGGGTTGCCAACCCAGCGCTCTCTTCTGGACAGCTTTAAAGTTCTACCCCCCAAACCCATCACTATTATTTGCTCTTTAAAAGCATAAGTGCTGGGACAGTATTTTAAAGACAGCATTTGTAATGAACCCCGTTACTGTAGCATGTGCAAATGTTATTAATTCAAACAAACTCCGATTTCTTCAGGTAAAATCACATAACCTTTAAAAAAATGGAAGCAGACGCCCAAAATCCCCTCACCTCATGTGTCTCTGTTTGAGGTATCCATGATTCACAGAAAAAGAGAGTTCCTTGAACACTGTAGGATTCTGGTTTTTTGTTTTTTAAATATAATTTATCTCGCTGAGACAGCAAGTCAAGTTTATAAAGAGGCATTTAGGAACAATCCTAAAAGATAAAGCAGGTTCACACCCTGCACCGCGCAGAAATCCTATGTATAATTTTTTTCTTAACTTTTTTTTTTTTTTTTACACTTTCACATCTTGACTTTTTTTGCTTGCTTTCCCTCTCCCACATTTCAGTTTTCTGGGCCCCACTGTGAATAGGGGTGACCAGGAGGCAAATTTTATCTACATAAATATTCACATGAAAATAGTAACTTACAAAAAAGAAAAAAAAAAAAAACCCAAATAAGGCAGCTTCATAACACAATTATTCTTTTACACTTTTAACAATATAATTTTTCCCGTTTAGAATAAATATACATCCAATGTACGTGGCAGGGTTAAAAATTGGACACAGGTTTTTGTTTTGTTTTAGGGGGTCTTGGTACAGTATTATCTCTTGGGGCCTGGAGTTTTGGGGGTGGCAGTAGTAGGTTTCTTGGACATGGTTGGGATTTTGGAAGGTTTTGCCAACCCCCGTCGCGAACTGCCTTGACCCCCTGCCGCACTGCTTTCTGAAGTGTCTGAACAGGCTGACTGAGTTTCCAGAAGGTCAAAATCGGAGGCATCACTTCCCCGCCGGCTGCTGGCCCGACTCCCTGCCCGACTTCCAGCACGACTTGTGGGACGACTGGCTGTTTTTTTAGGATCTGAAATTAAATCCAGGTATTTGTGACCCCGCTGAAACACCTCCCACTTCTAACCCTTAGCAAATGGACCCCACCTCCCTTCAGTACCGCCACCAGTCTGCAGACCCAACAATAGCAGCAATGTTATTAGAAGACTGTGCAATCAATACAGGATCACTGATCGCTCTATGATCTACGATGACAGTGAGCAACTTTGCCTAAAACTTTAAGACTCGCTGGAGAATGTCACAGCTTGTTTCTGGCTGTTCTCACTCCAGGCTCTGGGAGACAGAGGGTCTGTGGTATGAAGCTTTTATTCTGAACACAATTTAAAGGAAATGCCTCTTAAAATGCATCCCAAACTACTCAGGGTCAAGGCAATCACTGAAACATCTCTACTACAAGTGGATAAACAGACCAGCCTGTATAACCATGTCCTTTCGTTTATCCTAAGCTATTACAGATGGTCAGTATCTTATCCTTTCTCTCGACTGGAATCCATAGACAGGGACAGCTATGAAAGGAGATACCACATATTTTAGCATCCATTACAGGTAAAACGGTCAACCTAGCACTTACCAGCCCGATTGGTTCTGGCACCTGTAGAGACTGGAGAGGAACTATTACTGGTATCACCCGCAAGAGAAGTTCGACTAGAGTGAAAAGTTGGTCGCTTCAGCTTGCTGCCTGCAGACGGAGTCACCTTGGAATAAAGAACGCATCGAGAGTCTTTTAGACGTCATGGTATAATTCACTTTGTAATGGGTTAATATCAGAGGTAGATCTCGGCAACAGGATTCCAATATATAAATACCACCATCATCGTAAAGGTCAAGGAGAACACATACAGTAATTGTTTTATTGTTCCACCAAAGCCTCGTCCCTGAAAACATCATACCCATGGTGGCTTTGGGCCCTCAGGATAGCACTACATGCTAGTGCTTTTCCCTGCAAACCCATTGTTAATTATTTTGTTTAGTTGGACATGTTTTTATATCTATATCGATCCATCTCTGACTAAGCTACAGATCTCTTTCAAAATACCTGAAATCTGTCGTCCATCTTAAGGTCCAAGTACTGTTTTGGGTCAAAAGCCACACAAAAAGTCACATGAAATCCTGGGAAATTTCTAGTATTTAAAAAGTCCAGAACAATGATAAAGGTTAGTTATGTTTTGGTGAAAATATGCTGGGGTTTTTTTGGTGAAAGTGTGCCAAATTTCAGTCCCAAGTGACATAATAGGGCCAAGGGATTTCAGCCTAATGTATATAAATTGGGACAGACAACCAACAAAGAGAATTTTAAATATTTTTTTAAAAATAATCCAAGACATTTGTTCAAGCACTGGTGGTGAATGAACACGGGAAATGCAGGCCAGAAGTTCTCCACCATAACTGAAAGCTTCTCAGTGAAGCTTTATATGCTACTCGCACTCTGTTTTCTGCTAAACAGTGTGCTCTGTGACCTTTACGATGTTGCAGATAAACACTAGAGGAAGCAACACACACAAAGCTTTCTCCCACTGTTACTTCTCTTGCCACAGAAATAGGAAGCCAAAGAAAGCATGACTGTAAGTCAGAATAACATCTCTGAAGAAGAGAGGACTCCTGAGTCCTATTGGAAAGAGCAGCTCCAAGTTTCTAAAATAAACCTAGTGCTGGTTTTAAGACAACATAAAATAATTGCAGGAAAACAGCCACCCAAGGTGTTACATCCAAGCCTGCAGGTACTGGGATTCTGGCATTTTACATAAGAACAGCCATACTGGGTCAGACCAATGGTCCATCTAGCCCAGTATCCTGCCTTCTGACAGTGGCCAATGCCAGGTGCTTCAGAGGGAATGAACAGAACAGGTAATCAAGTGATCCATCCCCTGTCGCCCATTCCCAGCTTCTGGCAAACAGAGGCTAGGGACACCATCCCTGCCCATCTTGGCTAATAGCCATTGATGGACCTATCCTCCATGAACTTGTCTAGTTCCTTTTGGAACCCTGTTATAGTCTTGGACTTCACAACATCCTCTGGCAATGAGTTCCACAGGTTGACTGTGCATTGTGTGAAAAAATATTTCCTTTTGTTTGTTTTTAAACTTGCTGCCTATTAATTTCATTTGGTGACCCCTAGTTCTTGTGTTATGATGAGTAAACAACACTTCCTTATTTACTTTCTCCACACCAGACCCTCTATCATATGTCCCCCTTGGTTGTCTCTTTTCCAAGCTGAAGAGTCCCAGTCTTATTAATCTCTCCTCACATGGAAGCTGTTCCAGGCCCCTTATCATTTTTGTTGCCCTTTTCTGAACCTTTTCCAATTCCAATATATCTTTTTTGAGATATGGTGACCACATCTGCATGCAGTATTCGAGATGCGGGTGTACCAAGGATTTATATAGAGGCAGTATGACATTTTCTGTCTTACTATCTATCCCTTTCCTAATGATTCCCAAAATTCTGTCCGCATTTTTGACGGCCGCTGCCCATTGAGTGGATTGTTTTCAGAGAACTCTCCACAATGACTCCGAGATCTCTTTCTTGAGTAGTAACAGCTAATTTAGACCTGATTGTTTTTTTTACGTATAGGTGGGATTAGAGTTTTCAATGCATTTATCAGTGTTGAATTTTATCTGCCAAGTTGTTGCCCAGTCACCCAATTTTGTGAGTTTACCAGCACAATGGGCAGACTGATTCAGCAGCAGCTAGCTATCCTTTTGCAATTTTCAGTTTGTGTCACCATAAAAAGAAATGCCTTTTAATAGTTGGAGGGTCGCTTTGGAATAAATCTTCTGACAAACAGCTGGAGAGAGATTCTCCCAAACGCCCTCTGATGTGAACTGGAGAGATTTTAATTTCTTTCTGTCTCGTGAAGCTACAGCAAAGGGAGAGGAAGCAAAGGGAAAGTCAAGGAAGAGGACAGATGCCTCCTTGGATACATGGCAGTTAAGTTCCATTAACATGTTTTAAAGTGCTGGACAAGCCTTTGAACAGGACCAAAAACAAACAGTGGAACGAGGTTTTAAGAAATTTGAAAGTAGCTCCCTCTACATGCATTTCTCTCTGGCACTTTTTTGTTTTGAGAGCGACTCTCCAACATTGTCAGTAAATCCTGGAGCTTTTGATCCTGGCCCTTGATCGTACTTTATAACAAAATGCAGTATCTTCCCAAAGTCTTTCTTATGGCAACATGTGGATCATTTCTTACATTTCAGGAACTACACCTGACTTTTTGATAACAAAACTTCGGAAACTATTTTCAAGAGAAGATCAAGAATGGGAGACATGACAAACTGCCGGTATGTTAAACCTCCAAAATCTACGTTAAAATTCTGAACCACCACCAATTCCCAGAGGTCAGAAAATTCTACGTTCAGGCTGGAACTTCAGCCTGAATTCACTCCGCTGTATGAAAGTATTGCAGAGGCCTCGCATCAGTGTATGACGTTATAGGACACAGTAGATCTGCCGAAATACGCCGAGAGATATGTGTACTGCAGAAACCTATGGTAAAAGTGGTTACTGGGCATGCGCTGTGGCTGATTTTCAAGTGCTAACTCGGTGATTTTATTCCTATTTTTAATATTAAGAGATCCCTAGTTTTCATTATGGTCTTTTTTTGAATGCTAAAAAAAAAAAAAAAAAAAAAAAAAGAAGTGGCTAAAGCCAGGAAGTTACATTGAGTTTTGCAATCTGATAAATTACTTGTTTTAAAATTGCTCAAAAGGGGTAAAAATTGATTTCAGGCATCTTGTACATTGAGTTTCATTCTTGTGTGAATTTCTTTTTTGATCCGAGTTAGGAACGCCTGAAAAACGCCCACAGTCTTAGCGTTAGCTGTGCTAACAAGCGCTGCTATAATAAAAGAAAAGCATTCAGCAGGAAAAGGAAGCAGCCGCGTTCCTTCCTTTCAACAGGTCCTTTGACCAGCAGAGCCATACTCTACCTCGGAGCTGGACAGGTGGGAGTCGGAATTATCGAAGCCCCTGTGAGGGGTGCCAGCTTTACTGTTTACCAACCAGGGTTTGTCATAACAGCGAGAGAAGTGATGTGGAGTCTGTGAAATGGAAAATCCAAAGGAAGGGTAGGGAGAAAGGGGGGGGGAAAGAGGTGAAAAGTGAGTGAAAATGGAACAGAAAAGTATCCGAAATGGGAACAACAAACAGAAAATACATAAATTCCAAAAGAAACAGACGACAAAATAAAATGCACATTGGCACAATGTGGTGAAAAGGAGACACAAAAAGGCAGCCACTTCCTCCTTCATGCTAGCCGGCTGCTCGTGTGAGCAGTGATGTCCAAGATAAGTCTGCTCCTATCGCACAGAGAGATGGCAGGGGAAATGCGGACTGGTGGAAGATAGGAGAATCAGGAATGGTCCCAAGAGTTACAATGTGAGAACGTAAAAATAAAAACAACCTCAATCGGCAACTCAGCCTTTCCTGAGACGTGTTTACGTTCTCTCTACGAATGGTCACCTACCGGCAGGTGTAGTGTATACAAAGCGGGAAGAAACTTGTGGCATGAATGATTTAAATATATCGACTGTGCAGTCAATGGGTTTATCCCTGCCTCAAGTACCAGTTTTAAGCCAAGTTCTGCCATTCAGGTGTCCACCAATGAAGCATACATTCGCCTATTTTCTGAGTCTCCCCGCAAAAACCTCTCCTACCTAATGCTTCAGCTCCTGGTCTCCTTGGAATGGGGTCTGAGTAGGCGTGAGCATCAGGAAAGCAAAGGAGTATCAGCCTTACCTTGGTTCCACTCGCAGGCGTTGCTGGAGAGGATGGCACGGACGCGCAGCTGTGATTACTCTGGCTTGCACTAGAGCTGGAGCGCGTTGGGGAGGCAGCCCGGGAGGAGGGTTTCGACCTTCGACCCCGTGACCTGAAAGGCGTCATTCCCTGCGAGGCTCCCTCTGGTAAAATAAACTTCTCTCTAAGTTCGAGGTTGGTCCTTCCTCGTGCTGAAAGAGGAAACAAAGCATCTCCTGAAAAAAACCACCCCTGAGGCGTTTCACCCAAGTCCTGCTTAGCCCCAGGAGGACATCCCTCAGACATCCACGAGACTCCATCTCTGACCTACAATGGACGTCTTGCTCTCATCCTGGCCACAGCAGAGCGAGACCAGCACAGCATTCTCGCTCCGTTGCGACGATGTAACTTTGCTGATTAGGGTTCTTTCGCCTATCACAAGTCTTCAAAAACCAGAGGTCCAGGAGTTCAGACAGAATTATGCAACTTTTATGCATGTCCTGGGCCTATTATACAAGTCTAGTTAAAATTAGCACGAGCAGCTGATGACATTCTTAGGACAGGTTAAAAATACTGAATAGAACAGCTCGGAAAGGTCGTACTCCTGCTCTCACACCCAGCGCATGACTATGTGGAGCGTGACCAATTTTCTAAGCTACAACTACTCATATCAGACGGCAAACGTAAAATTTGGATCTGAAAGTCCCAGGAACTGGAAGGTCTCTCTGCAACTAGCAAAGGGGTAACAATGCAGTTGGAAGTTCTACGTCCTGAGATACTAAGAAGATCAGCCTAGGCCAGTATCTCAGAAACTCACCAGGTATATAGACAGCAAATTCATTAAAGTAAGTAGGAGCAAGGCCATGAGCAAAGCCTTACAGGACAAAGGAGCAATATTAGATTCAATGTGTTAGACTTGAAAGACAAAGAAGCCACTGCAGGGTAGAAGCCTTGTTCTGTGATAACCTAGGGATGGGAAGAACCCTGGCACCCGCACCCTAAAACACCCGTAGCAAAGCATTAACAGTAGAGACGAAGAAGCAGAGTTGCACTAGTAAATTCAAGAGCTTATAGAAAGCAAGCCGCACCGCTTCCGAATCATGCTGATTTCAGCAACAAGCCGCAGGTGACAGAAGCAAAGAATATGTAGCATGGGCTTCAAAAGATAATCAGAACCAATTAAAGTCTCAAAGACTGTGTTGAGATAAAGGGACGTATTGACTACTACCAAACCTAAGCTGTTTCACGTAAGGAAGAGACTGTAGTGAGTAAGGACTGCTAAACATTTCCTTTTTTCTTTCTTCCAGAGGGCTGGGTGCGGGGAAAGATGGTTTCCAGTCCCAGACCCCTCACACAGACACACAGTTTACTCTCCCTGACAAAGAAGTCCTTGTGTTGCATTTGCTTTCCTTCCAGACAAAATGGGCTGGAAGCTTTTCTCCTCTGGAGTCCCTCAGCTCGGCAACATGCATCAGTCCCCGCTTCCCTTGGGAGAGGATTTCACATTCTAACAAGCCTTGTTCTTGGGAACCTGTTCTCGATACACACTCTCTATTCGCCTTTATATTTCTCCACTTGATTATGCCCTAAACAACCCTCCTCTCTGCTTGGTGCTTATATCTTCTAAGCAATGTACCTGCTTATTATGGCCCTTACTTAATCAAGATCTAGTTAAGCTATCTTATTTTGTTAATAAGTCACAAGTCAATTCTTCCAGCCCTCTAATAATTTTTACTGCTCTTCTATGAACTCCTTCCGGTTGGCTGACATCTATCTAATACCGACATGCCCAGAACCACATGGAGTTATTACAGGTACGCTCCTCCGTGGTGTATAGTGGAACTAACACACCCTTCTTCCAAGATACAATGTACCGCAGCCAAAAATATCAGTGGCTTTTTTTTGCTGCCATAGATTTATATGTTACAAAGGCCAGAAGGAACCATTGTGATTGTCTCGTCCGACCTCCTGTACAACACAGGCCATAGGACTTCCCTGAACTGATTCCTGTTTGAACTAGAGCAGGTCTTTTAGAGAAACATCCAGTCTTGATTTAAACGTGGCCAGTGACGGAGAATCCATTGCAACCGTTGTTCCGTTGTTCCCATGGTTAATTACCCTCATTGTTAAACAAATGCAGGCTTGAATCCTAGTCTGAAATTACACACTCACTCAGTTGGGTGTGGCTCATTCCCCTTTCGGAGAATCCCAGCCGCTGAATGCTGGTTGCGGCCACGCTTCACCATGGGCCTCTCTCACTCCCTGTACCGAGCTCTCCGGCAGAGGGAAAATGGAGAAAACCGTTCAAGTCCCACTAGAAGCAGGAGTACTGTCTTTGTAATGAAGCGTTAGCGACATGTATCTCAACTGTTGCTCTGCAAGCTGTGGTTTCCAGTGCTACCGTGTGGACGTTCATTGCCATTAGAGGTCCTTTGTGGCATTTGAAAGCCACAGGCAAGAAACACAGCAGAGATTCCTTTAGTACACATGGGGAATTCTCCAGCTTATGGCAAAGAACACTAAGAAGAATAATGTAATGTGCCAAGGCAAAAAACACACCGACAACAAAAAGGCCCAGGTTGACCTTACACAGACCTGGCTGTTCAGCTATGAAATACAGGGGAGTCAGATTTTTGTCTTGTGGGAACATCCTTTATCCCTTGTAAAATTCTTCCTACCTTGAGGCTGGATTTAACACAACATTTTCATTAACAAATCCATCATGTAAGATGGTCGGCACTGGACTGGGAGATTCAGAAGACCTGGGGTCTATTCCCAGCTCTGCCACTGACTTGCTGTGTGACCTTGGGCAAGTCACTTTTCCCCTGGGCCTCTATTTCCACTCCCCTCCCCTTTGTTTTGTCTATTTAGATTTGGAACAAGGACTGTATCTTTATGCACTTGCATAGGACCTCGCAGGTAGGCGTTTCTAAGCACTCTTGTAATACAAATTATTTTTTAAAAGGAAGATGTCCAGAAATGGTCTGAAGAAACCACTCTCTGCAATTCACCTCAAGACAGGTAGCATCTGGCCATAGTATATTGTACAGCACAATCACAAGCTGCTTCACTGTCTGCACAGAATAGGAATACATGAGGTACAAGGCGAGCTCCCAGGCTGTCTACACAAGCACATGAAAACTAAACCCAAGACAACCAAGTGTTTTCGAAACTCCCTGTGGAGTAGGTTTTTGAAACTCCAGCCTCATGTACCATCACCATAGTCTATTCTGACATCTAGAAACATCTAAAAAGGAATAATAGGAGCTGAAATACAGTATGACGGTGTCCAGGACTTGACGTGGGAACTTCTTATTTTATCAATAGAAATAAATATGTAAACTGAAGCACTGGATTCATCTTATTCATTTCAAATGAAAGTCACACATCAAGCCCCAATGAACTCTCTCTGTATCAAGACGTCTGAGAAAGGGACCGTCTGTGATTAACTCTGACCTTTTTCTACCACAGAAAAATACTGATCCAGGAGAATCTCACTGATGCAACATTTCAAAATCCAGAGAAAAATCACTGTCTCCAATTTTTCCATGCAGTACATGGTTCAGTTTTCCAGTCATAAAAATTGTTAAGCTTCCCTTGTTTATTTCCAAATGTTTCTGATTAAAAAAATCAACTCTTTTCAGATAAACTGAAATAAGATCCCTGGGAGCTGAACTCAGTAAAAAAGGAAGGATGGTCCAGTGAGTAGGGCACTAGCTTTAGACATGGGAGAGCTGGGTTCAATTCTCAGTTCTGCCACAACTGCTCTGTGACACCTTGGTCAACTCAATTAATCCATCTGCCTCAGTTTCCCATCCGTAATTGGGACTACTACTACAATACCTCACAAGGAAATATATTAAGATTGTGAGGTATTCAGATACTGCGGTAATGGAGGCCAGATAAGTATCTAAGATATAGAAAGCACAACGATCAATATGTCTAACTATGAATCTGAGTTTGAACAGACATATAGTGCGTGTGTTTTTTCCGGTTTCTGACATGCCACTCAATTTTTGGAGAGTCGATTTAGTTAAAACCTGTTTAAAAATGTCTCAACTAGAATATTCTTGATATTATCAACACTGTCTCAGCATCACAAAGGCAGCAGATGTGGTGGGGCAGGCGGGCTGGTTAAGAAGCAAAGCCATTCTTAATGATGGGAGAGGGGGGGTGCCGGCAAGAGTGATAAAGCAAAAGTAACGCCAACCTATCGGAGACTGACTGGCAATCGAAGAGCTGGAATCAGAGCGCTTTATTTTACTTCCAGGGTGGTGAACTAGAACAAAGAAAAACACACACATACAAGGAAACTGAGAGCAGGAGAAAGCAGAAACTGGTCAAGAAAGAAATGCACAGTTGAAGGACAGTTCTTTTTCACCCCATTCAGCGCTGCCATTTTGAGAGGCGGGGAAGGAAGAGTTGGCAACCGGAATCTTGCAGGAAATTTTTTAGGCATACACACACAGAGCTTCTGGAAACAGCACCATTGTCCCTAAAAACACAATGTGAGGGTTTTCTTTCTGGAGGGTGCAGCACATTAGAATCACATTTATCAGCAAGAGAGATTATATTCTTGTCTAGAGGCTTCTTACACCTGATTTTACCTACGTTTGTATGGAATTGGAATGGTTTTTATTAGATTTCTCTAACACACTGGTCATCTATCAGCACATTAGATTTGTAACAGTAACATTTACAGTGGAATCCACACTGACAACTGTTTGTTGTAAAAGATACACAAGTCCACGAAGGCAGGAGTTCTGCTGAATTCGGCACATGCCAGCAACCCAAAGGAAAACACACAGAAGACACCAGCTTTTGGCCATCGTCGAAGAGTGCAGACAACAAATCAAAATGAGGGGTTTAAACTACGAAAAAGAAATGGCCAGCAAATTTGTATGGAAAAAAAAAGGATGTTAACAAAATAATTTTTAGTAAAAGGGATTTTCTTTTTATTCAGGGTAACTAATTTTAACTCCTTGATGCTCAAGGTTTGGATTTTCTGGAAGACCCTTTGCAAAGGGTTCATACTGCAATACTGCCATCCCCAGGTGCTCAAAAATTATGCAATTGGCTTAAAATCATGTGATTTTACACAAACAATACACAGAGTTTTTTTTATTTGCTTTCTGATTTTTGAACTTTCAGGTGCACTCAGATCACATTTTCAAGCTTTTCTCAGCAACCAGGAGGGCGATGAACTTGTTTGTTTCCTCTGAAATGAAAACTGAGATTCTCACCTATTCACATGACTCCAGAAGCTGGGGCTTTAAGAACACGACCAAATATTGATAGACTTGCAATAAATAAGCTTGGGGTTTTTTTTAGTGCTTATTTTCTCCAGATCTTCCTTTATTTGCACAAGCCCACAGATTGATTAAATCTGCTTCAATGAAGCATCTTGTGCTACCTGGCAACTTCACAACTATTGTGGAGATGAAAGGTCCCTGAGAAACAGGTTCTTTCTTACCTCTGCAAGGGTCATTTTTCACTAAAAATTCATCCAGGGCCATCCATCCTCCTCCAACTCGAACCATGACAGTGCTGCGCAAAATACGGACCAGTCGCAACTGCTGGGAATCACCGAACTGTGGAACCAACAGAGAAGCAGTTCAAGCAATAGGGCTATAAAATGGAGACACTGCTCCTCTCCAAAACAGACTGCGTCAGGGTTAGTAATATAACTGCACTGGGGACTATTTGAAGTGCTACCTGTAACCCTAAACATTTTCAAAGCTCTTATTAATGTTTAAGGCTTCTCCAAATATATCAAAAGGCTATATGTTATGTGGGAATCAATTCACTTTGGTGTCAATTTATGAGAATTTTTTCATCTAAAGAAACTCAGGATAATGCTACTAACAAGATTCTCTAGGGCTAATGCCAAAAAAAGAAAGCTGAGAAATTCAAATGCAGGTCAAAGGATGGCCAGGTAGCAAATGAGAGTTTCTAAATTTGATGTTTTGAGGGTTTTACCCAAAGAAACAGAATTTTATTGCTCTGCCTTTCATTTCATGAATAATAATAATAATCGCACTTAGCTCTTATGTAGTGCTTTCATTAGTAGATCTCAAAGCACTTTACAAAGTGGGAGGTCATAGCACCATCATCCCCATTTTACAGATGAGGACACTGAGGCACAGGGTGGGGAAGTGACTTGCCTCTGGTCATGTAGCAGGCCAGTGGCAGAGCCCAGAGTAGAGCCCAGCCACCGGAGTCCCGCTCCCAGTGCTCTATCCATTAGACCACACTGCCCACCGACACTCCTGACACAGTCCACTTTGAAAAGAGACATCTGACACGTCACTGAAGGCTGGCATAGCAAATGCTAGCAGTGCAGCATCAGCACTGTGAATGAAACCTCTTCACCAAGTCTGAGGTGTGAGCATTTCACCAAGCCTCAACCAGCCAGAGAACTCCCACAGGAGAGTCACCCAATGATAGTGAATCTAGAACATAGAAATCTAAGGTTCGAGTCCCAGAATGCTTATTAGTGATTGTAATAAAAAGAAAAGGAGTACTAGTGGCACCTTAGAGACTAACCAACTTATTTGAGCATGAGCTTTTGTGAGCTACAGCTCACTTCATCGGATGCATCATCGGATGTACTCCTTTTCTTTTTGCGAATACAGACTAACACGGCTGCTACTCTGAAACCAGTGATTATAATGTTCATTAGGAATTTAAAATCTCCCCAATTTCGAACAATCATCAAGTGTGCCCCTGAATCAACAAAATCACACATCTCTTTCCAGTTCCCCTGTGCTACCGTTTATGAGACATTTTCATCCACCACCATGCACGTGCTTCTCTTCAGAGCCATCTTCTCCTAATATTTACATGGACATTCAGACATCTAGCAGAACCCCACCTGGACTACTGTGAACAGTACTGGTCCATGTACCATACAGGCTATCATAAAGAGCAGCAAAAATTCCACCCTGTCTTAGGAGCTGAAGCAATGAGGGAAAACGAAGGAGACTGGGTTGATTGCCTTTGAAAAGGGGGATACTTCAACATGATCTAATAGAGGATTTCAGAATTATGAAGGCATTGATAAATTAGACTCTCTTTTTAACATGGAGAAGGAATTAAAAAAACAGGAGACATAATGGAAACTTTAGGAAATGAGGCGTAACTAGGGGAAACTTGGGCAGAATTACTTCATGCAAATGATGCTAAACACTTACTGGGGAGGTAACTGAGGTAAAAAAAAATTACAGATGAGTTCAAGACACATCTAGATTGATTTCTGCAGAAAGAGAGTGCTAGGGGGTATTGGAACAAAGCAGGATTAAGGGTTCCTTTTCCTGTTCCAAACACCTCACATGCCCCCTACTCTCCTGAGACTACAACTCCCCTGTTCTGCACAGCCCTTTCTCAAAGAGTTTCATGCATGAGCCTCATTTCAGATTTTCCCTTTGCTCTCAGGCTTGGGACTGAGCTATGGGGATCTCTAGGGCTCTCTTTCAATCTGTAGCTGCAGGCCGTGTCTGTTCATGAAGGGATCCTGCTTCCATGCTCTCCCCAGCAAGTGGAGGCTGGAGTTTAGTTAGTTTTAGAGCAGTAGGATTCTCAGTTCTGCTCTCTGGAGAACCAATGAGCAACAGAATGGAAGATCTTTAGCGCTAAGCAGTCAGGAGCTGGAGTGCTGGAAAGGTAGGCTGTCTGGCTTCAGAGACAATGATTTTTGGTCTCAAAGTTTCTAGGCTAAATTCTCAGCTGCACCCAGTGTGTGATGGGTACACCTGGGGCAACACACCTCTCCTGGCGCAGCTGCTACGCCAACTAGCTATAGCCAGAAAGAGCTATTTATGCCTGCTGAGGCTCACTGGAGGACAAGGGCTCTCTGGCTATGCCCCTTTGCTGCACTGGTTCTATACTAACTGAGTAATTCCTCCATGCTAGGGAAATCCTCAGCTAGCTGGATACACTAATTTTGTAGCCCCTTCACTCCAACATAGCAGAGTGGAGAATCTGACCCTCCATGTTAAAAATACAAGTTACATAATTTGCTCCAGTCTTGTAACATTAATTAAAAATTTATTGTTAATAATCAGATACAGTTTTATAGTTCCCTTCAAAGATTTGTCTAGTCACCTAGCTAGAATAAATGGGGAACTGGTTTCTATCCTTTCCTTCACTCAAGAAATTCACATTCCCTTACTTCATGGCACCACATTTAGAGTCCAGCTCTTCAAGTTAAAAATCCTCAGTAGTTAAAATAAATGGATTTCCTTCATTGTTCAAACGGAGGCTGCATTTTTGTGATGAAACACATTACTCCAGTCCCTTTATCAATGGGGTTCCTGTGTTCTTGTCAGCCTTCAGTTACCATAATATTAATCACAGAACAGAATATAAGAGTAGGTACATGCAATTTTTCACGAACTTTCTTCCAGTTATGAGTTACTCAAAGTCGGTGAAGCAGGGGATGAGGGTTTAGTTATTGTTGCCTAAGAGACTGATCATGTGAATGCAGCATTCTCATTCCATAGTGACTGCGTTATAGTCAAACCCATCCAGATCCTGGTATACAGTCTGTGTTCAGAAAATGTTAGCCTGGATAAATTTTGTGAAGAGTGTTACAATAGAATAATTAGCCCTGCCTTGAGTGCAGGGGACCGGACTAGATGACCTCTCAAGGTCCCTTCCAGTCCTATGATTCCTCTAGCAGTAGAGTTAGAAGCGTGAGACAATGTTCTTCTCTGACAATTCCACCATGAGCACTGGGACCTTACACGTTCCCTTTCACATGAATGATGCCATAACCTCTAATACCACTGGGGCATCAGAGGAAGAAGCAATTTGGAGGCTAAATCTCTCCATCTTTGTAGATTTCTGATTTTCCCATTAAACATTTTAATTCTTTCCTCCAAGGAGTTTTGCCATTTGGTATCGCATTTTCAGGTAAACATCACTCTGTATACCATACTCTGCCAAGTAACACAACCAACTCTAACACACCATTCTTTAGATCACATCTTCCCACAGCAACAAGAGAAAGATTGGTATTATAAACACACACCAAGCCATGTTTGTTAAAAGAATGAGAGACAGCATTGCAAGGCACACTGTACCTGATTGCCGAGGAAGAACTACGGAGAGAAAGAATTTGGGTGGGGAGAAGATCAGATGGAGAAAAGAGGAAGAGGGGGAGAAAAACAAGAAAACATTTTATAGGATTTAACAATGCAACAATCATGAAAATCTTAGTTAACTACAGGTAGTTAAAAATCAGGGTACTTGATGTTATTTGACATGCTAACTGTTCTTTTCTGTCCCTACAGCAGAAGTTGTAATTCATCGCTTCAAAATTCACAAATAAGGGCTCGTTTACACAACCGTGTGACAAAGCCACCCCCCTCCCCCACAAGAGACGTAAGTTACATCGACCTAAGCGCTGTCCACACTGGCACTATGTCGGTGGGAGACCCAGCTTCTGCCTCTCATGGAGGAGTAATTATGCTGATTGGAGAGTGCTCACCGATCAGCATAGTGCGTCTTCACCAGACACACTGGTGCGGCTGCGCCGATGTAGCGCGGTAGTGTAGACTTGCCCTAAGTCTGATATTTGAATGTGCACAAGTGTTGCTATTTTAACTCCTCCATGCCCAAAGCATGCAGGAAACCTGGATGGTTTGCTGCCGGTCCATCCCAGTGAATAATTTGAAATGAAAACATGAAGTACCTTAAAACAGATCCATTACACAAATATTTTGCATACCTTTTTAGAAATGAGCTACATGAAGTGAAGAAAACCATAGGTGTAAGGTACACACATAAAACTTTGAGGTAGTTATTGTCTATAGGTATCTACAGATACAACATCCCCAAAGTGAGTGGGCTAAGCTCTCTCAGAACACTGCCACATCTATGTTTGTCTTGTTCTTGTGCTATTAGGCACATCCAAGATTTAATGCACCAGGAAAGCATGCTGACCCTTAGCCTTCCCTCTTCTCAAAAAGTCACAGGAGAATCTCACAGACCATCTATCATCATCTGTCCATGTATATCCCCTCCATTACACGCTCATGTGATAGAGAAACCACTTGCAAGCTCCCCACCAATAGGATCATACAGTTATGACTACTATCAAGGAATCAGTGTGCTCCATTAAGGGCATATTGCTGCAGTTTCCCCAGAAAGTCTCATCTCTAGAAACCCTCAGATCAACTTGGGGAAGAAGGAACTAGTCTCTAAACTCTTCATGTTATTCCCTCATCACAGAGCCCAAGATAAGTCTATGTCTCAGGTTCCTGAGTGCACGTTATTGGTCTAATCTCTGGACTTAACATCTCAGAAGGCAAGAGGTTAGCATAGGTAAAAATTCTGATTTAATCTTTTAAAAAGTAAGATCTCAATACAGTACGACAGAATCAGGTTGCTTCAGTACAAGTTAAAATGGACACTTCTCCCTGGTAGGATCACACATGAGCTAGGAATTAGGAGAACTTGTGCTATTATGGCAAAGGTGGATGTCTTCCTCTTACCCGATACTTATTCTCTCCAATCTGCTCCACTTGAAACCTCTTTGCACACTTACACTGGGCCACCTGCCTTGTGACCTGTTGCAAACAAGAGGGGCAAAGGTCAGGGATCCGTAGTTTGCATCTCTTGTACTGGATACATGGGACACAACATACTGTGCACAAAATACAGATTATAACAACCTTCACTTTAAAATGTTTTGAATATCCAAATATTTGAACATTGATCTCAAGTCAGTACCACTGTGATTCTCTGGGTGCTCATCAAGGCACAAGTTTCCCCCTTTGGATAGGTATTTTGAGAAGTTGACACACTGAAAAACTGAAGCCCTACATAATGCCCACTAAAATACCACTCTCCTTAGAATCTCCTTTACCTCATCCTCAATTTTGTCGGCATCTGTGGTTGGCCGGTAAGCATCTTTGTTAGGATGGAGAGCAGCCACAAACTCATAGTAATCAATATAGCCATCCCCATCCCGGTCAAAGATGTCAGCCACAGCAGTCATCTCTAACTTAGTGGTGGGGAATTCTGGAACGAAGAAGAAAAACAAATAACAGAGATGTATTACAGTCTGAGAATAGATAACTCCTTGTATCCTCTCACCATCTGTGCAAAGAGCATATACTCTATATCCCCCCACCCACCCACCCACCCACACGCTTCCATACCTGGAGTCTCCACCACAATAGTCACAGGAAAGGAAACAGGCTACATGACTATTTGAGTTTCAAAGCATCCGATGAAGTGAGCTGTAGCTCACGAAAGCTTATGCTCTAATAAATTGGTTAGTCTCTAAGGTGCCACAAGTCCTCCTTTTCTTTTTGCAGATACAGACTAACATGGCTGCTACTCTGAAAAGTATAATATAGATTCCAGGCCTCAAGCAATGACAGCCTCTTGGCATATCGCTACAATAGCAAACATGTGGGGTGGGATTGCCAAGCTATCATTTCACAGCTGTCCTCTCCTGACAGAGGAGCAAGAAACGTGCCTTGTATTTGCCTTGTAAAGGGTGGGAGCAAACAAAGTTTCTCGGAGATGGGTTTATCGGGTTTTGCGGAAGGATGGGATGAAACAGATCGAGACTTACTAGATGCTAAGATTCCATCAATAAACTCCTGCCGGGTGATTTTTCCATCCTGATCTTTGTCAATACGCCGGAAGAAGTCCATCACCCGTGATTTCTTGTGATTCATCCAGCGCATGTATTTCTTTCTCCAGATGTCAAAATCAAAGTTTGCAAACTCCTTCAACTGGAAGAAGACCAATTAGAGTCAATGGGAGTTGAAAGTACAGACAGAAAACATCCCCTGCTCTACAGAAGATCTTGCTGAGCTAAGATTTCAGCGACTAAGTCAAACTGTGCATAGCCTTTGGAGGCTGGCTGTCACTTTCTCAATATTCTACACCTCTTCAAAGCAATTCTTGGAAACAGAGGCATAATTAGGCCACTCCTCTTAAAACCATAGCCATGGGCACAGTTTCCATAACTAAACACGGCACACAATGCATCAGACAGCCACCATGTCGAATACGTGTCACACACTCATAGACACAGAAAAAAGTGAAGTATCCTCCAAACTTTTAAACATACATGTATGCCGATATAACAGATTTACACACATACACACAGACGCATACAAAAATAGTATCTTTGCAGGCGTCTAAGAACACGGTTCTCTCCCCAGACTTGTCCTAAGGATGCCCTAGTTCCTTTATTTTTGAAACTCCAATTCCTTTCCCACTCTGCATATCTGCATTGTTCTCTCTCGCTTTTTGCCTAAGCAGCTGAGAACAGAGCTTCCTGCTTGGTTTTTTTGCAGGAAGGACAGCAGTTTCTCCTCTGAGATGGATAGCAATGTTGCTCCATGGATAAACTAACAAGTAATGCTTATTCAGCCGTCAGCCTGCCTTCCCCCCACACCAACTTGACTCTTGACACGACACCTCTGCGGACCTGGGCAGCAAAACCCCAAAATGCTTCCAAATTCAGTTCTCTGGAACTGCAGTGCCAAGACTATACCAATGGCCAAGACTAGCTTAAATCACTGCTCATGAGAAGACTGTTCAGTTAGTGAAGCACATTTAGGATGGATTTTCAGGAGCCCTTCAGCTAAGAAGAGCTCAGGGTGACTCAAAACAATGACATCTTAGTGCTTTTAAAAAAGCCCCCGAGTTAAAAGTCACAAAGAAAAACGTTCATACGGATAAACCAAACTGACCTACAGAAAAAGCAACAAAAAACAAACACACTCACTTCTGGGCATAGCTGCTTTGTTAAGCATAAACGAAAACAAAAATTACATTAGAGGTTTTGAAAAAAAAATATACATCATAGCACTATATTTGCCAGACTATTATTATTGCTTCCAACCAGGTCTGACTTTCGTTAGCAGCAGAACTGACTTCAGTAGCGCAGAGCAGTCAGGTTAACCTGCAGTTACTACGGAATATGGTTTTCAGCCGCACTATTTTAGTGGAGACTTTTCTGTTTGGCATTTTTAGGACTAGGGCAGTCAGAGCCCATGACATGCCCAACGCCGTTCAAGAGGCAGTTCTCCGCCCTTCTCTCTTGGGAGTACAGTAAACGACTCTTTTCCACCACAGACTACCCCTTGTGTACCAGCGTCTTGGGGTCGTTACCTCCTCCAGCCTATCGAGAGTGTCATTGAGCTTCCGCTGGCGTTCCAGGGCCAGCAGCCACACCTGCTGCCAGCGTGCGGAGAGCTGGTTAATCCGGGGGTTCTTCGTTTCCGACTGGGAGAGAACTGGCATGGGAGGAGGGGCAGGGTGACTCAAGGATTTCCCTAGAGAAAGAAAAATATGCCACATGGGATATTGCAGGATGGGGGGTTTGGATGATCCAAGAAAAAAAAAAGACAACAGCTTTGTTTGTTTCTCAAATAGAAAATCTCTCGCAGGCTTTCCCATAAGGACTGAGCTGGCAGCTTTTAAAAAAAGAAAAGATGAGGTTAAGAACGTTCAGCACAACCGTCCTGGTGGTATTGCAGTTTTACAGACACCATTGATCTGTGGTCCCCACCCCCACCAACTCCTGTCTTCCTTGTCCCTTTGGTTTCATCTTCCTGAACTCGCGCCAATAGGACTTTTTGCTGCAAGAATCAGACATGAGGAAACGGTCATGCGAGAGAAACTAGAATGGTAACCAGACCACTTAAATACAGCACAAACTTTTCAGTATGCTTAAAATAGCAAAATCTCTGTAAACTCAAATCAGAGCCATCAGGAGTCTTCGGATGGCAGAAAGGCAAAGAATAATAAAGCTCCTGGCATATGTCAGCCACTATTGCAAATGCCACCTCATTTCCCCCTTCTCATTCCCTGGCAATTCCCAGCCAATTTCAAGTGGTTGGCAAAGCAGGGTGTATTTCTAATTGAGAATTAGAGCCAGACTAATTAGTTTCCTGTGTGTTTTTCCCTCTCTCTCAGAATGCATTCCTGTAGAGGATGCACAGAGCAAGAACCTGCAAACATACTGTTGCTGCGGGATTTCTCAATGAAAGGTCCGTGAGCTGGTTCTGTGGCTTTCCTCTTGTACGTCTTAGTGACCCGGTCCACGTCCGGCTGTTTTTGTGTCATCTCCTCCATAAAGGACTGTTAAAGGCAAAAGGGAGAAGAGAACTGTAACATTTATCATCTTCTCAACTTCAGGCTGCTGCTGCTCTAGATTCTTGCTGAGAAACTCCAAGCCCGTAGCAGACACACAAGTACATACTGAATACTAGCTATGTGGCTTTGCGGTAAAACTATTCCACAGTTGTGGTTTTCATTTCCAGTCCTGATATTTTCCTCCCTGGGCTGAGTGGAACACAGGTCCTAGACTTGTTTAAAAGTGACAGGTCTGGATGACTAACATGTGGCTGTAATAAGATCATAAAAGTAAACTCTTCTTCTTCCCCAAAGGTGGTTGTTACAAAAAGTTCGGCCTCCCTGCTGCCTGTCAGACTCACAATCCCTGCCCCAGAAGCAGGGTAGACAGGAAGTTAACAGATCTCAGCAATGGAGTTACCTGGTGTTCAAAGATGAGGGCTTTGACCTGATCGATATTTTGTGGCATTGGTTCTTGATCCCGCTGGATCAGCGTGGTCTCAGCCCACTGAATCCATGCTAAGAGTTCCTCCAAGAGCTCCGCGTTAGCCACCAATTCTGAAAGCGCAGTCTCGAGTCTCTGCTGGTGCTGCTTTGCCCAGGTCAGAACCTGATGGAAACATCCACAAGACTAGCCGTCAGCATGGGAAACAAAGGCACTTACTCTGTGACGTTTTCCCTCAGGAGAAGGAAAACAATACCCATAAGGAAAACAAGGCAGCCACCACTCTTGCTAGTTCACTGGCTGATGCACATTGACTTGTGAGAACTGATCCAAGTGGACAGGACTAGGACATCTATAGTTCAGGAGAGTAACCCATTTACATGTCCTGCTGCTTCATAGGTTCCAAGGAAGGAAGGTTCCACTGTGATCATCTTGTCCGACCGCCTGCATAATACAGGCTGGAGAACTTCCCCACAAAGAAAAGTCCAAAAGAAGAGATTGATCACTGATTCTATTACTGGCCCTATTTCCCGGCAGTGACGAGAAAGACCTTCCCTCTGCTCAAGTAGACCGGGTCCTCTGTGACTCACCTCCTCAAACCTGGCTCGGATGATGGTGATCCAGTGTTTAATTGTGGTAATGCAGTCTGGGTGGCATGCAGCTAGGATAACTTCTCCCATCCCCACCGCCGCGTTCACATCCACTCTCTTTTCCTCCACTTTCTTCATGAACTCCTAGACAGCAGGATTGCACAGAAACAACAACGGTTGTCATACCAACAGAGACAATCTGGTCCCTTTAACCTGACCCTAAAATCCCCTCATTTAAACTCAAAAATAAAGTGACTTGCGAGTTTTGGATTAAAGTTATTTTCATTCTAGGTTTATAGCGCACAAGTAATTTTCCCTACCCACCAGTGCCTGGTATTACAACTCCAGCCCAACTCAGGCCATGTAGCTATTTAACAAGATCTAAATCTCTTGTTTGGAAAAATCTCTTGCCCAAGCGTCTCACTCCTGCTGCCTAACAGTGAGACGTTAGTTACTGCCCTTTGTTCCTGGCACACATCTTCTCACGAAGGGCCGCTCTGGATATGTCAGCACAGCAGTGTAAGCCCAGAGTTTGAACTCAGGCTCAAGCCTAACCCCCATTCCGGCGACACACAAATTGCACTAACCCAGAGCTTGGACCCAGGACCCAAGGCGGACGGGGAGTCCAAGCCTGAGTCAAGCTGGGACCCAGGGTTTAAGCCCTATTGCCCTGCAACACAGGCGTAGCCCCCACTGGACTCGTGATCTGGGAGTCTGCTTAAAATATCCCCCAAGCCCACGGACCGACTTTCTTTGTCCTCTGGACAGTCAAGTTTTCCCACGCTGCACCACAAACAGAGGCTGGAGCAGACACACCTTTGGGAAGTCTGGGACATGGGGGGGGGTTGGACTTGGGCCTGCATAATATTGGAGCCCCAGAAAGGGACCCAGGTTCAACAGTTCCTAACCTGGGGTTACAAATGAGTGTAGAAGACCAAGCCCTAAGCTAACAAAGGCAGGGTCTGCGAACTCGAAGTTCTGCTAACCCTGGCCTTGCACTGCAGTGTAGACACACCTGCTCAATCCATGTTTTCTCACATTCCTGAGTGACTGATTACCTTGTGTATGTCAATGAGCGAGTGCAGCGCTTCAGCATCATCAGGCAGAGCTCCCCTAAAGCGCAGGGTCTGTTCTGCCTCGGAAAGCCACTCCAACAGCATGTGGACTGCAGTCCGGAATTCCTCTGCCTGAAACGGCACCAAGAGACAGATGCAATGAGTGACTCCTAGGGTCTCTGCCCGGCCTGAGTCTCTACCCACCACTCAAGAAGCAAGGCACAGCAGGGTCTCTAATAGGAACAGAGGCAATAAAAGACCAGACTGTCTTTGCTCTGTGTTTGTACAGCGCCTAGCACGATGAGATCCTGCTGCATGCCTGGGGCGTGTAGGTGCTGCAGTGACACAAATCAACAAAACAACAACTGAGTTGGTCAAGTAGCCTGTCCCCTTCCCTTTGAGTTCGCTGCACTGAAAAAGGGAACAAACTCCCTTTTAAAACCATTTGTGTACTCTGCTCAGTTTACCTTTGGTCATTTATTCCATATACTAACTACTATGTATCAAAATACCACCTTGGCATCTTTTATCCTTCCTAGGCTTACTTGCCAAAACTGCATATCAACACGGCTCTCTCTTGAGATGGTAGGGATGTATTATCCCAATTTCACAAAAGCAGAACTGAGACAGAGATTAAGTGATTTGCTACAGGCCACACAGGGTGTCTGGCAGAACTGGGAATTGTATCTAGATCTCCTGAGCCTTCGTCCAGGATCGTAACCACAGTGGGGCAGAGAGCGCGTCCCATAACATTCCCCCCCCAGGAAGATGGCAAATGCTTGTAAAGAGCTCCAGAACACAAATTTCTGGTTCATTTCTTGACAAGACTCACCCTTTAATTTGTACAGGTTCAGAGCTACATATAAAAGCCTGAAAGTGAAAGCGAACTTGGAAGACTCTTTCTCCTTACCTGCTTCAAGGCCTGCTCCAGCCGGGTTTGTTTGGACACCGACAGCTTGCACACCGTGTCCCAACGATTGCTCAACTCTTGAAGCTGCCCTTTAACCCAGGTAGTGTCATCCCGGCTGCTCTCGATGAGCTCTCGGCCTGAGCGTTTGAGCACCTGCACGGTGCCCGTCCGCTTCCCCAGTTCCTTCTGGAAAACCTACGAAGGGAGAAGAGAAAGGTCCATCACGGGTCTTCGTGCTGTGGGTTTTACTCTTGTTCTCTAGAGAAGAGGGGCAGCATAGGCTTGAAGTGTTTCAAGTCTGACAATAGGGGGTATATAAAGTTGAACTGGTGGTTTGCTTTCTTCCACCAAACCCCATTTGAAATGCTTCAGTTTTGGCATTTTTCCGCTAGTATAATTTATTTTCCTCGACACAGAATTGGTTATATGTAGGTACACATTATAACCCACTGGTGAGCGTACGTTACAGATCCGCTCGCAGTCAGGTTACACACGCACCAGTGGGTTACACTACAACACAGTCACACCATCAGCACTACATCACACAAAGCTGGAGACAGCTGAGCTTGTTTTATTGTGACTGTCCCCCTGGACACCAAAGTGGATATCCTGGATATCCTCTACTCTTTCTGAGAGCAGTATGGGAATCTTTAACTTGCATCTGGGCACCATCAGAGCATTGCAGAAGGAATCCTGATTTAATCTCTCGCCCAAAGGATGGCATGTTTAATAGGACACCACCATTCATGCCAATGCAGTGGCTGTTTGGAACAGGAGCCCAAGTTCTAGCCTGGGATTTGAACCTCTGACCTAACCCAGAAGTGAAAGCACTTACATCTGAGACCTCCTGATGAATACTGCCGAAGTGGAGTTTACAGAAGGATAAAAACTTTACCCCCTCTCTCCCACTCCAAAAACAGAGAGATCTTTCTGATAAAAGCCAAGGTGGAACAAAGCAGAACTGAAGGTTTATGTGATAATTCCAAAATAGTGATACCATCTTTCAAATCAGTCTCCCAGGCATTTACTCAATGGAAATCAACCTGCACAGCAGGATATGCAGCTCAACAGCACACATCTTGCCAAGATGCTATAAGCCTGGTACGTCTGTTATGCAGTGGATGGGGAACTAAAGTTACTTTTGCTTCCCAAAGGGCAACTGGTAAACCCCCCACTCTTACCTTATGAGCATCCATCAAGTTCATGACCAGATCCAGATCACCATGGACTGGTTGGTCTTCAGCCAACTGGGGCTCCACCTTGTACAGCCAGTCCACCAAGGCCTGAAGCGCATCCATGAATTGACCAGAGAACAGCAGGGCTTCTTCCAGCTTGTGCTGCCTGCAAAGAGAGCATCAAAGGATGTTTGAACAAACTTTCCGTCCAGAATATCAACGCTGCTTGCAGTTCAATTGGAAAGTGTTTCTTTTTCCACCCATCTTTCTGATGCTATCATCATCATGACAAATCCCCAAAAGACATAGCCTCCTTGCAGATTGAGCATCACCCGGATCGATCTCCTTACGGAAGACTGGCTGGACATTCAGTTTACATTTCTGATGCCATGTTTGGCATCATCTCTGCTCTGTGATCTACATCCATATTCTCAACAGCACATTTACAGTGTGTGATATAAATCAAGCTCACAGGGTCATCCCATCTCCGGTCCTTCACTGTTGCAGCAGTATTCTGCAACAAATGTTCCTCTCACCTTTCCACAGATTTGCCGCAGACTGTGTCCCACTTGTCCCGGACTTCTCCAAGGAGGTTGTCCAGTTTCTGAGTGTCATCTGGCAACACGGCTTTTTCTTTGAGGGCTCTGCCAGTCCGGATCGTGGTGTCGTAAACAGGCTGTTTTCCACCAAGGGTCTTTTGGAACTCCTGAATTTTACAACCAGAGAAGAGCACAAAGGAAATGTCTTTAGAATGCATAAAAACTTGTGAGTGAATAGCTTAGTGGGATAAATGCCTCTCTCGTACAACTTTGTAACTATACTATTGTAACGTTAAACTAATGCGTGGAGTATGCTGTTCCTCTGATTGGATCATCTCTTCCCTCTGATTTTAGAAAAATGACTGTGTTGCACTGCTTTGACTGGAAGCAGGTTTCTCTTCCTTTCCAACTAACCCACACTTGAGGGCATTAATCACAGCTGGAATGAAAACAAACCCTCTACCTTGTGCTTGGAGAGCTGCAATTTGATTTTGTCTGGATCGTTGGAAATCTCCAGCTCAGAGTCCAGGTGATTCTCTGCATCTTCCAGCCAATCAACCAGCTTTTTCCAAGCTTCGTGGAACTGAAATTGCACAAAAGGTGAGAGCAGTTAGAGCTTGGTGTTTGTGTCTTCCAGGCCTTCTGAAGGCTTGAGACACTTGGATTCTGAAAGCTAGAGAATAAGCAATATCGCCGGGTGCTCTACAACCATTTTCACATCCCTCACCTGTTTAGCCCGTTTCCTTGCATCATCAAGAGCTCGGCCTCTATCCACAGAACGCTGGACTACTTTCTCCCAGCGGGACTGGACACTGACCAGAAGGTTCTTTATCAAAACTACATCTTGCTTTTGACTGAGGAACTTCAGCTTGTTCCCTGTTTGATCCAGCTCAATGATCTGGTCCCGGTGAGCATTGACTTCATTGGCAAAAACCTAGAGTAACGAAGATTTACTCTCATTTAAAGAAAAAGCATGGAAATGTCTCCTAGTTTCTTCCAGACACAGAAAGCACTGAGCATGGCTTACAACAAACTTTTGCTTTGTAAAACAGAATCAGAGTGTTACCTTGTGTTCATCTATCTGAGACAGCACGGTATTTAGGATAAGGCTGGGTGGAGGTGCAATGTTTAAACTCTGCTCTGCGAGGGTCAGCCAGTTAATGAAGTCCTGTAGGGAATTCTGGAACTCTGTTGCCTGGTTGAGAGCGTCTTCCAGCTTCGACTGCATTTTAATAAGGGTGGCAGGGGGAGAGAAAACACAAGAGAGCACCAAGTTCACAATGTGAGGCTTTGCAGACAAAGACATGTATTGTAAGCTAAGATGAAATGAGCTCTCTAATGGGAACTCATCAATTCAGTCAAAGAACATGACTTGTTTACCAAGAAGAGGAGATTTCAGTGAAAGTGGCTGTTTCAGAATCAGTTTCTTCTGAAACAAAGGGACAGGAATTGTACATGAAAGAGGAGACTGCTCAATAATCACCATCAGAGCTTCCTAGGAAACAAGCCTCCCTGAGACAAGCTGCTCTGCGGCAGGGAGACGACACTTCAGTGGGGACAGCTGCAGAACCAGAAATTCAGCCCGGGTAGAGGCCAGCTTCTCTGATTTCATGAGAGAACTTATTGCTGACCAAAGTACCAGCGCAACGGAGTTCGGTCAGCAGAGAATTTGGCCTGCTGTCTCTTAAGAAGCAGCAGTGTCTCTTTGCTTTTCAGAACTGGATAATGCTCTTCATACCTTCTTTTATTTCTTGTGTAACAGCCTCTCTCTTATGTTCACTCACGTTTAATTTTACTTTAATTTTCTCTCTAAGATTTACCCTGCTCTGGTAACTAGCTGTACAGTTAACACTTTGATGTCAGACATCACTGATAACACCTATGTCAGAAGGCATGCTAAGCAGATGTAAACAGGAGAGAAATTATCTAAAAGAACTGATCTAAAAGCACTGATCTTGGATGTCTGAAGCACATGGCTGATTCTGCATATTGCAATCGACCTGCGTTCTGGAGAGAGCATTACCGCAGCAGGGAGCTAATGGCATTTTACTTTCAAGCCATGTCTTTCGTAGTAAACAGGGATCATATTTTAGCTCAACACATTACCTTCCTCTCCTCCATTTTGTTGCTGACCAGGTTCCATTTCTGTTCCAACAGAGTGACACTCTGCTCCGTCTTTGAGCCAGAGCCAGAGTCATCGCGGCTTAGCAGGATCAATCGCCCCTTGGCCAACAGCTGACTGTAGACCTCTTCGTTGGCTTTGAATTGGGCATACAGCTCCTACACCAAACCACCATCAAAATATTAGAGACAGAGAGACTGTATCGGGAATTTGCAGTTCACTAGACTCCATGTTTGTGGAGACACTGGGGTTAGGACTGACAGCAAACTGACAGTGAGATATTTATCATCATGCTATCAGTAGAGATAAGCAGTTCATTCATTAAGATAGTGGCAAATTCTGTCCACAGCCATCATCTGCAAACCTAATGTCCCCTGTAACCTTGGCGAGAGAGAAGTGGCAAAAGAAACACTCATCCCATTCCCCATTAGACTTACACCATGCGGCACAGACATATTTCCGTGCTGACATTTCAGAGAGAAGTTAGTTGAATTAGAGGCATTTGAAATCTTTACCATATGGGCATTGAGTTGTTCACGGGCAGTTTCTGGCAAACCTCCTGTGGGTTTTGATGCAGACAGTTGGCTCTCCATTCTTGCTAGCCAGAGGAGGAAGTCTTCAATCTCCCCATGGAAACCCTGGGCCTGTTAAGGAACACAAAATCAGCCAGGGATCAGATGACAGCAGCAACCATTGCCTGGCTTTCAGGTTTAACACTGGGGTTCCTGACACGGTGGATAAGGAGGCAGAGAAGAGTTTTACAAAGACACTAAAAAGAGGGGGTGTATTGTCATTTATTTATTTAATTAACAATATACCCATTTCAGCAAGTTCACACACACACAGTTGACTTCTCAAAGAGAAAAGGCTCGTCCTAAAGAGCAGGACTTCCCCTCGGAACAAATGCATCTCTGGTTTGGAAAGAAGTAACTTGACTATTTACAGACCGTTTGTGCCTCCCATCTATGGCCTGGTCTTCACGGCTGAAAAAGGTGTACTTCTTACCGGGATGGAGGTGGCGTAACTAATGTGTGAGAGTTCTCCCCAGATCAAAAGACAGTGAAGACAGGGTATTTTATAGTTTCATCATGAGGTAAACGAGGCGAGGTTAATCTCAGGTGGGGACATAGTGCTGTCCTCACCTAGTTTACCTCGAGGTAAAACTAAAGAGCCCTGTCATCTTACGACAGCTCACACAAGTCACTCACCCCGAGGTAGCAATACCTTTCCCAGCAGTGAAGACAACACTATACATCACCTCCTCTACCCTTCACCCGGGAAAGAGAGATGCCAAGCCAGCACTAGACACTCTCTGCAGATCTCTTCTGCAAGCACAAACGTTTCTGTCTCCAGAACAAGCTCACTGACCTGCTGAAGCATTGACTGCAGCTGCTGCTCCCTCTCCTCCGTTTTCTGCAGGACAGACTCCCAGCATGAATTCAATTTCTCCAGGCGGTTCCGCAGGCTGCTTGCATCGTCTCCCGCACTGGATTCCAGGAGCTCATTGCCGGCTTTATTTACTGTCTCCACAGTTGCTTGGTGAGCCAACACATCGTTCTTCAGCACCTGCACAGGGTGGATTGGGTCACGTTAGACATTTGCCTCTACAATGTTTTGTTAACTCCAACCCTATCCCAAGGAAACAAATCAATGCAAATAACTTCCAGGGAGCCATTGTCCCCTTTAAGGCCAGACAAAAAGGCAGAACACAGAGTACGTACATGGTGTTTGGCAAGTTCTACTTCAATGACTCTTGGGTCGCCATTGATTGGTCTTTGTGCATCTAACAACTCTTCTGTATGGGTCAGCCAGGCCATCAGTTCTGCTAACGCATGCTGGAACTGACCAAGTGCCAGCAGAGCAGTTTCTAACTTGTGCTGTTCAAAGGTAGCAAAGAAAAATGTTAATCAGGAGGGAGCAGGAGGAGGAGGAGGAGGATGCTGACGACTTACAGGTTTATTTTCAGCCCTGGGTTTTGGCAGCTCTCCTTCACCATACCTGTCTGTGAGCAATCTTCTCGCCCAAGTTCTCCCAGAGATGTTTCAGCTCTGTCAGCGGTTCCCTGATGATGTCTCTATCTGTCTCATCCGTCGCTTTTTTTAGCATCAGTTCGCCTTGGTGATTAAGCTTCTCCATTTCAATCTGCTGCTGGTAAACCTCCATTTTAAACTCCTGCCAAAGCGTGGAGGGGGAAACAAAAAAAAAAACCACAAACAAACTGCAGAACTCTGCCTCCAAGACAGAACAAGCCCTGAAGAACCGTGTCTAATGTAGCACGCTTACCTTCATCTCATTCAGCTGCTCCTTAACAGTGTTGAGGTCAGTGCCAACCGGTGGCATGTTGCACAGCTTAATCACGGTGTTATCCAGCCAATCAAACATTGCCTAAGAGGAACACATACATAACTAGGAAAACCAGACCTCCATGATCATTGGACAAGGAAAGCACACCCACTCCACAGGCCATCAGCAGAGCTTGGGGGCAGACTGTGCCATCCTTGGACCAATCAACAGAACTTCTCTTTCCAGGCAAACAGATGGGTAGTTTTCATGCACACTGCTTAGTGATCTCCTTCCTTCCACAGACCGCAGCATAAGCAGCAGACTAGGATCAGGCCCATTTCCTCCATCCCTTGCCGCCCCCACCCCAAAGAGGGGTGTATTTGAGAGGGTGAACGCAGGCTGGGTCAATTTCAAATTGTCACCAGAGAAGCAGAAGAAATGCTGATTGAATGGACTGCATTCAGTGGGTCATTGTACCCAGGGCCTACCTTAGATTGTCAGCTCTTTGGGGGCAGTGACTATCTTTTTGTTCTCTGCTCATGCAGCGCCAAGCACAATGGGCTGCTGGTCCACTCAATACAAGTAACTACCGACAGCTGCCTCACCTGTAGCGTATCCTGATACTGCACAGCAGACTGCATAGCGTCCTCGAGTTTCTCTAGCCTCTCCTTCCAGGTTTTGCTTAGGTTTTCCCATGCATTGTTCATCTGCAAAACACAGGATTGCCCCCAAATTCAGTAGACGATTCCATCTGAACCAACACTGCCCTTCACATGGCCTTGTACCCCACCTCTGAGCTGCTGGTTTTCCTACCTCGTCAATGCTTTTCTTCACTTCTGGTTTCTCAGTTTCACCACAGGCCATAATTAATTCAGCTCCAAGCACACGAATAAACTCCAGTTCTTCATGCACGCCATCAGTTTCCTCTTTGATGGTCTAAATTCAGAGAGGGTGATAAATTAAAAAATAGGCTTGTTTAGTAAATGCTATTCCAAAACTCCATTTGACGGTGCATGCAGTGGGAGTCAGAGTATGGAGATTACACTGGCTAGCTAATGTTTTGCATTCTGGTTGAAGACTGAGATCAATGAGCCCTCAACCCAACAGGTGAGCATCACATTAAGAAGCAGGTATGTGTTTTCAGGTAACTGAGTCCAATCCACACTTCTTCCATTGTCCGATGCATGGGATGCCATCACCATTTGCAAGCAGATGGGAATAACAAGGTAAAAACCGCATCTGCATTTGTCTGAACTGGAAAGATGGTGACCCCCATCTGCAAGTTATAGAGTTTTCAGAGAGTTTTACGAAACCAGGAATTAAACGGGTTGTCAGAGAGCCAGTATGTCTAAACCAAAGTCAGACTAGTTATAAAATGGGAGTGGCACATACAAGTAAACCAGGGTGAGATGTATACATATTAAAAAAAAAACCCTGAGTCAAACTAAAGTCAACTATGCAAACATCCAAAGCGGACTCTACCACATGATTTCAAATAGAGATGAGTGTTGCTGTCCATCCACTCTTATCGTTTTATTCTACAGTAGCCTTAGGTCTAACTGGAATGTAATCTGCATCTCACAATCTGGACAGATCCAGCCCACATTGGGAGCAGAACCATGGTAACAATTATGCTCTAAACAGGGCAGCGGACAGCTCTGAACACTTGCTTGACAAGCGTTTCCCCAGCGTAGTTACAGCTAAGATGATTTTAGCACCATTTCAGACTCTGGTACAGGCTGTTGTTTTTTCCACTTGAAACGAAACAATATCCTGAAATTCCGCGCCCCCAAACCACGGCTCTCCCATGGTTTCTAAATAAAATGAGAGCATGATTTGTAACCATGTTGGGTGCTCACAAAACTGGGGTACAACAACATTTGGCTGTATCTGCATTTGAGACCCAAACGTGGTTACAAGCTGTAGCACAGACAGGGCCAATGTGGAATGACATGTCCACAGTCCTTACCTCTGCGGCCTCCACCTGCTGCTTGATGATTGATGGGTCAATGCCTGGGCTCTCCAGGTCGTGAACAATATCCTGTGTCTCTTTGACAGTAGTCAGGAGGGTTGCCATTTCGTACCAGAATTTCTCTGCCAGCTCCAGGACATCAAGGAACTTACTTTCACGTCCCTCTGCCTGAGCCTTGATGTCTTCCCAGAAAAACACCATCTGATTCAGCTTATCCTGGATTTCTGGAGGGGGGGGAAAAAAACAAAACAAGTCAGGACTCTTTATTCTTCACCTGTTCTGACCCGCAATCTCCAGTTACTAATCAAAGCATCTGCATACAAACGTGATGATGAAAAAGGTTTACAGGTTTGTCTACACAGCAAAAAAAAAACCCTTCCACAACCTGCAGCACTGAGTCTCAGAGCCCAGATCTGCAGACTCAGGCTTTGGACGATGGGGACACTCACAGCCGTGGAGATTTGCAGGCTCAGGCTGGCCGGAGACGGGGGTGGGTTTCAGAGCCTGAGCGCCAGCCGAACCCCCAGCGTTTGCAGGGTTTATTTAGCACCGCAGCTTGAGCCTGAACCTGAAGACCTGGTCTCCAAGACTCGTGCCGCGGGGGCCTTTTTGCCGTGTAAACTTAACCTGAGGGAACCTTCAAATAAGAACTGAAGTGGCCAAGAGTGCCAGAAATATGAACGTAGAAAGAAGCTGGATGAATATGCGACAAACACCAAGATACAGAAATACAGTCTTTATTTATCCAGAGAACAGTTACAAACCTGCCCACGTGCCCACCCCACACCTGACCACCTCCCTCTGCTCATTCAGTCCATGGGCTTGTGCCCAAGACTGCCAACAAAGGTGCCAATCATATTGGTGGTTTTGTGATGTGGACATTTCCGCCCCCCCCTTCAGGGCCTGAACTGAAACCAAGTCACTGGGAATAGACCCCACTGAGAGCTGCCACGGGGTAACAGTCTGCAGTTCCCTCTGAACGGGGCTGGATTTGGACCTATCACTGAGCAGTCAAATGCTCCTTATTGCTCTATCAATGCCAGTCCCCCGATAAACAAGATACATTTTGGTTATATGAGAAACTTGCCATCCTAGATACGCTAAATATAACAAACTGCCTCTCCGAGCAGACGTGAGATGTCTCCGGCACTTCCGTGCGGTACCTTTGGCTGCCAGGTCCTTGTCTGCCCCCTGCGATCGCCCAATCAGCTCTTCCCCACGGCGTTTCAGCGCTTCGAAGGTTGGCTGCAGTTTTTCCAGCTCCATGGTGGAATTTTTGTTTTCACTGATGCACTCCCTGATTTTATCAACTTCGGCTGGGATCACGGGCGGCATGCGCAGGCGGGAGGAAAGGTTCTCCAGCGTCTCCAGCATAGGCTCAATCTTATCGTGGAACTGAACAAAGGCAAGTCCATCAGGCAGGTTAGAGGACTGTACAGTACTAAATTACTCCAATGTATGCGGCATAATGTTCAGAGCATGCAAACTGCTCTCTTTTCTCAAAGAGAATTCATCTTCCCTAGAATGCCCATTACACCTGCAGCCTCCAATTTGATGTCTGTCACTGGTTTTGTCACTAACAACTGCATTCTGCAGCGGCTGCAGGAGTTAAACCAGATTGCAGTTAGCTAAGCCTACAGAGAGAGCACAGGAAACCGTGAACCAAATGCAGCAGCAGCTTGTTATTGTACCCAAACCCACAGAATTCAAGTCTGATTGACATCCCCTTCTCTCCAAAGGGCAGTGCTACAGGATGGGCATAGGAAAACTCAGTCACACTAGTCCTGACCCATGTGCCAGCACATTAGCCGTAACCTGCATGTGTTTGGCGACGCAGGGGCCTCAGCTCAGGGGAGCCTGGCATAGAAACCACCTCAACTCCCAACCCGACTGCAACCACCGGGAGGAAAGCATGTGTGTATAGGAAAGAAGAGAGAATGGGACGCTGTGTTGCTTTGGCTTCAGGTTTCTGCTGTTGCTTTGGCTGATCTTACTGATAAAGGAAGGAGATTTGGCATTGTTAAAGTTAGCGTTAAAGATAATCTAGTATTTACAAGACAGAATGAAGGGCAATAAGGGAAAGTTATTCTAACTAGATGTCTGCTCATGGAACTGGACCTGCTACTCGCACAATAGGAGAGCCTCTTGTTTCCACTGAGTTTCACATTATAACGGCAGCGAAAAAGAAGGAAATAGGTCCTAGGTGCAAACTCTATCGTCACTAGACTGTCTTAAAACTAACAAACTTGGGTGAACCAACCAGTCCCTCCCGCTAAGGCAGAATATGCTTCAGCGTAGATCTCTTTTATAGCAGTAAAATGTTTTTTTTCCCCTACGGAACACTTGAATTTCTAAGCAGAAGCTCACTACCAAAGTGGAACTTCAATTTGCACATTGCAATAAAACGAAAGAGTTAAGGACTTTAATTCTTCAACCGAAATGGAATTTCCCTGTGTCTGAGTTTGTTCTTAGCAGGTTCCATTGAACTGCATAGAGAGATATAATACAGTAGGAATCTGGATATCAAATGAATTAAGACTCATCTAGCCCAAAGAATGAGAATGTAAACGAACAGCGAACGTGGTGAGGCTTACCTCTGAGATCTGCAATGGTGGGGCGCAGTCAACACAACAATGAAATGGGACGGGAAGACAGGAACAGGCAGCAACACACAAAGATAACACATTCCACAATGTGAGTGAGAGATGAGACGGAAGGAGTGTGTGTGTGGGGGGAAAAACTTGGAGTTAATACAAGTGCAAACCAAGAGAAGTGACTAAACAACGCAGGAATAAATAACCCAGACGTGACGACAAAACTGCTACAGTAAATATTAGCTGAAGTGAAACATAGCTACAAACACTAATCCCCGTTGCATGCAACGAAAGTTCTTCACATCCTTTCTTCACTTCAATTTGTACAATCTCTGCCCTTCCCTTCACATAGTTCTTCCCTTTTAGGACTCCTCCACAGAGCCTATATACAAGGGAAGATGATTACCTCTCCTATGTAAATGATCTTGTAGTTGTTCATTATACGTACAGTAGTTTCCTGCTTATCAGGAACAAGATCCAGTTCTCTAAGCGCTACTCACAGTCTTGCCAGACCCATCCATCATGGGCAGATGCCAAAAAGCCCTTTTAATGAGGAACATTATTAAGTCTGTAAACATTTATTACCCTGTTTACATCAGGATTCAATCTCTTTCTGTACAGCTTTTGCAAATCTATCAGCACCAGCCTTCCCAGACGCCCCTGGACAGGCAAGCACTATGCAGATCAACCCACCACGCACCAGCCTGCCAGCAAATGGCTTCCTAGAACAGATCTGAACAGTAATGGGCATTTAGTTGTAAGCAACGGTACAGAAGTAAACTTCAGAGCCTGCCTTCCCCAGGGAGCTGTGATAAACACGAATACAAAACTGCAGCTTCTTTGTGCGCAAGGAGAAACGTACCTGAGTGGATTGTGAAACAGCCTCATCTAGTGCCAGAGCTCGCTGGCGCACCTCCTCTTTGATTCTGGCATACATGGCCTCTGTGGTCAAATATTTCTCCTGTACCATCGCCCCTTCCTCAAGGTTGAGCTCCTTCAGCTGCGGTCCAATTTTCAGCAGCTTGTCAATATGAGGCTTATGTTCAGCTATAGACTCTCTTAGTTGCTATAGGATGGAAAAAATAGATGTGTATTCAAATTCACAGTGTATTTACTTCACGCCATCGATTTCCTGGGCATCTCTTGGCCCAGCATGGGTCAGCTACATGGTGCCTGGGTATTTCTAACATGCCAATCCCCATTATAGTCAGCCACCATGCTTGATCTTTGTCCAGCCTGCTACGGGAAGGCTTCCCCACTGACCTCAGCAGTACTTCCCCACCTTCAACCCCCTGCCCCAAGAAGCTGATATTCCCACACCCTCCAGGTGATAACTCTGATAAAGAGCTGCTCTTTCTTTGCCCATCTGTTCTTTTAAGCAGAACGCACACACACCCTATGGCATCATCACACCCAGAGGACAAATACATAGACGATCCATCTCCCATGGGTTTACAATCAAAATTTCTATTTAAAATACAAACTCTTAGGGGTGTGACACCTGAGCTGGATTAGATTTCTACAGATGTCATTGTGACAGACAGGTGGAAACTCCAAAAAGTGGAGCGCTTAGAGAGTTGCCTGCCACCTACTGGTCTGCAAACTACACTCGTGGGTAAGGCTAAGGTTTTGTTACAGAGGCCATGGAATTCACAGAATCTGTGACTTCCAGAGACCTCCATGACGTTTTCGCTTCAGCCCCAATGCAGTGGAGTTGGAGCTGTCAGCTGGAGGAGCCTCCCTGCAACTCCCAGCCACTGCAGGAGCGGGGACCCCTGCAACTCCCAGCTGCTGCCAGCGGGGGTGCCCCCACCAGCTGCTGTGGCAGGTGGACCCCGCAGCTCCCAGCCAGCACAGGTGACCCTGCAGCTCCAAGCTGCTGCCGGCGGCAGGGGGGGACCCCGTTCTCTCAGCCACTGTGGGTGGGGGGAACCCTGGAGCCTGCAGCAGCACTGGGTGCTGTACCCGCCTCTCTCTCTCCATTTCGTCATAGTTATTTTTAATAAGTCAGGGACAGGTCACTGGCTTCCGTGAATGTTTGGTTATTGCCCACGACCTGTCCGGGACTTAAAATACCCATCACAAAATTGTAGCCTTATTCATCGGCCCTTTTACCTTGAAGCCTCCATTTTATACAGAGGGCGGAATCAGTTCTACCTGGTGTAAATGATACAAACAAAAACCTCTCCCCCTTACCCTCATGTCCTCTTGCTGCTGTTTGAGCTGCTCATGATCAATAGCTGGAGGGGGTAACTGTGCTAGAAGCACCTGTATTTCTTCAGTCCACGGGTTGAGCTCTTCATACGTCTCCCAGAACTGGCTCACCAAGGCCTGCGCGCGCTCTAAGCATGCGTAGCGCTCGGAGTTGAGTTGGCTAACAGCATCGTACTGCTCCACAAGAGACTCCGTTTTCTCCTAGAGGGAATAGGAGGAGGGTGTGGAGTTGGTGACAGATGCAAGGGCAGAGAAAACGAGCCGGCCGCATGCCGTGAACGGAAACGATGGAGTCCCACGTCTGCACACTGTAACGCCAACCAAAATGGTATCTGAGATCCCTACAATTTTGCCTTTATAAACACTGCAACAAAACTAGAAAATTAATAAATGGGAAACGACCCCCGTGGGTATTGTTGTTTGGCACAATTAGAGATGGAATAATTTTAAATCGAGGAGAAAGATACAAGGAAACAGACAGATGCAGGAAATGTGCACTCTACTTTTCTCCCTCCCGTATTTAATCCATTACTTGCCAGGAGGAGCTCTGCTGTGTAAGACTCTCTCATGAGGTCTACATGTATCAAAGACATGGATTTACCTGTAACATAGCTTTCTGTTCTTCTCCACATGTTCCAAAGATCTCATTACGCTGGCTGAACAGCTCATCCATAGAATCTTTGTGTCGAATGATGTCTATGGAGAAAGCCTGTAGGAAGGAAATGTTCAGAATGATCTCCAAGCCACAAAACTTCTTGTCTTCCCACAGTGCTTGTACTGGGGGGGAATGGAGTTCAGAAACTCTGCCAAAGTGGCCAGATGACTGGTGAAAATGACCACCAGGTGGTCGAGTAAATCAGAGACTGTAAACACTCAATCAAATATCCCATGACATCCTCGTAATCTGACTTCACCTGCAGATTACTGCGTTTTCTTCTCAACTGTGTTTTGGAATTTCACTCTTAATAAATTAACATCTCTTTCAGAAGCCTGGAAAAAGCCAAGTGAAATTAAAGACTGGTTCAGACTTGGAGCATCAAGTTCATTTTTACTGCCCATGAACCCAGCCGCGCCTCACACCTTACACAGAAACTCCAGGGGGGAGATAGAACCCATCGCAATAGGCTGACCTTTGCACCCGACAGAAGAGTCAGGGAACTATTCCAAGTTCTGCCACTAATTTGAGTGTGACTTTAGGCAAGTCACTTTCCTAGCTCTGTCCCTCAGTTTCCCCACCTGCCATGAGATACGACCACTGACCCACTTCACAGGGGTGTTGTGAGGCTGAATTACATTTCATACAAGTAAAGCACTCTGAGACAAGACTGTTGATGAAAGGTGCTGTAGGACAACTATAATTTATATTCCGAAGGGCCATATGATTAACAATAGACCCACAACAGCGGAAAGCCAAGCTGAGCTCAATTTAACATCACATGTGACAGTCCTCTCTTTATGATAACACGGATTCTTTTTTCTTTCCTTTTTTTGCAAAAGCCGATGAGACTTTCTATTTCTATTGCTGTCAAGTCTGGGAAAGGATACAAAACTCTTTATTTCAAGCTACACCTGAGACAGCTGTTATTAGCTTATTTATCAATGAAGTCTTTTTTCCTTTGCACTCTTTGTTTGGCCTCAATTGTATTGTAGTGCTCAGCTCTTAACAACGATACAAAATCCAGGACATTTTTGTCCCAATTTTGGCCACCAGGAAGGAAAAAAGGACACCAAAGATGATTTTCCACGGAAGAGAGCAGTCAGTGATATGCAGATCTAAAATATGTACAGGTAGCCTCACTATTTGAAGTTCACTCTTCTCTAATGGCATTAACGTTGCAGCTTTTCATGACATTCAGACTTAGACTGCCCAGGTGGTTATGTCTATGCTAGAAGCCTCAAACTGACTTGTGTGTTGACAGAAGCCTAGAAGCCACCATGATCTAACCATGATTTTTAACGTTGGGCACCCAAAACCAAGTGGTTACTAAGATGTCTAAACACTCTAAACTCACAGCTCAGGGGTGTGAGCTGGCACCAGACTGACCATGTAAAATTGACAGTACATGGTATCAATTCCAGTAATAACTGCTATTAATGCAATACCATCTGGACTCTGAACATCACTGTTTCACAGAAAATCACTCCCTGAGGCTAAGCTAGATCCGAGAACGTGCAAAAGGAAAAAAACACCTATTCCGTGTTAAGGTCAGAAAATGTTTGCTAGCAAACCAGTGGAAGGGGATGGAAACTGGGCTACATACACCTACACAAACTAATTACAGATATGATTTAAGGTGGGTGACAAGGGAAGCTAATAAACCCGTGAAGAAAATGTGTGGAATATCATAGCTTCTAAGACATCTAAAAACATGGATGTCTAAACAACTGGAAATTAGCCTAAAGTGGAGCTGGAGTGCTGGCAGGCCTGCAGTTAGAGGGCTAGATACCTTTATACGAAGAGTTGTTTGTCTGTCTAATTCAGCCACATTTTAAACCTGCAGGTCTTGTGGTATCTCGAAAATTCAGGTATATCTTGTCCTGGAGGGATCATTCTTAACTGACCACCTCAGTGACTCTATTACTTAAAAACCCAGCTGAATTGCTATTCTCTGGATAGGTCCATTCTCAGCTCTATAAAACTAACGTGCCTCCCTAGAGAAAGATCGTGCTTGTACCCTAACCAATAAACTCTCCATCCCTTCACACAAATGACTCACTCCCATGACTGAGCTTCACCCGTCCTACTCTAGCTCATCACAGCCACCCCCAGCTCAAACCTAGCTAATAAATTACCAACTTCCTCTCCTACATGATCAATGATTTGCCCTACTCCAGGCAAATGAATTAATATCACCCTGACATACCAATTAGCTGTTCCATTTCACTCACCACCTCTATTCAAGGAGCAATTTTCTTCTCCCCGCTGCTGCAGACAATGAGTAAGGTCTTGCCCATCCTTTCACCCAACGAGCAAAAGTAGTGCACGCATATTGCACGTACCTTTTGGACCTGCAGCTGGGCTGTTGTCTGGTCTTGCTCCAGACGAATTGGACCAAGTGCCATCAATTTCCGTTTGGTCTCAGCAACCCAGGCTAATTCTGCATCAGCAGCTTGCTCATACTAGCGGATAGGGAGAGGAGACCGAGCGCAACAAGTTAGCGACACACACAGAGCAAGGACAGCATTTACACAGATGCACAAACCAACACGACAGCAACAGCGACACACAGAGAGAGAGAGACATCCTCTGAAGCAAGGACAATGGTCTCATAGATACATATCTCCATACTACAAACAGCAAGGTGGACTCACAACTGGAAAAAGAGAAATGCACAGCCATGTGCAAAGGTAATAGGCACAGACCGAGCAGGCCTGATGCTGGACAAAGCAACCCCAAGGAAGAGACAGCCAGACAATGAGATGCAGTCACATACGTACAAAGAAAGACATGGAAAAACAACATAACCTTAACGCCAACACACACCAGTAGGTCTTATTCCCACATTTGATTTGAGGAAAATTACCAGGTTGTTGTTGTTTTTTTTAAAAAGCTTCCCCCCCAAAATTGAAAACAATTGCAGTTCTACTCTGAGTAATGTGGCAATAATTGCTCAACAATCCTGAGGTAACGTTTCCACAGAGAGATGCCTAGGACGAGGCTTAGCAGAATTCACTTTTTTAATCATTTTGAGGGATAACATCTATGTTTATTTTTAAGCAATTATGGGGAAAGGGTCAGGCAATAATTACGTAATGACCCGTGGAAGCTGAGATGCATAAAGTGAAAGATTTAAAACTTAAAACACAAACTGTCAACATCAAATACAGACAAAGTAAACAGCCTTAAATCTGCCTCTGACAAATTCCTAAGCAGATTTTTTCTTCCTTTGCTTATCTTAAATTTTGATGCTCATGGATGGAAATATTCTTCACCAGTTTGTGCGTAGGGTGAAATGGAAGTTTTCTGACATTTACCAATAAAAACCGAATCCTTCCAAACCTACCTATGCAGCAGCAGACAGCTGTCCTAAAGGGACGCCATCCCTTTCAACAGCTATCTGCTTTTGCTCTGTGGAGACCCCAGGAGAGAACACACACTTTTTTACACGGTGAAAGTGAAACACAAGCTACATTTTCCCCTCTTTTAGCAAACATTTAAAGAGACAGTACCCACTTCTGCAAGAGAAATAAAAACAGCCCTGGGTTTTATCCGTAGGACTCCTATGAAACAGGCCAACAGTGGAAAGAGCTAAACAGACACATATCTGAATCCTCATAGGATTTAAAGCGGACATGACCAACTTCGCTAACCATAGTCCAAAATGTTGGTCAGCATAGTCCATTACACGCTGGGTGTTTGACGAACAGCTGCCATCAGGTGACATAATTAACACATCGTTGCCTGGAAGAGGGTACTGGCTTCTTTAGCAGGTTTTAAAGCACAGAGCAGCATGGCAACTTGCAAGTTTAGCGCTACAGAGTATAATGAAGCAAGCCCCTTAAATGCCCTTTCTGTCCGCGGGGAAAGAGACTGCTCTTTCACACCGCAGGTTTGTCTGGGTGAGTTCTGCTTGTGTTACCTGGGCGCAAAGCTACTGGCGAAGAGTTTAGCTCCTCACTGTCCTCAGTCCCCAAAGAATAAGGTGTTAGAAAGATTCTTATTCTGAAATAAATCCCCGGGCTGTCAGAATTATGGATTACATTTCTGGGCCTGAGAGTCGCCCGCCATCAGTTTTAGACACAATCCACTCGTGCCGCAACCCAAAAGCCAGGAGCACTAAGTTAAAACAGAACTTCTCTAAGAGGCACCGAACTATCACCAAAACCATTATGAAGGCAGCCTGTTCAGAAACCAGCTAGACTCTGTCGCCAGTTCTACCACACAAACTCCCAAATCTGTTCATTTCTCAGCATTAGCTGGTGCTTCCCCATCATGCAATTCTCACGTCTATAGCTCAAGTTACGTTGCTACTTAGAGGGAAGCCGTGGTGAATCAGCTGGCATGCAGCCCCCGCCAAACCCCCTCCTGAGTGAGCCACAAGAGACTATAAGGTTACCTGTTGTGACCTTTGTATAGCAGCATCTATCTCTTCCACTCTCTGCCGGACAGTGTCACTGACCATCTTGTACTGCTCGTTGGTATCTGACACGAGTTTGTCCAGCCCTTCACGGGCTCGCCAAGGCACCAGTCCCAAGAGGGCGCGGCTCACCTCATTCACAGTATCCAGAACAAGCCTGTGCTCCATAACCTCCTTCTTAAGCTCCTGAGGAAGACACGGAGCGAGAGCATATACAGTACATCTCAGTTAACATCCCCGATACAGAGTTGGCAAGAGGCTGTTCCTACATTTGAATCGTAATGGTCTTGCGGCCAAGTTCCCTTCATTCTTTTCACCGGTACAAGATCCCCAGTGGAGCTGTTCACCAGGTTATTGTTTAGCAGGACTGCCCGTTTGCCAGGTGCTGTTTGAACCCACAGGGGAAAGGAGAATAAGGTAGCATTCGTAAGAAGGCAGATACATGCACTAGCTAGGTGCACGTCTTGATGGGTCCAAGTAATTTGAAAGAGCGTTTTCAGCGAAAGGCTGGCATCCTTGGGGGAAACTGGCAGGGACAACACGATAAGAGACAAGTGTGGATGAGCAGGGAGGGGCAGCTGCGAAGGGCACTGAAGGCAAGGACTTGTAGCTTGAATTTGATGGGGTGAACACTGGGGAATCAGTCAATCAGAAGGATTCAAAGGGAGAGCAATGGGGTCAAAGTGAGGAAAGGGAAGATGAACTTGACAGCTGTATTTTCTATGGGGGGGGCCCGATGTGGGTGATAGAGAGGCTATAAGTGAGGAGATTACAGGCAGCGTGTTACCTTCTGCTTTGTTAAGATAATTTTAATGTATTAACTGATCTTTAAGATTTCTGAGCTGCAGCCTCCCATAAGCCGGAAAAGGATGGTGCCTCATTGGCTTCTTAAAGCGAAACATTATTGCTATTATTTGTATTCCCGTCGTGCCGACGAGCCCTCGTCATGGACCGAACGGATATTTTCCCTTCCGTTACCCCCTGCTTCTAGGCGTTGCACTCTTAAGAGCAAATTCTCTCTCAAAGAGAATAATAGCAACAATATGTCGCTTGAAGAAGCCAATGAGGCACCACCTCTGCGGTGCATTCTCAATGCAGTGCGCAAGCTCTCTGGCTCTGGTGCATTCCCAGCTTTTGACATTGAGCTCAGTATTTCAAAAGTTCTGACCTTCTGCCTCTGCTGGAATTGGGGTATCTGCTCTCCAATAGGCGACTGCCCCGCACTGGACATCAGCTCCTCCTCCACCTCACTCATCCAGCTGGTCAGTTCCTCATGCGTGGACTGGAACTTGGTGGCCAGCTGCCGAGCCTGCTCCAACGTCCTGAGAGCCTTAGAGCTAGTGGCTGTGATGTCCGAGTAACGAGTCTTGATGCCATCCAGCTTCTCCTGGATTAGCAACACCTCTTCCCCTGAGAGATGGAGACACAGTTAGTTATGCATGTCCAAAGTTGGTTTTCTTTTAAAGTAGCCTGTTTTCCTGCTTTCTGATTTAAATGGCTACTTTCAGAGTCCCTTTTCATCAAGTCAATGTAAGCAAGAAGCCGTTTTCACAACCATGGAGCTAATTTTGCAACTGATATTTTCATTCCAGCCAGGGAAAATTCCTCCTTCTTCCCACCATTGAAATGAAACCTGCAACGAAGTCTTTTTTGCTTGTGGTTCCAATAAAACCCTGACCTTACCAGTACTTTGTTCTTGACAAACGCATGACACCTCTGAGAAAGAGGGAGTCATTTCTGAGAGGACAGGAAACGGAGGAGCTGGTTTTTTGTTATATTAACTTTTCTAGAACATTTGTTCATAATGCAGACTACCTCTTAGTAAACAGACTGCCTTAAGCACCACCTCTCCTCCCACTCACGAACGGATGACATCCACATGGCAACTGCAGCAATGGCTTACATAGAAAGTAATATTAGGAAAATGCTTGGTGTATTTTTAGCCTCTTTTAATGTGATTTAGCAGCTGGAAAGAAGGCGTTGAGCCTGTGTTGGGTTGCAAGCCAGGTCTGTGGAGATCACCAAAAGGTGAACTACCCAGAACTCTATTCGGGAACTTCTGCTCGACAGCCGTCGGCATGTTCAAGGGGAGGGCACGTCTACTGCTCTGTGTTTGTTCAGTGCCTAGCACAGTGGGTTGACCCTTAGGCACCACCATAACAAACATATTAAATACTAACTCATGGCCTACCACACAGAATGAATGTGTGTGGAACACCATCCGGCTCGGCAGCGTCTTAAAAGAAGCCAACATCAACAGCCTACTCTGAACCAATTATTGTAATCAAGAACAACCAGGCTTCTCAGGTAGGCCAAAGCTTGGCTGCAGGGAAGTGCCTTTATCAGACCAGGCGTTGCAGTCTGTTCATCTCTTCCGGTACCTGTGGTTTGTTTCAGAAGTGCTTGCCCGTTTTTAATGGCTTGGTCCACATTCTTCTTTCTGTTCACGATCTCCTCGTTCAGGGCCTGAATGGAAAGAACCAACAGCAGTTACCCTCTCCAAGAAGAGGCCCTTCAGCTGCGCAGGTGACCGAGTGCAGGAGAGAGAGGAGACGGACCCCAGGGAAAGCATAACTTTCTCTTTCTCTGTATTCCCCATGGATCAGAACCAGGTAGGTTGCATGTCCTTCCTGCTCCCCCACCACTACACTTCCCTGACAGGCTTAAGGTCTTGTAACTCAGGGCTAAGCACAGTTCTTTACCACCCTCCACCTTTGGATCTGTATTCATGAAGCATCCACTCTTGTATTAGAAATTAACCAAAGACTAAATTTACTGTGCAAAGACTGGCATATGCTTAAAAACTTATACTGGCCTAGGTATGTTGGCCAGGAGTCTGGGAAAAAAACCACACCCCCCTAGCAACATAGCTATGCCTGATAAACCCCCTAGTGTAGACGCAGCTATGCCAACAGACGAGTGCTTCTGTCAGCATAGGTAATGTAATTCGGGGAGATGGTGTTACTACACTGGCAGACAAAACCCTGTCAGCATATGCTACATCTACACTGGAGGGTTATGCTGATATGGCCTATGTCTACACTACAGAGCCTATGAATGAGCGGAAACAGACCTTGCCTCTCAGAAGAGGTGTTCAATGCTGGACTATGGCACATTCCCATGCTCTTTAAATTCACTTATTGCAGGGAGAAAGACTGGAAGCTCTAAAGAAAAGTCCTGGCAGGTCTTGTTTATTTAGCCCAGGAGTTGGATGCAAAACGTCTGAATAATTTACAGTCTATGGGACACCAGGACACCCTTTTTATTTTTTGGGGGGGGGAGGGGGTGGGTAGGAGGGATTTGAGGGGAGGAGAGTTGTTTTTAATAAATGAAATAAGTTTATTTTATCCAACTTGAGAAAAGAGAGGCTTGTTTTGATGTTGGTTAAAATTAGAGTCAAACAAACAAAAATGGATCAAAACAGTTGCTCTATAGCTAAATAAATAAATAAACAAACAAATAAATATGAAAAAATGGAAAATGGCAATACCAGCTGGTCGGCATGCTGCTTTTGCAGGACGTCCCGTTTATAATCCTTTACGAATACCAAGCTGAGCTTGTCCTCAACCTCGGCCAGCCAGTTGAGCACTTCCACCTCATCCTCCCCAAAGAGCCTAGCGTTGGACAACGCCTGATCAAGCAGGGCTGCCTTCCGGCAGCACCGATCTTGAATCTCGCTGTACCGGGCCTGCAGCGAGTCTAGCTTCTCTGCCAGCAAGCCCTGTTCAGCTACGCAACTCAGGGAGGTGAGAGACTGCCCAAGACTGACTGCCTGATTCACGTCAGCCGCGCGACTCTCTATGTCTTCCTCTAGTGCCTGAAAATCCAGGGTGACAAAATGGACAACAGACACAAATGATTGAAAATGGAATAAAATGGGGGAAAAAAACTAAAAGAATGAATTTAATTCATGATCAAACAAAGTAAAGACAAAACCCACCAAGAAGGGCAGAAACAATAACAAATAAAAGGTTTAAGTTGGTTGCAAAGAGTAAAAGACACAACAGTTACATTATGGCCAGAAGCAAACAATGGGCCACCCATGTTGTGATTTCTCAAGTTCTCTATTTCAAAAGCCTGTAACAGCTGCCCCCATCACCATGCAGACAGCTTTCTGCACATCTATGTGTAACAATGGCCGACGTCTTCCATCAACAGTTTTGTGTTTGCTTGGGGACCATTTCCTACCTTGTGACGGGTGATCTGCTGCTGGATTTTAGCTGTCTGAGTACCAATGGGCTCAGAATTTGACAGTTTTTTCTCCGTCAAAGATAGCCAGTCTGAAATAGGCTCAGTGGTCTCATGGAATTGTTTAGCCAGAACCAGGATATCTTCCAGTTGTTTTTGCCTACATCAAGATAACCACAAAGCTGCTAATTAGGCGTTAGGTCTTTTGTTAAAAAAAAAAATCAGGAAAGTTAAGCAACTTAATGTTTGAGTGCCACCTTAACCATAAAGATTTTATTGCACTATGAAGCTTTTAACATGCTGCAGTGACTAGAGGTCTGAGTGCAAGGAAGAGAAACACCTCTCTTCAGTCCAGGTGTAACATCTTGTCAGGCGAACCGGAAATGGAAACACACACGTTCCCTAGCAACTGCAGAACAAGGCCCTTTTCACTGATGTTGTGTAAGGGGCCAAGACAACTCCCACTGAAGTCAATAAAAAAGGCTTCCGTTCTACACAATTAGCTTTTCTGCCATCAACAGCACTGTCATAGGAATCTCCCGAAATGACAAGGGGTATTGCTAGAATCCTTAAATGTCAGGCTTGTAAGGTGCTGGTGAAAGGTTCCAGATTGACAGTCCTTGAGACCGCGGCCTATTGATTCAACTGGAATTTCAAATACTGTAAACTGAGGTTGGCCCTTATGGGTGGCTCGACACATCATTATACTAACTAGACCATGCAGCAAACTGCATCTTGTAAATGAAATTTGTGCAGCAGAAAGGTGCAAACAGTTCTCTGGAGCTGAAAGTCAAACTAGGAGGAATAAAAATAAACCCGCACCGCGAAGAGAATTAATTTCATTTAAGCATCTCCACGGCACTATAAAACTGTGCCATCTGTTTCACCCTCCCAATGCACATTTTAGTTTGGCGTGTTTTCTGGTTGACACTTGCTGTTTCCAGGATAGTCCCGTAAAGGAATCTCACTGAACTTCCCAAGCGTTGCTATCTGATGATTACAAACAGCCCACGACAGCGGCCAGTGGATTAACACTGGCTGCAAACCCAAAGTGCTGTACTAGCAAGAACTATTCTAAAGATCTGATTAGCTGACTGCTGGATGGCCAACCAACGTACACTGAAAACAGTTTAAAAACACATGCACAAATGCTTCCGTCAGTCAGAAAGCAGCTTGTAAGTGTAGAGTGTAATACAAACAAACAATAACAAACTGGTCTTAGTCTAAAGTACCCAGGACAGCGAGCTCTGTAAACAATTCCAAAATACTGATCATTAATGGACATGGGAGAAATTGCCACTACACTTTGCCAATGCGTCAATAAGACGAGGAAACAGATCATTGCCAGACTGATAAGCAGTTTAAGGCAAACTCTGGGCCTTTTACATGACTTTACAATGAAGTAGGCTATCCCAGCAAAATACAGATTCTAAGGCTGGAAGGGACCACTGTGATCATCTAGTCTAGAGCAGAAAAGAAATTCAGAAGCTTTCCAGTGACAATATGTTTCATGCTTGTCCTCCACCCTTAAACAGGCAGCATATTCTACCAGATACATTGGTGGAAAGAACATGTTTCATGCTGGGCACAGAGGAATTTCTCCGCTTTCAAAGCTGAGACAAAATGAAGTCACTTCTTTCCCACTTTTCTTCCTTACCTGGCTGCTGCCTTGCCAAGCAGTCCTGCCCATCTATTTTCAAGACTCTCCAGCTGGCAAACAATCTTCTCTCGGTCCGTTGGCTCGGCCGACTGCGCTATCCTTCCGCCCTCTGCCTGAATCATCTCGACAGTGGCCTTGCGATCATCCAAGAGACGCTGGAGCAGCTTTTACATAAACATTAAAACAAAGAGGGATAAAAGTTACCAAGTTGAGTCAGCAGAGCTACTTCTGCCTCCAAACACACCAACCCTCTAATTGTGTCTGAAAACTATTAATAAACACTGGGCTGCATCCAAACCCAGCTGAGCAAATCAACAACAACAAGATTTTTTTTCCCTCCCAAACTCAAAAGACCATAAAAATGCCTCCAACAAATCCAACACACTTGATTCAACAGAGAAACTTGAAACTTGCTCCCCAAACTGTAAACGTTATGTTTTAACGTTCGCTTGAATCTCCTATTAAAAAAAATCTCACCGTACGTGATGAAGTTTTGTGGTTTTTTAAAACTTTGTTTTACCATTATTAACATTTATGAACGTTCCATATGTTAACAAGTCTTATTCATAACCTGTATGTGTTACCTAAAGATAGGGTGACCAGCTAGCAAGTGTGAAAAATCGGGACAGGGGATACGGGGTAATAGGCGCCTATATAAGACAAAGCCCCCAAAATCGGGACTGCAGCCGGTCACCCTACCTAAAGACCAATTTGTGTTTAGCCAACCCTCTTCTCTGTTTTTTTATTTTGTTCAAATTCCAAAACCGAAACCATACACTACAAAATCTATTTGATCCGGATATAAAATAGTTGTCAGCATGAGCAAAAACAAATGTGCTGTTGTTGAAGAAAAAGAAACAGGCAGCGAATTTCACGACAGTATGACAGCAAAATAGTACTGGAGCTAGAGAGCCAATCTGCCTGTCCTTCATACAACTCTCATTATTAGCCTGTTAAGATGGCAGGCATGGGGAACAAGACCAGAACCCATACAGTATAATGGTAGAACGTGAGAAAGCCACAGCTGCGGAATGGCTGCCGTAAACTAGCAGAATTACATGAAATCACAGTTACCATTTATATTTTTAAAATGATGGAGCAGACACACTTGTTCGGCTACGAGCAGCGTACTGTGCTCGTGGCCTCTACATCCTTCCCTCCTGGATATGGTTTGGCGTTCACTATCTCCAGGTCACTTACCTTCTGCTCTTGGATCTGAGCTTTCACCACTTTGTATTCAGCAGAGGGAGGTTTCTGATTGGAGATGAGCTCCTCTGTGTCTACCAACCAGCTCAGCAATGGTTCCAAAGCGTCCTGAAACTTCCCACAATGCAACAGGGCCTCTTGTAGCTGTGTGATTCTCTGTGCCACCTGCATTGTACATACACACGTCACTAGAGGAAAAGCGTCCTCAAGTTACACTAGGTGACAACAGAGCAACTGCTCATGGTCTTTGGCACTGTTACAGAATCAATGGCTCTGTTTCAACTCTAGATGCTGTTCCCTTTATGTCAGCTGGCTCACCTGAGCCAAGACAATGGCTTACTGCATCAAGCAACGAAGGCTCCTCTCTCCAGAGGTGCTTACCTTTTTGTTGAGAGTGTTCCAGCGGGCGTTGATCTCCTCCATGTCATGTTCCAATCCCTGTACGTCGCAATTTTTTCCTGCACTCTGGATGAGTCCCTGACCCAGTCCGTTTACTTGTTGCAGTTTTACCTGAATGGGATCCACTTGCTCCTTCTGAAACATCTGAACAAGAAAGGGGAATTGATTTATAACCTTCAGTTCCCTTACGCAGCACCGCCTCATCTGCTAATGGATACACTTTAGACTACAGTTCCCAACCTTCTCCAGAGAGCAAGCAGAACATTTTCCTTTCGCTTCTTCTGGTGGAGTTACTTATTTTTTTTAAAGGAGGTTTGTTTGTTAGTTTGTTTAAATCTTTCATCTGCCCATATCCAGTATAATCATAGAATCATAGGACTGGAAGGGACCTCGAGAGGCCATCTAGTCCAGTCCCCTGCACTCATGGCAGGACTAAGTATTATCTAGACCAGGGGTCTCAAACTCAAATGACCACGAGGGCCACATGAGGACTAGTACATTGGCCCGAGGGCCGCACCACTGACCACCCACACCCCCGCTGCCCCAGCCCCACCCCTTCCGGGAGGCCCTGCCCCACTTCTTCCCATCCCTTCCCCCATTCCAACCCCTTCCCTGAAATCTTCCCTCCGGGAAGCGGCCGGGACGGCGCGGGGGCGGGGCAGGCAGGCAGGGAGGGAGCCTGCCCTGCCCCCGGTGCGCACTGGGCCAGAGCTGCTCTAGATAAATGCTGGGGTGGCCGCGGGGAGCTGGTGGGCTGCAGAAAATAACCCTGTAGGCCGCGTGTTTGAAACCCCTGATCTAGACCATCCCTGACAGCTGTTTGTCTAACCTGCTCTTAAAAATCTCCAATGACGAGCACTTCAAGTATCTACAGGTCTCAGGCATAGATTATGTCTCAGACGCAGCCATATAGTCTTTTAAATCTGTAAATCCCATGGAGAAGCCCCACCTAGATAGCCAAGACCCAGTCACTTATGTGACTTATACCAAGACGCAGTCAGATGCTCAATAACAGAAATCAAAGCAAATCTTATCATGGCAGCGTTGAATTGGGATGGGCTCTACACTATATGAGTTTTGTCAAACGATCGAAACTTTAGACACTGGGAAGCATACTGTATTTGTAAAGACCAAGGGAACAAGAGAAAGGCAATGGACGATTAATGTGTTAGCTGTTTATCTGAGATCATCCCATGTATTTGGCAGAATCCTAGTCTGCAAGTCCTGTGGGGAAAGCATTCCAACCAAAAAAGGGGTTTTGGAACTGAAGGAAGGAACCTTGCCGTTGGGAGGAAGAACAGCAGGGAAAATCCCGTTTTTCAAGGAGATAAGTGCCCTTATCAAAGACTCAAATCTCCTGTAATTAGCTGATGATAAGCCAGACCCTAGCAGTCTGTATTCATTTCCTTTCCTCCACAATAGTGTCATTCAGTCTCAATGAGACAAGGCAGCCAACCAAGGCCACACTGTGCAGGAAATGCTGGAACATGAAAGGCAAATTCTGAGCAAAATTTGAGAGGTAGGACCAGCTCTGCTTCATCATAATGAATAATACAATCCAAAACAGGGATGGATACATTGTTCAAACAGGGCCTTGGGCTGCTAGCTAGAACAGATCATAGGTCAAACGCTGACAAACAGAAGAACAGGAAAGATTACAGTGCTCTCTCTCTTTACTCACAACCATCTTCCTCAGAAGGGAACAGGAGATAAATGCAGACAATCTCTTTCTTTTTCAAGTATGCTTGAAAAAAAACACCATGTACCCAAGGATATGGATATTGACAACGTCTAAACATTCCATTTCAGATAGACTTGTGTCAAACACTCCTGAGAAGCAAGCACTCGAGGAAGGTTTGGAAAAGGTCTCTGGTATCAGACAATTGCTTTATCTCCAAAGGGAAGAAAGTCAGTGACACGCTGCCTATAAAGACAGCCTGCCTTCTGTTGCTTTGCCACATTTTCAAAGAAAAATCTTTTCCTCCCCAACTGAAGTTCAGCAGCTTGTCTACATCGTGGGACTATGCCAGGAATATTAACTCAAGAGTGCTGGAAGACACAGTCCAGAGCTATACGCTCGTGCAGAATTATTCTATGGTTATAAGAAGTGATGGTGACATGAAATAGCTAATTCTCCAAACACTTCTGTTACTGCTCTTATATGGAGCTGGCTGCCTTACATGAAAGGATCAGACTGATAAGTCAGGCATGCAAACATTTGACTGGAGCACTGTGCCTCTGCCAGTGTACTCTGACCTAAGCCTTTAATATAAAACTGGCTTTTTTTTTTTTTTTTTTTGGTAACTAGAAGCTTTAAAAGATTTTTTTTTCCAGGATCCAAATGCACAGCTCCTGACACCCAGCAATGAATAACTGCAAGGTGTGTACGCACAATCCAGAAACCAAAGCCCATTTCATGAGGATCATTTAAAACGCAATCACATGCATAATCGCATTAAGAGCGAATACTTCTAACACATTTATTCTTCAAAGCCAATATGCATACACAAGATTCCAATGTTTTAATTTATTAAGCTTCACTGGGACTCAAATTTGAAACAAATATTTAATGTGCAATCTATCTTTTACATAGAAAAACATGATGAGTGAAGTTTCTGAGAAGCTGTATTTGGTTAACTGCATGGACTGACATTCTCGACTAAAGGCCCTGGATCTGTTCACGTACGTCCCTCTCATTTTGAGAGCCACTTTCCAATGACTCTCTTTAAATTCTACTTTGTTCCTATCATGGATGACTGCATCCTGTGATCTCACTCCACTTCTTAACCCTTTTATTACCGAACACAAAAACAGGCATTATTTGGTGATTTCCTGTAGGAGTGCCAGCACTCCCTCGGAACAAACATTTCAAAGGGAACATATGAGGATACGTGTTACAATATTGGGAGTACTTTTTTGCTTCACGCCCTTGGTACTTTAGCCATAACTCAGCTGGTTAATGCTAAGATACTCAAGGTACAGGGCATTTTCCTGATGCAAACCTAAATCTATCAATGGCTCGAGGCATCACTGGTTCCAAAGGGTTAATAACTAGGAACATTTAATGTAAAATACAGTCCCAATGGAGAAGCAACAATGAAACTGAAGCAGTAAATCCCAGATAATAGCCACATGAAGTCAGTACCTTGATGTCTCTCTTTCTTTCCTAATTTACTGACTGGAACTTGGTTTGGCAGTGAAGGCTGCACTTGAAGCAAAAACTCAGTATAAACTGATTGCCCTCTCCTTGGGTTCCCCTCCATTTCAAAGCAGTTCTCTGATGCTGAGGTGGCTGTGGGGTTTTTAAATGGGTGGCATAGTGCAAAGGATGAAGAATTGCCGCTGAATCAGGTTTATGGGCTGGGCAATTGGTAATGTCTTCCCAATGCTTGTTCTTCTAACCTACATGGCTGATCAATTAGGGTTCAGATATGGGAATACCATGCATTAAAAAAAACCTGATACTCTTTATAGCATTTTTAAAATTTTCTTAATACAAATGTTGTTAGTAAAATACTGAAAAGAATTACACTTATTTTTCTCCTGATATTTCAGAACCTCTTTGCCCCTCTTTATCATTTAAGAAAACCTTAAATGAGCGCCTATTGTATAACATGTATGCATTGTTTTCACTCCATTTGCTTTACAAATTCTCTTTAGTAACAGAATTTTGTATTTGAAATGGTGCATCTAACTCCAGCAAGAAAAATCTTCCCGTAGCAATCTCTAATTTACTTTTGAGTAAGCATAATGTATTTGAATAAGTAAGTCACTTGAAAAGTTTAGGGAAAGAATTTTCATAATCTAACAATTGTCATAGTTTACCTCCCATGCTTGCAAAAGATACATATTTCCCACCCCCAAAGCATTGGCCTACAAAATTGAACTCTTTTTAATTGGGAAAAGACCTACCTCAAGGTTTACAATACAGAAAACTGATATGACAGAGGGGACAATCAGTGCAGTCTGTACCCCACAAAAAGTGTGAGCAAACTGTCAGCTAGGTAGGAGTCAGGACTTCTTCTCCCCACCCCCATAAACGAAGGGATTTCCTGTCTGACACACCCTGTGTAAGTAACTGAGTAACAAATACCTCATTATCTGGAACTAATCCATCTGTTACAGCAGGAGCCCCTTCCGCCACAAGAACTGTGATAGGAGGCCTTTCTGTGTCCGTCACTGTGGTAGCCAACGCTTTCACTCCAGATGCTGTAGAAGATAGTTCTTTTGCTAGGAGGTGTAAGAGAGGAGGGGGGTCTTCCATTCCCAACGCAGCTGCAGGAAGCATCTGTGTGCCGTGCTCTGAGGCACATGATGCCCTGGGTGCCTGGCCAGAGGCAACAGGCTCCTCCAGCCCAGGTGATGCAGCAGCAAGCTCCTCCATGCTGAATGGCAAGGCCGTGGCCAGCTCTTCCATCTCTTGTGGGGACGCAGCATGCTCCTTTGTGCTGGAAACTGCAGCAGTGTTAAGCTCTTCTGGTGTGGATGCTGCAAGGACGGGAAAGCCTTCCACACCCAGAGTGTCAGTGGGAAGCTCCTCCATGCTGGATGGCATGGCAATGGTAACATGTTCCTCGGTATCTGGCACTCCTAATACAGGCTCCTCCGCAGCTGGCGGCTTGGCCTCGGTGACAGGCTCCTCCGCAGCTGGCAATGCTGTGGGGAGCGTCTCTGTGCTGTCTAGATTGCGGGGGGCAAGCTGCTCTATGCTAAATGCGGCTGCAAGCTCCTCCTCAGCGGTGGCGACCATGGAAGGACACTCCCCTGCGCCAGCACACGCGTGTTCCACGCAAACTGGAGAGCGAGTATTCCCACGTGCAAACTGTATACCAGCCACACAACTTATTAACTCATCTGCCCAGCTGGGTTCAAACAGCCAGGCCAGGTCTCCTGGTTCCCAGGTATCGGCCTCCCCTGTGGAAACATCCAGCATTACCTCTCCAACCATTCCTGGCACGTCCTCCTGAACAACATGGGCACTTGGGAACTCTTCACCAGGAGTAATCCCTTCCACATGCAGCTGCTGACCCAGAGGCACTGTTTCTTCTGACTGCAGGTCCTCAGTGGACTCCACCCATGCTTCAGAGTCCTGCTCGGACATAGAATCACTTGGAAAAGTTGCTTGAGAAAAACAGTGAGTATCTAACCGTTCCGCTCCATGAATTTGGCCCTCCAATCGATCGCTCTCTCTGTCCAAGTCTGTGACTTCATCCTCAGAGGCCAGTTCTGAGACACCCCAGTTTGAGAATTCAGTCCTTTCAGACAGAGGGTGCTCCTTCTCTTCAGAACTATTAGCCCCCTCAGCACTGACCTCATCTTTCAGCCAGTAAAAATCCTGCTGGGAATGCAGTTCCTCCGCATTTGTGGCAGGAACTAATGGCTGACAGTGGAAGGAATGGCTTGAGGATGCTCTCTCTGTATACTCTTCAGAGATCCTCTCTATTTTACCGTAGGTTTCCAATGAGGCTTGATCTCCTTGGGGCATTAACGAACCACCACTGGGATGGGGAAATGTTCCTTCACAACAGGGCATTTCCATTGTATTTGCCTCAGGAGACACTGTCGCTTCACAGCTCAGTATTGCTCCTACTACACAATCTTCCACTGGCTCTTGATCTGTCAGCAGGTCAGTTTCACATTCTTTAGCACCCTCTAAGTGACTTATTGGCAAGAGCTGCTGTGGCGATATTGTCTCCTCTGCAACCCTAGGACTGGAAACCCCCACTTCTTCAGAGTCTGTCTGGGTGACAGAGGAGGTTTCCTTTTCAGAGTAAGGCTCTGTAGTGGGTTCTATTGTACTCACCACCTGAGAACTGTATGTGACATCAAAGTCCTCGAGATCTGACACAATAGCAGAGTCTGCAGCACTGACTTCGAAAGGAGCCGTCTGCTGACACTCTTCCGTTTCAGCCTCTGCAAGCTTTTCTGATGAGTCTGTTTGTGAGTCCAGCCCTTCTGAGCACATCCCAGAGACCGGGCCCTCTAGATCTACTGAAGCAGCTCCATCTCCTTCTTCACTCAAACACTGCTTTTCTAGTTCAAGGAACATCTGCACAGAATCTGTGTCAGAGAACTGCTCTGGGACAACAGGACTGACACCGTGCTCTGAATTTGGAGTGAAATCCTCAGCTTCAAATTGAACGGTTATGTCTTCAGTATCACACACGTTAGCTGTAAAAGCGCAGTTTAAATCCTGGTATGTTTCCTGGAGAACAGAAGCTGAGCAGTTATCCTGCAACAGTGAGTCATCACAGTGCACTGGGTGGTGAACTGGGTGGTTAGAGGTCCCCAGGACACCAGCAGAAGAGTCTGCTGTCTCTATTGTCACTGCTGTAGCAGATAATTGTTCCCTTTCTTCAGAAATATCTGCCAAGCAACAGTTCCTTTTCTCATCTGTCAATAGAACAGTCTTTCCTCCCTCTGACAGCATCTCCTCCTCCCACTCCTCCTCGGCCTCCATCATTATCCATCTCTCATCCTCTTCAAATCGCAGCTCAGACTCCGTTTTTTCTCTAAGGCTGGGGGTGATGAGAATATTCATTCCTGAATCCAGCATCTCTTCACTGAGGCAGGGAGATAGCTGTACAGTTTCTACAGTGCAGTCTGCTTGGGGCGATTCCAATGTTTCATGATGCCCATCACTAAGGCTTCCTTTAATAACATTTCTTCTTGCTCTTGGCCATGTTGCACTTGAGAGTTTCTGGTCCCGTGTGATAACCATGGATGTTGCAGGTGTATCTTCTGGTTTCAGAAGGGGTTGGCATTCATCCTGGAAACAGTCATAGCAGTCTTCACTTAACTGTTTCGCCTCCTGAACTTCTGGAATGCCAGACGATTTGGAGACATGTTCCAAAGTTAGTGATTCTGACATCGGTTCCCTGTGGTCTGAATGTCCAGAGTTCTCAGCTAACATGGCACTTGACTCCCTTTTTTCTTGTAAAGAAGTATTTGATGCACCAGCTTCTGAGACCTCACTCAAGGAGGCCTCAATCCTTTCTGCAAATTCAGGGAAGTTTGGTGGCATAAAAGATTTCCACGATCTCCTGTTTACATTCTCTTTTCTTTCCGGGTTTGGCCTTCTTCTAGGTGGAGCTGGTGCTGACTTTGAGACATCGCTGCTGAGTTTCAGTGCATCAAAAATTACTCTTTCGTCTAACTTTTTACTTTCCGGCGCCCTTGATTCAAAGACATTGGATGCTCCTAAAGTCCCATTGCTAGACATAGTACTGGCATCCACCTTATCTATGGTGCTTTTGGAAGGCTGATTAAGTTTAGATCCCTGATCAATTTGTTCATTTATTCTCATTGTGTCATATATAGACCTCTGGGGGACATAGCAGTCCTCTATATACCCATCCTCTTCCTCACCTTTCCCCAGGCAAGTGGGATTCTGCCGTAAACAGTCTGGCCTGCTTAGTGGCTTGCCCATACTTCCTTAATTCAGGAAGAAACAACCTTGTTAACTTTTTATCCACAACAAAAAGAAATGCATTCTGTGTCAGTTAAAATCCCTTTCGATTTTAGACTGTAATCCTAAAAAGAACTCGGACACTGAAATTTGTATTCCACAGAAGTCAAATGGCAATCCGCACAGAAGCAAATCTCCATTGTAGTAAGGCTCCCACAAAGTCGCATTCCATAGCCCCTCCCGTAATCCTGGTGGTCCCAAGCTGATAAACACATCTCTTAAAAAATCATTAGCCAAATAATTCCTTCTCGGGGTTGCTTTTAAGGTAAGGTTCCTTTCTCCTGGCAACTCTGTCAGCAAAAACCGTCCGAGTATGACAACTTCTATTCAATAAATACTCCCAATCATTATTTCCGGCAGAAGCTGCAGATGAGTTTGAAGCTGTTCATTTAATACTGAGGGTGGCCTTTTTTAATAACAAAGGCAAAGCTTCCCCAGCCTCTTCATGTATCACAGTTCAGGCGCCTAGATGCCTCTCATTTTCTTCCCAGCTCTAGTCCTGTAAAGTCCAGCTGGTCTGAATTAGCCTCTCCCTCCACAGCACGAGTGTTTTCATTTGAACTGAGCTTGGGAGCGGATATTCCTGCAAGTTTAAACACAGGAAGTTCTTCATTCAGGGCAAACTCAGGGTCTTCCTGTCTCAAAACCATGATGGCATTGCTGTTCCTTGTACCCAAGCGGGCCGATCAAGCCATAACGATCTGAATCAAAGAAAATGACCCAAAAAAACCAACCCCCCCCTCCCAGCTTCTCGGTGAAACGTACAGGGCAGATTCCTTCATGGGCAGCTTTTTTTTTTAATGGCTTTAAAACGCACCAGACACGGAGAGAGGGGGTGGGCTCAGCAGATCTGCAAAGATTTCCCAAGTTCCCGACAGCAACGGAGGAATATTTGTGGGGGGGAAAGCGAGCAGCAGAGAGGCCAGCGGGACTAACTTTCCCAGGTCCTGCCGATTGCAGCCCATTGCTTTCCCCGTTTCCACTCGGCTCCCGGAGAGACTCCCTTCGGTTTTGCCATGCTGCGTCCCCCGGGGGGGGCTCTCTGAAGAGGAATCCCAGCTGCAGAGCCGCACAATCCCCTCCAGTGTCCCAGCTCCGGGGAGAAGCGGGGGGAGGGGGGGACAGGACTTTCTCCCCCCAACCCCGAATGCAGGTGGCCGCTTCGGAGAGGGGGCTGCGGGCAAGTCTCCAGGAAGTTAGTTCCCTTTCCTCCCTCTCGCCTTTTGTGTGGCTCAGCTCCGGCTGGTGCGGCGGCGGCGGCCGGGCTGCGAGCGGAAAGCGCCCCGCCTCCCCCTCGGCGGGTCCCCGGCCAGCGCTGCTCCTCGCCGCCGCTCCGTGGGATGCATGTCAAGCAGCCGCCGCTATTCTCCTCCTCCTGCCGCCGTGCCCAGCGCGGAGGCTGCAGCTGTCAGGGGCCTTTGCGCACAAAACTTCTTGCCGGGGGAACAAAAGGCTTCGCGGGAAGGCCGGGGCTCGCCGGCCGCCCCCACTCCGGCTCTCGGCTGGGGTTCAGGGAGCCATTCCCGCCCGCTGCCGGGGCAAAGCCGCGGCCCCGGCCCCAGGCGCTGAGCCCGACCTGCCCGCTGCGCGGGGCTGGGGACGGCGCTGGAAGACCGAGGCTCCCAGCAAGCTGCCAACTCTGGAGAGGGGGTCGGGGGCTGGCGGGGAAGGGAGGGCGGGGACCGGCGGGGTGGGAAGGACAGCCCGGGAGAAGGGGAGGGGCGAAGAGACGGGCAGGGGCCGGGAGACAAGGGAGGGCGGCCCCGGCGCGCCCCGGGCACGGGCAGGAGGGCGGCCGCGGCGCGCCCCGGGCATGGAGCGGGGGCGGCCCTTGCGCCTCCGCGGGGAAGAAAGAAACGCGGCTCAGCGGCTCGATAAAGGCGCACCCTCCCCGCGGGGCTGGCGGTGAAGCGGCGGCCGCCCGCCTCCGCTCTTCACGGCTCCCGGGGCCACCGTGGGCTGAAGGAAACGCGAGGCCGGGGGCAAAGCGACGCGGCGGGCTTCGCGCCGGCTCCCGCGGGGGGGGGCTGGAAATACCAGGCGCTGCGCTGCGCTGCGCGTCCCTTCCCCCTGCCTTGTCTCGGGTAGCTCCTCCTCTCGGGGGGAGGGGGCAGAGTGCAAATCCCCCGACAAAGAGAAGCAACGCCCTGTCTCCCTGCCTGGGGCTGGGCTCGGGTATCCCCCCGTGCCCGGCACCGTGCGCCCTGCCCGCCGCTCTCCCCCTCCGGCAAGGTGTCCTGCAAACAGCTGCACCAGGAGGGGGACAGGGCGGGGGAGGAGGGCTTGCTACCCCGTATTGACTGCCACGAAACCCACTCGTCAGTGTAAACGCGCGGGGTTACATTCGCACGGCTGCAGGAGTTTCCCGCACATCCCACGGGGGCAGCCATCACCTCCCGGGACCACCACAGGCCGTCCCGGCCTCGGGGATTCCCTGGCCTGCCCCTAGCTGCTGAGCTTCTTTGCACCATTGCTTAGGAACGCCTCCTACACCCTCACCATGCAAGCACTGGAAACACACACACACAGTGCTGCACAGAACTGCCCTGGGAAGCTAGGCTAGGTGACCCACTGGGTCTTCTCCAATTCTACTTCCAGCATTGTCATGCTCTCCAGGGTCACACTCAGCCCGAGGGGGGTTCGTTCTCCTTTGATGGTAAGGTTTGCAACACACTTTGTTGCAGCCGGGGGAAGGATCCCTGGTCCAAGGAAATCTGTTGTACCCAGAGGTCCCTGCCATCTTCCCTCCCCCCCGCCCCCCAGACCATTTTAAGGTTTTAATTGGGGACTGGAGGGAGTTTTACAGAACAGGACCACAGGGTATATAATACTCTCACAGACTCCCTCCATAGTTTATTACAAGATGTCACCGGGGAATCTTGCAACCTAACTGCGGTGATATCTTGGCACAACATCCCAGAACCCACTTTTTGTTGACTGACATGCTTTAAAAAAAATTCTATCAGCACATCTTCATTAACAACAAGTGACTTATCAGACTATATACTTCCCCATTCTTATTTTATTAGTCACTTTAATATAAAGTTATAGTCATATTTTCATTTCAAGTTACCCTAAAACTGCATCCCTTTCCCAGCACTACTATCTCTCATTCCAAAAACCTGGGAAGTTTTGTCAGAAACGGGTTTAGGCTGCTTAATCCTAAAAGAAATAATGACACCATATGTTTTACCATTCTGGATTCCTGCTCTGGAGATCCACTGCTCCACAACCTTTGCATCACATGTTGACCACACTCTCCCTCTTTGTTCTTTTTCATTTTCGATTTAAAATGGTTAAATGGGGCAAATTTAAAAAGTCCTCTGGGGGGTTGGAAGAGGGAGGTAAGCTGAATGTGTGACTCACTAAGGAGAGGGCTGCTAAGAGCCATGGCAGGCTTTGAGAGAAAACAGGAGGGTTCTGAAAAAGCTTCAGCACAGCTCCCAGTAACATCCAACAACCCAGCCAAGGCCTGACAACCCCACAAGACACACGTCCTCCTGGGTTTTATGGATGACTTAGAAAATGGCCTAGAAATTAGAACACGACAATACTAACAACAGGGGGCTGAGGGATACCAGTGCTACTAAATTATATTTTATATAGGTCTATTGCCATCTACTTACTTACTCCCATCACCATGGTATCAGAGCTTCACAAACGTTCACATACTCATAATGGCCTGGTGAGCAATCTCCATTTTACAGAGGAGAAACAAGCAAACTTTTCAGAATTTCTGCACACCTACTAACAACCGAGATCAGACAGAGAGGCAGGTGTCCCGCTGACAACATCTAGACTTGCCCGAAGTCAAAGAGAGAGCTTGTGGCAGAGTTGTGAGTTGAACTCAGATCTCCAACCCCTGTGCTTTAAACGCACCTCCATCTTTCCACATTAACTGAGCAAGTCCACCCCCTCTTTTTGAGCAGATCCACATGTCTAACACTTGTCCTCGTCTCACAAGCAAAAGTCTATAAACAATCCGTAGTGTGAAGGCTAAATTACAATGGACACCAACTGCATAAAATGTCCTATACAACCATCCTTAAGAGCTTGTTCTCCTTCTGAAAAATGAAAACACATTTTCCAAGGGTAACTTTTCCACATTTATGAACATCAAAAACTTGTTAAACTTCCTATACTGTCCAGTTGAGCTGGGTAGAAATGAAAGAAGCCTTTGGGGAAAAAACGTTATTTCCATTAATAAAATAGGTATCATTCTGAGAAGAGGGGGAAAGAGACCTGACAGCCAAATCATGCCTGAGCCACGTGCAGCAAGACACCCTACTAATATGGATGTAGTTGGCAATCTGAATTAATCACCTGAGAGCTCCTTTAAGTAGCAGAATCTATCCTAGGCTGCACCGTTCACTGAAATATATCAACCCTCCGACATAGACCTCCAGAGGATTAATATGGTTGGCACACATCTTGTACCCAGCTTGGTCTGCCAGTATTTTCTCTCTCTCTCACACACACACACACATTCCAAGACCAGTCTAGCCCATCTCTGGCTCTGTGCGTAAGCACAGATTTTACAGTTAAGGGAGAGCAGGAGTTTAATGGTTTACTTTAATAATTCAACACAGCTGAAACAACACAAGAAAGGCCAGCCCCACCGTTTCACCAATAAACCCACTTTCCTGCCCCCCCCCCCCACACACACACCTTCACTGTGCAAACTCTCTCTGAGTGGGACTGTTAAATACTTTAGGGCCCCTTCTGCAGGAGGAATTCCAGGAATCCAGGCTGGGGGTGCTGAGGGTTTTTGTTCCATTATAAAGAATGATCTCGATGTGGAACTGCCAGCTTCAGAGCCAGAAATTCTTTTCCTATTTCCTCACCAAGTCACGTGCGGAGAGCAGGTCAGTTATCCTCCATCACATCCCCTATCTCTAAGACCATTAAAAAACCAGATGGTTATTAAAGCAGATGCAGCCGACTACAAACCCACGGTACTAGGCTTTCAACGGAGGTTTGGGCTCAAATATTATCAGGTCCTCAAAAGTCATAATCAGACTGCTCACGAAAAGACTCTAAAGCAAGGCTTGACAGGTTACTGGGTGTCATACAGTTGGGAGCAGTCCTGGGGTTGAAGAGTCCTAACTGAGAGCCATGCAGCGGTTCCTAACTCAAATGGCCCTCCTCCAATTTTATACTTGCTATGTGGTGTGTGAAGGGAGGGAGCCTATAGTCCTCTGTCTGAATTTTTGTCCTTTCAGATTTCTCTCAATGGTTTTGGTATGTGGAGGCTTGCCAGGAGCAATCTCTGTTACTGAAATAAACATCTGATAGAGCTTCCAGACTCTACCCCACAGCTCAAAAAAAAAAAAAAGGGGGGGGGGGAGCGGGGTGTTCATTTCACAGCTAGCTGAGACCTATATCCTGGTTTTTAAAGAAAATGTAGCAGGGATGGACTGGGAGGAACCTGAAATGTGATGTTGATTTAATTCTCAAATCTGCTTTTATCTGCCCCATTAGGAACACACATCTTAGCCAATTACAAAATCAGTTCCCAGTCAGCAGGTGAACAAGAAGTATGTTCTTTGTGAATTCCTAGAGAGGAATGAGATGCCAACTCTCCCTTCAGTAACCCTGCTCTCAAAAGAAGAGCCAGCTGGGGCATATTAGCCCTCTTCTGCCAGCTCCCTGCAAAAAAGCCCAAAGGACATTACCCAACCCTACCCAAAGTCATAACAACTCTTGGTATGCCTGTACACAGCACTGATATACAGAGCAATGCCAGTTCTCAGGCACTGATCAGCAGCTAAGAATTTATGTTAGAGGTTTGCTTTATTCTTAATTCTTCTCAAAAATTCTTGTCCTCCCCTTCAAGACCCTTTGCAACCAAGCTTCCAGCTACATGTCTGCCCATTTTCTCTTCCTCTCCTCACTCAGGATATTCCTCCCAATCTTCTCTTCATTGCTACTTTTCTCTCCTCCTTCTCTCATTCGACCTGTCCCCTGGGTTTGGATCAGTCTCACACTTCCTTCCCACCAAGTGTTCCCTTTTTCTTTCAAATCCCTCAAAGTCTATTCTATTTTTTAAATTATGTATGTTATGGTAGATAACTGGGAGCACCCAAGATGACAAGGTGCTGTAAAGACATACAGGAAGACGGCCCCCTGCTCTGAATTACCGCTTTTTCCTTACTGCTGAGCCCTCTTCCCGATTTTCCCTACCCATGTTGCTCTGTGCTTTGTCTAGTTTTTTATTAAATTGCAATGCTCTCTCGATATTCTGTGAAGCATCATGCATGCTGGCAGTGCTGTATAATGTTAATTTCCTACTAATAAACGATCTCTGCTAAAATTCATTCTGAGGGTTGTTTCAGACTTACCGAGAAACAGCTGTGTTTAAAAAAAAAGCTTTGCCAAGAGACTCGTCTGAAGTGGGAGCACCTGCTTTTGGAACTTGAGGTCTGTGGTTCTCCAACCTTTCTAACACAGACTGCATTTTTCAGACAGTGATTGTCTCATGGACCACCTATCTTCTCGTTCACAATTGCATAAAATCCCTCTGGCAACTACAGAAATTGCTTATGTGGAAAAGTAACATTAGGAAGACATTTAATATATTTTTAGCTGTCTTTTAATGTAATTTAGCAGCTGGAAATAAAGAGTGCATCATATGACCAGCTAGCTTGCTGCAGGCCCCCAAGTTGGCTACCTATCAGCTTGTGACTGTCTGATCCAATGAGCCCGGAGTGCAGAGCAGGGTGATGACTGGATTAACTGAGGGAGAGGAATGAGCCAATGGATAGAGGATGGTCCAGTAGTCAGGGAACTAGCTGGGTATTTGGGAAACTTGGATTACATGTGACCCTGGGCAAGTTATCTAGCCTCTCTGTGCCTCAGTTCCCCATGTGTGCAATGGGGATAATAGCATTGCCCTACCTCCCAGGGATGTGGTGAAGGTACACACCTTACAGACTGTGAAAAGCACTCGGATACTACATTGATGGGGCCCCATAAGCGGGGGGAGGGGGGGGGGGAGGAGGGGGAAGGGCGGGAGAGAGAGAGAGAGCAAACAGCATTCCTAGCCACCAGGCCTGGAAAGAGGGATACAGATTCAGAGAGGCAGGGAAGAAAGCAAAGTCAGGAGACCAAAATGCAAGTCTCCCTCCAGGATTGTGCAAACTTCCCATAACCTTCTTCCTGGAACTTGGCACTCTGTTATTTTGAAATGCTTCATCTTTTTGTGGGTCTTATCCTGTCTCCGATAGACACACTTCATTCTGGAAATTTAGCAGCAAGAAATCTGGCCCCAAACCTGCAGTGGAGAATGCAAGTGCAACTCCTCCCACAGGTACTGGTAGCCGCACAACACTCGTGCATGATGGTTGGGAAGAGTGTGGTCCCAGGAAAAAAGGGCTGTATAAATGAATTACACTAATTCCAACTTTACCCTAAGCTGCCGCTCTAGGTGTTGACAGGATTTTTATGGTGGGGGGGTTTTTTTTTTTTTTTGGCTTCTTCACACCCCTCCCCCAGACCAAAATCCTAGGGGATTTAGTTATCTCTACTCCCTTGCTGCCTCTTTCCTCCTAGATTCACTGGTTTCCCCAAATCTTGGAAATTGACATTTCTGTGTGTTGCAAGGTTAGTAGCACTGTGTGGTTAAACCTCACGTTGTAGACAAAGGCTGTGGGGATAATCCTATCCAACTGTGCTGTGGTGGTGGTTCTTTTATCCACTTGGCTTACAGCGGACTTCAAACTGATTTCATGTCCGACCTCAGCCAGCATACAATCCCACTCTTCAAATCAGAAAAGCTGGTTCCATTTATAAAGCAGGGAGATGGTCCCACCAAAGCACCTATGCTAGAATGTACATCCCCCTGAGAATACAGCCTCCGACAGCTCTACATTTCCCACAAAAGTTTGCAAGTTCCATTTTAACTATTTATTTGCATGGCAGCTTACAAGCTAAATTCTCGCTAAATTCTTCTTTTTTAAAAAAATAAAGCCTATAGCCTACACACTATAGCAGCGATTAACACAGCTTTACACAACCTAATGTGCCAAATACCATGGCACTTCTGTGCTTAATCGTTGTGAGAACTGGCACTCCCACAATGCACTATTAATCTTCCACCCACAGAAGGAGGTGGAAGACACCCTGAAACAGGCGTAAGAATAAGCCTATTTCAGATGGTAGGTTCAAGGTAAAAATCCACCTGCTGGAATGGTATGTCTTGATGGCTGGGAGGGTGTTTATTTTTATAAAAACTTGCCAACTGCCATTTTTTTATATAACAATTGCCCAGTTCCCCACAAAATCTCCTGCTCTGCTCACAGGGGATCTCTTTGTTCCAAAGAGCATACGCTGCATATAGGACTGAACAGAGATTTTAGTCTGTCTGATAAAACAACAACGAGACCTCTTCACTATAAACAACTCCCTGCTCCCAGCTGCTGACAGGGCCCATGCCATTCTCTAACACGCCCTGCAGGAAACCGCCCAAGCTAAACAGCTGATTGATTGTCACAGCAGGAGAGGCACGGCAGGGTGTGGTAGAAAACTGCGGCCAGGCAGCAATGAAGTATCCCACTTGTACAGACTAAGTTTAGGGAGATCTGAACAGTGTCCACTCTGGGGTCCCAAATCTAGACACAACAAAGGTCTTTTCCCCTGGAGATCTCAAATCACCTTAATAAATATGGAGACCTACAAGCACCCTGGAAGGTATATAGGTATTAACCCTATTTAGCCAATGGAGAAACTAAATTACTTGCTCAGTCACATAGTGAGTCAGCAACTTAGCAGGAGCCCCAAAGAGATGAGCACTATTAGCTGACAACAACTTTCTGGAGACTCTAGGAAGTGAGGTAACAGTATTATGGGGATCCTTTGGATGGAAGGAGGATTGGAAGGTCATTCGCTTTCTTTTAGTTAGGCAGAAGAGTGGTGGTCATTCTTTAAGTGCCAGGGATAAATCAACTAAAATATCATCAGCTGCTCTACAATACTGAATCTTCTACTGGCGACCGTCACCCACACCCTTTCCCTTGCAAGTCAAATAGTTACTACTGGTTTTTGAACCGTAAGATCACACAAAGTATTGTGGGAAAATGCAGTCAGAGACGGCATGATGAACACACACATGCATGTAACTAAGTAGATGCTCGATCTCACACTTCTCCATGCATCTGCACAGCGCTGGCAAACAGAGAAGCAAATCTATCCTTCAGACCAGCAATGCCCAACACCTTCCTTTTCTGCTCCGCCAGTTTTAGACAAACCTCATCCCCTCTCCCCTCCCTTCTTAAAGAGCCCAACATTCCTGTATTAGAGGATGTTGGTATTTTTAGCACCCCCTTGATCAGAGATGGACCACGGATGCAGAGTATTTCATTTCAAGTATCAATACAACCAGGTTAGGAATATTCCTTTGAAAGGGAGACATTCCCATGGCAGTGGTTCCCAGAACAGGACAGCTGAGACCCAGCAAACCGATTCGTCTACACAGCATGTGTGAGTGGGAGGGTTTGGAACAGTGACCCAAGCTGACTCCCAAAAGGGACTCACTTTATTACTGAACCAACAAGCCAATTATGGCAAAACCACCTCAATATTACTTGATTACATCTCTCAGCAGCTTTCAGTTCAATTTACTCCACTCTGAGCTTTCACTTGCACATGATGTTCTGCTCAAGAGAGATGAAAATGCCTTCCTGACTTTCCACTGACCGGTCAAGGTCACCGCTATTCAGTTGTTTTTAGATGAACAATTGCGAGCCATTTCTGCTCCAAGTATCTCTAGAGGTCTGATCTATTTGTTCCTCCTCTGTTCATGAGGAATCAGAACACTGACCACCACAAGGGCCCCTAAGGCTCAAGTGTCCCTCTGCAAACAGGTTTATTTACAATACTCTCAGACTACCAAATCAGAAGTACACAAGAGCTATGACACTCACACCAGTGACACTTCTCAGCTACCCTCCAGCACCTCAGCCAGGGCTGATCTTACTCCCCTCATAAAGATTACTGTAGATTTGTAACCATCAGCTCTTACCTTTCATGTTGAAGCCTACAACATGCAATGCATGATGCTTATCTGAGCTTTCTTCCTAGTTTTCTTGTTCCTCAGTCTAATATCACTTCCCCTCAACAGGGACGTTGTGCCTTTAAGATGATTTAACAGCTGTGAAAGAGGAGGCATTTTTGCTTGTGTTGCTGGTGCTCAAAATACTAGCCAGCAACGCTTTAAGCAGGTCTGGAAAGTGTTCAACAAGGAGAAAGCATTGCTTCCCTCCCACCCCATTCCCATCCAGCTGCTTGGAGAAATACGACAGTAAGGAGCCACGTGCATTCCTTTGGGGTCACATAAGGGTTAAAAATACCACCAGCTGGACCGTGAGATCAGCCAAGGCAGGAGAACAAGAGACAGATTGTCCCCTCCCTGTTCCATTAAAGACACTGCATTCTGATGGGACATTCATACAGGAAGTTTACCTCCCCCCTTCCACCCACATCTCAAAGCCACCGACCAGCCAGGCACGCTACAACTTGAGCCCGAAGTTATGTTGGGGCTCCAGCAAATGATCAGGTGCTGAACCACCATCAAAACCGCTCAGAGACTAGCTCAGAAGGAGGCTCTGAGGTTGGGCTCTGGAGATGGTATCTTCAAAGCACAGAAGCACGTTCATATATTGGGGCGTTGCTGCTAACAGGCTACCTCAAAATAATAGTCACAGTACGTTGCATAAATATTTTGACTCATCATCTAACAAACTCATTTCTGTTCTCGGGTTCCGACCTGCAATCCTGAAAGGGGTGTAGATTTTCCTTTCCAGTGCACAGGTGTAAACCATCCTGGAGATAGGTGCTAAAACCAGCTCAAAGAACTAGAGAGCAAATCCTGCTGCTAATACTTAAGGGGTGAAGGAAGAGTGCAAGACGTCATCCTTGTGAGTTGGCGACCCCTCTTCTGCATGCTTCCGTGAACAGGTATTCAATAAAGGTAATAATCAATAGTAGAATGGGCAATAGGTGTGAGGAAACACCAAGATTCAATCTTTCAGTAGGCCGTGTCACTGAAATGCTATTTTACACTGTTACTGAACGGTACTTACAATCAATCAACTCCATCCATCTAGTCCCTTTCACTCTGTTCACCGTAACAGCAACTTTACTGGGTGACGAGTGTTTCCCCTCCCTCTTCCAAGCATGGCTTCCCTTTGCATTTATATGCACCTGATGCCATGTTGGTGCAGTCAGGTATGCAACAGGGCCTTTCTATTCAAAATGGTCACCCTTTCACACATTTCTATTTTGACAGTGGCATGCTTTAACCCTTATGTGACCCCAGCTGGAGACAGAGTGAGCTACTTTTTTGGAGACGGTCTTCCGTGTTGCACTTATTCTTCCTAGCCACATAGTGCAGTACTGGTTCTAAGACATCTAGAAAGCATCATAGTGACTTTTACCTGCAGCTTTCAGACAGGTGTCTTGGGCATGGACTACACTATAAAGTTTTGTCAGCAAAGCTGTCGGGTAGGAGTGTGGAAAAAAAATCAAACCCACAGCTGACATAGCTATGTTGGCACCCCCCCCACCCCCCCCGGAGTGTAGGCACAACTGTTACATCAGAAGAGTAATTCTGCTGGCATAGCTAATGTCATCTGGAGAGGTGATGTAGCTATGCCAGCAGAAATCTGGCTTACGTCTAGGGGCTAGACCAGCAAAGGCTCCGTAGTGTTGACATGGCCTTGATCTACAGTAAATGCTAACTCCTTTGGGTGCCAAAATCCAAATTCCTAAACTTGCACGAGTCTCCTCTCTCTCTAAAACAGCACCGTCTTGGGCAGCGGTCCTCAAACGAAGACCTGCCGTACCACATCTAAAACTCAGAAAGTTCTAGGTAGGTCACCTTCCCAATTCTAATCGGTGTGGTTAGAATAGATTCCTCCTCCAATACTGCACTTTAATCCAATCTACATACCGCTTGGTCGTGGCTCTCATGCCACCAGTGCCACAGATTGAGAACCTCTGGTCTATGGCACCAAGCACAGGGCTAGAAAACAGACGCAGATTAGAATTCAGGCATGCTTGCTGGAGAATTCACTTAACCTCTATGTGGCTCTGCTACCTGGATTTTAAAATGAGGGGGTTGGGGGGAAGTAAGGGAGCTATTCCTACTTATTCACTCCTGGGGGTGTCACAAGAGCTAGTAAATGTGTGTATTGCACTTGGAAAATGGAAAGTAGTATAAAAGTGCAAAATATTCTTATAAACAGTGGTACTGTTGACAGTGTCATGGAATCAGTCACCCTCCCAAAAAGTTGAGAGAATAATACAAAGAAAACAACCACTCTTTTCACCAAAAGAAGGTTTTGTGGAGTATTTTGGTGGGGGCGGGGGGGGGGGTTTCCTTGATGTGTTACAATGTCAGATTTGGTAAATATTTTGCAAAGGGCAAGGCGGAGGTATTAGAAAGAGCAGCCTCTGAATGAAAAGGTGACTAGAATGGTTTTATTCACTCCCTCTGAGTGCATCATGAATTCTTCTGGGGTTTTTACAGCCAGAGAGGGTGCCAGAGGCAAGAAGGATCTGTGAGCCCCTGCTCTGTAAAATAAATTCAAGGTGTTGCTTAAGTTATTTCTGTCTAGGGATTTCTCTCGGTCTCTCACATGCTCAAGCTCAAAATCATTATTGGCCTGAAAAGTAAGTATTGCGTAAGTTAAAGAATACAGTACATTGGGAAACTCTGGTTTCAAATAACCCATCACAAGGATTTATTACATGAGGACAAAAGTCATAGAGAACGTTTTTAGGGATTTGCACAACAGTGTTTAGATTTACCTTAAAATATGGTTTGATTATTATAATTTTATCTACAAAATTTGAAAATAGGTGGCAGAAGTCCCACCCCTAATGCGCCACCAATTCAGAACTCAAGGGCTGCACTCTTGCCAGGATTGACAAGTGGCAAGCACCAATGGCAGCATGTCATTTTTGGTTCTTTTTCCTTTGCTTTTCCCCCTCAGAGCTGAATTCCTCTGGTGCTCACTAGGCCTTTATGGGGACTGATCATGGCAGGCTGGCACTCCAGTCTGAGAATTCCTCCTTCTCCGCTATAATTTCTCAATAAACTAAGAAAGGGGAGGAATGTAGAGGTGGAAAGTCCTTTGCTGCAGCTGACCTTTGCTGGTTTGAAGTCACTGATTCAGTCAATATGTTTAAACCATCATATAGCAGAGATTTTTCAGCCCCTTTCCTCCCCAAACATATTTCTCTGGCAGAGGGATAGATGACAACTCCTTGGAAGAAGTGATGACCATCTTTAACGGGTCTTCTTGGAGGCCAGGGTCCAGTCAGTCTGGCCTTGGACGACATGGTTTGCCAACATGGGATTCTCTGTAACTAATCCTTTGTCTCAGTCACCTGACCCACTGCCCAATCTCATTCAAACGACCATGGATCAATCTAGAGACCTTTGTCCTCATGGGTGAGACGGGGAAATTAGCAGTAACTAGTACGGAGCTTTTCCCACCATGTTAGGTTCCGGCCAGGAATTTCAATTCTTGGGCACATGAAAGAGTATGGATAAAGTCTTTGGTTTTGTAACAATCGAAACAGCGCCTGGCTTGTATGTGTTCCTTTCTTATTGTTCTGGACATTTTCAAGAAGATGCTGGACAAAATAAGGTCTTTAGCCATACTGGGGATGGGGGGTTCTAATATTCACTGCCCTTGGAGTGCAGAATGGGAAGGTGGTTCAGCTGTAACACATCTCCTAGCTATATGTCTCTTTACGTGGTTCCCCTTGTTTAAGTCTGTTGAATTAGCCTAATACCAGTCTCGTCATCCATATACGCCTCTCTTTAAGCCAGTTGGAAAAGCACCTTGAATACTAAGGCAATCAGTTTACTTTCGATTATAGCATCAGCAATTTAGATGCTTTCTGTTTTCCATTAAAATAATACAGATCTTCGGACTCTCCCAGACTTAATTTTGAAGGCTGCTCCTCAGCACAACTTTGAAAAAAAAGGGAGTCTGCCAAATTTTTGATCTAATCTTTCCATGAGAAGAAATTGCGATTCTCTCAATATGCAAAAACTCTGAAATGTTGTTTAGGAAAGGCCAAGGGAAAGGTGACTAGGGCTCCCAGGTGTTAGGATAATACAGATGAAGAGCAACAACAACAACATTATTTTGTAGAAAGGAGAAAAGACCTTTAATTCATGTAACAACTTTTGTGTAAAGACCTCAACGTACTTTGTCAAGTACCTTTTTCTGCTTTGCAGACGAGGAAACTAGGGAGCAGAGAGATTACATGACTTGCCCAAGATCACAAAATGAGTCAAATGGCAAAACCAAAACCAGGATCCAGGTCTCCCAACTCACAGTTCCCAGCTCTAACCACTAGGGAAGTGTCTAAATCACTTAGGCAAGGTGCATTATGTGATGTATTTTGGAGATCTATAGAGCAGATGAAATTGCTGGCTTAGATTGGACTGGGGGCTCATCCATCTTCTTCGGAAGATATTTTAAAGAGGGATTCTAGATTGCAAGCTCTTTGAGGCAGGGACCATCTTTTTGTTCTGTGTTTGTACGGCGCCTAGCACAGTGGAATCCTGGCCCACTGCTGGGGCTCTCAGACACCACCGCAATACTACAAAATAACAATAGGTCTATGTCCCCTTCATTTGCAGTCTTACTCTAAAGATTAGGGTTTTTTGCATCAAATAATGTAGCTTTCAGCTTCTTTAATCTAAGCACATTGGTCTCTTGCCTAGTTTCTGGGTGGAAAGTTTGCAATTCAGGATCCTCTCAGTTTTGGACTGCTGGTGCCTGAGAGAGCACAAATAAAAACCCATTACCTGTTCAGTATGTTTCCTGCATCTCCAGTGTGCAAGTCTGGAAAGACTCGCCCCGAAGAGTCTGCTGCTTGTTAAAGCTTAGCTGGATTAGCTGTTCTGTTTATTGACGTCTTAACTGGAGCTTGTTTGAATTCAATCGTTAGCATTAATACTATGGAAAATTTCATCTGAGAAAACCGAGCTGACAGCAGAAAGAGCCAAGGAAATATGCCAATAACTGAAAGCTCATATGAGCAGCTGCCATTGGCGGATGTTTCCTGTCAATCTTCCTGTCGAAAGAGTGCAACCCATCAGTTTCACGCAGGTGGAACTGGAATGCAGAAAGGATATTAAATAGGTTGCAAAGTCTCTTCGTAATGAAGAAAATGGACTCCACATGAGGCTGGTGCGTGACTCTGCCAAGCAGGTCTGTCTTTCTCTAAAGCAGAATCATACACTGTGTTCCTAATGCTGTGCTCAAACCTTTTAGACAGGGCTGATGTTTGCTCTTTACAAGAAGGCCACAAACTTCCATCACGCTCATGTGCTAGACGCGATATAGTTATAATGATATTCCAGATGGATCAGCGGTGTCCATATGCTCACAGACTCGTTACACCATAGACCTGAAGACACAATTCTCTAAGCTAAGGGTAGGTCTTCACTGAAGCTGGATGGTGTCATTTCCAGCTCAAGCAGACATATCTGCACTAGCTCTGATTGAGCTGGAGCCTAAAAACAGGGCGTCGAAGTGGTGGCACGACTGGCTAGCTGCCCCAAGGACACTCCCATCTGAAACCCTAGGCACACGCACCAGCAGCTAGCCCGTTCTGCCACCATGGCTACACTTCTAACTTTAGCATGCTGGCTTGATCAGAGCAACCATCCCTTCAAGCTGGAAATTACGTCTCCGGCCGCAGAGTAGACATACCCCGAGTCTCCACTTTCTTCTTTAAAAGAAAGGCGGCCTGTTTGCATCTACCATCAAAGGATGCTAGTGGCATGAATAATTCAGAAAGTTGGGATATATGCACAAAGATGACCTTTGGTGCCTTCAGTCCTCTATTCCAATCTCCCTCCCTCACCCCCCCAAAAACACTTCTGCTGTAAACAGCAATTTCTTCGGTCAAGATCTGGCAGGCGCTTTTCAGCTTCTTCACTGGATTTAAAATAATCTGGAAATGTTGCACTCAGACCCATCTCTTCTAACTCCTGTGCCTGAGCTTGTGGTGTGAAACTGGCAAGGGACAGAACAAAATGGACAAGGAGCGTGGGGACTGGGAAACAGCAGTATTAGAAGGTTTTTTGCAGCTAGTTCTCTTTTTGAACAGGTTTGGTGGGTGTTTGTTGGGGAAAAAAAACCTTGGGAAGTGCCAGGTTCATTTGAATCACCTGTACGTAGTCTCTGAAAGTCCAATATCTCTTTTTCCTTATGCAAACCACTCTAGCCCTGGAGACCACAGGCAGATGATTTACATAGTTGTTCGTAAAATTAGTGCATTAAGACATCGTATCTAGTTATACTTGTGTCTTCTGGACAGATAAATAAAAAGGGCTTCTTGGTGCCCCAGCCATCAAATCCTGTAAGCGATCAGCTTTGTTCTCTACATACAGTTCCGAGGAGGAGCCATCTGGAGGCATTATTTCATGATGCTAAAGGCTGCCTCTAGCCCCTAGGCCACACACTGTGCACCTCTCTGATCTCCAATCCAGTGGTGAGACACTGTTTTGATACTGTGCATTGAAAGATCGCAGCCAGTTTTAAGCACCAAAAAAAAAAAAAAAAAGTTTCCCAACTTGCACACACTCTTTTCTGGCTTCCACCAGAGCACCTCTAAGAGAACAGATGCCCCTGCAGTCAGACCAAAACTCACTGCTTTCCGTTTGTTAGAAGCTGTGGCAGCATAATGATGCGGGATCCCACCACGAAGCTCTGGGTGTGAGTGCAGATAAATCTGCCATGCACTTCACATTGCATTTCAGCTCAGGAACTAAACTCTTGACCCATGGAAATGAACCAAAATATTGTTACTCGGTCTTGAGAACAGGGCCCAAAGAGATTTCCCTTCCCTGACCCTCTAGGGTGTAAATGTGGCTGACACACTCAGATTCTTTCCTTTCATTGTTTTAGCTTCCCATGAGCTCAGCAAAAGCTGGACCTGTAGATCACCCTTCCCCCACTGCAAAGTCTGGCTCCAAATCACAACAACATCAGCAAGCCATGAACTTTCAAAAGGTTTGCTAGTGCTGTAGAAGTTTCTAGTTTGGCTACACCACTCTCTCTCTCTCTCTCTGAAGGGAACATTCATGACTTCAGCTTGATTGTCTGTGCTGTTTTACAGATCAGCCATGGGGCAGGCTTCCAGGTTCATTTCTTTCTGCTCAGTTCACATGGATTGGATCACAGGGCAGGGTGCGCGCTCTCTCAACGCCCCTGCCAAGTTCTGTAAAGCCTTGCGGGAGAAAGGACACTCAACACTGCAATGTGAACGGACAATTTATGACACATTTTCCTAAAAGCTTGCTCTGGACAACCTGATCCTCTCTTCCTAATTCCCATTAAGGCTGGACAAGCCAGGATGCGTCATTACTCACTCCAGTCGGTGCACGTTTAATGACCTAGAACAAGATGGTCACTATTTATGCCTGTGATATCATTCAGTGTCCAGGCTGACACATGGGACATCTCTTTTTCCTGAGAGGCAAACCATAAAATTAGGCTTGAAAGTGTCTTCTCTCTAGGAAAGTTTTACCAGTTACACAGGTACAGTTTTACCGGGTCTAACCTGCCTTATGGACATTCATTTCCAGGATACATGTAGCTCTCTTAGTTTTAGCTTAAACCCTTTCCCAAGTGCCATAAACCAAAAAGCCACTCTTACCCTGGAATAAAAGTGTCCACACAAGGGTTATACCAGCATAACTAGATTGGTTTAAGTTCACACCTCAGGTTATACTGGAAAACGTTCTCATGTAGACAAGGGTTAGGGGGTTGAGAGGACCATGATACTGCAATGGTGTATCCGAGGTATTAACTATCTGAATGGGATCAATTAGCTGTGTGATGAAAAGTAAATGGCTCGCCCTCTTATTGCTAGTCTCCGAGCAGCAAGATGCAAATCAGACCAATCACTAGCAGTGGAGTGCCCCAGTAATGGAGGTTTCACAGCATCTCAGAATCTCTAAGCAGTACTAACGTAATTACTGTAGTGTAAGAGCATGGCCTGACACCATAATACTACATACAATTTAAACACCTTGAAAACCTTCGCTCTTTGGGCTCAGTTAAAAGTTTTGCACACATACCTTGATGGGCTCCAGCGTTTCTCCACTGGCAATGTGAAAATCCTTTAGCAAAAAACTGATAAGACAAAGGGAATGACATGCCCCCGCCAGATGTAATAGTTTAATACTATCTATCATTTTATCCAAAACCCAGAAACTGGAATGAGGCATCAGAGTCCAAGGTTCCTGAAAGACAGCTGGGATTCTGGGGTTGGACAGACAGGCCCACTTAGCAGATACACTGATGGATCTGCACTGGACATCTCAGGAGATGCTGAAAATCATGATTCAAATAAAGTCAAGGAGCCAAAACACCCCTCTTCCCTGAAAAATACTGTACCGAAAAAGCCAAGAGAAGTTCTGATAGACTAATATTGTGTGCACTATGGGGAGTCGCGGGTGGGGGAGACAAGGAACAAGCTTTTCAAACCTGACCATGAGAGTTATCAACTCTTCCTTCCAGGTAGTCAACTCTTAAATGGCAGAGACCATCTCTGTCTCAAACAGCACCAAGGTCTCTGGCGGCATTTCAGCGATAAAGTTATATGAATTCTGCAAGGAATGCACTGCTTCAGAATAGCACAAGAGATCAGGTCAAATTGCAGATGAACCTTTAACCAGCAAATGCCACTTAAAACAACCCGCATCAGGAGCGCTCACCTTGAAATCCGCCAGCTGCTGTCTGATGGTTTCCACTTCAGTCCCTACAATCCACTGCAGCGCCTCATTCTCCTCCGCTGCACTGGCCATGTGATTCAGCTCCTTCAGTTTGTCATAAAAGTCCTCGACTCGAGAGAGTGTCGTTTCTACTTGCTCTTGGCGATTTTTGCCCCTTTCCGTCAGCTTGCTGCACTGTTTATTTAGAGTCTCCAGTTCACGTTTCAGCCCTAACAAGTCAGGGCTTCCTTCATCCTCCAGCATGTGCCTGCACTCCTCTTCAGAAGCTTCAATGTCTGACTTCAGCCCCTGAAGTCTGCCCAGGAATGTACGAACATCCTCGGCTTGAGACTGGAGGCTGTCAATGTCTCTCCCGATGGCACCCATGCTATCAAGTTCATCATCTAGATCTGCCAGTTGAGAGAACATCTCCCGGACATGGTTATTAAACTGGCCGATTCCTTCAAGCTTGGTCTCCATCAGCGAACAGCATTCATTTACTCTTTGTTTCACTATTTTAAAGTCCTGCTGGGAATCCTCGGCTTGCCGTAAGAGCTGGGAGCAGTCAGACCCATCTGGAGCATCTTCCACCAGGCCTTGTGTGAAGTTCTTCAGATAATCCACCTGCGGCTCCAGGGCCTGGAGCACTTCTTGCTGAGCCCTCAACTTCTCCAAGTTCTTATTGCTGCAGGCTTGAGGTCCTAGAGCATCATAGATTTCTAGCTGATGCTTTGCCCCTTCCAGCTTCTTCTCAATGTTCTTAAAGTTTTCTTGGAACTCCTTTAGCCTTTGCGACAGTTCTTCAGTGGACCCAGTCTTGGCTTGCAGCTCTTCTGTAATGGCATCCATCTTCTGATTGATTCCGGCTTTCTCATCCCGAACCTCATCCTCATCAGTCTGACAAGCATCTATCAAGATGTCAGCTGCACTGTTCAGCATCTCCAGAAGGGAGCGGCGCTTCTCCACATCACTGAGCATAGCCTTTGACCTCAGAAGGCCTGCCTCCAACTGCACAGGGTCCAGAGTTACTTCCAACTCCGACATCTTCGCCCTGCAGTCCTCAACCCAAGGAAGGAGGTCTTCCATGTGCCGCTGGTATTTCTGGGCCTTCTGCAAACAGTCCTTGAGTCTGGAGTTTCTATCTGTGACCTGTTTGCTGAGCTCATCCCAATGTGTTTTGAGGCCGATCAGCTGGCTTTGCAGGGCAGTCTTCTCCTCCCCAGGCTGAACCGAGAGAAGCAGAGACTCTCCCTCAGCCACAATCATCTCATAGGAGCCACTATGCTGGTTGAGACTCTTCTGGAACTCTTCTTGCTCCTGGATTTGACACTGCAGCCTCTCCAGTTTAGCAGAAATAGGCCGGCTCTGGGCTTGCTGGCACAGTTTGTCATCCAGCCAGGTCCTAAGCTCGTCAAACATGTGCTGGAACTGCTGGGAGCTTGCGAGCGCAGTCTGCAGTCGATTCATCCGGTCGGCTGAAATGGAAATAAGATTAGAATGTAACAATTAAGCTGGAATCTAATAAACTAGGTGAAATTGTTTTTTAAAAAAAATCTCGAATGCGCAAGCTGCATTCTGACTAACTGAAACGAATTCCTCCCCTTGCACGTCAGCACCTTTCGCTCGTCAGGTCATGAACAACTTCAGAACAGAGTTAGGAGACAGTAAACACAATGGAGAGGTTTTTTGGGCTACGAGGCCTCTATATGCAAACCACCTGGGGAGCGAAGATGCCCCTCAGATGCCCACTCTCCTCTTCCCTCTTCTCAGACAGGAGATTGGGGCCAGATTCTTGTCAGACTCTTAAAATCAGAGTGCATAGGGTGCTGAAGGGCGAAATGAGCCCTACCCTTGTAATGAACAGGTAACCCCTCTGCTCAACCTCCAGCCCTTGGTGGCATCGTGTGGGAATCAAAGCCATACCGCATGCTTGGCAGTGCACAAAGCACTTCTAACTAGGCCCTTTCCATAATGGTTTTCAAATTTAAAAATCATGGAAGATCCCTTCCTCATTATTCTTAAAAACACAGTACCGCGTAACCCTTTGTTAAACAGGAGGCAGAGAAGGTGAACTCCACAATCAGGTGTTTCATGGCATCTCACCTGCGAGGTCTTCCAAGCCTTTGAGCGGGAGAGCCACCGTCTCCAGGCGCTTTCTCAGCTCATCCTTGAGGTACTGCTCCCCAATCAGAACAGACAGCTCATCACACAGAGTCTGAGCCTCCATGATCTCCTCTTCCAACTGCCCCAGGTCAGACCGAATCTCACTCGTTTCCTCCAGCTGCTGCTTCACGGCATCTGGCTGGGTGCTGACGGCAGATTGGCTGCTGAATCGCTGCCCAACTGCCTTTACCTTCTCAGACAAGTCCTGCAGCAGCTCTTGGTATTGGGTACTCTTGACAATGGCTTGGTCAATCTGACTGGAACGGGAGTTGAGTCTTTCAGTTAACTCGGCCCATTTCTGATTCACGCCTTGGAGCTCCTCCCGCACCTGGTTTGATGATGGAGAATCATCTCCAGGGCTGATTAGTATCCCCTGAGCTGCCTGATTCAGCTGTTCCTGCTGCTGTCTGCGAGCTTCAAATTCTTTCAGCATAAACTGGAACAGAAATAACATATAAGTGTTTGTTTAAGAGTGACAGCACCGAATACACATCGTCAAAACAAAACCAAGCTCCAGGAGCTTTAAACTATCCACAGAATCACTGGAAACAAACCAGGAAATCCCTGGGACAGGACTACCAGTAGACTGCAAAGATCTGTTTATGATACCATTTCAGCTTAAAAAAATTTGGAAGCATCTGTGATTACATCCATAAAGTATTTCGCTTCTCTCCCTTATTTGTCCTATTGGTGTTCAACACAATGTAAACCAGTGACACCAGGAGATAAAATATCCTGATTAATATATTATATTTTGTGGTTTGGCTGGTTACAGACATGTCAGCAATCTGATTTGTAATGAGAGGGTAGGGAGGAGGTAGATAGGAAGGCTCTCATGCAGCATTAACAGGTCCTGCATAGTATTAACATAGGTCTTTGTAGAGAGTGGAATTTTTTTTTTTTTTTTTAAACAAAGGAGCCAATACTGGAACCCTGTGCACAGAACAGGGATCAAAAAATCACATCAGTTTCAGTTAGGCGGAGTACTAGCCACACCCAACCTCTTCTGACATCTCTGTGAGAAGAGGTGTTAGACCAGTGCTGTTGTGCAATGTGGTGTGTGCAGGACATTTCTGCTACAAAAGAAATGAGTTTCAGACAAGGGCTTGTCTACATGAACATTTAGCCTGCAGCAAGCTGGGGTGTAAATCTACCCCTAACTAGCCTGCCTTGCACTAAGTGTCTGTGTGGACTCCACTGATGTGGATTAGCAGTTCCTTAGCGTGCTTTGATCTCCCCAGCTTTGAAACAGGACTAGATCAAAGCACCCTAAGGAATCATTAGTGCCTGTCAGCAAGATCCACACGGACACTTACTGCATGGTTTACAACCCAGCTTGTTTGGGCAGACAAGCCCTAAGGGAGCATGTTCTGTAGCAGGAGAGGATACACACAGACACACACACGCTCACTGTACAAACTATACACAAGTGGAGGGGAGGGATAGCTCAGTGGTTTGAACATTGGCCTGCTAAACCCAGGGCTGTGAGTTTAATCCTTGAGGGGGCCGTTTAGGGATCTGGGGCAAAAACTGGGGATTGGTCCTGCTTTGAGCAGGGAGCTGGACTAGATGACCTCCTGAGGTCCCTTCCAACCCTGATATTCTATGATTCTAAGAATTTATCAATCACAACAGGAGTTTTGCACAAACTGGAACTGCCCACTCCTCATTCTTTAACCTACAAAGGAGGCACAGATACAGCCCCTTTCTCACCTGGACCTGCTGTTTTTGCGCATTCAGCATGTTAGGGTCAATGGAAAGGGGTCCCAGCACGCTCATCATTAGCTCCTTCTCCATCAGCCATGGGCGCAGCTGGGCTTCAGCTGCCTGGAAGCTTGCCAGTTGGTTCGCTGATTTCTCCAGCTTCTGCTGGCGCTCTGCTGTCACCTGATTGGCTCTTGCCCACCTGGAGTCTGAAGACAGGAAATGAAATAGCCGGTAATTTTACTGTTATTAGGAAACCTGTCCTTTGATTTAGCAGTTGTTTTTTCGTTTTCTTATGTGATATAGCAGTGTAATGCTTGATACACAATCAGTCTAGTAATATATTTTCCATTTTTAACTACTATGGTACTGTGGTTAGGACAGGAAATGTGGAATCAGCGATCTACATCTAGCGGCAATTGTCACAGACTTGCCTGACCCTTGGGCAAGTAATTTAACTTCTCTCTGCTTCAGATTCCATCTTTCAAGCAAAAATAATATAATGTGTATCAATTTTTGTCAAGCACTTTGAGAGCTTTGGATGGAGAAACACTGTACATGCACTTTGCTTCTAGCAAGTTTTGAAATTTTCTTTTTTAAATACACAAGCTCATTTAAGTATCTAAAGTATTCTAAGTAATCAGACTTTTACTTTGACCAACGAAGCTTTTACTCAAAAAAAAGCAATCAACTGATTTTATTGCAGGGTATTTTTTTAAGGTAACTTGAGAAAGCAAAGTCTCTGAAACGTAGAACCATCATGCAGACTTCATTAACTGAACAATGCTCATCCTGAAAACATCCTAGCATGCCAGACAGCTTGAAGGTACGTTCTCTATTTCCTGAATTCAATTACAAGTAACTCTGCTCTACTCTGACTTTTGGAATTGTCCTGGAAACTGGAATCATCCTTAAGGGATGTTAGAAACATCTAAAAATCACGCTACATCCCTAGGGAACTTACTGAGATCATCCAGCATCTTCTGCCAGTTTGCTGCTTCTGGAGAGTCAGGACACTTCTCCAGCAAGCCAGAAAGTGCTTCCTTTACTTTCTGGATCTTCCCTGAATTCTGTTCCAACTCAGCCAGGAATGCCTAGGAAGAAGAAAATTTTGGACATGCTAAGACATACAAGAATTCAAGCACAAGAGCTATATTGAGATGGGCTACAGTTTGAAGGAAGAAAGTAGGTACACTTGGAGTTGCGTAAGGCTTCATCTTTGGCCTTTCATGGAATCATTTCATCCAGTTACTAATACTTAGAGCTCCCTTGGGCCTTAAGAATAGAAGAAATGAAAAGTTCATCTTTCTCAGTGTAACATTAAACTGTGTGTTGCTTACCCAATGAATTTGGAATGACCTGAGAATTGGTGCTAAACATTATCAGCTTTTTTCTCTGAGACAACTGCCCATAAAGGATAGGTCTAAAATATCTAAAAGGGTGAAGCTCACCACAGATTCACAGAATCACAGAAAGTAGGTCTGGAAGTGACCTCAAGAGGTCATCCCAGTCCATTCCCCCCACACTGAGGCAGGATTAAGAATACTAGATCACCTCTGACAGGTGTTTGTCTCACCTGTTCTTCAAAACCTCCAATGCCTGGGATTCCACAACACCCCAGGTCACCCGTCCCAGGGCTTAGCTATCCTTATAGTTAGAATGTTCTTCTTTATATCCAACCTAAATCTTCCTTGCCGCAAACTAAGGGTGTGTCTACACTTAAAATGTTACAGCGGCACAGCTGCGCCACAGTAGCACCTCAGTGTGGACACTACCCACACCGACAGAATGGATTCTCCCGTCAGCATAGGTAATCCACCTCCCTGAGAGGCAGTAGCTAGGCTGACGGAAGAATTCTTCCCTTGGCCTAGTGTTGTCTATATGGGGACGTAGGTCGGTTTTATGCCACTCAGGGGTATGGATTTTTCACAGCCCTGAGTGACTTAGCTACGCTGTCCTAATTTGCTAGAGCAGACCAGGCCTTGGTCGCTTCCTTCTTGTCCTACCCTGGGTGGACATGGAGAACAACTGAGCACAGTTCTCTTCATAACAAAACCTTGACATATCTGAAGATGTATGTTCTCCTCAGTCTTCCCTACACCGTGCTTCTTCATGCTACATTTAACCACCAAAATGAAATACGCTCTTTAGAAACAGGCTATTGTTGGTTCCTCCCAACCTAGTGCAGTAAAGCATGTCTCAGAGAATGATCTAGTCACTATGACAAACTCAGTCCTTATTCCTGCTCAGAGAGACAAGTTACCTTGTTATGCTCAGCCTGGGCTCTCACGGTCTCCGTTTTTGTAGGTGAGGAAGACGCTTCGAGTGCTGACAAGGTCCGTTCCTTTGACTCCAGCCACTTCAACACTGAACTTGCCTCCTCTTGGACTTCTAGCATCTTCTCCAGCATGGCTGACAGCTGCTCCTGGCGTTCCCGCAAGGCCATGCCAAGTCCCTCGTACTGCTGGTTCATATCAGACATGTCACACTGGATCTCAGTCAAATCTAATGACAAAGAAACAAACCTGAGCGGAAGGACGGCAACACCACTCCTACCTGGGCTGCTGGCACTGAGAATTCTGGGCAACCCTCACGCAGGCTGAGAGTGTCAGGGTACCAGAGGTTAGGATCACTGTCCTTCCATCTACTGAAGACCCAAAGATGTCAGGTTATCACCACTTGTCCTGCCAGAGGCTTGCTCTGTTGCATCACATACAAAGTTTGACAGTTTGCCCAACAAAGCAAATCACGTCCCATCAAATCAGCCTCATGCATATTGTGCTCCCATGTTAACAGTGTCATATTTAATCCACCTCTCACAGTTTGAGTTCAACTTTTTACATGTTATCTCACTGAACCAATGAGCTCACAGCAGCTAACAAGTCATTTAAGTAGTACTTAAAATTCCAGGGTAAGATGGTCTCAGAATCCTCAGAACTAATAATCTTCATTGCATTTCTTAAAACAATCTCCCACTTAACAGCTTTCTAACACCAGCTGATCAGGGGTCAAGTTGTTGTCAATTCTGGAAGCTGGATTCCCCTCCTGCCATTTCTGTCCTTCAGTCTGTCCTACATCCTACATCACAATCAGCTGCCCATCTCACGGCCCCATTCTGGTTACTACACGGCGCTGCAGAGAAATAGGGTTTGCTATAGGATTCTGACAATGTCACATTGCAGTGTTTATCTCCTGGGGGAACATCCATACAGACTGCTGTTATCATGCACTGATGGAAACGTAAATGAACACACAGACACCGCTTTCTATTGCAACACGGAGTTGGCGATCTCACCTTTGCAGGTGTGGTATCCATTTACGCTGCCTACTGACACTCCTAGAGCGGGCAGCACAGAACCTGAGCAAGGGACAGAGAGACAAACAAAGGACAAGACAAACATGTTAGGAATACAGACATATTACCAACAAACGTACGCACTCAGCACTGACCCAACCGTTTCCAGCTGTCCACTGTCGATGACGGACATCATGGCAAAAGAAAAAACAAATCCTGAGCATGAGCAAATTAACACAGCACAAGACAACAGAGCTCTCCACAAGACGAACCATGTCAGCCACCAAGCAAATAGATGTCATTTGGAAGTGGCTTATTCTCTTCATCCCAATAAATCCACAGACCCTCTTAATGCTTAACGCTAAGGGCTCAGCATCGGGAATTCCCCACTCCTCACATCTCAATGCCCAGCTGGGACTCCCAATCAATTTTGCTTTTCATCTGTTGATTTTACCTTACTCTCTTCTAATTCCAAGTAGCTGAAAACAGAATAGCTGTCACTCCCTGCAGCCAACATCCCCCTTTTCCATTTCCTCCAGCCACTCCTATAGGGACAATTTAGAAGTAGCGTAGACGTTTAGGAGTAGCTGTGAAGTTCCCCAGAGCCCACAACAGTAGCCCCGCTAGTGGGCACGAAGTAGATATCAGCTCCCCACCTCACACTGCAAGCCTGTGACCACTGTATACATTTTTGCATTCAGTGGAGGCACCAGCATTCCCACAGGAGAACTAATATCCATGAGAATCATATTTAGAATACAGACTGATATTGCAGGAGCCAAAAGACCTTCATTGAAGAGATTAACTTCCTTACGTTCTTCTTTTCTTATGGGATGAAGCTCTTAAAGAAACAGACCTAAAAAAATAAGATTCTTTTCTATGCAACTGGGCCCTGAAAATTATTCCTCAGAAAATCCTTCTCTTGGACTTCATTTTGGGATGATCCCAAGTCAATCCACATTCAAACCCGAATGCCCTGGAGATGTTATAGATCAGGCTTCTCATTTTCTAAGCAGCCAGAAACAGTCAGCATCATAATCATTATAATGTCCATTTATATAGGAGATTGCAACGTAAAAACCTCTCAAAACTTTCACCGGGTATGTACAAGGGATTGCTCTCCTATTGCTTACATTCAGCTACCCCTCAGGAGGAACGCAGTAGCTATTCTGTGTCAGCAACACTCTACAACATGTCTGGGGATGCGAAGCAAAGGTTAATTTCTCCAGATGAAACGCCCATCGAGGTGTTAGGTAATTACCAATTTAGAAGTTAGCCGGCAATTGGAGTTAAGTCCCCTAACTCTTGCCCTGGGTTCTTAAACGGTCAGAAAAGCAGTCAACACATCCAATGTACATCGTATCTGAAAGCGAGCATCCTCCAGTGTTATCCTAGCACCATGTTGATGAACTGATTCAGTACCGATTCTTGGGCTAGGTCTACACTGTGACCGAGGGGTGTGTCAAACTAGTGCGAGTATAAATAGCAACACAGCGGCAGTAGCGGGCTAGCGGCAGTGGACAAACGGCCGAGCCATGCAGAGCATCAGCCCGCGTGAAACAGTGGGTATGTACTCGGCACAGCTGAGCCGGAGCTCCATGCTCACGGCCTGTGTTACTGCAGCTGCCCTGCTATTTAGACTCAATGAGAGCTAACGTAGGAGCAGGGGAATCACACCCCTAGCTCACAGTGTAGATGTAGCCTTAGAGCGCCAGCTACAGAAGCATCAGGACTATAGCCTGTAGCCTTTTCCTAGATGTTCCTTGGAGGTTTCCCATCCAAACGCTAACCAGGCTAACCCTGCTTAGTTTAGGGGCTGCGATCGTACGTGGGTGGCGGTTACGAAATGTTAAAAGCATTTCCTCAACAGGAGTCCGTACTCACAAGTTGGAAAACAGCCGTTTGGTATCTATGTTCATTCCCATATAAGACAGACAAACAGACAATCTCTCCAGAGGCTGACTACACAGACTATTGCTGGCTCCTTTCCTTTTGTTTTGTAACAAGTTTAAAGCCATTTTCTATTTGATGATGGTTTAAATAAAAATATACCTAAAGAACAACAAAAGCAAACAATAGTGCAGAAAATGACAGGGCTCCTCCTCCAAAGACACTCCAGGTGTCCTCTGGGCGGCACGGTTGTAACTCACCTGTCTTTGACTGAGCATCAGGGGCTGTGATTTCTACAATCAAATTCTCTAATGCAGTCCCTTTGTGATTGATTTCCTCCACCTGGGCCCCCTTTCCTGTCCATTCTTCCAGGAGGACCTATTAAAAAACCAGGATCAGATACCAGCATCCTACATTATATATTTCCCACGCCAGAGGGCCTATGATTGAAACAAACACATTCTGCAGCTGAGAACGACAGGTGTGTGTTTGTTGTCTAGGCACTGTGAGTACTCCTCTAATACGCATGTAGGATCCAGCTTTAGCATGCTCAGCTGTCTAATTCACAGGATGGCTCACTGACTCCCACAGAATAAACTGAATTACTGTTAAACAGCAGATTAAGAGCGTACCTCTATATTATGTCAAAGAGGGCAGTTTCTTTATAATGAATCAGCTATAGAGCATCAAGCAGCAAATTAATAACTAGTGGGTCTCTCTTCAAACTAGGGTTCTGAGGACCCTCCTTCCTAGCCTATACACCTAGCCCCCTACGGTATCCAGCATGCTAAACTCGCCATGTGGACCTTGTATAAATCAGTAGCTCGGAGAGCTCCTATATTTCTGTCTGAGATAAGACAGCTACAGGTGAGCAAACAGGATGTTGCACTCTCTCTTAAATCACAGCCCTTGACATATCTTGATTTAAGGTGTCATTTACCCTAGAGAAGAAATAGAGTGCCCAAGTGACTGGATGTAACCCCTGATGTCCAGCAGAGGGAATTTCACTGAAGATACAGACTAGCACACAGGGGTTCCTTCTCCCAAATTCCTCTGAAAAGCAGAGGAGCGGTCGGATTTCTTTTAAAAATTAATAAAAGACTCTGCATAGATTTCACTGTGCATTGAAAGTGTGAGCGGCTATAGCGAACAGTGATGTGTATGATTGCGAGCACTGTCTCTCGACAGTCCCACACAGACAGGGGCTTCAGACCATCAGTGGTGCTGTTTTCAGAGCAAGTAAAGGCTCACTTATGAGAATCCATTGCACGGACATACAGCACCGCACTCCTGCACTTAAGCACATGGAAGCCCAGGCGTAGCTGGATTAATACAAGCATAAAACAGTTCACAGTATACCATGGCCTGCAAGTCATTACATGCTCCTTTGGTTTCCACACCAACTCCTCAGAGCGTTTCCGCTTTCCCTGCCCACCTTGATTTGCTGCATGCGCTTCTCCAGTTCCTGGGTGCCCAGGGAGGTCTCTGCAGATGGCACATTCCCTTCGCTTTCTTTCAGCCACTTCTTGATAGCTCCAACCAACTTTCGGAACTCGTCCAATTGTTCCTGGCAAGATGATGCATCCTTTTCTCTACGAGTGAAAAGGTGGAGAGAGTTAGCAGCTCGTGCTTCGCTTTGCAATTACCATACCCTGAATTGAGCACACCATGGTCTCTGTGATCTTGTGGGGTTTTGTTGTTGTTGCTTAGCAACAGCACTCACTAGTGGCCAAAACTGTGGCTATAGCTATGGTAAAGCGTGCTCAGTGAATGACCTTGGTGCACAAGTTCAGTGTTATCTTGACCCCTAGAAACCCAGACTCACATTCTTGGCAAAGTCCAGGTTAGCAGTTCTGAAACCATGATCCACACAGAGCACTTGTTAGTGGCCTGTAGCGAGCTGGCAGGTCACAGGGTGAGTGGAGTCACTTCCTTGCTATTAACTACTTGGACAAGGGTTCAGGCTCATCATTGGAAAGAAGAGCCTGGATGTTTGTAAAAACAGCTGGAAAAAAGGAGGAAGAGTTTGCCTGTCTACTTCTACCAGCAGCCACCACTCCATAAGAGAATAAGGAGCAACACTCAACGACAGAGATACTAAGGAACAGCTACAAATAATCAAACACTTTGTGACACAAAGGCACGTTGGCAATGGGTGCACAGGTCTTTGAAACCACTCTCATCTCAGACCTGACAAACTCACTACATCAAATACATTGTTCACAGGGTATCTATGCATACTGGGTACCATGTAAGGTCTTTATTGAAAGCTTGCAATTTATCAACACTCATAATCATGGTGTGATGTGCGTACAGGTAACACTGAAGGAATAAGGTAGATATATTGATGTTTATTCCCTTAGGGTCTTAAAGTTAAGGGGAGTCACCAGAGATTAACTACCTGGTGGCAGTTTATTCATGCAGGAGGGAGTTGCTCTCTCTCCTTAGTTAGCCAGGGATGTCACGCAAGGTTCAATTGTCTCTCACTGCCCCATCACAGAACAATCAATGGAAAACCAAGGAAGACAAGTGCAAACAATTGAAACCACTTGGAGGTAAAAACAAGAACATTACAACAGGCAGGGTATTGCCCTATGAATAGAGACAACAGACTTTCAGTATAAACACAGGTTTCAGAGTAAGGGGCAAGAGGCCTCTGCATCCATTCACTCAGGAGACATCTTGTGGGGCAGGGGTATTTTCATGACAGTTTGGATCCTGGTTTCTGTGAAGCCAGCTGGCTCTGCAACAGACTGAAATTTTTTTGAGGGGGGGAAACTATTTTATTAGATAGGAAAAGGAACCATTAATAAGCGTAGGCCCTAGTTCAGGTTTTATGATTTTGTTTGCATCATTTGTTTTCACCGCACTCCCTTGTTTCTAGCTGAATCTCTATCCTTTCTTAAATAAACCTACTTCTTTCTTAATGTCAGCGCTCACAAGTGCTGTGCGATATACAGGAGTGGTGGTTTAAGGTAAAACTAGCAAACTGGAGTACCCGGCTCCTTTGGGGGCAGAGGCTTAGGGATTATTGTGAGTAGCCAGTGTCGGGGCTGGGAGTCACAGAGGAATAGTTCAAAGGAACTCAAGGGGCACCTCTTGGTAAGCAGCAAGGCAAAGACAGGGAGCTAACAGCCAGCTTACTACAGCCAAGTCTACCTCTCACTACAGCCGGAGGGTAACAAGGTGACCCTCAGTCCTGGGTATCCCGAGACCTGGGTACCACATGCTTCCTTTAATATTTCTCTTCCACAATTGTGTCGTCACCATTGGCATGTTGCATGCTAATCACAGAATCATAGAATATCAGGGTTGGAAGGGATCTCAGGAGATCATCTAGTCCAGTCCCCTGCTCAAAGCAGGACCAATCCCCAACTAAATCAAAGGTCAAGAGCAATAGGAATGAGCTCCACATGAATGAGCTTCAATGGAAGGGCAGATAATCTCTGTGGTTAAATATGCCACATGATCACGAGTGGAAGAGGAGGCTGAGGAGAGAGACACTATTAATCTGTGGCCCACCCCATGACAATCCCTGGCATGGGGAAGTAGAGCTGTCAGGAAAGTGGAGCTCATTCATATTGCTCTTGACTTTGTGACAACCACTTCTTGCCCCACTCCTCCAAGAACCGCTCGCATTCAGGGAAAGCAGGGAAGCACGGTAGGCCAAGGGTACGTCTACACGGCAATCACGGGGCGTAACTAGCTCATACAGACAGACCTGAACTAGGTGGGATACTAGAGCGGTGAAGTCACGGCAGCATGGGCCGTACAAGCCCACTTGGAACCCTGGGTAATTATTCGGGCAGCTAGCCCGCATTGCTGAGGCTTCGCTGCTCCAGTTCTCGAGCTAGTGACGTTCCAGCTAGCTCCGGTACGTTTACACAAGTGCCATCAGATTCCCCATGGCTGCAGCGAAGACGGACCTTTCCCTCGCCTCCCCACGTCACCAGCGGGATTTCTGTGGGAGGCGGTTACAACAGCACGCCCTTGCAGTGGTTCCCGTATGTGCGGTGCTGCGTAACCCATGAAATTCGTTGCCTTCTTCGCTGCCCTTACGGCAGTTCCGAAATCACTGTGGAATTTGAAGACAGGAGACTTCCTCACCCTTCGGAACGCAGCTGAGGTTCCTGGGCGTGCTGCTATTCGGCCAGGCATCTGAACGGAAGGGATGCCGAGCTCTGGCAGAGGCTTACAACATCACGTAGCAGTTTATTGCCCCCATCTCGTCGCTCTCCGTCGCGAACGAGGTCTCGTGAACCCTCTTTAACTTAACCCTGTTTTAATGCTGCCCGTTCTCTGTAGACAGACCCTGCACCGTGGCAACCCCCTCGAGCTAGGGAAAACGAAGAGGCTCCTTCTGCAGCTATTGTCTGTCACGCCTTCGCTGGCCAATGAACCTCTGCCACACAATGCCATGCAATACAGTGATCCGCTCCTGGGGGGAGCAGGAGTGGGTTTGATTCGTGGCAACCCCTGCATGCTGAGAAAGCACGGCTCTTGCAGCACACACATTTTCACAACGCCTCCAGCCGTCCTTTTTTAAAATGTCAGTGAGAGATGACGGCATTAAGTTTTGCGGCGTAGGAGGACAGCAGAGGTAGAAGTTAACGTACGGTCCCCAAAGCAAAAATGAACCTTAGTCAGCTCTCTCCCAATTGCTAAGTAACTTCCACCATCAGTGAGAAGCACATCCGCCAATTTTTAAGAGCTGTCTCCACAATCCAGCCCCTGAAGGGTGGGAACAGGTGATCTCAGGTCTTACCTCTCCTTTGCTGCCTTCTGCAGCTGCACAAAATCCTGTTTTAGACTGTGCACCTTCGCTTGGTGCTGAGAGGAGCCCACTGGGAAACCAAAGGAGCTCAGCTCTGCGGTCAGACCCTCTATAGTATCCAGGTCCTCTTGGTGCTGCCTCATTTCTAAATTCAGCTCCTGTCAGGATAAACAAGAGCGGGGATGAAGCTCCTGTGTTTGTTCAAACAGGAGAAATGAACAGACACAGCCCTTGATACTGACTAGGGCACATAGTGCCCTCTACAGGGAAATAAGATGAATTATCCATAAATCAGCATGAAATACTCACCAGCAACTACACACCACACCACAGAAACACTAACCCAGGAACCAATCCCTTTAGCAAACCTTGTTGCCTACTCTGTCCCCATATCTACTCTAGAGACACCATCAGAGGACCCAACCACATCAGCCACACCATCAGAGGCTCATTCACCTGCACGTCTACTAATGTGATCTATGCCATCATGTGCCAGCAATGCCCCTCTGCCATGTACATTGGCCAAACCGGACAGTCCCTACGTAAAAGAATAATAATGGACACAAATCGGACATCAGGAATGGTAACATACAAAAGCCAGTGGGAGAACACGTCAATCTTCCTGGACATTTTATAACAGATTTGAAAGTAGCCGTCCTTGAACAAAAAAACCTCAGAAACAGACTTCAGAGAGAAACAGCAGAACTAAAATTCATTTGCAGATTTAACACCATTAATTTGGGCTTGAATAGGGACTGGAAGAGGCTGGCTCATTACAAAAACAGCTTTGCCTCTCCTGGAATTGACACCTCCTCCTCTATTATTGGGAGTGGACTACATCCACCCTGATCGAATTGGCCCTGTTAACACTGGTTCTTCACTTGTGAGGTAACTCCCTTCTCTTCATGTGTCAGTATATTTATGTCTGCGTCTGTAATTTTCACTCCGTGCATCTGAAGAAGTGGGGTTTTTACCTATGAAAGTTTATGCTCAAATAAATCTGTTAGTCTTTAAGGTGCCACCGGACTCCTTGTTGTTTTTGTGGATACAGACTACCATAGCTACCCCCGATACTTGTCACCATGAATCAGAGCAACTTCTGAAACTCCCGCACATCAGAATTGGTAGAAGGGCTACAGGGAGAATCTAGGGCAGATACTGTTCCCAGCTAGCAGGAACCATGGTCTCCATGAAACCACTATGATTTTGTCCCATCCAGTGCAATGGACCCAGTCCTATACCCTAAACCACTGTCCTAGGGTAGCGATTCTACTTACTGACACGTAGGCATTGTGCAGTATTAACAGATGGGATTTTTAGCCAGTGAGGTCTAGCTATATTTGCCCTGGGTCTAATCCAACTGTTCAGAGTTCACTCCTTTAGTTCTCTGCCCCCAGCCAGCTGGACTGGGCAGAATTGTCTTTCTAGTCTAGAACTGCTCCTAGACTGTTCACGCAGGGCAGTGAAACAGCAATGAGCTACAAAGCCCCCATCTCGTTCCCTTTCTCCAATGGCTGAGCAAATAGCTACTGTAACTGCAGGTCCCAATGGCCTGGGATGAATGCAGGGGGTTATTTACTCTGCACAAATCCCTCCACTCTGCCTGCAAAGGGCTCCTCACAAAAGCCTCATAGTCTGGGCCTCCTTTCTTCTTTAGGCACAAAACCCGCTTCTCACCTGGATCTGCTGGGAGAAGTGAGCGATGTCACGATCCGGCTGGTTTCCAGAAGCCAGCATGCGAGCTCTGCTCTCCGTGAACTGCTGCAGCTTCTCGGAGAGGTGCTCGTACTGTTCCACCTTCGGGAGGAGGCCCTTCAGCACGTTCTCCTTCTCCTGCTGCTGCCGGCACAGCTTGTTGAAATGCTCAGTCACCTCGGCCAACTTGCCCTGCAGGGCTGAGGCTGCGGAGCTGCTGGCCGTTTCCATGAATCGAGTCACCATTTCTCGGGTGGCTTCTAGGCTGCTCTTCTGCCGGGCGATGTCCTGCTTCAACTTCTGTTGTCAGAATAGACACCGAGAAAACCAAAGTGGCATGAGTTGGCCGGGGGGCCCTTTGGAACTAGAAATCTTAAAGCAAATGACATTTCTAGACAACATTCACATGCATTATTTTCACCCCCAGTCCTCCCTGTGCCCTCCTTCCCCACTGTGTCTGACTTTGGCTTTTCCCTGCCTCTGCTCATGCTGAACTGTCAGTCTATCCTCATCCACTGCTTCTGGACAGGGATTTCCTCTCAAGACTATGTGAACGTCTCTAAACGCTGCTCATTAGTTGAGGAGGGAGGTAAACTGTTTCGGTGGCTCTATTTCCTAGTTCAGCGAATTCAGGTAAAGGATGGATTTAACGCTTCCTTTTTAAATGGGTTTACTGCATTTAAATGACTTGAACATGCAATACAATTAAAGCACAGAATGTTTTAAGATGTCTGCCCCATTCAGAGGTTGGCGAGAGGCAGAGGAACCGTCTACCTAATGCAGGCTCTTTCTGAAAGGCAGTTAAGTGAATATCTCACAGCGTTTGTGGCGAGTGACTCCTGGATGGAGAGAGACGAGAGGGAAGCCAGCTGCTCTCCTTCCAGGCTCTTCTCAATCTCAGCCATCGACTGCACAAGAGTCTCCAGTCCTTCTTGAACGCTCTGGGACTGGGCGATGGACTTCTGCAGCAGATCCGAGCGCTCTGCCATCTGACCAGAAAGGCTCTGAAAACGGCTCACGATGGAATCTGGGGAATTCAGCACAGGATAAAAATAAATGACCAAGAGGGGCGAGTGATTGTCACCTCTGAGATTATCCCCAACACAAATAACTAGCCAAATCACCCGGAGGAGCCGGAGCTGCGAAGGTTCAATTACTGAACTCATTAGAGAGAACAGGAAAAACCTCACTGGGTGAACAAAAGAAAGAGCAGCAGCGTAGGAACTGACCCACGGTCCATCTATCCCAGTGTCCTGTCTGCGACAGCGGCCCACACCAGATGCTACACAGGAAGGTGTAGGAACCCTGCAGTAGCAGAGGTGGGGTAACCTGCTCCCACTCTAGAGGTAAGGCACTTGGGTATAGGCTAACCAGAAACATACACAAAAGCACAGAAACAGGACTATGATAAGACCATTTCAGTGGAGTCTATTGTATTGTCTCGACTTTAAAACCAATAGGTCTCTTTCACTACTTGAGGCAGAAGCTGCCTGTTGCTCAAGACGTCCCTCCCTCCTCCCTTGTTTTCTCAACATAAAGAGAAGTGTGGATCCTCCGAAGGAAACAAACAGCCTCCGGAGGTGTTTTGGGAAGGTGGTGAACTGCGCTATTGGCGCGTATGTGTGCGCACACAGGGATTGTAGACAAGTTGCTCTTCTACTTTGATCCCGTGTTCTTCTGAACTCATCTGACTTGGGGGCTTGAGTTCCCTTTTTAATTGTGGTCTGTCTTCACACTCGCACATGCTAATGGACACGGCTGCTTTGCCCAGTACCTGTGGTTTCCTGAATGCGTCTGCGATCAGGGGCTGGCTCTCCTTCTATCTCCAGGAGGGAACGTGCTGCTTTCTGCAGCTTCTCCACGGGCACCTGATGCTCAGCAAGATCTCCCTGTAGTTGCTGCTCCAACACAAGACAAGACCACTAACGTCAGCAATAACATACACCAAAGAGACTGCAACACACTGGTGAACTGGTCTAGCAGGTTCCATCCTTAATTTAACAGCCCCCCAGGTAACCCATATAACAGGAGATCGAAATCAGGATTTTAGGGTGAGATGTCTGGCCCACGAGGGTCGTACACTCAGCCTGGAGAAAGACAGTCTAAAGATCCCTTACCTTGGCATTGGTGAGCTGCTTCTGCAGAACCGCTGGGTCCGAGGAAACTGTCTCAGAGAGGACTTTTGCTACGGCTGCTTCACTCTCCTGCAGCCACGTCCTGAGAGTTTCTGCCACTTCCTGGAATTGCTGGTAGCGATCCAGCAAGGCGTTCAGATGGGAACCAAGCTTGGCACACTACACAGGAAAATAAAATCCGAGACAGGGATATGAACCATCACGGTCCGCAGCCTGCTCTTCCATGCCCCCTTAATTTGAAGAAAGGGGGGAAAACTCACCGAGGGCTTGTCTACACCGCAGGTTAGCGTGTGGCAAGCAGAGGTGTGAATGTACAGAGCACTAGCCTGCCAGACACAAAGTCGCTACGTGGATGCTACCAGTGAAGGTTCCAGTTTCGAAGGGGAATATGTCAAAGTGAACTAGAGAATTGTCAGCGCATTACAGCGAGTTAGCGCACAGCAAGCTAGGGTGCTGTAAATTCACACCCTGACCTGCCACGCACCAACTTACCATTGAGCCAAGCCCTGAGGAAGAACTCAGTTTTAGCATGGGTGGAAGAACCATATAACACAGTCCCTGCCCTCTTCTGAGCTCACACCTTTAAAATGTTTGAACAGTATAAGTGTTCCTGATGTAGGAAGGTGGAGAACGGTCAGAGAGAAGGTAACAGGGCAGATTTGACAGGTAAATTCCCAGTTACATGCAGTACCGGCTACCACCATCCCTACAGCCCTGCACAGAGGAAACTCCATAAAAGCTTTATCCTATGGAGCTGGAAAGGGTTTCCTGTACCTTTGAGTGGAGAGCAGTGTATCTTTTTGTTGCATCATCCAGTTTGCTCTTGACTAAGTTTCCTGTGGCTAATGGCTCAGGCCCCTCTTCCTTGGCTGCACTCTCTGCGTCCAGCACCTTCTGTCCTGACATGGTAACAAACCGCAAATCCCCCTTGTGGGAGATCACATCTTCCGAGAAGCTTCCCTGCCGGAGAAGCATTGGTCTCAGAGATTCAGGGTCACTGTCCGCCTTGTGCATCCGCTCCAGCTCCTTTTCCGCCTGCTCTAGCCAGGCCTCAAACTCCCCGTGATCCCGCATAAATTTCTGCAGCTCGTCCCGCAGCACCTGCACTTGCTTCAGCTGCTTCTCCGACTGCGACAGGTTGGCTGCGTATTGCTCCTTCAGCTCTGCCAGCCTCCCCTGAAGCCTCTGCCTCTCCTCCGGTGCTAGGTTGTGGCCCTGTTTGTCCAAGAAGGCCTGTGCTGTTTGTGTAGCTAGAATGACATCTTGCTGCTGGGAGAGCAGCTCCTGATGGCGTGCCTGAAACACAAACACACCAAACATGCTGCCTTGTGACCGATCTAATGTCTCTAAGGACTTATCTACCTGGGGGAAAAGCCCTCAGTAGCTGGTGTGCACTAGTGACTCCGCACTAACTCCCAGTGCGGACACTGGTCTGGGCACTGAGAACCCCTCTGTGCTCGCTGTTGTGTGCGTGTCAGCCCCAGGATACTGGAGAGACACGGTGGGTGAGGGAATACCTTTTACTGGACTCGCGCTCGTCTCTCTCCCCAACAGAAGTCGGTCCAATAAAAGAGATTACTCGCCCACCTTGTCTGTGTGCGCATGAGCTTCATGCACTTTGGAAGCGTGCTAAGCTAAACTGCCTGGAGGCATTCACAGTGCGCAGTAAGAGTGTTCACATGGGGAGTGGGTGTGGAGTCAGGAGTGCGCTTTACATTTACTCCTAGCCCACTGTGCACGAACTTCCCCATGCAGACAAGCCCTCAGCACCAGAACTACTGACAGACCTCTCTTCACTGTGCTGGCAAACAACTAACCCCTCCCCTGCGAGTTACCCTGACAGCATCATCTTGTGACCTGACTGTAAAGTACTCTGCATTACTGATCACACCGCTAATAAATTACAGCTGAGGCAGACAAAAAACCACATCTCTCCACTTTCACATCTCTATGTCCTCCCGTCTGCTGTGCCAGGAGGATCCCACAAGTTCAGGGGTCTCCCCTTCTAGCGCACCAGAGCCTTGATGCCCGGTTACACCGGAACACAACTGCGTGGCATGGCGAACACATCCATGCATTCAACGCCACTTGCTGGTGGCAGGGTCGTCACCGTGCTTGGCAGCACTAAGATCTAACGTAATATCAGCCAGGTAGGTCAGACATGGCGGCATTCTAACCTTCAGCCTCTCATACTGCCCATCAAGGCTCTCTTCCACTCGGTCCACTTCCACCAAGTGACCATCGAGGATGTCCTGGGTGCCTTTCCCCTGGACTGCTCCCAGAGCTTGTTCCATTGGGCGAGGTTTGTGCTCAGAGAGCTCCCCCGTCTGTTCTAATGATGTCACCCACTTTAGAAGCGACTCAATCTTACTCCTGTTCTCCTCCAATTCTTTGGCAGCTTTCACCTGAAAAAACAACAAATATTCCGGATGAGGAGGGCTGTTCTTTTTGTATTTGTATAAGCTGCTGTATCAGGAGAGGGAGAATCCTGGCATCTGACTGATTTTGTGATTCTCAGCCCTGCACAACACATAGTCCACAGTCTTACTCAGCCAACACATGCCCCAAACTGGGCTTCTGATACAGAGTGAGTGAGTGAGTGCACGAGCAGTGTGTGCACACGGGTGAACACATCCAAGTAGTTCCTTGAGGTACACCCCTGGGGCTTATCTGGGGAGGTTGAGACACTGTCAGATTTTCAGAGGTGCCAAATTACTTCAAAAAGCTGCACTGGAAGTTTATTACCAAGTCCTGACATCAGAGCAAGGCTCCTTTACTCTGCCCTGGGCTGCTTTACATTCCAATGAATATTGTATTAGTATTATAAATACCTAGCATGTCTAATCCATAGCTCTCAAAGTGCTTTACAACGGGAGTCAATACCAACGTTTTACAGATGGGGAAACCAAGGCACAGAGTGGAGACACGGTGACACGGTGGAGACAAGGTCACCAAGCAAAAACAGTTGCAGAGCCAGGAACAGAATTTCTCAACTCAACAGGTTTCTCAACTCCCCGGCCAGCGGCATACCCACTAGGCCAAGCTGCCTCCCCACATTAAAAGTCCCCCCTCCTTTTGTTCTTTGTGTGTTACCTTTTCCGTCTCCTGTTGCATTGCAGCCGTCACTGTGCTCTCCAGTTCTTTCTGGGCCACTTCAGTCCTCTCCTGCAGAGACTGGAACTGCTCCTTGGCGAGGCGGAGTTTCTCTTGCAGGGCTGCCAGCTCCCCGGGGTTCATCTTGGCCCTGTTCTCCTCTAAGAACTCTTCGGTTGCTTTCAAGACACCCACGAAAGAGGCAGCCCGGCTCTGAATGTTCCTCTGCAGGTCCTGCGAGCATTGTGGAAGAATCATACAACTTTTCTGTGCCATCTGACATCTCTTTTGCCCCCTTCTTGCCCCCCACAACTATTCTAGCACTGACCTTAACGTCACTTTGCCTTTGCTGCAGCATAGGTAGGTCCCCTTCATTGGCTGCTCTCTGCTGGTCCCTCAGTGTGTTCTCCACCTGGCCCAGCCAGGCGTGGAGCTCCTCCAGCTTCCGACTGCGCATTGCTTGCTGCTCCTGGAGAGTCTGTATTGAGGGGAAGAGAAGAGAGGAGGCCGTTTAAGACACATCGTTCATTCAATGCCACCATGTCTCTGAAAAGCAAGGCAGAAGAGTTACAGTCTGAGCACCTGATAGGATAGGAGGCAGCACAGAAAACACCTTTTGAAGCCCTCTGCTCTCAGCCAGGCTGCATGAACGTGTATCAGAGCCCAACAGTATTTGAAGGACGGGATCTCTTTAAATACACTTTTTTCTGTCATTCAATCTGTCTTCTCTCCTTAGATGGGAGACCATTCCACAAATGTTTAATAATTTCATAGGGGCAACAATCAAAGCACAGCCCTCCTTGGTACAATTAACCAAATGTTGCTCTGGCTTTGTCCTTCCTCTCAACCTCAAGAAATTTAAAATATACCAGAAACCCGTGTAATGCCATCTCTAGACAGGCTGGCCACGCGTAACGCACTGGCATCATGCAGGGCTGCGGCTTTGGAACATTGGCTGACCCGAGCCAGGTTTATTTTCACACCGGGGTTGGCGTGAGAGCCAAGGGAGACAAAATGTTTCTGTAGCTGATCCAATTCCTAGGTGTTGCCACTACCGCACAATACAGAAGCGCCTGTTTGAGCAATTGAGCATGATGTGTGACCCTGACAGTCCTCACAAAAAACTTCTCTTTGCTAGCAGGGAAAAAACGGTTTCTTCTGGTGACGTAGCAACTAAACATACAAACTTGTGCAAAATGCTGTGGTCATTTCTTTCAATCTTTAAGATAAACAACAGAAGCAATTCAAAAGAGCGCTCTTAAGAGCTCTTCGGCTGCAAAGCGAGATCTTCCTGGGTTAGGATGGGTGCACACTGAATCTGAAAAAGCAAAGCAAACTGGTTAATACACACACAGAGATGGCATAGGCAGAGTGTTATTGAGAGCAACTGTTAATAAAAACATTACAGTATTAATAGTGTCTGGAGTGAAAAGGTCCATGCAATTATGTGGGCTGCGGGAACACAGCAGAGTATCAGGAGCTCGTGTAGGTGGCTGCTGTGTGACACGACATTTAGATATTATTCAAAGGGCTGTTCTTATGTGTCTACAGACCATTAACTGTGCAAGGAAAATGAGAAACTAGCAACACTGGTTATCATTCGGGTTGAACAATGCAAGTTTGTGCCATCATTTTCTGGTGTGGACCTTACAGGAACTAGGTTGAGTCCACTAAACCAATGCACATATGATCTCAGCTAGACTCAGGCAGGTTTCCAGAGCTGAAAGCCAAAGGGACTGACCAGCTGTCCCATCTAGTGCCCTCAAGAGCTTGGTTAGTTTGAATAAGGGAAGGCAAAGAAACTCAGTCCCTTGAAAGATGGGATGGGTAGGGTAATAGAAAGGAGCAATCGACTCTTTTCAAGAAACTCCTGCTGTGCCATGAATCATTTCAAAGTCACACACCCAAAACCGGAACACAGAACGGCAAGTGTTTCACGGCATGTCCTTGAAAACATCTCAGTTAACAAAACACAACAGGCCTCATGACCTTCACCTCATCAGTCTGCTCCACTTGCCGGAGACAGACCTGCAGGACCTCCACCTGAGCTGCCACACGCTCGGAAAGGTCCCGGAAAGACTTCTGCAGTTCATTGAGCAGTCTCAGCAGCTGCCTGCTCTGTTGCGGGGTCAAGTCCTGGGCGTGCTCAGAGATAAAGAACTGAATGTCGAAAGCAGTTGCATCGAGCTCAGACTTGGTGTGAGCAAGGGGATGTTTCAACTCCTGAACAGAAGAGAGAAAAAGCTAGTCAGTGAAGTGAGTCTGGTTTGTGTGCACTTTCCTAAGCTGCTGTTTTTGGACATGATCCATGGGCAAAGAGAATCCTACAGCACAGAAGCAGAGAGATTTCAGCCAGATCTTCATCGAGAGAACAAGATATTTCAGGCACCCAGCGATACACGAAGAGCTTGTCTAAGTGAACACTTAGTTCGCGGCAAGCTGGGTTGTAAAACTACCCCGCACTAGCCTGCTGCAAACTAAGTGTCCAAGTGAAGCCACCTGCCAAGCACTAGAAGTTCTGTAAAAAGAAAAGGAGGACTTGTGGCACCTTAGAGACTAACCAATTTATTTCAGCATGAGCTTTCGTGAGCTACAGCTCACTTCATCGGATGCATACCGTGGAAACTGCAGCAGACTTTATATACACACACAGAGAATATGAAACAATACCTCCTCCCACCCCACTGTCCTGCTGGTCATAGCTTATCTAAAGCGATCATCAGGTTGGGCCATTTCCAGCACAAATCCAGGTTTTCTCACCCTCCACCCCCCCACACAAATTCACTCTCCTGCTGGTGATAGCCCATCCAAAGTGACAACTCTTTACACAACGTGTATGATAATCAAGTTGGGCCATTTCTTGCACAAATCCAGGTTCTCTCACCCCCTCACCCCACTCCCAAAAACCACACGCACAAACTCACTATCCTGCTGGTAATAGCTCATCCAAAGTGACCATTCTCCCTACAATGTGCATGATAATCAAGGTGGGCCATTTCCAGCACAAATCCAGGTTTTCTCACCCCCCCCCACCCCCATACACACACAAACTCACTCTCCTGCTGGTAATAGCTCATCCAAACTGACCACTCTCCAAGTTTAAATCCAAGTAAAACCAGAACATCTGGGGGGGTGGGGGGGAGGAAAAAACAAGGGGAAATAGGCTACCTTCTGTAATTCTGTTCTGTAATGTACTTTAATCTACTCCTGTTCCAAAGCAGCTTAGATCAAAGCACCCGGACAATTTTTAGCACGCGGCAGGAGGGGCCGCACACACACTTTGTAAGCGGCAGGCTAGTGCGAGGTAGATGCATACCCCAGCTTCCCACCAAGTAAGTGTTTGTACAGAGAAGCCCTAACAGAAGCGCGTACAGCAGCACACGAGTAAGACGATGTGTGGAAAGCAGTGGTTTCCCAAGTCTCCTCCTTTCTCTTTATACCAGACCTCCCAACACCTTTGGAAAAAACCCCTCCTGTCATTGGCATCCGAGTCAGAGCCAGTTTCTCGATGCGTGTGCAGTGCAGCGCTGGAGATGTACCCAGATTCAGAAGCGACTGTTTATACTCTATATGCCAATCGCCCTCCAGCTTCCTCACTCTGCAGATCGTGGTGTAGCAGCAAAAACCACTCCTGGAGCTACCTCTTCTTCCAACACCTTAGCCCCCTGCCCCGCACTGCTTGGGTCTCAAAAGCATAGCTCTGTGAGCCGTGAGGACAGCTTCCACTGACCAGTGTGAGCGCCACTCCCAAGAGAGAGTGGCACTCAGTAAAGGCTCCAGGTCGTGCTCTGGAGGAGATTGTGACTTTTTTTTTTTTATTTATTTCCCTATGTTCTTTGAAGGGCTGAGCAGCAATAGGATGTTTTACTTGTTGCTGAGACAAAAGAGGAGAAAAAAAAAACCCTTGGCTACTTTCACCTCTGCATGGCATCATTACTCATGCTCCCAAGAGCACAAGGACTGAAAAACAGACTAGAATACTGGCATCTCCTTGCACAATAATCGACAAAGGGAAAGCCACAAAGAATCAAGGAGGAAGGCTGGATTAAAAGCAACCCCTGGAGGAGGCCACAGTTTGATCAGTCAGGATTATGGGTGTTGCTATGGCTACCTTATAGTGTTGCAGGCAGCAAGTCAAGCTGTTCCCTTCAGTTGCATGGTGGTAATCACTGCTGTCCAGAGATAATGCGGTATCGCAGACCCAGTTCTGCAGCTCTTCCAGTTTGCCCTCAAACGTCTTATGCCGTGTTAAGACTTTAGCCTGAAAATGAAAAGTACTCTAATTAAAACCAGGCAACTAACGAAGGAATGAATGCAGAGATCTCTCAGTATAGGGTTGAAGCAGCAAAGGGAGGACAAAAGTCTGTTTGTGAGTTGTACCTTTTCAGTTTCTGCAGCACTACGCAGGTTTAGCAGCCAGGCCTCCAAGGCATCGCTCACTGAGCTAAAAGACTTCTGGAGGTTCTTGGCATCTTTCTCCAAGGCTTTCAGCAATTGTTCAGGGACTTCTTGGGGCTGGTTGGCCACAATCCACTTCACAGAGTCCAGCTCTTGATTCACTGGAGAGGACAGATCCTTCAGTTCCACATCCAGGACCTGAGGCAAGACAGTATCTTTAAGTCCAAGACACAATGATTTCATACGCTCACTGCCAGCATTCACAGGGTACGCCTACACTGCAAAAAAAAAAAAAAAAAGCCAATTCTTGGCACTGAGTCTTAGACCCTGGGTCAACTGACTCACGCAGCATAGCAGTGTAGTCATTGGGCTCAGGCTGAGTGAGGGGGAGGCTCTCAGAGCCCAGCCCCGGTCCTAGCCCGAATGTCTACACTATCTGAGTCAACTGACCCGGGCTTTGGGACTCTATACCATGGGTTTTTTCTTTGCGGTGTAGACATAGCCACAGTAAAACAAAGGCTGGAAGAAACTGGATTCAAACAATCTGTGTATCTGCTACAATGATTCATTACCATCCACCAATTCATCCTACTATTCTCATCTGGCCAGGTTACAGTAATTCATTCCAGACAGCAAACCTAACTGTGAATTAAATGAATTTATTGTCTAAACATGGACGAAGACCTGAGCCAGAAAGAAAGATATCTTTTAGATCCCAGACTAAAGTTCCTCATCGTGCTCACAAGAGACAGTTAGCAGCTGCTAAAGCCCAGTGAGCCCGTGCATAAACCGCCCTAAAAGAACTAACCCAGAGAGAAGAGCACTGGAGCTGGACTAATTTTAGTACAGTGCCCCACCCTGACCTCAGCCTGATGCAGCAGGTCTTGCAGCGCTTCTAAATTCAGCTCCGCCGGTTGAACCTGTTTAATTTTCATCTCAATATCTCGGAGCATGGACAGATAAGACACCAGCTTCTCATCATGTTCCAGACAAAGCTGCTTGCTGAACATAGTCTGCGGAGTCAAAAGACAAAACATACTTCAGATTTTGAGAGAAAAGTAAATCAGAATGAGATTATTTTAAAGAACTCTTAGCATTCTCTCTCTTTACAGCAATTTTCCACATTAGGGACTGCTCCCTTGCTAATCTTATCTACAAGATTTACTACGGAGAAATAAAATGTACTCTTTTTCCAACAAACCTTAAAAATAGCAACAAATCTGCAGTGTTATCATCCAACTGCCAAACAATGGGCTTATGTATCTGTCATTTATAAGTAATGTTCTCATAAAATATAACTGAGGTTCAAATGTTTCCCCCAATACATCACAGTTTCATTTGCCAAATCAACTCCAGCTACTATCTTCTGGGGCTGCAACTCCCAATAGGTGCTCTACATTCACTACCTTTATCCTTCTTGCTGTCAACTTTGTCCTAAATCATGCTCATTTATATCAAATATACATAAATACCCGGGAATTTAAAAAAAAACAACACAACATTTACCTTGGCTGGTTTTGTAGATTCTCTTGAAGGTTCTTGCCATCTCTCCCTGTCTGCCATAGTTAAGCGTGGTTCTTGATCACCGTTGCTGTCGTCTCTGGTTATTTCCTGGGGTGTCTTTCCTTCTGATTTGAAGGCTGTAGAGGACCTTGCTTCATCCATGGTGAACTCTGTGGTTGTTTCTTTCAGAGTCTGTTTCTCTAGTTCAGGGATTACAGAAGATTCTAGATCACCTGTGGATTCCTCTCCGGTAATTAACTCTGGAATTTTTCTCTCTGCAATACACACTGTGGTGGATACCAGATCTCTGGTTTCCTCTTTGGTCATTGTTTGGGGTATCTTTTCCTCTGATTTATCTGTTACAGAAGTGTCCTTGCCATTTCTGATCTCTCCGATTGTCTCTTGGAGCGCATCTCTCTTTGGGGCAATGGTGAATTTCTGATCACCTTTGATATTCTCTTTCAGGCCCAAAGCGGTCGCTTCCTTTTCTCTTTCAGGAACCTGTTTCTTGCTAATCTCTGTTTGCTTTTGTTCAGCAATGCTGCTCAGCAACCCACCAGCTGTTTTCTTGGTGGTGGTTTCACACGCTGATTCCTGAATACTTGAGATCAATTCCTCCTTGATCTTCCTCATCAACGTTTCTTTGGAATCTGGGATAGGAAGGGACTGTTTTTCCTTGGAAGATTTCCCTAGTTTAGTGGTTTCTCCTGGGATACTGATCTGCTTTGGATTCTTTATCTCAGTTTTCTTCTTTCCCATGGGTTTTAGATCAGCCTCACTCAACATTTCTGGAGCACCAAGACTTCTGATCTCAAGAATTTTTGCCTCTGGTCTCTGTGGTGTAGTTTCAGCATGCTTCACTGGTATTTCATCTACAGGTTTGTCTTCAATATGCTTATCACCAATTGCAAGCTTGAAGGTTTCCTTAGCGTTTATGTAGACTATTTCTTCCTCTCCTTGATCCACAGAAACTGATTCTTTTGATACTGCCTCTACTGCTTTTGACCCCTCCATTCTCTCATCTAAGTTTCTTTGATCTACTTCAGAAGCCATAGCTGTAGCTTCTGTCTTTCCCAGAACCCCATCTTTACTGAAAAAGGCTCTCTCTATTCCTTCTTTGTCCCCATCACTTTGATACATCATTTCACCAGCAAATGATTGCTCTCTCCCTGCCTCCAGTCTCTCTCTTTTCTCTTCTATCTCCTCAGCTACTTCTTCCCTCTTCCTCAATTTCTCTTTCCAGGGTTCCTGTGATCTGTTTTTCCTAATCTCTCTTTTCTGGGTCTTAAATGCTGGAGATACAGGCATTGTGGCTAATACTAAGGGAGGTTCAGGGGACAATTCAGCCTCTCCTAAGAGTTGACCCACTACACCTTCCTCTGAAGTTTCAGGAGGAAGTGATTTCAGCACCTCTTTTTTCATTATACTCATTGTCTTATGTGATCGATCAGAATCAGCATCTCCAGCTGCACTGTAGCCCATTGCTTCGCATCTAGCTTTGTGTTCATCATCATCAGTCATCTCCGTAGCAGGACTATCCATGGCCACACTTTCCTCTTTGGGTGTTCCATTTTGCAGTAGCTGCTGGGAGTGGCATTTATATTCTCTCCACTCTTCAGGATCAGATTTGTCATTGAGTATCCAAATGCCTTCCTGAACAGCCACAGTTAATTTTTGGCTGATTAGTCCTCTTTCAACAGCTTCCTTTAAGCTCTCCCCAATATTAGTGTCAACAATCCCTCCAGCCATCATCTGGTTCGATGCAATGATTCTCACCATTTCTTCATCCACCACTTCCCGTTCCAAAGCAGACATCAGAGACAGTCTTTTGCCCGTAGCACCATCCACAATGCCACCAGTGTCTGCTTGAGCCTGCAGTACTCTCAAGGTGGGCAACAGGTCTATTTCCCCCAGCTTCACAGCCTGAGCACACGTCAGAGCGTTCCCTGTCACCTTGTCCTTGATTGCTCGGAAAGGAACAAGCTCCAGATACCTTTGTCCAGATTCAATGTCAATTTTACATTTCTTTATAAATTCTGAATAGGGAATGATCATACAGCTCTCAGGATCTACAATTCCATGTTTCATATCGGAAGACAACACTGCCTTTTCCATAACTGGCTCAGATAACAATCCTTCCTTTACAGCTTTAGACAAAGCCAGCCTCTGTCCAGAAACAGGGTCAATAACACTTCCACTCAAAGCCTGTACTTCTTGGATTTCAGCGTGAAAGTCCAAGTTAATTAGCCCTAATGACACTGCCTTGGGTAAGGATACAAGCTCCTTTCTTTCTGGATGAACATACTGGTGCAGACACACACTTTCAGACTTTATGAGTTCTTTGCACAAGTCTTGATCAATCAATCCATGTTTCATTGCATTATTTACTGAAAGTCTCATTCCAGACATGTGGTGAATAATTCCTCCATCTGCTATCTGTTTGGTCAAGAGTTGAAGGGCTTTCCCTTTATTGAGAAGCCCTTTTTCAACCGACTGGACAATAGTTAACGGTTCTTTAGTTTTAGGATCCATAATTCCACATGTTTCAGCCTGTAATCCAATGAGTTTCTGTCTAGTTTCATCTTCAGCATCTTTTCCTTTAGAAGCTTTCTCTAACTTTATAAGTTCCTCTTGACTGGAGGGCTCGATCAAGCCAAGATTTAAAGCCAAAGTGACTGATATTTTTTTGCCTCGTTTCAAGTCAACAATTCCTCCAGTAACTACCTGTCCTTCTAAAATTCTCAATGCTGTTTCCTCATCCAGTAGGCCAACCTCAGCCGCACCCTTGACAGAGTAGACAATATTACTACATGGGTCGAGAACACCACTTATAGCTTTATCAGATGTGAGCACCTCATGCAGAAGTTTCTCATCCATCAGACCTTCACTAATGACTTCTTCGGTGGTTAACGATTCACATGTGTGAGAGTCGAAGAAGCCATTGAACATTTTCATTTTCTCCATCAGTTTAACAGCTGTGTGGCTGGACACTACACCACAAGCTACGGCTTCATTCAGAAGAAGATTCTTGCCCATCTGCTCATGGTATATACCTCCACCTTGGAGTTGCGCCACCAGATTTGTTAAAGTGCAGTCTTCTCCCACTTCCATGGAATGTTTGGGTAGCACAGAAGTTTCATGAATACGGAAATCAACTGATAAATCTTCCACATCCGTTTCTTCTACTTCCAATACTCTTGCGCTTTCAGTTTTTTCTGTTTCTCTTTCTTCCATTTGCTTCTCATCTCCAGTTTTAAGAGGCACGATTTCCTCTCTTTTCACTGATCTGTTCTTAGCTTTTTCCTTATTCAACAAATTCTTATCCATAATAGCTTGTGTCTCTATTTCAGATTCCACCCTTCTCTGAGTTTTCTCTTGCATGATTTGTGGTTTCTCAGTATTCTCTGATTCATCCACAGATATGTAGGTTTCTTTTCTCACACCATCTCTTACCATTTCAGGTGCTCTATCTTTGACTTCATCTATTAAAAATTTAGTACCACTGGAATCTATCCCCATCTCCACCAGCATTTCCTTTGCTTCTCTGGGCTTTATCTCAAAGCTGATTCTAATGGGGTCATTAGCAGATTCTGGCCTAGACAATTCTATTTGATTTCCACTCCTGGTTATAGTCAGCCTTTGTTCTCTTGCAGATTCAGCATCAATTTCACTCTGAATAGAAGTTTGCTTTGCAGAAATCTCTTCCTGTTCCTTCAGATTCAGAGTTTTTTCTTTATACGTTGATGGAAAACTTCCAATTTGTATCACTGGATTTTTATCATCTAGAGACGTATTTTCTGACACTTCTTTCTCTTCTTTCAAAGCGGTAAATTGAAACTCAAGTTGCTTCAAAGCCAAATCACTACAGGGCTCCCTTTCAGTAGTTGCACTCTCCCAGTCTCCTATCTCCTCAAGAACTTCCAGACCTTTGTAACCATCTTTGTTAACGTCCAACAGGTGAGTACTTGATCCATTTTCTTGAGCTTGTATAATGGCTTTAGTGAGATCATTTAACTCCCCATCGACTAGGAGCAGCTTGTGGCCATTGTGGATGTTGATATAGCTGTGGGTCATCAAATGGAATATCAGCCTATCATCATCACTCCTTAGTAGAGGGTGACTTTGGTCTTCATGACTCCCTCCTGCAGAGCCCACGCTCAGTTTGCTTCTGGCTGCAGAGCCTGCCAGCTGCATACTGGGCATCACGTCAGGTATGACGGTAGATTTTAGCTTCTTGGCAACATCTCTCTCCAAGATGCCATGCTCTGCTGCTTTCTTCCAGGTCAAGACCTCTGTGGTTTCTGGTATGAAGAGAGCCTTGATGAGTTGCCTGTTACTAAGAATCTTATGAGCCAATTCAGTGGACAGGATGCCCTGCTCTAGGGCATCTGCAACTGGGAGGATCTCGCCTGACTCGGGCCACAACAGCCCCATAAAGGACCAAAGGGATTCCAGGATCACCAGCGCAATCCTCGAGGCTACTAAATCTCTCTTTACTGCTTCATCTATTGTCAGTCTCTCTCCCGTGACAGTATCTATAATGCCACCTGTCTGAAGTTGTCGGATCAAGAGTGCACATGCCATATCCTGGTCAATCAAATTATGTCTCACTGCCTCGTCCACAGTCAGTCTGTGCCCCGTTCTAGGGTCTACAATGCCCCCAGCAAAAAGCTGGGCTTCCAACAGCCGCACAGTGACCTGCCTATCTATTAGCCCCTCCTGGACAGCACGGAAGATGCTCACTTTCCTACCTGATTTCAGGCTCACCATCCCACCTGCCAGCTGCTTGATGGGCAGCAATCTCAGGCCAGTCTCTTGGTGAATGATACATCGCTGCATTAGCTCAGTCAAGCTGATTTTCTTGGCTGTGTTGGGGTCAATCAAATTCCTGCAAGATCTCAGGCGAGAGGCCAGTTTTGAGTGAAGCTGAGTAGTTATGAGGCCTTCTTGAACAGCCTTTTCCAAGCTGATCCGGCCTTGACCTGAAGGGTCTAGAAAACCCCCTGTAACAAGGTGAACTTCTAAAATCTTCAGTCCAACATCCTCACTGATCTTTCCCTCTTCTACTGCAGAAACTGTGGGCAGAAACCGTTTTCCTTCCAAGCGAATTTGACGTATCAGAAGAAGGGTATCCTGCAGCTCCTGCAGCAGCTGGAGAGTCCTGGGATCGATGATGTCTCTTGCCAGGCCTTCTGCCAAAGAGAGCTTCTCGTTGGTCTCAGGAACGACTAGGCCAGACGTGATAACCTGAGCCTCCAGCAGTACAAGGCCTGTGTCCTGGTCTATGAGACCTTTCTGCATGGCACCAAAGATAGGGAATATTTCCACTGTGCCCAAGTCTATCACTCCCGCAACTGTGTCACATCCCTAAAAATGGAGAGAGAAAATAAAAATCAAATCAGAACCACAGAGGCTGCTAAAAGCAAACCATCATTTCGAGTAACTACAGTGCATCAAGTCCAGGGATATCTCAGATTCCAGGACAAGGAAAAACAAAACAAAAAGCCTAAAAAGACTAGAGAGCAGATCCCAACGGGTATGACATGCAACGCCGAGTGCATCTGAGTGAGACGCTCATGTAAACAACTCTATATTTTCTAACTTGCATGTTGTTTTAGAGCTCATCTAGTCTCCTGTGCGGCATTTCGACACCCATCGTTACAACAACGCGGCAAGCGGCAAGCGGCAAACCCCCCAGCTTTCTAACGTCCCACAGAACGACCAGCAGATAGAGACAGACAGACATTTGGACAGACATGCACTTTAGCCTTTCAACACTTCAGTGCAAAAGGGGACGGACAATATGAACCCAGTTTTGTGCTCCCTATGAGGCAACAGGACAAAAGGAAAAGCACCTTCAGTGGTTCAGAAATCTCCCACTGGTGTGGTTGCCCCCATAGTGCCTGCCATGCAGATCTGCGGTGCCAGCCACCAACAGGAAAGAGGGAACCCCGTGGCAGATACCAGCTCACCAGCGACAGCAGACCGGCCGTGCACCAAAGGGCAGGGGAGTCACCTCTGCCCATGCAAGCCGGCTCTAGTGCAGCATTCTCTGGCACTGCCATCACAACTTCCCTCCCTGGAGTATTTCAGAAATGACCAACTCTCCAGTAGCTCAGGCCAGGCCTCGGGGAAAACATAGCTCCAGACTACACTAGGTGCCAGGGTGGAAAGCACCATGATCAGGACTGAGGCTCCAAAAATAGCACCCGCCTCAAGTATTTCTGGAAGGTCTTTTTTCTTGGTGTTATGAGCACAAGCAGGGGAATGCTCAGGAGGGAGCAGGATTCTCAAAGATGACGAAATGGGAATGAGCATCCCCTATAGTATGTACACCAGAGCTCCTGCTTTCTACACTCCCGTTGCTCAGGTATGAGAGCCTGGGACACTGGGAGATACCCCAGAGGGAATCCCATGCAGAGGGGAAATACGGGAATCTGGATTTTGTGAATAATGCAATCAGTTCAGTTCATATCTTTAAGACGCTCAAATTTCTGTTTGCAGACGTGTCCCCTTATAGTCCCATGAGAATGTTCAATAGGACGTGACAGCTTCAATATGGTACCCACAAACACACCACTTCCAGCAAGTTGGTCTGGATTTACCCTCATGCTCTTTTTTACAGGGTGGATGGGGGGGAACTATTAGAAGGCTCTTAAACTCTCTAAGAGCACTGTCAGAACCCAGCATGCACATTCCATCCTCAACAAGCCACAGAAAGACAGAGGAAGAGAGAGAGGACATAAAAGGCTTTTACTTACCAGAGTTGCAGGGTGTGCCTTGAGCAGTTAAAGACAGAGCCTTATGGAGCAGCTCAGCCGTATCACACACACAGTGTAAAGCTTGGTGTTAGCGTCCAGCATGCGACCGTTTTGTTTTGCAAAAAAGAACCCCCCACGCAGGTCGTCCTCGTTCTGCTTTGTGTGGGGTGTGTGTTTAAGGTTCCGGAGGGTTAGTTAAACTTGTAAGCAAGGATGTCAGTTAATCGTAACAATACTTGACATGAAACACAAACTGTACAGGGACACATCATGCTCAATGTAGCGCGGGCTGCAGTTTTGCTTTGGTTTCCTCTTTTTAATTTGATACCCTTTCGCTGAGTCTCGGCTCTTTCCAGCGAGCAAATGTTAAAACTTCTCCATGGGCTCCCTTCTACAATGAAGCAACCATACCATGAAGCAATGATAGCCCTAAAGATACTCCCTCATACGGGCCAAGTATCCATAAGAGAAGCCCTAAAGTGCCTCTTATAAATAGTTCTAATCCCGTCCCACTTTTGGGCTTCACAGAGAGTGCCAATGACAGCTCTCCGTGCTAATCTTGGTTAGCCGGGAGGCCACAAATCTGGGGGCCTGTCATAATTAGGAAGCAAAGTACACTCCTTTCAGCAAAACAGAAATGTAAAAGGAAACTGACACCCCCCAAATGTTTTCATGCTGTATAAATAAAACACAGCCAACTGTAGGGAAGACTTTTGTATGAAAGCATTTTTCTTTCTGCGGGAGGAGCGGGGAGAGGAAAGAATCCGCATCCCACTCGCTTTGGACCTGCAGGGCCATTTTTAGCTTCTTTTCTGGCAGCAGTGAGGTAGGTGGGATTAATGACATGACAATTTAACTGGGGAGAGTGCTACCTCTAAGCTCGGAGTCATTGCTGAAATGGCAGCATGACTTTTCTGCTGCTAGCAAAGTAAAAAAAAAAAAAAAAAAAATCATCACTGGACCGAGACATCTGAACCAGGATAGAAATACGTCTCTTTAGATAGAAATACGTGTGCTTCATTTTTATGCATACAGCACTGAAAGTGTGGGAGTTTAGATTTCCCATAAATAAACTCAATGGCCTTGCCATCCTTTTCACTTGATCTGCTGGACTGGGACTTCACTATCTCCCATTTCAGTTTTGGCTATCACAAAATCATGTCCAACTTGGCCAGTGCTTCAAAATACAGGGAGCTAGCAAGCAAACACACAGAGATATCCATTGGACACATATATATACATTTACATACACATACAGGTATATCCATGAATGACTGAAGACAGCTAACACCAATAACAGAGGTGATAGGAAGGAACTTCAAACCCTTCCCACCTAGTGCATGAGTGTAACATGAAACGGAGATTGACAGGAACATTATCGGATGCAAATGGGAGATGGACAGGGGTCCAGCTACTCAGTCAGTGAAGGTTTCTCAGATTAGCTGAGGGTCTATCAAGCGGATGATGCAGGGCTGCATTCCACACAGAGAGGATCTCAATTTCCTACTATTCAAGGCAAGTCTACTTCTTAGTAGTGCATTCCACAATTTATGCCTGGAGGTGTGAAAAAGATTGCCCATACACCAGTCTCTATGCAGCCAATCTTCTGGCAAGAGACGTAATCAAAATGTCCTTGCAGGAAGTGCTTAATTTGTGCCAGGGCTGAGACCCGGCACCTCTGAGCTTGCTGCATCAGCTATGAATGTAAAAAAAATGCTGGAGCCCCAGCACCTAATTGCTTGAGCCCTGGCACCTCTCACTGCAAATTAAGCACCGCTTGCAGGTCTCACCCAGGTCCTACATGACTGTACGCTCTCTATTTTAAAAGAGCTGAAAGGATACCCCCATGGCCACTCTGTCTCCTTAATAGATCAGATGTCCACCTCCCTTCTTTCCCATTACAAGATTAAGTCAACTCTGTAGCCTGGGGATCAGCCCTGATTAACAACACTGCAGAGGAGACCCATCCCCTAACAACCTGGAACAGAATACGAAAGCCTCTTCTACTCAGCCTCCAATGACCAACTCAGCCCGGACCCCCGAGTGCAATGTATGGGACAAAATGGAAGAGTGGCTGATCATGTGAGATTAAGGACAAAGCAAACAGGCTGTGAATGGCCGGTGGTCATGAGACACGCAACCAAGCAAAGCCTCTTTCATGCCCTGAGGAAAGGTAACTCAGATCTATGCGATAGACGGGATGGGAAAAGGTACCTTGTGCTCCGTCTCCTGGGCCAGATGGCTCTGAAGCTGTTGGAACTGTTCCGCAGAGTCGCTGCAGAGCTGATGGTAAGTGTCCTTTAGGGCACTGAGTTGGGTGGAAATTTGTTCGTTCTCCTGGTCAGAAAGCCTGCAAGATGGGACAGGAAATCTCTTCATCGAGTCCAAGAAAGTGACATGCAGCTCCATGTATTTCAGATTTTCTCCTCCGAATACAAAATGGCAAGCACATAATGGAATCCCCTTCTCACACTGCTCATGCCTCAGCTGAAGGGTTAAGTGCATTGCCATGCCAGTCACACTCGGCTGAGCACAGGGACCGAATCAGGAATGAAACTAAGCAAAATAGCTGAGGTTTTGAATTACCAGGATGGGGTGAAACCCTCGCAAGAGAATTCAATGGTTTTGCATTCCATTTCAAATGCACAACAATGGTTCCATTTGGGGGGGGGAGGGGGGAGTGACAGTATGTCGTTTTCCTATACAAAAAATGGGCCTATTTTCATTCACATGGTCCAATTTTCAAGCTAAAATCCACTAAATTATCAAAGCTCCTCAATTCTGTTCCCACTGAGGTGCATTTGTATATTTAAACACACAAGATTTGAATTTTTATGCTTCAGGGCAAAATGGGTCATTTTAGCCAAAAGCAAAGTTTCTGCGTTGTAAAATGGCCTGGAACAAAATTGGGAATCTCTATTGGGGCGAATTTTTGATAAAGCTTGCCATTTTCACATACACCTGGTCACCATTCACAACCGTCACCTGGATTCGAAGAATACCTGCCCACCCATGGAATCTCATCAGTGTGTTCGAGTAATCTGGCCATTAGAATAACTTGAGGTTAATTTCCTTTGTATTTACCATCACCTTTTCTTCTGACAAAGAGGTGTACTACCCTTCCCCACTCTCCTTTCTCTTATTCACCACTATTTTTATTGTACTCACTTGTGGCTATGTTTTGCAAGGAAGATCTGTGCAGTTTTGATGGCCTCTGAGACCTGCTCTTTCCTTGCAGCCAGCTCCTCATTTAGAGCCTGTTGAGAACAAGAGGAAAGCTAAATTCCAGGTTGGAAAGAAGGGAAGCAATTCCCCTGAGGTTACAGCACATGCTCAGTGTTACACAGGAAGCATTAAGGTTGCTTTCCTTCAGTGGTTTTGGAAAGCTCAGTTGGAAATAGCAGGATAATGTAGTTTTAGTATGTATAACAGCAGTATGAAAATGACTAAGTACAGGTACTATGCACATATCAGAGAGAGGGAGGGACACAGGTCTCCTGATTTACCTGCTGCTCCGAGATGGATTTCTCAATGTCTCCCAGCTCTTTGCTCTTGAGTGGACCAGTCCTGACTTGCGTGCTCTGTTTCAAACCAGAGACCCAGCCCAGGAGTTCTTTCACCTTGTCCACATGCTCCTGCTTCTCCTCCTCTACTGCTTTCTACACATGGGGGAGACAGGAAAATATCGTGCATTAATGTACAGAGGGGCCCAGAATTACTGCAGCCAGAGCCCAGCACCAATCAGGCATATAGCCATTTGGTGGAAGGAACTGAAATATGCTCTAACCAGGAAACGGGAAGGGGGTCTGAAGCAGAGGAAGAATCACTGGCAGAAAATGACCACTGGGCCTGGGAGTTCTGAATGTATTAATTATGACTTTAGAATCACAGAATCGTAGGGCTGGAAGGAACCTCAGGAGGTCTCTAGTCCGGTCCCCCACACTCACGGCAGGACTGAGTATTATCTAGATACTACCCGACAGGTGTTTGTCTAACCTGCTCTTAAAAATCTCCAATGATGGCAATTCTACAACCTCCCTAGGCAATTTATTCCAGTGCTTAACCACCCTGACAGTTTTTCCTAATGTCCAACCTAAACCTCCCTTCCTGCAATTGAAGCCCATTGCTTCTTGTCCGATCCTCAGAGGTTAAGAAGAACAATTTTTCTCCCTCCTCCATGTAACAACATTTTATGTACTTGAAAACTGCTCTCATGTCCCCCCTCGGTCTTCTCTCCTCCATACTCAACAAACCCAATTTTTTCAATCTTCCCTCATAGGTCACGTTTTCTAGACCTTTAATCATTTTTGTTGCTCTACTCTGGACTTTCTCCAATTTGTCCACATCCTTCCTGAAATGTGGCACCCAGAACTGGACACCATACTCCAGCTGAGCCCTAATCAGCACAGAGTAGAGCAGAAGAATTATTTCTCCTGTCTTGCTTACAACACTCTTGCTCATACATCCCAGAATAATGTTTGCTTTTTTTTTTTGCATCAGAATTACACTTTCACTCATCTTTAGCTTATGATCCACTATCACCTGCAGATCCCTTTCCGCAGTACTCCTTCCTAGGCAGTCATTTCCCATTTTGTACTCCACTGATTGTTTCTTCCTACGTGGAGCACTTTGCATTTGTCCTTATTGAATTTCATCCTATTTTCTTCAGACCATTTCTCCAATTTGTCCAGATCATTTTGAATGTTGATCCGATCCTCCAAAGCACGTGCAACCCCTCCCAGAGTGGTAACGGCTGCAAACTTTATCAGTGTACTCTCTATGCCATGATCTAAATCATTGACGAAGATATTGAACAGAACCGGACTCAGAACTGATCCCTGTGGGACTCCACTCATTTTGTCCTTCCATCTTGACTGTGAATCACTGATAATTACTCTCTGGGAACGGTTTTCCAATCAGTTCTGCACCCACTGTATAGTAGTTCCATCTAGGTTGTATTTTCCTACTTTGTTTATGAGAAGGTCATGCGAGACAGTATCAAATGACTTACTAAAGTCAAGATCTACCATATCTACTGCTTCCTCCCCGTCCACAAGGCTTGTTACCATGTCAAAGAAAGCTATCAGGTTGATTTGCCACGATTTGTTCTTGACAAATCCATGCTGACTGTTACTTATCACCTTATTGTCTTCTAGATGTTTGCAAATTGATTGCTTAATTATTTGTTTCATTATCTTTCCAGGTACTGAAATGAAGCAGACTGGTCTGTAATCCCCTGGCTATCAAATATCCTTACTTCCTCTTCTTCCAGCCGCCGGAGAGCATCGCTGATGTACTTCACGTGCTGCGTGGTTAACGTTACCAACGCTGTATAGCGAGTCCGTAAATCCATGAACTAAAAATAACAAACAAAAAAACAAACCACCATGCGTCAGTCGGAACTCTGGCTTATACAACCACAGTACTTTACAGGGTGAGAAATGGATACAGAACCTCTCATTTGGAAAGATCCCCAAGCACTTCACAGACTAGATACGTTACAGTACCACTGAAATGCAGCAACTCTGAGACGGAGGGTGGCAGCCACCTGACGCACTGCATGCTGCACAACAGCGAGGGGGGAGGGGAAGTTTTGGTCGAGGACACTGGGGAAAACCTTCTACTCTTATAAAAAGACCATGGGATCTTTAATATCCACACGGAGCAGACAGGACCTTGGTTTTTAAAGGTCTCATCCAAAAGATCCACACACAGTATACTGCATGGTACTCTGTTTATTTACCTTGGAAGGATGAAGGGCTGAGTCGACCCTGTTGGGATTTGAACCTGTGGTTCCAAGGAGTCTAGGTATTTCATACCTGAAGCTTAGAGCACTAAGCCATCCTCTCTGGCTAATAAAAAAAACAGTGAGGGTGGAAATTTTTATATAAGAGTTCAGCAGAAAGGAGCTATTTTCACAGACAGGCCGCTCGTCTGTCTTCTAGGAGCAGAGGAACCTCTCCCCACTCCTCTCCCATGCAAGGCCAGGCAGGCAGGCAGGCTGCTTACCTCTTGAGTGATCGCATCCGAGGAGGAAAGCATGCGTCTGCGTTTCATGGGAGATTTCTGCTGTGATTCCACAAACGCCCTGTATGTCATGAGCTGCAGCTCATAGTCCTGGAAATAAAAGAAAGCGGGGTGTGGGGGGGGGAGGATTTTGAATTGTTACCTATTTATTCTAAGATTGGCATTTTCAATTCTCTCCACACACAGAGCCAGAACACCAAAGCCAACAATAGAGGAGTTTTGCCTCTCTCCTGGCTTAGGAGAACGGAATATGCAGGCAATGATTGTGCAGTTGACACCAAGCTCTCTGTTCGCCTCGGATTTAAGAAACATGTCATTACCTTGACAGCAGCAGAGTACTGCTGTGAGAATTTCTGACACTGGTCCAGCTTGGCTTGATTTCTGTCGATTACCACAACCAAAGCCTTTGACAAAAAAAGAAAAAAAAGAAAAAAAGATTTTTTCCCCCCTGCCTTTTAAATGAAATTTTCCGCTTATTTCCTCTTTGACTCCTGACCACGTCACTTTCATATTGAACTTGTTCTCTAGAGTCCTCCAGCAACAGAACATTCCTGCCCTTCCATCTGCCTATACATTAAAGAGACACTATGCAAGGTTTGTGATCCTCTAAGTCTGACCTCCTGTATAACAGACCATAGAACTTCCCCAAAACAATTCCCCAAGCATGTCTTTTAGTAAAACAACTAGTCTTGATCTAACACTTGTCAGTGATGGAAAATCCACCTTGACCCTTGGTCAATTGTTTCAATAGTTAATTATATTCACTGCTAAAAATTTATACCTTATTTCCAGTTTGAATTTGTCTAATTTCAACTTCCATGTATTGAATCATGTGAGATCTTCCTCTGGTAGATCAAAGAGCCCATCATTAAATATTTGTTTCCCATGAAGATAGCTATAGACTGTCATCAAGTCACCTCTTAACCTTCTCTTGGTTAAGCTAAATAGATGGAGCTCTTTGAGTCTATTACTTTAAGGCATGCTTGTTACTCCTTTAATCATTCTTGTGGCTCTTTTCTGAACCTTCTCCAATTTATCAACATCCTTCCTGAATTGCGGGCACCAAAACTGGATTAGTATTCCAGAAGCAGTCGCACCAGTGCCAAATACAGTTGTTAAAAAAACGCTCTTCTCCTACTCAAGATTCCCCTGTGTATGCATCCCAGGATCGCATTATCTTTTGGCCACAGCATCACATTGGGAGCTCACGTTCAGCTGATTGTCCACCATGATCCCCAAATCCTTTTCAGAGTCACTGCTTCCTAGGATAGAGTCCCCTATTCTGTGAGTATGGCCCACACTCTTTGCTCCTAGATGTACACATTTACATTTAACAGTCTTAAAACACGTATTGTTTGCTTTCACCACGTGATCCAGATCATTCTGAATCAATGACCTGTCCTCTTCTTTATTCACCTCTCCCCCACAAGTCTGTGCCCTTTGCACACTTCATCAGTGATGAATCTCTATAATCTGCATAAGCCCTCCTGACACTTAAAGATTCTTTGCTATGATGAAGTGGCTTATATTTCTTGTTAAACAGCCATTTTAATTTCAGCTCTTTCAGTACAGAGAAGAAGACATCAGTGTTTGTCAAACAAGAAACACCCAATCAATAGGGGGAAAACGTTGTCCTTTCTTTAAAGCCCATTCAGAGTATTTATTTTCTGCTCACGGAAGGAGCTGGACTAAGACCAGTGAAGACACACAACTTATTTACAGAACAGGTACAGGGGCATGCTTCTCCCACAACGTCCCACCATGCCTCAGCACTTCCAGGAGTGGAGAAGGTAGCTCAGCCTCTGTGGCCATTTTACAGAGATGAGAAGGGAGTATTATCTAGATCTCTCTCTTCCTTAAGTACTGTAGCATGAGCGCTTCACCATCTTTAATGCATTTATTCTCACCGCACCCCTGTGAGGCAGGGCAGTGCTACTATCCCCATTGTGGGGATGTGGAACTGAGGCACAGAGAAGCTAAGGCCCAGATTTAAACCCCTAACTCCACTGAAATCAATGGAAGTTACGCACCTAAATACCTTCAAAAATCTGTCCCTGAGTGACTTGCCCAAGGTCACCCAGGCAATCTGTGGTGGAGCAGAGGGTTGTACCCAGGTCTCCCATGCCCCAGGCTAGCACCCTAACCACTAGCCCTTTGTTCCTCGGTGCCTCGGATGGAACCACTAGGCGCTACCAGGAGACCACAGGTGAATGAACTGCTGACAGTGGTAACATTCAGTTATTACCCTTCTGGGGGGCCAGCTGCTCTGGTAAGCTATAGATGAATGCACACACATTATTGCATATCCCAGGAGTCATTCAGCCCTTAAGAGAACAAAGATTTGAAGCTGACAAGACAAAAGATTTATTTAAAAAAACAATACTTGTCCAACTCCTTTCAGCAACCCTATTCCAGTTAGAAAAGCACCATTTTCTCTCTCACCGTCTGCTGGCTCAGCTGCTCAGAGAGCACTTTGCTGTCCTCTGCTTGCCCAGGTTTCATCAATTCCTGCTGGGCAGTGGTCTCCTCAATCCACTGGATCAGCTCTCCATGACACTCCCTGTAATCCCCCAGCACCTCCTGGATACTCTCCAGATCTGAACAGCTGAAAGGACCAATGCAAAAAGGAAACCATCACCAAACTCAAATCATTGCATCAAAACAATGGCTCCAGGTCCAGCCACATGCAGAGAAACCGCTAAAGCCGATGCTTCCCCGGGGATATTTATAGAAGCCACAGGTACAGCTCTGCAGGACAGGGAGCATGAGGGGTGTTTCCAGCCAAGCTATGGTTTGTTAACGGTGACAGTGTCTCCAACCAGTAAAGATCCAGATCAGAACTGAAAGGGGTTCCACAGAATCAGCCTGGCAAAGGTTAGCAGCTGCTAAGGGAGCTGTAGGATAGGCCGGGGATGTTAAAGCAGGGAAAGAGAGTCAAGAACTCAAAAGATGGAGTTGCAGAAGCAGAAGAGAGAAAGAGAACGAAGTCCTGCCATTCCCTCAGATGGGAATAGTTCCTATATTTAATGGTGGCATTTGCCACCCTGGCTGCGAGCAGAAGTTACAACTGGAAAAAGGCCATTGCTATTTCCAAGTCTGGCACAAGCTTCCATCAGAGGCACAGCCAGCAAAGCAGCAAGCACAAGAAGGGAGTGACTCACCGGGTTTCAATCTGAGAGCAAACTCTCTGCCAGCGATCCCACAGCTGGGCTCCCTTCTCCTGGTACCGCTCTAGGTCCATGCTGCGCTCTTGCTTCAGACGATACAGCTGCTCTCCCGTGATTTTAGCCTTTGCCACATCCTCTTCCAACGTCGAGAACACAGCGCTCTTGTTCTTCGCATCACTGAGCCATTGCTTTAACAAACAACAAGACAGCTAAATCCATATTACCACGACCAGAAAGTTTAGCTGCATTTGCTGTTGCGAATGTACAACATGGAATTCTCCAATCAAACGTAAGCAGCTAAATGTACAGAACAGTGAAGACAGGAGAAAGAAATATCTAGCTCTGCCTTGCGTTGCCCTGTGGAGTTTAGGAACAATGATCAGCTCCACCATCTGGCTGGATCTAGGACCAGGAGGTGCAAAATGTCGGGATCCGTAGCCCAGCCCAGAGCAAGTCATAACGGTGCATTTGGCATCGCAGAGTTACGCACGCTGCGGCTGCCAAGTGCAGTTAGCACCAGCCGTGCAAAAAAGCCAAGGCAGCTGTTCTGCCTACAGTTCACAAAGCAGTAAGGATTTTGTCGACTCCATTAAAGCCTCCAATCGCTCACCAACGAGCAGGTGGGGTGGACCACAATGCAAATTCCGTAAGGAAAGGGGAGAGTGCCAGAGCTCAAGCCTGGAGTGATGCTAGTTTCTACTGGATGCTATTGGAAGCATAATGTTACCAACCTGTAATGTGGCTCTGTGAGACTGAATAGCTGTTAGATCAGCAGGGACTGCCTCCTCTTGGCTCAGTTTAACTTCATATCCTTTGACCAGGGACTCTGCTCCTTGGGTACTACGAACAATAACATCCACCGTCTTTAACCTATCGTGTAAAGACAAGAAAGAAACGTGACATCTCGAACTGAGGATATTCTGTATTGTAAAGTCATTTGGATCATAAGCTGCAGAGAAGAACAGAACAGCTCGCTCTGGATCATACCCAACATTCACATTTGAATAGCAAGAAGAGAGATCCATAATGGAATCTAGATTCTCAGGGGAGAAGCCAGTGAACACAAGCCCCTGTATATGCCCCTGAAATTCTAAAACACCTTCAAGTAAAACGGAAGGGATCAAACAGAACAGAACACAGAAGCAGCATAATCTAGTGGTCTGAGTTCTAGGATGAGAGCCTGGAATACCAGCATTTAACCCCAGTTCTAACAGCAACTCCAAGTCACTTCATCTCAGCGTTCCCATCCCCAAAGTGGGAATAATTAGTTACTTCTGTACAACACTCTGAAAGGGAAAAGTGCTATATAAATGCTACGTGTACTTACTGCTTACCTCCCTCATGGGCTATCATGAGGATTAGTGCTTGGGAAGTACAAGCATAGTAGGGATACTATTGGCAAGCAAACTACAGATACCAGCTCTAAGGATCACCCTTAAAATAAAGCCCAGTGCGAAGCAACCTCAATGTTCCCTATACATATTGTCTGGCCTTCAATTAATAAGTTGCCAGAGAACCTGTTTTTGTTGGTGTTTTGGGAGGTGCCTTATTACAGTTTTCACGGTGTATCTCAGAACAAGAAATGCATGCTTGGCTGTGTCATGTTAGGGTCCTACAGCAGTGAGTCAGTGAGAACTCCTCCATCCTTCCCTGTTCTTTGCTGGCCAATATTGTTTCATTGGTTCCTTGCACTCCCTCATCTGCCTGTCTGTATCCGTCAGTTGTCTCTTGTCTTATACCCAGCCTGTAAGCTCTTTGGGGCTGGAACCATATTTCTGTTTTGTTTCCATAGAGCCTAGCACAACGAGGTCTGGTCCATGCCTATGGCTACTAGGTGCTAAATAATAACAACTTCTTAGGCAGGGTCACCCTTGTCAATTGCCTGCTTTTTTCAGCTCTTGATTGTGCTGATGAGAAGTTCGGATGTAATAGCACTGAACATAGCAAGCTGTAATAGCAAGAGGTGTTCTGTACATTTTTCCCACCCAGCTCTGACAATGCACCTCAACCCTGACCTACAATGGCCCTGGGTATTCCAGCCCTGCACCAACTTCCACCCCCACGTATTATACCCCCAGCCACATAACACCTGATCACAGATTGTTCATCATGGTGAATTTTGCCAGACTGATAGCTCAGCTTGAACCATTTCCCAGTTGAATGCTGTATCTGAAACCCAGCTGTCTGGAGCACTGAGTCACCTCAACACTAACACTTAAATATTCTGGAGCACCACTGCCTGGCACCCCTTGCAGCTCTTGAATTTGCAGCATCTCCTAGACATTCCTAAGCCCCATTCAGAAGCATGAGAGCAATTCCCACCCTCACCCAGTTTCAGAGAAGGGAGCCATGCAAATTCTGCCCATATAGAATTCTCTCAACTCCAGAAAATAGGCATGTTCTGACTCACTTATCCAGGTAGATGGAAGAAAGTCCATACACGTGATCCATCTTCTCTACCAGTAGATTGAGCTCAGAACGCAAGTGTGGGGCACTGGACCCAGTTGGAGACTTGTGTAGGAAGCTGTCACATTTCTCAGAAACGTGCTGCAAGTCGGACTTCAAGTGCTGTAAATCCTCCTGCATACGCTGTGTGGAAACAGAGAATTAACATCAGAATAAAGTGCAGACACTCAGGAGACGGAAGCAAAAGTGAACAGGATAAGATGCAGGAGCGCCTGGTATCAGACATTTCCAGCTTAAAATTCTATTTAGCAGAATCATTTCAAGTCTAAATGGGCTTGTAAATTCTGCAGAATTCACCATTTTCTTCATTCCTTTCCATTATCAGATCAGGATGCTCTGGTCTCAGTGGGTGCAAAGGCCACCTGCAGTCAGTGCTTTGGAAACTGTTGCTTTTTATAACTTTTTAAAGAAGGAAGACTTTATGCAATGGATGTTTGCCCAGCCAGCCTATGAAAAAGGACATAAAAAGGAGAGAGATCTTTGCAGATTTCTTCCGGGGGTTTATATTTCTCCTCAAGTGGCCGCCCAGTGGACTGAGGGATAGGCCCAGGTTATATGACCATAGACATTTTCCCCTTGGGGATCTGAAGCGAGGAGACATCATGGGGTGGGTGAAGGTGTAAAATGCAAAAGGGCGGCGAGGCAAGAGAACAAAAAGATACCTTCATTGTCTTTCTGACCTAAGAGTAAAACGTTCCATCTACAAGATTGCTATGTGAAGCAGGTGAAGATGAGAGGGGAGTTCCCTATATGAAATTTATGCCAGGGTATCAATGACCTGTGAAGCAGTTCTCTTAAGACCAACAGTGGGTTCCCTCAAACACTACCTTCCTTCAGGAAGTACTGACCTCCTGCTCTGCAATGTGGAAGGTGTTTTCCTGGATAGCATCACCGTCTGTTCTGGTGCTGCTTGGAGCCTGGATTCGCCTCACTAGTCTCTGTTCACACTCCTCCAGGCGCAGACGGATGTTCTTTAGCTCAGAGAGATATGCCCTGGCAATGGTCTCATCTTTGTCCTCTGTTAAGTGACAAACATACCAAAAAAAAAAAAAAACCCACCTAGGATTAGTCTCTATTAGGAACCATAGACCCAAGTGGCTGCATTATTCTGCCCAGAGAGAAGCGAACACAGAGGTCTCTACTCAGATGGAAACCAATTTTGCCAAAGGCCTGTCAAGAGATGTGAGGACCTAATGTTTAACCACTGGCAGCAAAGCAAGGACCCCACTACCCAGATCTAATTGGCACCATTTGCCAGTGCTATTTCTCCCCAACAAAAGCCGCACATTCGAATGAACAGCAGAGAAGAGAACAGCCATTTGCAAAGCTAACACTCACAAGCTAGTCTAAAAATTAAGAGCACCTGTAAATCCCTTGTCTCTATCAGCCCCCACAGCTCCATGTCAGTCTATTAACCCTTCCAGCTCACCGTTCTCCATGGACTCCAGCAGATGTTGGAAGTGCTCCTTGCAGGACTTAACTTCTTCCTCCAAGCATAGCCGATCAGCCCCAGAAAAGAGCTCTGAGTCCTGGCTGTCGTGCAAGAAGTCCTCATAGTGTGCCTGGAGGCTCTTCATGGCTTGCTGGCACTCTCCTTGGGCCAGAGATCTCAGCTGTGGAAAACCAAAGACTAACTAGAAGGAACCAGGCTCCAAACTGCCCTGACCAAGCTCCCAGTTACTGAAAATTACCCGGATGCTTCCCCCATTTCTCACACACAGCAGTAAACATTAATTCACACGCTCCTTTCCTAGCAAGCATCTTTTCAAGGGTGACAATCACTGCCAGGCCACCCCTGGAGCCAGATACTAGTGAGTCTCCCCTTCTCGGACAGGACAGCTCTTCTTGTCACGCTATGCTGCAGCACGGCCTCTGCCTTGCCTGGGTTTTTATCTCGCTCCCCCGCACTACAATAATCTTTATTGCCTGAACAGAGCTCTCCCATGATTTCAAGGAAAGATATTATGAGGAGTTCGCTTTCCCTGGATCTTTCTTCTGCTTCCTCATTCCTCTCACCTCCACCTCTGTTCACTCCTAAGTAAAAAGGAGCATCCATCCTAGGACACCCTAGCTGATTATAGCTCAGGAGCAAACAGCTGACGCTACAGTCATTGCACCTTTCTCTCTTTGCTCTGTCAGACTGTCTTACACTCAGGCTGATCCCTCAGTTGCCCTAACCCTTCACCCTTGAATCATCTCTTACTATTTTCCTTGTATTCCCTACCCAGGCGAGGAAGCCTTGGCATCCTTTCCAACTCCAGCCAAGCGGCTGGGACTACACTTCATGCCAAAGCAAGTTAGCTTTCAACATTGCTGGAGAAGACCAGCCTACACTGCAGTGACACGGACACGGGGATTTGTTGGGATGCTTTGTATGGTACCTTCTCCATATTCCAGCCTTGCACCAGGGCAATGTCCTTCCGCAGGTAGTTCCAGGAGATCAGGCTCTTCGTGTTCACATGGAGCTGGTGCCAGAGGGCCATCACCTTCTGGTACAGCTGTTCGACCCTACGACAGGACAGCAGTTCCATCACTACCCAGCTCCCCCAGCATGCTCAGTTACGCATGGAGCCAGGCCTGTGCTTATTCAAATTCAGCCTTTAACTTTTAGCTCATTAAGATACAACCCAAGGTCGAGCCTAACCGAGTAGAACGAATAGGAAGGCTTGCAGAATGCCCTGATCAGAATCAGATGGGAGCCTTATATCTCTCTCATTCACATGCATTAGATCCTCACTGGGGAATCCCCCCCTCCTGCGTGTTGCCATCTCCAACCACCCAGAAATATTACATCGCGTGTTCTTGTGGAATTAGCAGCAGGAGCACTGGAAGAGCTGCCTCCTCTGCCAGGCAGGCCAGCCACACCCCGGGGGCCCCCGGCCCCTCTGCCAGGCAGGCCAGCCACACCCCGGGGGCCCCCGGCCCCTCTGCCAGGCAGGCCAGCCACACCCCGGGGGCCCCCGGCCCCTCTGCCAGGCAGGCCAGCCACACCCCGGGGGCCCCCGGCCCCTCTGCCAGGCAGGCCAGCCACACCCCGGGGGCCCCCGGCCCCTCTGCCAGGCAGGCCAGCCACACCCTGGGGGCCCCCGGCCCCTCTGCCAGGCAGGCCAGCCACACCCCGGAGGCCCCTGGCCCCTCTCCAGGCAGGCCAGCCATGGGTGTTCAGCTTTTTTCCCATTCCCATTAATTTTATTGTTTGTGAAGTCACTAGGCTGGAAGCACTAAAAAACACCTCCTCGTTAGCCACACAACAAGCAGGGCAAGGGAACCACCTTGCCCTCATGGCTCACCCCTACCTAGAGAGTAGCTCAGTTTCCAGACCCACTTAGACCTTGTCCACACTGGGGTTTTTGCACTGGTGTGGACAGCATTGGTGCAAACCCCTAGTGAGGAAAGGCTGCACCATGAGTTTGATCGTTTGAAGCCAAGATAAGCAGCACAAGTCATGCTTTATATTGGTGCAGGCGCATCTAACACCAGGGACTTGCACTAGTGCAAAAGGCTAGACAGTCTAGATGAGGCACCCTTGGTCTCCCTGCTGATACTGTCGCAAGGGAGTCAATCACAGGAACAGGTTTTGTGACACTGGTCCACTGGGAACTGAAACAGCAAACCCAACAGCCATCAGACTAAGTACTTCTGGGTACAGCTCACCAAGCCTGGATTTCAACTCGTAACCAGAAGACTCCAAATCACCACCAATCCCCTGAACCCTCCCCATCACCTGCAACTGAGCCCCACCACATTAATGAGCTAGCCACCTGTTGCAATTAATATTAACAACATGAAGCCCCAACTCCCAGCAAAGATGGGGGGGGTTAAACTTTCCCCCAATCAAAACAGATCTGGATGGTCTCAGTATAAATAACCCAGAACATAAACAGCTAGAGGCATCTCTTGGTCATTCTAGCTTTGGAATTCCAACCCACAGCGAGCAGCAAGCAGTGAATTGCAGAGCTTAGTTACCTGTTAGCAATGTCAATTGCCTCTTTGTTAGGAGGGGGGATCAGGAAGCACACAGATGGTACCATGGCCTCATTGCCTGTGGGGCTGATCACCTTCCATTTGGTCCTCTGGGAATTATCTTCCAGCACACACTCATCGTTCTTACAGATGGTGATCTACGTAGGCAACAAAAATAAGATTGCATTCCAACACCTGACCCATTATTGTCTTCTATTGTGGCCAGATCCCTTTCTGGGAGACTCCAGTAGGGCTACCTGAGGAAAGGAGGCTTTCAGCCAACTCACTTTAAAATCGAGCAAAAGCGAAGTAAATTGTGAATCACCTCAAAGAGCTGTCTAGAGAGGAAGGGAGGAGAAATTCAGTGATGCCGGGATGCTCTCCGGAAAGTCTTTAGCTAGAAGGTATCAATTCCACCCTCCTATGGGAATGGAATGTTTGCTACTGCTCAGAGAAAAACCAGGACCATTGGAGAAGCTATTTCAGAAGAGGCAATTGCGCTGCCCGCCTCCTTATACATCCCCTCCCTACCTCGCTGTTGTTTCTTACCGTCAAGTGCCATAGAAGTGGTCCAAGTTTCTCTGTTTCCTACTTCCCCACTATTCCCCCAACCCTCTGCACAAGCCTGGATTCTTCTCCTCCCTTCACTCCGAAGCCCACAGGCTCCTTGCCGTCAGCTCACCTCGATTTGGCGATAGTCACAAACAGCCTTGACCGAGATGGTGCTCTTCAGGACATGGTCCGGATTTCTTGGCTTTAGCTGAACGATGGTTTTGGACCGCCCAACCAAGCTGGCAACAGAGCTCTTCGACTGAATAAGCTGCTCCTTTTCATCCTGGCAAGAATGAAAGTGCGTCTAGTGCAGGTGGCAAAAGAGAACCACTAAATCCCTTAGAGTTGTTGCAACAACCCTCTTGCCCCCTGAAAGGTGAGGGTCCTCCAGGGCTGGGCTGGGCTGGGCTGGGCTCTCAAGGGCTGAATGGATATGCCAAGAGAGTCCCTCTCACCCCAGCTGTGGGGGAACACACCCCAAATCAGGGCTGGAACCTTTCCTTTCATTTTTGTGCCATTCCAGACAACTCACTTGCTTACCCCCACCCCACCAAGCTGCATGCAGAGCATTAATTTCTTTTGCTGCTAGAGACAAGAAAATAACAGTCTTCTACAAAATTTAAATTGCAGAGTGTATAAAACCGTGACCAGCAGGACACACCCTCACTGAGGAGGAATTTCTTTTTTGCTGCTTTGGGAAGGCTGCAGAACCCTGTTTAATTCCTCATTTTTATAAAGCAAGGAATGAAGGCACGTTTAAAAACAACACTCAGGATGTAGGTGCAAAGAGCTAAGAAGATAAAACATCCCAGAGAAATGGCTCAGAAACATGTCTTCACTAAAGACTTTCCACTATGGTTAGTGGTGAAGCAATCAGAGTTATTAGATATTTTGATAGAAATTTGCCAGCTGGGGTAAATGATATTGCATAATTGGTTTCTGTCAGTCACTGCTGGTCTGATGCTCTGAGATCGCAGTGGTTCTCCATTTTCAGAGCATCCTCAAAAACAATCTACAGCCATTCCAGTGTAGAAGTGTGGGTAACATTACAGAAATCACAGCCTGAATAATTTATTATGGTCCAGCCCACTTTGACTTATGAAGTCAGAAAAACCATCCAACAGAGAACTTTAACACTCATGCTTTCCACTCTGAGCCCATTAAAGGGTCAATTAGTGCACTAGGAAGGGTGAAAGGTCTGAGTTATTTAATGGTTAAAAAAAAAGAATAAGTGCTTAAATAAACTACCTGTGCCTGTCCCAGGGAGCATGATTGGAAGAAATACAACTTTAACTCATTAGTTACCAAAGAATAATAGCACATGTCAGGGAGATAGCTGGACTTCACCGTTCCTGAGACGTCGGTTACTTTTCAAAACAAGGAGTGACCCACTATCATGCCAGAGTCCTAGTACTTGTGGATACAGCTCTAAGAACCTGCAGCTAGTACAGCTGGATTACAAAGGGCCTGACCACCTGAAACTGGGAGGAGGGAATGCGCCACACGGACCCTTAAGAAGAGAGGACAATGAGTCCAGAAGATTTATCCTGCATGACTCCCCAATAACAGCACCCATGTTTTTTGCTGCAGAACCTCTGGATCAAAGGAATCCCATAAGTAAGAGACTGAATATGGCAATGGGATTTCATGCATCTGAGTTTATTAACCTCCACTAATACGTTAGTACTTAATCAGTCCAATCTGAACAAGTGTATAAATGTTAACATTTAAACTTTATCAGAGGATTAGCAATTAAATACTTAAGTAAGCCTGCACTAATTAGATATGCCAAATCAGTAGCTGGTTGACAGTTCACTCCTTGTGTTTTATTATACCAATTTACACTAAGCGGTTATGAAGTTATCTTATTGTTTGGACTGCTCTATATTATTCCATTTGCATCAGGTCATGAGGCCTAAAGATTAATCTGCCAAAGAGCAGCCTGCTACTGATGTCTTGATTACTGAATATAAACATACACAATTACCCTTATGCTCACTGCTTTGATTTTATCGTTAGCAACTTTCTGGAACTGGCATAACAGATTAATGACAGATTTGATCTGGATTAAGAGTGGGCATTTCCCGCCATCCTTCCCTGCACCGGCTAAACAACCAACTGGATGCAGCCTCCAGCTGCATTTGACCAGATCAGAGTAACCATCTTAGACAACAAAACTCACCCATCACCGTATTTCTACGCACAGAAAGATAGTGTGGTAGATAGTGATGGTGAAACATCTGGACTTCATTTTCCTGTGGTATAAAAGGTCTCTAACCAGCCTGTTTGCACAGCCGGCTCCTCTTCCCTTCAGCAAGGGTGCAAGGATACAGAGAGCCTTGTGCTCTATAAGAGTCCTTTACTGCAGTCACTGATCTTCCATTATAGCTATTAAATTAAAATCAGATTAGTGAAGACAGTGTTCAGTAAACAGAAAGCGGCACAGTTAAGGTCACACAGCCTGTACTCGGACACACGCATGCACAATCAAAATGCAAAGAGTGGCCTGAGACAGGATAGGCAAAGAACATTCAACTTAACTGTGCTGTTGTAGGAATAAACAAATATACCCATTTTCCCCTGTAACACAAAAGCCAGCAAGCAGTGCTGCTCCACAATACTGATTGTGTATTGCACCGAGCCCATGGTGTTGGGGCTTATACAGAACACCCACCATGGAATCCTGAAGCAGATCTTCCAGGCGGGTCAGGCTGGTGTTCTGGTCACAAGAATACTTCCGTTTGATAGAGTCCTGGAGACTCCGCAGGTATGTTTCTGACTCTCGGGCGTCGCTGAAGAACTGCAAAGCCAAAAAGCATTACAGAAAGCTGTGCGATACAACACACCAAAGGCTATTCATTGCCACAGGCAACACCGAAAGGAACCAACCAAAAATCTCATTAGGCAAGTTTCTGCTGCATTTCTCTCCATCTTTGTGCTGTTGGAGCTGTAAGCACCACCACAGGCATGGCCTGGGCTATAGCGAGAAATCACATCCCACCATATAAAGTGCCCAGAGGACCCGGCAGAAGGGAAAGAAACACATGGGAACAAACTCAGAAGTCCTTCATTTAAAGCTGTGTTCAGGATAAAGCCTATACTGCCCTGCAAAAGGATAAGTGCGTTGTGGGGCTCAAACATCAGGGTCAGTTGATGCTATACCATAACCACGGTGCACATCCAGGTTTGGGTCTCTGAACCATAGATCAAGGACAGAAACGCAGGACTGTCCCTCCCTACTATACCTGGAAGTAAGCAGCATTCTCCTTCACGTGCTGGTCTACACATAAGCAGAGCTGTTTGATCCATTGCCACTGGGACTGGACAGCTGCACTATATGCCTGGAAAATACACACATACAAAGAAAACCACAAGTTACAACAACAAAGGAACAAGGTGCATCTGTCAACGAAGGGGCTTGAGTCAGTGTTCGGCTAGTTCACTCAACTAGCTTACAACATTCACATAAGGAAAGAAGGATTTGGTTGTAATGAGATGTCGTGGGAAGTGCCCTGGAATAGAGACCAAAGGAAATAAATTAAAGAAAGGAGGCTCCTCAAGTGGCACTTCCAAGGTAGTTTCCCTCCATCCCCTGGAATTGGTGGAGGGGCTTGTCAGTAAAAAACCCTGCCCTAAGAACCCTTTGCTCCACAGACATGTTTGCTCCATCAGTCTCATAACCATGAATAATTCAAAGCGAGCTCAGGGCCACTGGCTCTCTTATCTTACCACAGGACCTTGGGCCTGGGCCCGGTACACACAAACATTTATCATTATCATCTTGGGAAGGGCACTGTGTAGAAGTGTCTCCCTTGTCCTCACAATAGGCAACCTTATAAATAAAGCTGTTTACGTCTACTTGGAGTTGATAAGAGCAGTTCAGGGTGGAGGTGGATGTGTGGTGTGTCTACAGCATGTCTCCCACTAAGCTGGGTTCAATTGATATGGCTTGGCGTGACACTCCCCAACTCCCCAGCGTATCTGCCCTTCAAGTGATCAGTTACCTCTACAGTCTGTTTGGCCGGGTGATTCTCCAATGACAGCAGCTCCGCCGTATCTTGTAGAGACCGGAACACATCTTGTTTCTCTTCCAGTTCCATTGTCAGCTCCTGAGTAGCAGACACAAGCAAAGACTCAAATCAAAATCAATCGTACATTTCTGTGGAAGCTGTACTTGAGTCATTACATATCCAGGCCAGGCTGAAGAGGAGCAGGGATGTGGGGCAGGGTTAAAGCCGGTGTTGGGAACAGCACTGAACATTTCTTCAGTTCCTAGCATGTAGGTTTTGAATGGTAACACCTTATTAATACTGTCTTGAAGGGCAGTCTCCTTAACCTTAACTGAGAATTTCTGCCTTGGAATTTCCTTAATTTTGAATGGATACAGCTATAAATAAAACATTATTCAGGAAGTTATCGTTCAAAGACTAGATGCTAGGAGCTGAGGGAATTCGCAGCCAAGTTTTCAACTCCAGCTTTAACCCTGCCCCACCGGATATTTATTACATGCTCACAAAACTGGAAACCCTGCTGAACAGATTTAGCTTGTCCCTTTGCCTTCTACGCCAGCCACAGTTCACCAGTGGTGCTCGTGACTGCAGCAAGCGCTGCGGGCTGAGCTGTAGGAGCTCAGAATCCTGGGAAGCCTTAATTTGAGAGCTTGTAAGCCAGCTGGACATTTTACAGCAATTGAAAAGCAATACCAGTGTAATCAGCGGTGCTTGTAACTAGGCAGCCCTGTTCTGATGGGTGCCCTGTGCCTGCACTATACTCACTGAGAAGTAATTCCTTTTGGCAGCAATATTGGGGTTGTTGTCACTCCAGTCATACGCCAGCTCCTCTTCCTCCTTTTCATTCAGCCAGATTAACTCGGCAGTGGCTCGGGACACAAACCCGTACAGGCTCTGGAGATGCCGCAGTCGGAAGCTCGACATTTCCTGCATTCCATGAAATAACCCACCCATCTCATGATCCATAAATGGATGCTTCTCAGACTCTTCTCTCTTCCAGTGCCCCTGAAGGGGGCTGAGGACATACAGTTACAGTACTACGAAGATGTCTGAAAAGTGTGTAAGTGAAAACCACCACCCCCGAGATGATGACTCCAGCTGTGACGAGTTGCTCCAAACTGGGAAACATTTCTCATGTCATGTAAGTCAAGCAAATAAGGACAATGAGAACAGCTTAGGAAATCTGGATCCTTTGCCTTGGACACTCAGGGTTACAGGCTGAGTAAAGCCATGGCCTCCATAGCACACAGGCCAACCTTGCCAAAATAACCTGGTTTGCCATAAACAGGTTTCCTCTGAATTCTGAAGAAGACACTAACGTGTCTGCTCTTCTCTCAGCTCTCAATGATTACTGCTGTTCCCTCTCCCAATCCTCACCACCAGCAGAGTATGGACCCCGTATTCTGCATCCTGTGCCAAGGGAATATGGTGCTGGGTGGAGGGGTGGGACTCTCAGGCACCAGAGCATGCTGTGGACATGGATAATGCCTACTCACCATCAGCTTGCAGTACTGTGTCTCCAGCTTGCCGAGCGTTTCTGTGTAGCTAGTGCGGAAATTCTGAGACATTTTACCCTAAGAAGGAAAAAATGGTTCATGTTGCCAGTATATAGCTTCAATTTCAGAGCATCGCACCCCACACCAGCCACTTCCCCTGAGTTTTCCTTGAGCGGTAAGGACCAGAAGCGAGAATGCTAGCTGTGGCAAGTGGTCTCTTCTCTGAAGCAGGGGGTTGGGGGAGCGGGGGGGCAGAGGAGAGAAAGAGGAGAGGGAAATCAGGCGGTTTCCCTTAGTGAAGGAATAGGGCTCCAAGAGAAAATAAAAAGAACAACTTATGAGAAATTGGGCTTAAGACAACAAATCAATGAGGATCAAATCTGAACAGTAGCCGCAGCACTTAAGCCTCTTTGGTTTGAGCTTTGCCTGCAGAATAAGCTAATGGTGATACATTAAAATCCTGGTTCAATGGGACACACCTTAGATTCACAGATTCTAAGGGCAGAGGGGACCATACAGCACAGGTCACAGAACTTCCCCAAAGTAATTCCTAGAGCAGAGCTTTTGGAGACAGATCCAACCTTGATTTAACAATTGTCAGAGATGTGGAATTCACCATGACCCTTGGAAAATTACTCACACTGTTAACTACTCACACTGTTAAAACTACATTATTTCCAGACTGAATTTGTCGAGCTTCAATTTCCAGTCATTGGATCGTGTTAGCTCTTTCTCTGCTCCACTGAAGAGCCCATTATTAAATGTTTGCTCCCCATGTACATAGTTATGAACTTTATTCAAGTGACCCCTCTTTGTTAAACTCAATAGATTAAGCTCTTTGAGCCTATCACTAGAAGGCAGGTTTTCTAATCCAATCCTTCTTGGGGTTCTTCTCTGAACCTTCTTGAATTTATCAACACTCCTTGAATTGTGGGCATCAGAACTGGACACACTATTCTGGAAGGAGTCACACCAGTTCCAAATACAGAGATAACATAAACTCTCTACTCCTACCTTTAATGAGTCTTGATAGTTGAGAGTGCTGGTAGAGCTGGCTGCACCATATACCTTCAAAGATGCCTCACTGCAGCAGCTTCAAGTGTATTCACACTCAAAAGCCACCAAACACTCACAGGATCTGATGTCATGCCCCTCCTCATCACTCCTCCGAGCACTGGCAAACTCTAGTGCCCTCAGTTACACTATCAAGTCTGTGTCCCCTCACCTCGTACATCCTGGCCTCCTTCACACTGGCGCCCAGATCCTCCACGCTGGAGTGGACGTGCCGCTGAGTCTCCAGCTGAGATTCCACACTCGGCAAATCACTGCCCCACTCCGCCCGCTCCAGCTTCATCTGAAACAGCCACCAATAGGCCCAGTCAATGTTCGCCATCCCAAAGAGCATGCTCAAAAGCACAGGATCCTGGAGGTGACATCACCTCCTAGCTCACTATTGTAGCAACAGATGCAAAGCCCAGCCCCGGTGCAGTGTGCTCCTTAAGAGACTGACCCTAACAGCGCTCAGGTCAATGTCCAAACTCACACTGACTTCAGGGGCAGCTGGCTCAAGCCCTATGCTCATGTCAAACAGGAGGAGCTTGTTAGGCTGAATTAGTCTTGAGCCCTGCTTTGGAGACAGCCTTCCACTATTCCCTGCAAACAGCAGGAGCAACATATGGGAAACCAAACCCAGCTCAGGGCAAGAGGGACTTCTCAGAAACAAGAGTATCTGGAAACCAACGGCATTCCCTGTGCACCAGGGACCAGTTGCACTGTCACAACATTTGTGGTTTAAAGGAAAAAAAAAAAAAGACAGAAACCCCCTCCACATTTTTCAGTTTTCTGACTTTGTTTTAGTGCCAATACAGGCAGCTGAGTCAGCCTGTAGAGCTAGTTAAAGCCCAGGGCATGCACACACCTGCATCTCTTCCACCCAGGACAGCAGCTCGTACACAAATCGGAGGTTGCCTTCATCTTCAGAAGAGGAGATGGCCACCAGCTCCGCCCGGGTCATGGGCTTCCGGAACCAGGAGGTAGAGGAGGTGTGCGTGCCCTTTGTCAAGGGCTCTGCCTTCAGGTGTGTAGTGGTCAGGGTGGACGGCTGTACCAGCTCCAAGGTAGAGAAGTGACCCTTCCGGTACAGGTTAGTGCATTCCAGCCTCAGCGTGACCAGCTCATCTTGCAGCCGGACGATCCTGGAGCAGAGAGGGGGAAGGAAGACAGGAGCTGAGTTACCGATGTCTGGACTCCAGCAGATATATGGAACGACACCTGTTCTCCACAACGATCCTGCTTATCAAGGGTTTGTCTATCTGCTGAAGGAATCCCACCTCACAGGAAGCCCACGGAGAGCATGACGCACTCAGCTGGGCACAGCCACTACCACCAGGACTCGCATACCTTGCTGCTTAATGCAGCATATGAATGTGTTTCAGTCTATATCCCCCAGTCAGCGATGCTTCCTCATACACACAGCCCCTCACCTGAAGACCAGCTCCTCCAGCTGGTAGTAATTCTCATCTCGGAGGATCTGCACATCCACCTGCAGCTGCCGGATGAGCCCCTCGCATTCCTGCAGGTACATGACCACATCGGATTCGTACTGCACTGGCTGGCCAGACTCCAGGTGAGCAGCATCCTGCAGCGAGAGGTCGGAGTTACCAGGGGGATAGGTCATCCCCGCTGTACTGTAAGGGACATGCAAGGCAAGAGGGCTGTGTTCTGGTTCAACATTCAAAGGATTCGTAGATGTTGTGGCCAGAAGGGACCATTTATGATCATCTAGCCTGACCTCTGCGTAACACAAGCCAAAGAACCTCCCCTACTGGCTTGTGCATCAAGCCCATAACTTCTGTTTGAGCCAGTGCAACGTCTTTTAGGAAGACATCCAGTCTCGCTATAAAGACTCCAAGTGGTGGAGAATCCACCCACCCCTAGACAAGTTATTCAAATATTTAGTTACCCTCCCTTTAAAACGTGCACCTTGTTTCCAGTCTGAATTTGTCTAGCTTCAACCACTGGCTCTGGTTACGTCATTCTCTGCTAGCTTAAAGGGCCGTCAACGATCAGAAATCATTTCCCCACATAGGTACCTCGATGCTTTAGGTACGTCTACGGTGCAATCGGGGCGTGACCGCAGCACGCGTAGACAAACCCGAGCTAGGGCTGAACCAGCTCAAACAGCAGCGAGACCACAGCAGGACAGGTGATACGACCAACCCAGGCCCTGCGCACGTCCTCCAGCGGCTAACCTGTGCTACCACAGCTTCGCTGCTCTTGGCATTCAAGCTAGCTCGCCCAAAGCCAGCCTGGATCTCTTACACGTCTGACTGCCCTGTAGACTTGCCATAGCCAGTCACCTCAGAACCTTCTCTTGGATCACCAGAATAGATTGAACCTCTTAAGACTCATTATAAGGCATTCATTCCCAGACTGAATCATTCTCGTAGCTCTTTGCCGAACCCTTTCCAATTTTTCAGCATCCTTTTGGAAGCACGGACACCTGATTGGACACAAGGACTAGTAACCGTCTGACTGATGCCATATACCAAAGTAACACCACCTCCGTACTCCTACGTGATGCTCCCCCTGCTTATACATCCAACGATCACATTCACCTTCTTAGCTAGCACAGTACTGGGCGCTCCCGTTCCACCACGAACCCCACGCCCTATTCAGAATAAGCTCAACACCCCAAGGGTGAGGTGCTGAGGTCTAAGCAGAAAGGCAGCTGCTCTGCCAGGCTATAGAGGCGAGTGAGGTGGGTTCGAGGGAAGGAACGAGGACAATAGACACAAGGCAGGAGGTGATCCTGGGAGACTAACACCAACACTCACGGCTTGCAGTGTGTTCCTTGCCAGAGTGAGTTTTTCTTCACAGCTCAGAGCACCATTCTGAATTTTGTTAGCGATTTGTAGCAGCAATTCCAGCCTGCGACAAAAGAAACAATCAGAGACATGAGCCTCTCCGGGACACCTTCAGCCACCATAGCGGTGGCAGAAGAGAATTCTCAACAGGGATCCAGCGAGCTCTGCCTTCCCACAGTTCAATACCAACCTCTCCACTGCTGGCCGCAACGACTTCTCGCGCTCCAGCATCTCTATGATCAGCTTGCCCCATTCCTCCTCCACGTCATTGGGGTGGTAACCTTGGGGCAGCTTGATGCGGCCGAATTCAATCCATACCTGGAAACATAGTAGTAGAACAGTGTCTCTTACCCCGCTGTATTACACCATTGACCGCATCTGAGTGACTTATTCCAATGACATCTCTTGGGGGAGGAGGGCAGTCTTCTTGGTTATAGCCCTGCATACCCCTAACCTGAATGTAGCTCCCCCTACACCACCTTGAGAGGGGCTGCCTCGGTCATCAGACCACTCTCTCTGCACCACGCCGCCAAGGGGCTAACACACTGCTGGGAGGTGCTAGGATACCACAGCGATCAGAGCAGCAGAACCACCCATGCCTCAGTCAGGTTGGCTCAGCGACGCTGCTGGCATTATAATAACCCTCAGGGTCATTTTTGTTTCTCTGTTTCAAAACAAATCCAGACTGAACGTACAGTAAATCTTGAAAAACCAAATGTTCCCAGCGACCAGTCACGCAGCTGAGAAGTCTCTTACCTCTAGTAGTTTATACAACTCCTCTATCCTCCCTTTTTCTTGTTCTTTTGTTGGGATTTCCGTTTCTTTGAAGTGTATGTACTGATTATAAAGTGCCTGCAACGGGAGACAGCTGTATCAGCACACAGCCCAAGGCACCATCTCACGCTACCACCAGTTAAGCCCAAAGCCACAACTGGCACCAGACACTCCAAGAAAACCCTTACCTTTAGCTCAACAGGGTTCTGGGGGAAGGATGTATCTGACATCAGTATCGTGTGCTGTTTGATCCACGGGATGAGGGAGTCCACGCGGTTCTGGTACTCTAGCCACCTTGAATCCACCTCCTGGGAGGAGAAGGGGGAGCCATTTGAAGTGCTAATACTGGAAAGCAGCTACACAAAGCAACAGGCAAAATATCGCAGCTGGGCCCCAGTACGTTGCCAGCCAAAGCAGGGGAGAGAACAAACGGAACGTGCATCTTTGCGACTCAGACCGGTGACTTCTGCTGCCCAACCCCAGCTGAAAGTGCCTCCCCTCTTGTGATGCAGTTACACCGGCACAGAGGGAAAAGCAGGACCTTGCTATAAGCTGCTGTCTCCAGGGCACAACAGAGCTAGGTTACGCCGCTGCCCAGAGCTGAGACTTCAGTGCACCACCTCAGGCTGGTCACACGAACCCACGGAGAACCAAGTGACTTTGCATGGTGCACAGGAGAATTAAAGGGCAGCCCAACCTGACTGGAGAAACTGTAAATTGCCCCACACTGCTCCAGCAGCAGCAAGCTGACATGAGCTCCAACCCCCACTTCCCTCTCCTGATTCCAGTCTCCGTGCTGGGAGAACCCTGCTAAACAGCACAAACTTCCACTGCCTTTTTTTTTTTTTTTTTGGAGACACCATCTTTTGTAGTTGGAGATGGAAGCCTCCAAACTTTTCTCCTGGAGACGAGGCAGACAACTCACACCACCCCCAGTCACGACACAAGGTGCTTACAGACCCGCCTTCCATAGAATTCAGGGTCAGAAGGTGTAAAAAGCAGCCGTTCTTACTATCGCACTGATCCCGTCTCCTCCCTCGGGGACCTTGGGAAAGGCATCGTAGATTGAAGACACATACGTTATCACAGACTTCTCATCTGGAGATGGGACATCCACATCTGGGGCAAGGGGACAAAGAAATCTAAGTCAGAGGGGGAAGAGGGGAAGAGGTAATCTTCTACCCAGATGGGCCAATCACCATTGTCTCTCACCTTCGGCATCCAGCAACCGGGTGACTCCAAGCCTCTCTGCAACCTCAAAGGCCTGTTCCAGATTCTCCCGGTTACTCTGTATCTGCACCCGCTCCATGTCCACCATATCCGGCCTGTAAGACACACCCAACAGCTCAGAGACAGCCACCGTCACACCTAGCCAAGGTGACACTCTGCTTCTGGTACAGCACCGTGCGTTCACAGCCAGATACCGCTAACCATACATGATACACAGGTACATGGAGACCAAGGAGGAGGAGGGAGGCTCCTAACACTACAAAGGGGGTCACCAGTGATTCCCCCAACGTGCCAGGAGCAAGCACTGTTCATGCAAGCAGGTATGCAAAGTTACAATAGGACATAAAGTGCAAATGAGGATTAGGACCAGAAGATCTTCACGTTCAAGGCAAGAAAAGCAGAGATTTCCTGGCTAGTTCTTTGAATCTGCTACACCCAGCTCAGTGCTGGGGTACACACTGCTCAGGACTCCTAACCCCACAAACAGTTACTCCCTTGTTTTCCATCTTCCTTCTGCAGAGTGACTCATGACCCCACTCCTTTCCATTTAGGGGGTTGCCCGTGGTCAGTCAGTCACAGCCTGACAAAGGGTAATCCAGGTGACAGATGCTGTCTGGAGACATCTGATGATGCTTTGACCTTACTGACAATTTTTGCTCATCTCCTTCACCCTCAACAGCGTGGTCTAGTGGTCAAAGGCAGGGGCGGGGGAGCAGGAGTCAGCCCTGCTGAGTTCTAATCCCAGCTCTGCCACCAACTCACTGTGCAGCCGGCAAGCGTCAGAGAGAGATAATACCACTTGCCTAGCTAGCTCACAAGGAGTTTTGTGAGCCGCTTAATTGCTGCTTCAAGAGAGCCTAGAGATGCTTAGATGGAAGGTGCCACTGAAGTGCTAAGTATTATTATTCACTGAGAGCAGAGTGGGAAATGACAACATTTACAGCACAGCAGCGCCTCCATAATCTGGTTTTAAAGCTTTTTTCCCCTTTGTTAAAAGGCCAACACTACTTGCAACTGTGTGCGTGCTCAGCTTCTTCTGCTATGCGGGGCCCGAAGCAGAACGCCCATCCTCCATTATTCTAGGTCGGGCAGAACTAGGATTTCAAGGTGCAGACTATTAAATGCAAAGAGAGAACAAAGAGCCTTAACCTCCCCCATAGCCAAGCCAGACTCCTCTCTGCGTACCTGTATCTGTGAATGAGTGCATTGAACATCTTCCCGTCGCTCCAGCACGAAGAGAAGTTGGTGCACTTCACTCCCACGTAACCTGCAGTCACCTTCTGGGTCCACAGAAGCAGCTTCTCCTTAGCGGACATGTCCCCTGACTCCCCGCTGATGTAGATATCGGAGATCTGTAAAGACATGGTGTCGCTGGTGACACGGCACTTTGGAAGCGGGAAGAACCCTGTTGGGCAAGTTATGCAGATTTTATTTCGATACATACACACCGTACGAGGGCTCTCAGGAGCTAGTCTCATATGAAAAGTCCAAGCCAGGGATCCATGTCTAAAGACAGGTTATAGGCATACAGCACCTCAATTTTTACTGCCACAATTGCTTGGATCGGTGCGGACTAAAATCAGCTGAAAGCTGAGGTCAGGGCAAATTCAGCGTAGCTGCACGTAACTCGGCTGAAGGCTTTTCAGAGCAAAGGACATTTGGTTAAAGGGATACTATAGCCTGAGAGCTTTGAAAAGGACGAATATTGCATCCTGGGATGCACAAACAGGGGAACCTGGAGTAGGAGTGGAGAGGTTATTTTACCTCTGTATTTGGTGCTGGTGCAACTGCTGCTGAAATACTCTGTCCAGTTCTAGTGCCCACAAGCCAAGAAGGAGGTTGACAAATTGGACATGGTTCAGAGAAGAGCCACGAGAACGATTAGAGGATTAGAAAACCTGCCTTCTAGTGATAAATGAAATCGATGGAGTTCTTTGAGTCTAACAAAGAGAAGGTTAAGGGGTCACATGATTTTATCCTATAAGTACCTACATGGGGAACAACCATTTAATAGTGGGCTCTTCAGTCTAGCAGAGAAACATCTAACATGATCCAATGGCTGGAAGTTGAAGCTAGACAAATTCAGACTGGAAATAAGGTGTACATTTTTGACAGTGAGAACACTGAACCATTGGAACAACTGACGAAGGATCATGGGGGATTCTCCATCACTGACACTTTTAAAATTACGGCTGGATGTTTCTCTAAACCGTACGCTCTAGGAATTATTTGGGGGCAGTACCATTATTGCCTGTGCTATACAGGAGGTCAGGTCACCACAGTGGGCCCCTCTGGCCCTGCACTCTATGAATATCAAGCATTCCGATTTTTAACAACCCCCATCCCCTTCCCCTGTAAGTAGTCTCTCCTGAAATGCATTCATGTCTTTTTTTTTTTAATTCTAAAAAAAGCTAAAGGTTTTTTTGCTCCCCTGGTGAGATTTAGTAGGGTCTTCTGGGCAGCCCCATCAGGCACACTTGCTCATCCCCTTTCTCTGTACACACTCCTGCCTGCTGCTTCTGTTACAGGGGAAGGGTAAGCACCAACAACAGTGAAACAGACTATGCACAAAGCGCTGTCAAATGCAGGAAGCTAACAACATGAAAAAAAGCAAAGAAAAGATACCTTTCTTTAAGCTCTTTCAGTTATTGTGATTTTAGAGGCTACCTGTAACAATGGTAAGTGTGACATTTTCAGCTGGGAGTGCAATTTTCCCCTTTAATTCATCCAGCCAGTCAACACAGCCTACCTACAAGTCATCGTTTCTGCACTTCTCCCAGAGAGCATCACAAGAGAGCACAACCCAGATAATCACAGTGATGAGCGCTTTGGAAATACCTGAGACAGACAGACAGGGCAGTGGGGTGAAGGTGTTGGAAGACAGAGAGAAGAATGCCCTTCATTTGCCCCTGTGTTTAAGAGCCAGACCCCACACACTGTTAGCATGTCTTGGTGATTTACACTGAGCTGTTTGAAATGTATCTTTCTGCGGGATGTGCATGGAGAACAAGATACTCCAGAAAAACAAACAAATTCCAAGGCATCAGCAGCAGGTGGAGATGGGAGAAGCCGCTAAACCTGGTCTTAGAATGGTTTTCCTACCAGCACAAAGTCTTGCTTGGCTAGGTGGCTGTATACCAAGCCCAGCTACAGTCAGCATTGCAGAGAACATCTTCCAACAGAGACTGCCAGTCAGAGCATCTCTACCTCCTATGATGACTACAGACAGCTTATCAGAACAGCTTTTCCTCCCATGCTGAATTCAGAGAAGCAGCAAGAAATCATGTCTGGCTGAGCACTCTGGGGTAAAGTACTGGGGCATGGACTGGATCCATCTACTGCCAGGAGACTGCAGAACTGGGCCTGTTCTTACAGTCTAGCTGCACTCCCTCTGTGCTGCTGAAGACTCCCAGGCTCACTTCAGCATAAGATTCACCCAAGCTCCAACAGCAACGCCCTGCTTTTGCCTAACAATGAATGCCTTCATTCATAGATCCAAGACACAGAGCTCTAGACAGAGTCCCCTGGAATAGGGGATACTAAACTAAGTGTTACTGGCTAGACATTGCCAGGGGTCAGGGTTTCTCCCTATTATCACCTTGAACACACATCACCTACAGCTGACCTCCGACTGCTTGTTTACTCAGCCTGCTCTCCTCCCATCCCTCACTCACTTATTTGTCCAGCCACCCCTTAGGTCTACTCTGTTTAGGCTGTAAACCAGGGACTGTCACGGACTATGTGTCTGCACAGTGCCTAGCGTGGCAGACAGGGCAGCTTTGAGCAATATCTTTGGAAGACTATATTGTATTAAATGTATGGCCAGTTTATATCTCATTGTGAGCCAGGGATTGTATTCACCCCGGGGTGGGCAGGGGTTACCACAGCTCCAGCAGGAATTAAACCCAGCAAGGGGTGATTAACGTCTCCAGAGAGGTACCGCCTCCTGGGGAGGCTCACATGTTCTGGCTCAAAGGGGATTCTCCAGAGACCCAAAGAAAAAGGACCGTGGAATAAATAGCCCAAGCTTAAACTGACTTAGGGCCTTTGTTCTGGTTCCTGATCTAAAAACTGATATTGACTTGTAACCACAGGGAAAATCCAGTTAGGGGGATCTGTAGGACTGACACCTACCAGAGCCCTAGGTTGAAGTTGGGGGTCATCTCTGATAAGCTTTTTAGCATGTGTGTAGGTTCTTTTATTGTTTTTAATCTGATTTTTCTGTAATGCTTTTACCTTAAGAATAAATGTGCTTGCTTAGATGGAGGTGTGTAGCAACTTGTAACTGCTGGCAATACACTGATCATAGCGCTTCGAGAGAAACCGAAGTGCAAGCACTGGTCTTTTTAGGCAGACTGGCTTGCTAGGAATATCATAGAGTAGATCAGAGTATGTGTTCGAGACTATGCCAGTGGCTCTCTCAGCTTTCCACAATTAGTAGAATTACTGTCCATCAACTCAAGCAGGACAGGGACAAACAAAAGGGGGAATCTAAATTTTCACCCTGGAGGAAAGGTGCCTGTAGAATGTTAAACCAGCTGATTTGCTCCCATCACTGAAGCCCTGCTCAGCGCTGCAGAAAATCATGTGTCCAGGATCAAGCCCTTATATGTCGCTCCCTTCTGTGCTCCTCTCTCCCTGAACGTCCCCCTGCTTCATTAAACTTAACTAACTGGGAGCACAGGAACTTGATCACGAGCTACCCGCTCACTGCAGTCCTTTAGGAAGGTTACTGGAGGGGAAATATTTTCACTAGAGCTGTCAATTAATTGCAGTTAACTCACGCAATTAACTCAAAAAAATTAATTGTGATTAAAAAAATTAATCACGATTGATCGCGCTGTTAAACAATAGAATACCAATTGAAATTTATTAAATATTTTGGATGGTTTTCTACATTTTCAAATATATCAATTTCAGTTACAACACAGAATACACAGTGTACAGTACTCACTTTATATAATTTTCATTACAAATATTTACACTGTAAAAATGATAAACAAAAGAAATAATATTTTTTCAATTCACTTCATACAACTACTGTCATGCAATCTCTTTATCATGAAAGTGCAACTTACAAATGCAGGGGTTTTTTTGGTTACACAACTGCACTCAAAAGCAAAACAATATAAAACTTTAGAGCCTAAAAGTCCACTCAGTCCTACTTCTTGTTCAGCCAATAGCTAAGCGAAACAAGTTTGTTTACATTTACGGGAGATAATGCTGCCCACTTCTTAATTACGATGTCACCTGAAAGTCACCAATGTCACCTGAAAGTGAGAAAAAGCATTCGCATGGCCCGTTTGTAACTGGCGTCGCACTAAAGATTCATATGTTTCTTCATGCTTCGGCCATTGTTCCAGAGGACATGCTTCCATGCTGATGATGCTCATTAAAAAAAATTCATTAAATTTGTGACCAAACTCCTTAGGGGAGAATTGTATGTCTCCTTCTCTGTTTTACCCATATTCTGTCATATATTTCATGTTATAGCCATCTCGGATGATGACCCAGCACATGTTGTTTGTTTTAAGAACATTTTTACTGCAAATTTGACAAAATACAAAGAAGGTACCAATGTGAAATTTCTAAAGATAGCTACAGCACTCGACCCAAGATTTAAGAATCTGAAGTGCCTTCCAAAATCTGAGAGGGATGAGGTGTGGCGCATGCTTTCAGAAGTCATAAAAGAGCAACACACTGATGCGGAAACTACCGAACCCAAACTGCCAAAAAAAGAAAATCAACCTTCTGCTGGTGGCATCTGACTCAGATAATGAAAATGAACATGTGTTGGTCCACACTGCTTTGGATCGTTATTGAGCCGAACCCATCATCAGCACGGACACATGTCCTCTGGAACGGTGGTTGAAGCATCAAGGGACATATGAATCTTTAGCACATCTGGCATGCAAGTATCTTGCAACGCCGGCTACAACAGTGCCTGTTCTCACTTTCAGGTGCCATTGTAAACGAGAAGCAGGCAGCATTATCTTCTGAAAATGTAAAACAAACTTGTTTGTTTGAGCAATTGGCTGAACAAGAAGGAGGACTGAGTGGACTTATAGGCTCTAAAGTTTTACATTTTTTTATTTTTGAATGCAGCATTTTTTTGTACATAATTCTACATTTGTAAGTTCAACTTTCATTATAAAGCAATTGCACTACAGTACTTGTATGAGGTGAATTGAAAAATGCTATTTCTTTTGTTTTTTTACAGTGCAAATACTTGTAATCAAAAATAAATATCAAGTGAACACTGTACACTTTGTATTCTGTGTTGTAATTGAAATCAAGATATTTGAACATGTAGAAAACATCCAAAATATTTATATAAACGGTATTCTATTATTAACAGCGCAATTAATCAAGATTGATTTTTTAATCGCTAGACAGCCCTAATTTTCACCTGGCTTCTACTGCTCACAACGTCCAGCTCCAGTGAAGATTCCCCTTGCAGGGAAGAGAAAGGAAGCTGCAGGGCTGGAGGCAAAGGATCCTCCCTCCCCCAGACATCTGAGGAAGACTCTGTGGAAGCACAGAGAGGAGTGGCAGCAGTAATGTAATTGGTATGCCGCTGCTCACCTCCCTCTCTGGAGTCTGACATGCTTATCACACAGAAAACTGCTCTTTTTCGGTTGCTGCCACACAGCCGGCTTTGGCGTTAACTCTTCCGGACCCAAAGCAGGGATTTCCTTGAAGCAACGGGCTGATAGACTGACATGATCACATGACCCACAGCCACAACAAATGCACGATGCACCTCGCGTACCATCTAAATAACAAACAACATAGTCGTCCGTCCCCAGATTATTAGGCCTTTGCCTACCCCACTCCCCAGGCTGGAAGAAGGGACAGAAAAGGCAGCTGCATCCGCAGGATCCCGACATGCCCCACACATGCTCCACTGTACTACTGATACTGAGAGGCGGTACCACCTCCTCCTTGAAGAGCCTGCTCTTGGCACGAAGGAATCTGAGAAAGGGGGTGATGAGCAAATGGAACTGGGAGCACAAGCACAGAACCTTCCTTACTCACTGATCAGCTCACAAAATTCCTCTGAAATTTTTTTTTAAAGATCAACCACTTTTATCAGGACAGCTCTGCTCCCACCGAGCTTGGCATCTAAATACAGAGCTGCCTTCTCCAGTACATCAAGGTAATGGCGTAGGCCCAACAAGCCAAAATATTCAGCATCGAGCTCCTTTTGCCTACTGATTCCTACCTTTCATGGGCCAAGCCCCATCCCCAGCAGCCCAAACTGCGCTGAGAATCTGGACCGAGGTACTCACGTCCATCACAAATCAGAGGTGGCCCTTCTGCTCCCCAAATGGCAGAGAATAGTGACGTCCTCATCTGAAGCAACCCCCAAAACAAATGCAGCATCTTCTGCCACCCACAACTCCAAATACAGACACAAGAGACCTCTGGCCTCAAGCCCAAAATACAAGGAGACAATTTCACTGCCCCCAAGCTTAACACCCAATAACCAATCTCTTCCAGCAACCCTGCCTATATCACCCTGGCCTCAAGCCAAAAACCCAGCGTACACTCATCTAGTCCTTCCCAGGCCAAAATACATCCCACTAGCCCAAGGGTGGGCAAACGTTTTGGCCCAAGGGCCACATCAGGATGTGAAACTGTATGGAGGCCCAGGTAGGGAAGGCTGTGCCCCGCAACAGCCTGGCCCTGCCCCCTATCTACCCCTACCCACTTCCCACCCCGATTGCCTGTCCTCAGAAACTCCAACCCATCCACCCCTCCCCCCTGCTCCTTGTCCCCTGACCGCCCCCTCCCAGCACCCCCCGCACCTAACCACTGCCCCCCTGGGGACCCCAGCCCCATCTAACCCCCCTGCTCCCTGTTCCCTGACTACCTCCCTGACCCCTATCCACACCCCCGCCCCCTGACAGGCCCTCCCAGGACCCCACCCCCTATCCAACCCCCCCGCTCCCTGTCTCCGGACTGCCCCAACCCTTATCCACACCCCTGCCCCGACAGGCCCCCCGGACTCCCACACCCTATCCAACCCGCCCTGTTCCCCGACCCCTGACCGCTCGCCCCCCAGAACCTCTGCCCCATCCAACCGCCCCACCAGATGTGACCCGCGGGCCATAGTTTGCCCACCTCTGCACTAGCCGATGCCCCCTTTGACTATCCGAGGCACAGCACTCCCTCCAATAACTCCGTTTTCTGTTCGCGTTCCCCTGGACCACAAATGGCACTGCTGCACCAGGGCAGGATTCTACTGCCCGAGAGGAGATGGACTCGAACTGGCTGAGTTCACCTTCGCCCCGGAGAAGTGGGGCCGCTTTTCCTCTTTGGAAACATGCTGGGTTGACAGGAACTAGACTGGACACCTGTAATGATCTGGAGGATGGCATGGATTGCGCCCTCAGCAAGTTTGCAGATTACACTAAACTGGGAGGAGAGGTAGATACGCTGGAGGGTAGAGATAGGATACAGAGGGACCTAGACAAATTAGAGGATTGGGCCAAAAGAAATCTGATGAGGTTCAACAAGGACAAGTGCAGAGTCCTGCACTTAGGATGGAAGAATCCCATGTACCGCTACAGACTAGGGACCGACTGGCTAGGCAGCAGTTCTGCAGAAAAGGACCTGGGGTTACAGTGGACGAGAAGCTGGATATGAGTCAACAGTGTGCCCTTGTTGCCAAGAAGGCCAATGGCATTTTGGGATGTATAAGTCGGGGCACTGCCAGCAGATCGAGGGACGTGATCGTTCCCCTCTATTTGACAATCGTGAGGCCACATCTGGAGTACTGTGTCCAGTTTTGGGCCCCACAATACAAGAAGGATGAGGAAAAACTGGAAAGCGTCCAGCGGAGGGCAACAAAAATGATTAGGGGACTGGAGCACATGACTTATGAGGAGAGGCTGAGGGAACTGGGATTGTTTAGTCTGCAGAAGAGAAGAATGAGAGGGGATTTGATAGCTGCTTTCAACTACCTGAAAAGGGGTTCCAAAGAGGATGGATCTAGACTGTTCTCAGTGGTAGCAGATGACAGAACGAGGAGTAATGGTCTCAAGTTGCAGTGGGGGAGGTTTAGGTTGGATATTAGGAAAAACTTTTTCACTAGGAGGGTGGTGAAACACTGGAATGCATTACCTAGTGAGGTGGTGACATCTCCTTCCTTAGAGGTTTTTAAGGTCAGGCTTGACAAAGCCCTGGCTGGGATGATTTAGTTGGGGATTGGCCCTGCTTTGAGCAGGAGGTTGGACTAGATGACGTCCTGGGGTCCCTTCCAACCCTGATATTCTATGATTCTGTGAACACTAGCACCTTCCCTCTCTCAGCTGATTAACGACCCTGTCGCTCTTCTCTGTTTGAATTGCTCTCTGCCCTGCCCCGCTACAGGTTTGAGGCTGAATCAGGGGGTGTCTCCCACCATTTCAGTCATGTTCCCTATACGCTCTACCAGTCTCTGCCCCCTTTCCACCCCACAGACTGACAGCAGCCAACAAAGGTACTTGGTAAGTCTCTCTCACACACACACACACACACACACACACACACACACACACACACACACACACACACACACACACACACACACACACACACACACAGATAAATGCTACTAATGCCAGGGACACCACTACTGAAAGTTGCTGCCTTGGCCTGTCTGGCTGCAATGCACCTGTTTCTGGGACCATTCTAACAAGCCTCCTTCCTAACCAACACACTTTGCAAACTGCCCCTTCCCCCATTTTTAATCAGTGCCAACATTTCACAGAAATGTTAAATGCATGCAGACAAAGGGGGGAGCGTGCACGCCACACAAGTGTGAGATCGGAGGGAATGTGCTGTTAGCAACCCCTTGAAAGTGGGTGAACATGCTAACTGTAGTCAGTGCATCTCGAGTGACACACAGGCAATTACACCTAAAACACAAGTAATTGCCTTCCCACATCCTGCTTCTCCATCGAGTGCTGCTCCAGCTCTTTACCTGCACACTCTAGGTAAATTACAGGGTAGAGGCAGCAAAGTACAAACAGGGTCAGTCCACAAGCAAACAGCCCATGCAGTCCCCGCTCTCCTCATCTGACATTCCTAACAGATCTCCATGCAAATTACACCTGAGGGCTATCAGAGTCATGCAGCTCCTCAGGCTGGAGAAAGACACTTCTCCAGGAGCATTCTGACTTGGCTTTAACCTGCCACTTCTCCATATGTATGGCTGTAATTCACAGCGCTAGACACAGGGCTAAGCAGACTGGAGTCAACTGGGAAGAAAACTCTCCCAGGGAAATGGAGGGCTGGGCTGGATCACTGATATTCAGGAGAGCATCCCCCCGCCTCTGAAAGACGGTTCAGTAAATGAATACAAGCACTGACCTTTCCTCCAGAAGGCTTCACGGCCTTCTCCGTCCTGCCCCTCTGAACCTGGCTGCCCTCTTGTGCAGGGAGTGGGCAGCCATCTTCCAAGATCGACCCCGAGATCTGACTGGCTACAGTATCCCTGGTGGGCTGACGGGACGAGTCACTCCCATATCCTGAGGAGCGCTGGGCAGTGCTGGTGGTCGGCCCGCTGAACGAAGAGTCGCTCTGAGAGGCAGACAGTTTAGTGCCAGGCTGAATCCAGGTGCCCTCTCCCCCCTTGAGGGCAGGTTTCTCCCGTGACAATGACAGCCTCTGGGGCTTCTCAAAGCCTTGGTTTTCCACCTGGTCCACCATGGGCGACGGTGTGGACAATTCTGAGATGGTGCCTGGCTCTACGAACCACGAACCTGTCCACGTGGCACTTGAAATACTTTCATTCCCCTCTTCTGCATCCCAGACCTCCGGAGACCCGCCAGCTTCCACCAAAGCTGCAGGCTTCTCCGGCCCGCGTCTGCCCTCTGGCTCCTCTCTAGACACCGCGTGACACCTGGACACAAGCTGGTCTTCATCCCTCCTCTTGTAGTCTTTGACTGCGGTCTCCCTTTGTAAAGGCAACAGCACAGCTCTGCTGCTGCCAGCTCCTGTCCTTTGAAATTCAACCAGCCTGCTCACAGCCTTCTCACAGTTCTTCTCCGCAGGGTTGTCTAGCAGGCGTGCAATGACTGTGGTGCCCTCCTCAGGGGAACCCCTCCTGCCCCCAGACCCCGAGGGCCAGTGCTCGACCACCAGCTGAGCCTTCCGGACTTCCCCTTGAAATCTCTCTTTCACCTGTACAAGGAGACCCTGAGGCAGTGCCTCTGGACTTGAGCTGGGATTAGGATCCAGGGGCTGTGAGGTGCCTTGGTGCAGGGTCTTGGCAATTTCCTCTCCTCCCTCCTGCTGAGGCTGTACTTTGAACTTCTCCAGTGCCTCATCATCCTCAGCAATCTCCGCGCCAGGCAAGGGCTGCTCCTTGGGATTTGCCTCTGGCACCGTTCTCTTCTTCCCCCTCCGCTTCCGTTTAAAGCGAACCCTCTTTTGGGGGGACAGAGGAGCCTTTCCTGGGCCAGCAGCCTGCTCTTTCGGTTCCTTAACGCAGCCCAGAGAATTCCCCATCTCCTCTGAGCAGAAAATGCCAGCAATAATGCAGCTAAGCTGGTCACAGGCCCCTGGATAAATCCTGACCTTAGCTTCATCAGCTTAGACGCACATTTTAAAACACGGAGCACTGTGGGCGATCCCCCATATTCTCTCTCTCGCCCTCACTCACACACACAGAGTCTCTCCCAGCTGCTGCTGTTCCAGACAGCCATCTTACAGACTAGGAGCTGCAACAAGACAAATTCAAAGCATCTCACTGCAGTTCAGAAATCACTTGACCTAAAAGCAGACAGAGACTGGATTGGTTGCAGCTTTCTCTCTCCAAATATGAGGTAATTGGAGCACTGCCCTCGGTAACACAAACAGAAAGCAAGAACCAGACAGAAATCGGGTGGGGGGGGGAGGGAGGGAGAGAGAGGCTGGGGGAGGATGTGGGGGGAGAGAAAGGAGGGTGGGAAGTCAGAAGAAGGGAGGTTGAGCAAAGGTAGCATAAAGAAAAGGGTGGGGAGAAGTAGGGAGAAGCACGGAGAAGATGAGGAGACTCAGCACGCATACTAACAGGAAATCCCATGGCCAACGCTGCGTGGGAAGCCCACAAATTCCTGCCCCTGCACGGAAACAGATTCCTCCGGGCTACGGTCAAGGCGTTTCGGAGGGCCTGCTCACACTGCCTGATGTTTACTCTATTCCTGACTGTTGTCAAATAAACAGCCTCCGACTGCTCCACTCTGGCCATAGGCAGGCTGCTTTTCCTCCAATCACAGCGGAGGAGCATACGGCGGGAGTGGAACCTCCCCAAAGGGCTAATTGTCCTTATCACTGCACACCCTAGGCAGAGTCACGCGATGGGGACCAGAGCCCCCCCAGGACTCAGTGCTCACCTTCTCCACAACACACACACGCACTTTGGGACTAAAACCCAGCACCCTGCCTGCCCCACCCCTCCCCAGAGAGTGGGGATTTGGCTGGGTTGGTACAGGGAGCTCTGACCATTCCCTTCCTTGTAGCAAAATGCACGCCACGCACTAGACACCTGCAACAGCCACCCCGCCCTCTGCCCGCCAAACAGACCCCACTAGCAGAGCAGCAAACAGCTCAGTGGCCAGCTACAGCCTTCCAAACCCAGAGACACCAGCTCCCAGGGCTGCTCCCTCCTAGTGCCCCTGAGCTGAGGTTTCATTCGTTCCCTTCCAAGCCTCCTCTCAACCAGCAAGGGGCTTGTTCGCTTCTAGGTAAAAGGCAAAACAAACTACAGGCCCACATCTCCCAAGCAGGGTTTGCACCAGCCCCCCAGCAAACGGGGAGACAAGTCATGGTCACTAGGCCTGCAGTGCAGAGATGGCACCAGGAGCTCGAAGCAAAGGACACTGCACTGCCCCTTGGCTGTTTCTTTGCAGCAGTGGGCTATGGACTTTCAAATATGGAAGACATGAACGAGATTAAGGGGTTAGCAATAGAGCTACATTCCTAGAAGAAATCTCCTTATTCCAGGCAGAGAGGCAGTGTACAACAGGGAGTGTGTACGGCCAGGGAGCAGGCCCAGCTGTAAGCACTTAATCTCCCTGGGCCAGACCAGCTATCCTCAACAAATCCTCACGGCTGGTAGGTTTTCACTTCTTGACTGCGGAGGGAGCAAGCCCGAAACAGCTCCATCTGCCTGCCTCAGAACTGCAGTACGCTCCCTTTGAAACCCGGCTCCTTCAGGCCAACTGCAGTGCAGCAGCACCACCTAGCGTCCCCCGAGACATCCGAAACGAGCCGAAAAAACAGGAACCATGTCGGAGATTTGGCCAAGGGGCCCCTTTTTATCCTCGCCTCTGAATTTTAGCACCTCACTTTGTGCGGTCTTAGGAAATAGGGAGAGGAGGTGGCCACATACAGACAGGGATAGTTCATTCACCTTCTACTTAGGGCTTGAATTCACTCGTTTTGTTTCTCACTGCTGGAGTGAGGTCAGTGCCCGAGCTGATGGTCACACAGGAGAAAGAAATAATTATGGCCGAAAAAGAACATGAGGCCGGACCCCTCGCATGCCCGTAAGAGTTATCAGTCTGCTTTGCATTCTGACCCTGCTCAACTCTTACACTTCCAAAGGCCACAGCGCTCACTCTAGTGAGAGTCTAGTCAACACATTCAGGCCCAGATTTATGGATAAACTCGTGCATCCAATTTAGGGAGTGCAAATCTGCTATCGGAGTGGCCTGAGAACACACCCCCAGAAGCCAAGATTCAAGTTCCCAAGAGTTAACCAAGTTAACCAATAGGTGCTTGAAGGGAATATGTTAAACTCTTCACCACATCGCATCTCTAGCTGTGCACTCTTGTGAACTCTGACTAGAGATGAGTATGAACACCTCAAACTTTGCAAAGCCCAGTCTCAGAGGCGGCCCATCTATTTCTTCCCAGCGAACAGGGAGGGTGTCATTCAGAACAGATTGCTGACCACAGAAACGCGTATGGATGCTCCAGCTCTTCCCCCCTTGTACCAGCCAGGAAGGTTTCACTCTAAAAGAGGGAGCAGGATTTTCACAAGTAACTAGTGACTCCTTTAACTTGAGGCCTTGATTGTTTAGACCCCAGGCTAACACTTTCAAAAGAGATTAGTGATTTCAGACTCCCTATTTAAGACACTATAAAGGGGCCTGGTTTTCAGGAAGTGCTGAGCACTTGCCCTCTGAAAATCAAGCCCCCTTTAAGATGTCTCAAACTGAGCACCCAAAAATCATTTGTCTCTTTTCAGAGTGTTCGCTAGGAGTCTCCTCAGTGGGTTCACTGAATCGAAAAGTTCTCAGGAATTTGATCACACAGGCACAGAGACTGCAGCGAAGGCCTGTTGGTCTCACACTACACACCTCTAGCCAGTGCTCAGGGCCCCCTCCGGAAGGCACAAGCAGACAAATGGACGGAAACAGGCAGACACTTGTACTGACAATGAAGGCAAGTGACTGATGAAGTGGTGTTAATTCCTCATCAATATACAGCCTCTCAAGTCCACCGATTGCAGAAGCAGGGAGCCAACCAGTATAAACACACTGTGCCCTAGAGACATGCTTCTCAAGCTCTCTGATGTGGGGGACCGGCAAGTTTTTTTTTCCAGAGCGCGCAGACCGGCAGCTGATGGCTCGCAGATCAGCACCAGTCCATGGACCACCACTTTGAGTAGCACTGTCCTAGAGAGCTGCCCAGGCTGAACCAAACAAGAACACAGCCATAAGACAGGCAAAAACTCAATCACAATCTATACACACAGGCAGAAATGCAATAATTAGCCAAGTCAGTGACCCCAACACAGCTCCAGAGCGCCCTGCATCACAGAAGGGCAACAGCTGCCAAGGGAGACTGGCAAGGACTGCTCAGGACATGCTAATACACGCCACCTGGACTTGCATATATGCACAGAGAACTGAAAGCAAAACTGGTTTGGTTACAGGTGGCTCCAAGGCGCTGGATTCAGAGAGGCCTGCTCTGTGAAAACCTTCTGCTTCCTCCCAGGCAGCTGTGGCCACTGGGCCGCCATCAACAAATAAAACTCCACAGAACCAATTTAGTCTTCAGTCAGCTAGCGCTGGGATTGCCCTTGCAGAGCAGAATGATTTAGTTCCTGTCAGTGGGAAAGCGGGGGGCTGGATTACCCCTATTACATGCGTGTGGATCTAGCACTCCCGTTAACAATGGTCACCCACAGCGAGAGGAGCTCTGCAGTGAGGAATGCCACTCAGAAACTCATCTGTCCACCCAAAGAGCCTTGGTGAGGAAAACTCAAATCCTATGGAAAACAGCTGCCAACAAAGGGCTATTATCCGGCTTTGCAGGAAGCACAGGAGCTCCCGAGGCCACCCCGTAGTGCTGGCGTTCCCTCTATCCTGACCCCACCAGCATGCCAGTGCCGTGCCTGCCAGCAGCCGGGCGCTCTGAGATTGCGGCTCCACCTAAGACACTCAGTCACACCAAATCCCACAGCCAGCACGTCAGGGCAGCAGCTCACATGCCTGGCACGATGCACTCCCCACACACCTGCTCAGCCTCGAACATGGGGATCCGAGCCAACACAGAACCAACGCGCCAGCATGACGTTAAGGGCCCTATGCTGCTGCACGTGCTGCCTTTCTGCTGACATCTAAGATGGATGCCCTGACGGCCTGTGGCACTGGAGACCCTGTGACGTGGTTTGTAAGAACAGCGGTGCTAATCTCAGTGTCATGGTCAACTCCCACTTGGGCAGTTACACTCTGCCAACCTAAATTCCTCCTGCCACCTCAGACGGACGGGCTATTCTCTTCCACTCATGTCCTGAACTGCCAAGTTGCATTGCCACACAGCTGCTGTCTTCCACCCGAGACAAAGGAGGTGCGATTACTAATTGACTGTACAAACTATACATAGAGGAGAGTGTGTGAAGGACAGGGAGCTTTTGGAAGGAAGGTTGCTGTAAAAACATGAGATCGCTGTAACCAAATGCACCCCTATATTCAAACCCGACACACGATCGTAATAATCTTTGTACACAATATGCCTTGTATTGTGAAAACTAATAACTCGCGCGTCAATATCATCAAGGTGAAATGTGTGTAGCAGCATTATATGTAAAATTATGAATCCCCCCGAATGACGTTGGCAGTACATGTTCAAACCCACTTAGCCCCAACTAGGCAGAAGTGATTAAGCAGGCCTATCTTAAACACAAATCAGATGTGAAGAATTATAACATTCATAAACCAGTCGGAGAACCCTTCAATTTCTCTGGTCATGCGATTACAGACAAGAAAGTTGCGATATTACAACAGAAAAACTTCAAATCCAGACTCCAGCGAGAGACTGCTGAATTGGAATTCATTTGCAAATTGGATACAATTAACTTAGGCTTGAATAGAGACTGGGAATGGCTAAGTCATTATGCAAGGTAACCTATTTCCCCTTGTTTTTTCCTACCCCCCGCACCCCCATTCCTAAGATGTTCTTGTTAAACCCTGGATTTGTGCTGGAAATGGCCCACCTTGATAATCATACACATTGTAAGGAGAGTGATCACTTTACATAAGCTATTACCAGCAGGAGAGTGGGGTGGGAGAAGAGAAAACCTTTTGTAGTGATAAACACCCAATTTTTCATGGTTTGTGTGTATAAAAACATCTTCTGTATTTTCCACAGTATACATCCGATGAAGTGAGCTGTAGCTCACGAAAGCTTATGCTCAAATAAATTGGTTAGTCTCCAAGGTGCCACAAGTACTCCTTTTTTTTTTAAAGGAATATGTGTTTACCTCAATTTACATATAAGTAGTAAACAAGGTCCTTGAGACAGCAAAGGGGCAGGAACAGACCGAGCTGCATTTTAGCAAACAGCATCATGGAACCTCTTTCACTACCAAAAAGTCTCTCTCTTCACGGCTGGAATGAACTTTATCTAGGGGTTACCCTCAGGAAAATGCATTTTAAAGGGTGACTGGACTGTACAAGTGAGGGGCAAAAACACACCATGTTATCTCTCCCTATCCATCTCTCTCTTTCATCAAAGAAGACAAAAGAAACCAGCCCTTTGGGGGCAGATCCTGACTTGAGAATGTTCTCAGCAATGTTGCTGGGAACCTGTGGTAAGAATTTACTTTGTATCAAGTCTAGTTGGTTAAATTTAGTTACTGGGAAGTTTCTCTTAATTTCTCTTTTAACCATTTCGGACTTTAACGCCTTGAACTTGCAATCTCTTAAAATCTCTCTCCTTGTAATTAAATAAACATGTTTTATTCTTTAATCAAAACTAAGCCAGTGTTGTCTTTAAACTGAACTATGAGGGTAACTCCATTTATGGTAGCAGACTGTTGTACATTGACCGCTTGACCTCCAATATCTGGACTGTCCAGGAAAGGGCTGGACAATGCAGAACACATATTTTTGGGAGGAAATCTGGAACTGGGAGCATGTTGGGGTCACTGCAGGTGGTAACCAAGGCTGGTGGAAGTCAGAGTGTGACTGGAGTGTGCTGGCAGGGTGCAGCTATACGCAGACAATCCGGGGGTGACCTGCATGCTGTTTGCAAAGGGCCCAGGTTGGGACTTAAAGCAGCAAAGCATTGCAAGGCACCCAAGGTTACAGGGCAAGTGGGGATCCAGCTCCTCACTGGTCTGGACTGCATCCCAGAATGTCATAATCACACACTCCCCAGACACCCTTCTCCAAATCTACTCTCCCCTTTCCCCTGCTCAATGCACTGAAGAGCCCTGGAGGGCTCAGCTTTCCAGCTCAGCTGAGCAATAGCAACTGCCAATAACCTTGGTGCCAATCAAAGGGCCACAGCACACATAATCCATCATTAGAGATTTAATTATATAAATGACCAGAGAAGGGAATTCTTATTCTCTCTGGCCTGGTCTCCATGACACTGTTATATATGCTAATCTTCCTGACCAACCTGTATGAAGGCATTACCATTAAATATACTCATGTTCTCCAGACAGATGCCAGAGCCCTTGGGACTCAACATGCCCCTTTTTCCGCTCTGTGCCCTTCAAAAAGTCACATCCCTACCTGAAAGTGGAGAATAATGGTCCATATGAGACCCAGGGTCAGCTTCGGGTTGCCATCTGTAATGTCATCATTGCGAATGTTCACCAGCTTCACCTGTGGGGAAGCACCAGGGACTGTAAAAACTTCAAATCAGATGCTTCAACAAAGACAGGAGGGACTTTTCTCTCCAACCACTCCACCACCACCCTGCCCTCCCCAAACCAGTCATGTGCACCTAGCAGGTGCAATCAATTGGCCAGAGAATGGGACAGGGTCTCAAGGCTCCAGCATTCTATTCCCAGCCCTGCCACTGACTCACTAGGTGATGAGGAGCAAAAAAATCAATCCTTGCCTTTTCTGCAAAAGAAGGATTGAAATAACCATTTTTCAATTCCCTAGTGCCTTCTGCTGAAGGGCCTTCACGTGTTTTACTAGCATTTCTTATTTCGGTTTCTACAAAGAGTGTCATGCCCCTACAGCCTCAGGCACTTGTGCATAATTTAAAATCTACAAAGCACATCACGTAGCTAGGAGAGCACACCCAAACCCAATCACCCCCACCTGCACCGCAAAAATCAATCAGCTCAGGAATTAAGCCTGAGATCACAGCACCCTCAAGAGGCAGGCAAGCACCTGTGATCCCCAGGTTCACAGCTGGGGAGACAGGGAGAGGGGAAGTGCCTTGTTCAAGGTCACATGGGAAGCTTGTAGCACAGCAGGGAATGAAACCCACTCTTGATACCCAACCTGTGGCTACACTGGGATTTTACTCGCCCATCTCACAGGAGCCAGTGTGCGTAGCTGAGATGCTCGGCATAAAAGATTGCCAGAAATACATGAAGTATCACCACCATCTTCAGAGCTACCAGCAAACAGAAACCGGGGTGTGCACCGGTAAGTCTGGATACTCCCGCTTACCTCTCAGCTCTCCACTCAGAGCTTCCACTTGTTTCAGACTCCTCTCTGCCCTCCATTGTCTCAACGGCCCCTCCCCGCTACCATCTGGCTCCCAGAAGGAGGGGAGTCTCTGACGGGAGGGTGAGTGATGCTCCCCACTTCCAGGCACAGGATCTCAGCAGCAAGAGCCTGCGACACCGGCAGTTCTTCTCCGCCCACCCCCAAACTCTGCACCTTTGACGTTCCAGGGCATCACTAAGAGAGCATTCGGAGTAAGGCATGTCCCAGCATGCACTCTGCTGCGATGCCATAGCACTGCAGAGGAGCAATGGGGCGGAGGGGTGGGGGTGTGGGGGTGTGCGTGTGTAGAGAGAAACATGCTCCTTAGAACCTCTGGCAAAACATTTCTGCATCTCTACCAAGAAGCTAGGGAGCCGCTAAGTTACGCGCCCTCCCTAGGGAAGGGCAGGTCTATTCAGTGCGCCTTCAGCTAGCCAGAGGAGTTAATCTCTGCTTCGGCACAACCGATACAATTCAGCATCGTCATTCATCATGAGTGTGTCATGACTGAAGACTGACAGAACAGGCAGGACAGAACTCCCCACCCCGTGAGCCGCAGGAACTGCTGGAAACATCCCTCTGCTTAGGGGCTGAGAGTTCTGGCTGGTTAGAAGGAGGGTCTATTACATCCACTTGAGGAAATGCCCGACAGAGACCAGACGGACCTCTTAGGAGCCCAGCACTTCCTGAATGCTGGGAAGGGGGAGAAACATAGGACCGAAAGGGACCTCCTGGGTCATCAGATCTAGCCCCTAGTTATCTCAGGCAACCCTGACATAAAACTCACCAAGCTCCATCTTCAAACTAGTTTGGTTGGCTCCCAATCCTCCCACTGGGAGGCTGTTCCAGAACCTCACTCCGGCAATGGCTAGAAACCGTCTTCTAACTTCTAGCCTAAACCTATTCATGGCCAGGTCACACACATCTATTCCTGTGCCAACATTATCCTAAGGACACCAGAAGAGCTCCCAAGCATACACTGCACTCAGAGCTGACCAAGTCAGTTCCTGGGACACAGGAAGCCTGCGGGGCTCTAGGGGCTGTATCCATCTGAGACACTTGCAACGGCTTCCTGGAAAGAAAGAGTCCTAACTCCTCATTCTGACCTAGGGTGACCAGATTTAACAGAGAAAATATCGGGACACATGGGGGGAAACAACAACAACAGCGGCCAGAGTTGCCAAAGCAAAACAAAAAACAGACGCCGGAGTGGCCAAAGCCAGAATTTTGGGACAAATGGCGTCCCGACCATGCATCGGTCAAGACGCGGGGCAAAGACCCAAAAAATTGGGACATCTGGTCACCCTATTCTGACCACCACCACCCCCTCCCCCCAGGAGGCGTGGATAGCACTGAGGGCTCTCAGCGCCCACAAGGGAAGGTACTCTCTGCAGTACTGACATTGACGGGCACCTAGATGCCCTAGGGATGGGCCCAGCAGAAATAAACGGATAGTGCTTCGTTACGCCCCACTGGATGCCCATGGCACAAGCTGCAGCAGGAACCAGAGCACACCCCGCAGGTGTGCAGTGAGAACACTCCGAATACGTTCAAAACTGGAATGTGACCTGTGAGCATCAGACTGGCTCTTACCTGTCGCTGCTTCAGGAAGTCCAGAGCAATCTGCACATTCTGTAACCTGTGGAAACGCATCCTGCCCTTCTCACGTGGCTGCAAAACAGAGGCAGTGCGTCAGTCCAGCCATCCCATGGAGGCAGAACTAGGGCGTCTTTGCTACACATGCACAGACCCAGTTCCACCCCTTCCCCCAGGTGTACTTCCTAAGCCTCCTACTGGAAGTACTGGAACCCAGAGAGACCCTCCCTCTCGCGGAGGACTGGGGGAGCTCACTTCATTCCAACCACCAGCCTAATTATGTTCCCTCTAAGTCTAAGCAAAGACCACGACATTCAATACACTTGCTTGGCCTACCGCATTCAATGTGCCACCTAGGACGGCCATTTCCTCCTCTCTCAGCCCCAACCTAACAGCCAAGGCACAGACAGATGTGAGCAGGAGACAACAATTCGCTCCCAGAGTGCGTCGCCGTAACAGCAAAGCAAGGGCCGAAAGGAGGAAGATGCAGATCATAAAGATTTCTGGATATGGTGAACATACTCCACCAGCATGAGTCTGTCTTTCCTGCTAATACACTGCCGCGTTCTCTTGCCCCCTTCTGGCTGCTTAACACTGTCCTGTTCTATGCAGAGGAGTCTTTATTATCCCACAAATCCCCTACGCTGGGGCGTGGAGCTAGGAAAACCCTCCAATAACTATCTCCTGCTCCCAGCCCATCCATCGACCCATGGTCCTGACCACAGACACCGACTTGTGACCTCAACATTTGCCCCTAGTTTCAGTATCACACTTTGTTCCCCGGCCTTTGCAGGCAACAAGCTAGTGCTGCCCACACACAGAGCTAAACCGGAGACAGCCACAGCCACTGAGGGCTCTTGCAGTCCAGCCAGCCCGCTCCACCACAGGGGTGTGCTTGGGTGTACACCCTATACTCACCTACCAGCACAACTGCTTGAACAGGGGAGAGGACAATTTGAGATAAAGTGAACCACCTTGCTGCCAACCTGCCTGCAGGTGGGGGAGTCCTGCCGGCCCAGGGGAGAGCAACAGCAGCCTTGTGATTTGCCAACCCTTGAAATGGTAGATGTGTCCTGCAATAGCTAATCGGCTATTAGGGCAGGGACTGCTCCGCTGGAGGAGAAAGCAGAGTCTCAGGACCAGCTGTGTCTGTTTCACTGCTACATGGACCCCAGTGTTTTCTGTCTCCAAGGGAGCTGACCAATCACAGTCAGGCTACTGACCAATGTACACAGCAGCATCCATGCTGGGCTACTGCTCTGAATCTCTCTCTAATGGACAAGGAGGGGCGGCTGCTCCAGTGAGAGCCTGTGATCCAACCAGGAGCAAACGGTCACGTTCAGTCACCAGCCCCACCCAGCTCCAACACCTACATTTAATCCGATTCATTTACAAATAGCAACTCTGTGCTGAACAAGGGCTTGGGGAAGAGGTAGGAGCTCTGCTGAAGGGCGGATCGTGGTGCAGAAGCTCAGAGCCAGCACACAAACCCAGCTCTGCAATGAATCAATAAGAAAGGAAAGGAGTTGGGGCTGGGAAAATCAAAAGAAGCAATGGCTTCTAAATACAAACGAGAGGAGTGAATTGTCTGAGGAATCAGGAGCAGCAAAGAGACTCTCTGGGTCAGCAAAGACAAAGGACGTTTCATTCTTTGTTTTAGGACGAAAGCCACAGGAAGGTCTCCCTATGCTCCAGCCCCTGGCAGAGAGGTGCAACAGGCGAGTCATTTCCTGTGCCACGCCACTGCGGCTGCCAGAGTGGCTCGGGAGGGGGAGCAGAGAAGAGAGCTGTAGAGAAGGAAGACACAGCCCAGATCGAGAGGGTTGGTAAGAAATGTGATCATTTCTACCAGCCAGAATGCTCTCGTTCTTACTTGGGGGAGGTGCAATCCCCTTTGGGTAATCCTTGGCTTGGGTAAGGTTGGGCCTGCCGGGAGCTGGGTCCGCTCCACATCAGAAACACTGAGAATATGTTGCTTAAAAACAGATCTGTTATCATGCAAGGTTAATCCTTGCTGTCTGACAGCAAAGCCACTGCACCCAGTACACATGGATGTGGTACACAAGGCAGAGCATCCCCATGCAGTGAGAACTGTTAGCAAACATCAGATGATTCATCCTAAAGGTTGTTTGCGCCGTGTGAGTGGAGAGAACACCATGTCCCATCCAAGAGCGTGCAGGACCCCAGCGGCTTTATCTGGGGATGCGTGAGAGCCAGGGGTTCATCTAGGAGCGTGCGCCCTTCCCATCCCCGTGAATAGACTGATTTCATGCTCTCACAGCAAGTGGGTCAGCATTCTCACACTGCAGACCACCAACACTGTAATGCACTCTCAGATAATCCAGTTAACTTTAACAAAGCACTGTCCAGAAGGAATATGGGATTAGCTGCCTTTTCATTTTCGCTTCTCACTCTCCACTTCCCAGGTACACACCCCACATATCACTCCTCTATTCTAACGTGCTTCCGGGAAATTTATTATCCGGGATCAAGAACCAGCTGCTAGTGGAAAGGAGCTATGGCAAATTCTCCATTAACCCACCTGAACCAGAGGGAGGGGAAGGCCAGAGGCCACTATGGTATGTCTACACAGCAACTAGACACCACGGCTCAGGCTCGTGGGGCTTGGGCTGGGGGCTCTTTCGTTGCTGTGTAGAGATCAGGGCTCAAACTGGAGCCCGGGCTCTAGGACCCTGAGACGTTGGAGGGTCACAGAGCTTGAGCTCCAGCCCGAACCCAGAAGCCTACACAGCAATGAAACAGCCCCGAGTCAGCTGGCCTGTACAGGCCAGCCACGGGTTTTTCTTTGCTGTCTAGACGTACCCTGTGTGCCCTATGCAAAGCTTGGTTACATCTGGACTATCTGATGGCACTCCAGTGTCAGTCTGTATTACATTGCTCCCAGGAGGGAGTCAACCTACTGCATCACCATCCTCCTCCTCCTCCTGCTCTTCACTGCTCGTGCGACGCCAGGAGGGCGCTTTTGCCAGGCGGAGGGTCTTCTGGCCTGAAGGGTCCTTTTGCTAACAAACGTGGCACAGACAACACCAGTGGGATAGTCACAGAAAAACAGAAAGGAACTAAAAATGCAGCACATGGGAAAAGAAAAAGAAACACATTGCTCACCAGCCTCCCTCCCCTGAAAAGGAACATGAAGACTAGCTGGTTATCCTGGATCTTGCCTGCGTCTCCCCTGGGGACCCTACCGGGGCTTGATTCAGACACGAGAGGTAGACACAATGGCAAGAGCTAAAGTAGATTTTGAAAGAGCTGGGAACTCAGAGACAACTTGTTTTAGGTCAAATACTCGTTTCTGGGCTCAGCTGAGGAGTAACTGGATGAAATTTTATGGCCTGTATTATACAGAAGGTCAGCTTATACAGATGGTCATGTGTAATGGTCCCTTCTGGCCTTAAAGCCTATGAGACAGCGCCATCAACGTTTAGGGCAGAATAGTCTAAGATTTCTTCCTGTCTTAGCTGCAGCAAACGATACCGCAGTATCTATAACAGTCCAACCACTTCTGCCTACCTCCATGTGATTTTCAGTATAGGGTGCCTAAGCAGAGAGATTTCCCTAGGATAAAACTCAATCCGAAAATCAAAAATGTTGTGGAGAGGGACATGATAGGCCTGTGAAGCATCTAAATCCAACACCCACAAAGCGTAGCTTGGCATTTCAGGAGGGCAGCTGAATAACTTCACACATCATCTCACAGATCCTATTTTAGGGGTTACTAAAATAATTCCCTCCGAGCTGCGCTACTGCACCAAAAAAGTATCTTCCAAGAGCTAATTAGGCTTGTTGGCCTAAAAAAGGGGCAAGTGATTCTACTCTCCCCAGATGCAAGGGAAGATGTTTGCATCCTGCAGAACTATCTACCTCTACAGATCCAGCTTGTAGAGTGGTTGCAAAGCACATGACAGGAAAGCCTAACATGCTACTGAAGAAAATAGATGGAAAAGCATGGACACCAGAAACCTGGTGTCTAAATTGAGAATGAACACAAGCAGGAAAATCCAAACTGGCAGCTAAATGGCTCAAGGCAAGTTTATCTGCAGCTGCACTGATGCACCTAGCCCCACTGATTTTCAACATTTAGGCAATTCTTGTAAGATTCTGAAAAGACCTATCTTTGGACGTGCCTGGAGCTGCACCCAGCTTTCATGCTAGAATGGTCATGTGGACGCCTCTGAAAAAGCATGGCTCACACAGATCTCATCTGCTGAATTAAGGGACTGTCTTTAAACACCATTCCAGCTAAAAAACATCTAGTATGGCCCTCTCCTGTGTCTACACCCCGCGGCAGCGAGTCTCTGAGCCCAGGTCAAGTGTCTTGAGCTCACTGCGCTCCTGCTGTAGGGCTAGAAACAGCAGTGTAAAGGTTTGGGCCAGGGCTGGCTCCAGGGCTTTGAAACCCGGCGAGGAGGTAGGGTGTCAGAGCTCAGGCTCCAGCCCCAGTGGGAATGTCTATTCTGCTATTTTTAGCGAGATCCCGAGTCAATTGCTCCAAAAATGTGTTCTGTCAAGGCACAGAATAACCACGTAAATCAGTTTTGCCCCATCCACACTAGCTGGACAAACCGTGTTAAAAACAGTTTCAGCTTGAACCACCATCATCTTTCGTTATTTAAATACACAGAGATGCAGTGCAGCAGTATTTAAGCACCGGTTTCAGAGTAGCAGCCGTGTTAGTCTGTATTCGCAAAAAGAAAAGGAGGACTTGTGGCACCTTAGAGACTAACCAATTTATTTGAGCATAAGCTTTCGTGAGCATAATAAGCATCCGATGAAGTGAGCTGTAGCTCACGAAAGCTTATGCTCAAATAAATTGGTTAGTCTCTAAGGTGCCACAAGTCCTCCTTTTCTATTTAAGCACCGTTTCCGAATATGTTTGGGAGTCCCAAGGAGGTTGGAGAAGCTGGTCAGATTGTCTCAGTTCTCCTCTTCAACTTATAGGGCAGGTCGACACAGCAAAAACAACAAGTGAATCTCCACGCCCAGGTCAACTGACTCGGGCTCTTGCTACAGGGCTTAAAGTAGCAGAACAGACACTCCCTCGAGAGCTGGAGCATGAGCCCCGAGACCCTACCTCCTCGCTAGATTTCAGAGCCCAGGCACCAGCCCCAGCCTACACTGCTGTCTCTAGCCCTACAGCACAAGCCCAGTGAGCTCCAGTCACTTGACCTGGGCTCAGAGACTCACCACTGCAGGTCTGGGTTTTTCTTTTTTTTCCCGCTGTGTCGATGTATCCACAGACAGAAAGGCTCATATTCATCCCTGCTCGTGCACCACTGAAGTCAATGGCCTTAATGCCAGGAATGATTTGGACACGACGAGTAAAGTTTTCAAAAACACCTACGCGGCGTAGGCACCTAAGCCTCACAGAAACTCAGTGAGATTTAGGCTGTTAAGCACCTAGGTCATTTCTGAAAATGGGACTCAGGTTCCTAAGCCATTTAGGCCCTTTTGAAAATGTTAACCAATGCCTGTAAAAGAGACAAACAAATATTTAGAGTGGTCTATTGTGAAAATCAGCAGGCAGCGCTGGAGGAGGGGAAGCTAAGCTAAGCTCCCCTCTTGGAGAGGGGAAAGTGACACTAAACCTGCCCTTTTGTCTTCACCCAGCATATTGAGTAGATAGTCCCAAACGCATATGAGCCTCACAAAGAGAGTGAATACACCTGTATCCTAGGCACCTTTAACCTAATCACATAGTTAGGTGTTATCCAGGAAACCAGCATGATGAAGATGTAAAAAAATAAATTTAACACAAAACCAACAAAGGCCTTGATGTGACAAGGAACGCTGGTCAGCCTAGCACAGCAGAAGGCAGCGAGGAGGAGAAGGCAGTACATGGATCCAGTCTCTGGTGGTGAAAGCCACAGCAGGGTGGCTAAGCAAACTTGGAAACTCACCAGTTTCACTCCTGACAGAACCTCCAGCAGAGAGATCAGGTTATGCCCATCTCGCAGGTCTTCATACAGGTCATTGATGTGCTTGCGCACCTGCGGGGCAGAGAAGGAGGGTGCATTTTCAGGGATTTCATTCATTTAAAATGGTTATTCCAATATTCTCTCTATGGGAATCGGGCTCCAATTGCCAAAGGACCCCAGCAGAGGCAGTTACCGATTTCAGGCACAGAACAGATCACTATAAAGCCAGCATTACTCCATGCAATTCTAAAAGGTTCCCATGCAGCCACTTTGCTATAAAGCAAGGGGATGAGAGCAAATGGCAGCTGTGTACAGGATTGGGCCTTGTGTAATGGCAGCTTTCACATCAACAGCAGGAGTATCCTGTTAAAAAGACAGCAAAAGGAGCCAATTTTTCCTGTTTCTTCCAAGATAAGCCACTCTTCACAAAACTCACTGGCAACCCGGTCAGACCAAATCTTTACCTTTGCCACACACGGACTGAGACTCTGGGTTCAACTCCCAGCCCTGCCACTTATTTTCTTCACGACTTTGGGCTAGTTACTTAGTCTCTTGCTGCTTCAGTTTCCCATCTATAAAACGGGGCTCATGAACCTTCCCTTCCCCCTCCCTTTGTCTTATCTGTTTACAATGTAAACTCTGAGGCAGGGATTTACACCACCACTTAGCACAAGGGGAGCCCAAATCTCAGTTGAGTCCCCATGTGCTACTGTCATTCTAATAGCAATAATAAATAATGCAGTGATTCTCTCACACAATTTTTTAAAACATTACCACACCAGCTTATATTATCCTCCAGGAATGTCACATGGCGTTTGCCTTCTGTTAAGGGCAGTCAGGTGTTTTTCCCTTTCTTTGCCGCGGGAGGGGATGTGTGAATAGGGTGATTGTCTCTCTCTAATTAATGTATAAGGCATTGGCTACATGTCAGTAGAGACTTGACTCCCACGCTGCCTTCTTTACCCATAAAGTTATTTTTTTGGCGGGGGGGGGGGAGGCGTGCAGCTTAAAGATTAGTGCACAGACCTGCAGTTTCCCTGGCCTCACCGCAGTCCACAGCAGGCTGAAAAGTACAATGGCAACACCTTTAAAGTCCAAGCCAAAAACTTTCAGTTGATGGAAAACATTAATTAAAAAATACCTGGCAGTTAACCAAGACGACTGGGAGGCACCTCAAAATACTGCATTAACCCTGCTTAGCTATTCAAGATACAAACCTCCCATTGCAGACAACACGTGAGAGACCAGCCCCGCTGCACAGAATATAACAGATGGGCACCCCTGGATTCAAACCCAGCAATCTTTCATGGCAGAACTGGCTGTGTTAAGCCATCTAGATCCTGGTCCTGATCCAGTTCACATGAATGTAAGTGTGTAGAAGTGTGTATCCCATCAGTGATGGACAAACAGGCAGAGCTGCCAGGAGCCTTCTGGAAGGCCACGGTCTCTGAACAGGTAATTTGATGCACAGTGAAGGCAGAGATCCCAGAAAGCAACTGAAGGTTTGCGTGTGGGCTCCAGGAACTTTAACCTGGAGTTCTGAGTGACTATTGCATCCATGGTGAATGGTAAATCAGGGGGCTCCAGTGACTTGGCACCAGTGGGTGGGAAAAGGTACCGGATTCTCCCCAGAAAGGATCTTCCAAGCCTCTTGAACGTTAAAAACAAAAATCATCAATCATGTGGCTGGCTCAGAATAAAATCGGACACAACAATGTTTAGTACAAACAGCTGGAGTTACTGACTTGGCCTGCTAATAGCTCTGATCTCAGCCGCAAGCCCCGTGCCCTGTGCACTGCTGCAGAGGTGCGCAGCTGGAAAACGGACAGAACTAAGGAAACAGGCTCTTCACTCTTTTTGGCGACAAACGTCTTTCTTTTAAAAGACGGAGACTAGTCACCGCTCTGTTCAGATTGGTACCGGACACCTTCCAACAGGCAGGACCCCAGTAAGTTTACAAAGCCATCGCTAACCAGTCAGGCAGCCTGCCCGGATACAGAACCCCTGAGCCCCTTCCCACTTCACTCATTTACACACACAGCCCACTGCAACTCCCTGGTTACCAAACCACCACTTAGAAACCAGCCTCCGCTTTTGCTGGTGCAACAAGCAGCGGGGTCTGAGAAACAGCAGTACGGCCCCAAGGACTGAAAAGATCCAGGAGTTGAGCACATCAACTTAGATCCTCAACTTTCATGGAGGGGTGACAGCGTCCCTGCCTCTGAAATCCTTCACTGTGTTGTGGGATCTCAGGCTCCCCAGCTCCTCCTGTGTCACCCCTCATTGGCATCTGATGGGGGTCTACAGAATTCTAATAGTACCCCTGCCACAGCAAACTCAACCAAGAGCCCAGCTGCCTCTAGAAAGCAGAACAATGGTGTAAGGCAGGAAAGGAGAGACAGATACTGAGGAGGGAAAGAGAGGGGAATGGTGGAAAGAGATCTGATGGGTAGAGACTTTGTCCCAAAGGCAGCTTTCTGTCACTTTTCTGCTAAGAAACAGAGACAGAGAAAGAGACTCTGCTCTGGATAAAAGCAGAGATCTGCCCGGCCTCCCAGCATTAACAATGACACGATGTATTCCGCTGGTTTCCCTCTTTCACAGCGTTTTGCCATCACAGAAGGATCTGACTGGCAGCACCAGCTTGCACTGGGCAGCAGCCACCAAAGACCGTCTCGTTCAAGCAAGACGGACGTCAAGCAAGGTGCTCAGGAGGGCTCCGGGCCCAAACACAGAAGAGCCGGTGTCTATGCTCTGGGAAGGAGCGGCCCCTCCCCTGAGAGGGAGAAGGGCAGGGTGTAAGTGGAACAACCAATACAGCTCTATGAATAAAGGGGAACAAGCGAGCTTGGGAGGGGAAGGGGGAACAGTTCCTCTCATCCCACCTTGCATGGTAACTCCCAAAACACCCCCTCACCAAAGGATTTCAGGGAGACGTGGGGTACAGTTCTCTTTCGGGGCGTCATTGCCAAGATTTTTACATGCTCTTTGCTGGAGCAAACGATTTTTCGATTCAGAGGTTAATGACATGGTAGGGGAACGTTTGCCGAATGCTTTAGGACAGTCCCAAGAGGTCGCCGTAACATCCAGTTCTGCCCCGGGGGGTCAGATCAAGCGAACATTCCAGTGCCTCTAAACCCCTTCAGAACTCTTCTCCAAGGCCAAAGCAATGCCAGCTAGTGCCGGTCCAGAACAGGCAAGGCCAGACCGGAGCAAGTTAGGAAACTGTGCGAAGTAAGGCATGACTCTCACCTTCATCAGGTGCTTATTGACCCACTTGGTGAAAGTTTTCTTCTGGACTCGGTCCCGTTCATCTGTTAAGAGAACACACAGATGGGTCTCAGTTAGCATTGCTCAGGTGAAATCTCACCAACGGGCCACACACCCCTTCCCCATTCAGCCCAACTCTCCCACCTTTGGATCCCACCACACCCTGCTAACAGCCTCCTTCCATGTTCTGCTGGGACTACTCCAGGAACGCGCAGGACAGGGGTGCAAGTAAGCAGGTACAGTCAGGTACGCCGTACCATTAAAGTATTTATTACCGGTACGCCGTACTGGAAAGACACATGGTCAGACCTGCAGGGCTCTCCAGGGAACCACAGCGGCGAAAGGAGCAGAACGTAAGGCCGCCGCTCCCAGAAGCCAGCGCCTTACGTTCCTCCTCTCGCACAGCTGTACCGGTACCGTCACCCAGCACCGTCCTCTAGCGCGGCTGTACCACCCCCAGCCCAGCCCCCAGCCCTGTCCTCTGGTGCGGCTGTACCGGTACCACCCCCAGCCCAGCCCCCAGCCCTGTCCTCTGGCGCGGCTGTACCAGTACCACCCCCAGCCCAGCCCCCAGCCCTGTCCTCTGGCGCGGCTGTACCAGTACCACTCCCAGCCCAGCCCCCAGCCCTGTCCTCTGGCGCGGCTGTACCGGTACCACCCCCAGCCCAGCCCTGTCCTCTGGCGCGGCTGTACCGGTACCACCCCCAGCCCAGCCCCCAGCCCTGTCCTCTGGCGCGGCTGTACCAGTACCACCCCCAGCCCAGCCCCCAGCCCTGTCCTCTGGCGCGGCTGTACCAGTACCACTCCCAGCCCAGCCCCCAGCCCTGTTCTCTGGCGCGGCTGTACCGGTACCACCCCCAGCCCAGCCCTGTCCTCTGGCGCGGCTGTACCGGTACCACCCCCAGCCCAGCCCCCAGCCCTGTCCTCTGGCGCGGCTGTACCGGTACCATCACCCAGCCCCCAGCCCTGTCCTCTGGCGCGGCTGTACCGGTACCGTCACCCAGCCCCGTCCTCTAGCGCGGCTGTACCACCCCCAGCCCAGCCCCCAGCCCTGTCCTCTGGCGCGGCTGTACCGGTACCACCCCCAGCCCAGCCCTGTCCTCTGGCGCGGCTGTACCGGTACCACCCCCAGCCCAGCCCCCAGCCCTGTCCTCTGGCGCGGCTGTACCGGTACCGTCACCCAGCCCCCAGCCCTGTCCTCTGGCGCGGCTGTACCGGTACCGTCACCCAGCCCCGTCCTCTAGCGCGGCTGTATCACCCCCAGCCCAGCCCCCAGCCCTGTCCTCTGGCGCGGCTGTACCGGTACCACCCCCAGCCCAGCCCCCAGCCCTGTCCTCTGGCGCGGCTGTACCGGTACCACCCCCAGCCCAGCCCCCAGCCCTGTCCTCTGGCGCGACTGTACCGGTACCACCCCCAGCCCAGCCCCCAGCCCTGTCCTCTGGCGCGGCTGTACCGGTACCGTCACCCAGCCCCCAGCCCTGTCCTCTGGCGCGGCTGTACCGGTACCGTCACCCAGCCCCGTCCTCTAGCGCGGCTGTACCACCCCCAGCCCAGCCCCCAGCCCTGTCCTCTGGCGCGGCTGTACCGGTACCATCACCCAGCCCCCAGCCCTGTCCTCTGGTGCGGCTGTACCGGTACCACCCCCAGCCCAGCCCCCAGCCCTGTCCTCTGGCGCGACTGTACCGGTACCACCCCCAGCCCAGCCCCCAGCCCTGTCCTCTGGCGCGGCTGTACCGGTACCGTCACCCAGCCCCCAGCCCTGTCCTCTGGCGGGGCTGTACCGGTACCGCCACCCAGCCCTGTCCTCTGGCGGGGCTGTACCGGTACCGCCACCCAGCCCTGTCCTCTGGTGGGGCTGTACCGGTACCGCCACCCAGCCCTGTCCTCTGGTGGGGCTGTACCGGTACCGCCACCCAGCCCTGTCCTCTGGTGGGGCTGTACCGGTACCGCCACCCAGCCCCCAGCCCTGTCCTCTGGTGGGGCTGTACCGGTACCGCCACCCAGCCCCCAGCCCTGTCCTCTGGTGGGGCTGTACCGGTACCGCCGCCCAGCCCAGCCCTGTCCTCTGGCGCGGCTGTACCGTCCCCAGCCCAGCCCCCAGCTCTGTCCTCTGGCAGGGCTGTACAGACCCCAGACAGGAGACGCCACTACGTGGAAGGGCTGGGGGCAGGGCTGGGGGCAGAACAGCCGCGCCGGAGGAGCTGCTGGCGTGGGGCCACCTGGCGGCACCACATTCTGCTCCTTTTGCCGCTGCGGTTCCTGGGGGAGCCCTGGGGTTCAGAAATCCATGTCCAGCGCAGCAGGACAGAACACACACGCACACACACACACCCCCGGTAATGTGGGATGGGGAGAGCGCGGGGGCCTCAGGCTGGGGGCAGGGAGAAGTCACATGGAAGGGTCACCTGGGGAGGTCACTTGCCCCCCTTTAGCTGGTGCCCCCCTTTGTGTCCCTCCCGTGCGTCACCTATGTGTACCGGTAAGAATTAAAATCTCCTTGCACCACTGCGGCCGGAAATCGGAGGCCTTGGGAGCACATCTACCCCACATCAGAACGGAGGCTACTTCGTCCCGGGTTAGCCATGGACAGCGCAGCACGGAAGCGTAAGTGTGCCTACAGAGGCACACGAAATGATCGACAAAGTCACGTTCCCTCTATCCCACATGTCAACGTCAGTTCTCTCCTCCTCCCAGCTCTGCTTACAACTGAACAGCCACACGGAGAAAAATGCTCCTAAAACACTCACCCTGGTGAAATTAAATGTCCAGGTCATTTTAAAAGTTTCAGACGGGCAAAAACAAGTTTGATTTGAACAGGTGATGTCCAAGTTGCTACAATGGGAATAACCACTAAGTACTTCTCCTTCCCCAGAGACAGGGCCTCTTACCAGCACAGTGCGGGTATAAGGCTCTTCCGAAAGGGCCTATAAAGAATTTCTAGCCCCTAACTGGGAAATTCCTTTAAGGAACCCATCTACAGTACCTGCTCGGTCACTTACACTGAGGTTCCCTAAGCAAACATGACAGTAGAAGAGGATGAGAAGCTATAGGAATAAGACTCTCCCTTAATAATCCAACAGATTGTCACTAGCTACAGCCACATGGCAATGGAGAAACACACAGGCTGCACCAGAGGAAGAGGAGAACCTGTCATGGCCCAGGCCTGTGGAATGACATACCAGCATAGCACAGAGAAACCAGTAGGAGACTGTGAGACTACCAGACCCAGAAATCTCATTGTCGTTCGTGTAACATGCTGCACCCACGAGGCATCCCCAGCCCTCACCCCACACATTAGTGAGGGGATACTGGGGTTCATTAGGAAAGGGAAGAGAGGCTTCTTCCAATACTGAGTCCCTGGACCCCCTTGCCAGTAGAGGTACAGCCTCTCCCCAACTCTCCAGAGAGGGTGAGTTTTCATGGGCTTGTGTTATGCAGGAGATCAGACTACATAATCACTGTGTATGGTCCCTTCTGGCTTTAGGATCTGAACCTATGTTCAAAAGACACAGAGATCTGTTCAAAGGCCCTGCTTGGGTCTGCCAATATATGCAATTAGCAGCTTATTCTTTCATTGTATTTTTGGTTCATTGGCTTTTAAAGATTGAATGCTTATTTCAGTCGCTGAGCTCAGCCGGGGACACCCTGGCTAGGTCCCTGAGAGCTTTAATGTCCCAACAGTTTAGCAGGAGCAACTGGCTCATCCCCACACACACCCAACGGTTCACTTCTCAATGCAGTTCCTTGTAGCTGGACATCCGACGGGTCCGTCCCACCAAAAGGGCCACAGCACTAATGAGATCTGAGACCTTAAAGACTTCTGTAAAGAAACCTCTGACAGGTTTCCTGGTTTTGAGGCCCAGGTGCTCAACAGGGGAACTAAATGCTCTTCCCACGGAGGAAATTGGGGCTAGATCAAACTTCAAATGGAAACATGGGAGGGAGACGTCTGGCAGGGTTTGTTCTGCCAGTTCTCAGTTAAAAGATACATTAAACGAAGGGGAGAACAATCAAGGAGATAGACGCCGGCAAAAGCACAAGGGTAAGAACTGGCCAGCAGGACCCACCCTTTACTACTTCAGGTAGGAGAAGAATAAACAGACATTGGACGTTATTTGGAAAACTCTTGTGAGCAGTATCTGGCAATTACACTGACGAGAAAACGAGATCTACCAGGTATATATTTCTTTCTGAGCCCTCCCCGCCCCCCGCAACATGCTATAAAAACTCCACAGCCCACCTGTGCCACGACTGTTTTTCTGCATATAAAAGCCAGGGCCAGCATTAGGTGGTAGCAAGCAGGGCAACTGACCCAGGGCGCTACACCACAGGGGGCCCCGCCAAGCTAAATTGCTCAGGCTTTGGCTTCAGCCTTGGGCGGCGGGGCCCAGGGATTCAGCTCTGCATGGCGGGGCTTTGGCTTTCTGCCCTGGGCCCCAGTAAATTTAATGTTGGCCTGCTTGGCGGCCCCCCTAAAACCTGCTCGTGGCTCCCCAGGGGGCCCTGGACCCCTGGTTGAGAACTACAGCTCTAGACAAAACACTCTCCTCCCTTCCCCTCTCTTTATCACACCTGTAGAGAAGAAAGGGATCAGGGTAAATCCCCTCAGCAGCTCTGCCAGCTCCTGCCTCAAATGGGATTTTCTGGTTTTACCAGTTTAATCTGGAGAGAAAACTGGCGCCTCCGTACTGGACCAGGGCAGGCAGCACCTAGAGGGTGCTTACTTCACAGTCTCTGCAGCATGCAACATTCGTAAGTGGTGGCTTCCCTGTGTTCGGCTTTACTGAAACACCACGAACAAGCAGCAATAATGATTCGTAGCATTTTTCATCCGTAGAGCTCAAAGAGCTTTAACAAAGGTCAGTAGTATTAGCCCCATTCTACAAATGGGGAAACTGGGGCACAGAGAAGTGAAGTGATTTGCCCAAGGTCACCCAGCAGGCCAGTGGCAGAGCTAGGAACAGAACTGAGGTCTTTCAGGTTCCCCAGGCCAGTGCTCTTTCCACTAGGCCACACTGCCTCTCCTACAATGCTTGGCATTGCACCAAGCAAATCTTTGGCAGACAATTAGATTCCTGAGTGGTTGAATGTTATCTACTGATAAGGGTTATAAATGCTTCAGGCAATCAGAACTAAGCCTGATCATGGAATAATATAAACAAAGATTACCCTCTCCCATGGCCCTGACCAGGTCTCGTCCAAACCCCAATCCCTTCTCTGGCTTCCACAGCGTTCCAGCATCAGCTACAAGCTATTCACTTTCACAGCTGTGCACAAATCCACCCCTGCCTGCACCTCCGTTTTCAACTTCACCTACACCTCTTTGCAAATGCTCCCTTCGTCTCCTTCACCCCAGCCCTTCTTTCCCAATGCCCCTAATGCTTACAAGATCCTCCCAGTTAAGGTCCTCCAAGCATTCCCCAAGTCCTCTTCCAAAAACTCCTGAAAACCTCCCTGTACACCTTGAAGCATCCCAGCTACAAAGACCAAACTCCACTCTGCCTTCTGCTCAAGAGCATCCTCTATAAATGGGATGGGTGTTGTTTTCCAGCACCCTTCTCTTTGCAGGTATTTACACTGTGCTCATCACCATGATACGTGAGAGTCTCAAATGTGTCCTGAACATCTCCAGCACTCTCAACTTTTCTGGACTCTCTGCAGACAGAAACATCCATCCATCCCCCACACCCACACTCCCTGGACATTTCACGATTGCTCCCTCTAGTATATTTCCCAAGACTTGGTCCTGTCTTGTTTTTAAATTCCCAAGAGATAGGACTTCCACCACTTTCCTTAGGCACTATTCATATTTCTGTTACAACAGCACCTGGAGGCCCCAGTCCTGGTTGCCGTCCCATTGGGATGGGCATTGGACAATCTAACCTAATGACAGAGATGAATCACTGAGTTGCTGAGGCACATTTATCTGCTGGCCAGCCCAAATCCCACCGAAGCTGCTCACTAGTGATAAGATGGGCCGAGTGGCATTGCACTGCACTAGTGACCTTTACATGTCTGAGGCACCTCTCCCCCTGAAGGTGCTACACAAACTCCACACATACAGCGGCAGCTGAAAGGCACATGGTATATTGCTGTGGGGGGGGGGGGAAGGAATTTAAATTTGGGGCAATACAAAAGAAAATCCCTACTCTTACGAAAAGTGCCAGAGGACCATGAGCACAAATAACCCCAGGTTTTTAAGGTCCTGATTATTTGTTATCTTAAACCTACGGTTGCCAACCCTCCAGGATCGTCCTGGAATCTCCAGGAATTAAAGATTATGTCATGTGATTAAACCTCCAGGAATACATCCAACCACAACTGGCAACCCTAATTCCATAGAATAAATCTGGTGAAAGGCCCGTTCTCAGAAGATCCACGTTGCCCGTCCTACCACTGAATTGGGAGTGGGAGACTATTGTCATCACTTTCTGATCCAGCTGAGCTCAGACTACTGTCAAACACCCAGTCTGAACCAATCTACCCACATAACAACGCACACTGAGTTTATATCCTCTGTAAACAGCAAAATGGACAGTGCACCCGTGACAGAGTGCATGCATATACGTGGGTCTGCACAAGTGTGTGAACAGTGCAAGTTTCAGCCCAACATCACCCCCCTCCCAGTGTTCACATTCAGTGACCCCATGGTGCACATGACCCTTGGCCTCCCTGCTGGCAATGGGGGATGGGGGGAGGGAAGAAGGCTCGTAGACCTCTACAGTTCACTTTGACTTGTATTCATCCTCACTACTCTCAGTAACTGCTCCAGGCCAGTTCCCTGCACTGGTTTCATCCAGCAGTAAGTGGCCCCTTCCTTAATGGGTCCCTGTATTGATTTCTGAGCATCCACAGATTCCAATGTGACAGATTTCAGAGTGGCAGCAGAGTCTGTATCAGCAAAAAGGAGGAGTCCTTGTGGCACCTTAGAGACAAACAAATTCATTTGGGCATAAGCTGTTACTGAGTCAGTGAAGGAGGGGCAGTCAGTTACTGTAGCTCTCTGGGGAGAGATCTGACTGATACGCAGGAAGCCAGTTCTCAACGCAAGGAAGAGACCAAACACCAGTTTAAGAAGAGGAGCAAACTATTTCTTCAAGACAGAAAGAAAAAGCAAGCAAGCATCTCCCTCCCTTTAAACTCCTCCAGACGATAGTAGACAATTTGTGACCGGCCTGATTTGCATCTTGACCGGACAGTACCCTATAGCACTCTATACTATTTAGTCTCTTCCGTGGTCACAGCACTTGACACAGCCACAGATCCAAGGCCCTGAGATTTTGGAGGCAGCCCCACAAGCCTGAGAAACCTCATCCCATCCCACCCCTCCAAAAAAAAAAAAAAAAAAAAGGCTGGAAGGTCTGTAAGCACCATCTTCATCTTTTAATCTCCTTTCCCTTCCCACACTCCAACCAGCTGCACAGTCTGCTCTTGTGCCAGAGACTATCTATATACTCCCAGGACATCCCCATTCCTTTTAAACCTGGTCAGTATCATTCCATCTCCTATGGAATACCTCCTGCCTTCTTTATGATGTATTTTTTCTGGGGGCTGCTGTGAGAAAATTCAACGGCACTGCAATGTCACTGCAGCCGGGTCCGAGATGGAGTCCTCCAGGTTTTTTATCCCTCTGAACTATTCCTCCCCCTTGTAGCACAGCCAGGAAATCAGGAGCTGAAAACAGCCAACAGCCTGTTAAAAATACAGCCCTGCCCTTGCCATGTGAGATTATTGCTTAAGCATGGCTTCCTGGTAAAGCAGCAAGCAGTGTAGCGAAGCATACGGACCCAGAAGAGGGCAGCTAACGGGCACTGGAGTCCAACTATTGAGATATAAAACTGAGTCGTCATACTCTCCCCCCTGCTTGAAATACCACCCTTCTCCCAAAGCCCAGCCCTCAGGCCCACGTCTCTTCCTGCCTGCCCTGCTCTACATGCTATCAAGACCTTGACGATAACCCAGGCTGGTTAAAGCATGAGAAGACGCCTGCGTTGTAGCAGATTCCTCCCTGTGAGTCAGAGGAGAGCAATGCATTTCAGATTCTCTCCAGCCCTCCAGGCGCTAAAGAAGTAGACTCAAGATACTAACCGATGCAGCACATCCGGCATACCAGGTGTGCGTTCAGCTCCCTCTCCCCTCTGTAGATGTGCCACATCTCCACTGCTTGCTCTCAGCGCCAGCAGAGCTAGGTCCTCAGTGCGCCCCGGGGCTTTTGCACTGGCATCCTCCACAACCGAAACAGGAAAAGTATCTTCAAGTCAGTCTTGCGCGTGCTGGCTGGGTCTGTCCCAAGCAAATGTCTCTTCAGGTCTCCGCTGGGGCTCCTCCCACCATTTCCTACCGCCTGCTTTAAGACACAGTTCCCTTTCAGGATCTCTTTCAGGGTTCTCCTCACCCCTTGGAGAGGAGTTCTCCCCTCATCAACAGGAGAGCCCAGAGGCCGTCACTCTTCCAGCCGCTCCCAGCTTGGAATGGCAGGGGAAGCACCAAGATCCAGAAGCAAAGGGGACTGCCTTGTAGAACAACTTTACACAGCCACTGGGCACAACAGACCTGCGCCTGCAAAACCCCAAACAGCCACCGCTGGGGCAGTTAAACTTGCCACTGATCATTCAGAATCAGCACAGACATTGCCTAATATCCTGCTGAGCCATGCATTAGGCTAGTCCTCATCAGGCAACATCCTGTGTGAAGAAGTCACAGTCCCCAGTGTCTTCTCTGACCCAGGCAGACGCAGACTAGAACCCCTTGCAGAAGGGGGCTTCAATCAATATGAAAATTCAGTGCCCACATGCTGTAGACAAAGCCCCCTGACTTGTCAGGCTGATGCTGTTCTTCCACACAACCAGGAAAAAGAAAGTTACTCTCCACTCCAAGGCTCCTGGAAACATGCAAGAGGCATTTCACAGAACCGCATAGCTCCAGGCCATAACAGGAAGACAGAGGGGGTAGCTCACAGTGCAGGTCACACTGACTCCACGTACCTGGGAGGTGACTTTCCAGTATATCAGCTTTGCATCTGAAAGCCCAATAGGTCCAGCTTACTGTCCCACCGCGCCTGAGAGCAGCACCCTGAATGCAGCAAGGCCCAGAGTCTGCACTAACCTGGCACACAGGCTGTTGGTTTGTTTTTCCAACTTGTTTTTCAGTTCTTGGTTAATTGCACCAGTCTCGCAAACTATGACGTGAGAGAACAATAAAGGGCTTTTTCATCCACACCGGCCAGCCAGCAGCTTCTTCACAAATGATTTCCCCTGCCTCCAAGTTCCAGAGCTCAGCATCAAACCCTTTGGCTGAAGGCTGGGATCCTGCACACAGCAAACTCAGAACGGTGGCAGGAGAGATAACAAGGGCTGCTTTATAGCTGCTCTTTCCTTTCTTCGTCTAAGTATAATTCCTCTTCAGACCTTAGGCTGGTTTGAGCCCTGCCGTCCTCTCCAGAGAGGAAAAGACACTTTGCCCAGGAGCCAGATACAGCATGCTCGGGGCAGACCAGAGCAGACAGGTCGAGTAAAACTCTAGATTTTCTTCTCCTGTGGAGCGTTTGCAGGGGGCAGCTTCAGGGACCTTCCCTTGGAGATTTCTGCAGGCAAGTAGCTCCTGAGCTGGATCTCTCATCTCTGGTGCGCTTTCATAATTTCACACAGAAGATTCTTTTGCCCTGTTTTACCACCTCTCGGTAGTTCTTTAATTCTAATTACATTACACCTCCCCCACCACAACTACCCCAAGAGCTAATAATAATGCCCTGTTACTTCTTGCTAACAATATTAAGTCATTGAAAGCTTATCTCTCGCTGGCTAATCTTTTCCAGAGTCACCCTGATAAGCAACCTGTTACAGCTCCCCCTCCTCTCCTCCCAGTTCTCCCTCCTGCCTAACAGAGGCTCTCTGGCTGGCTTTCCTCTGGCCACCCCAGCCCCGTTCCCTCACCACCCAGAAGATATCCAATCAACGGGCCTTGCATTCCAGACGAGAATAGCGGGCAGGGGCAAAGCAAAGCTGCTATTGTCAGCGACCTGCCCAGCATGCAGGGAAAGGACGAGAGCAGAAGAAAGATTCCAGCAGCAGAGAAATGTCATACAGGACACCAGTCAGGACCAAGGAAACTAACGAGACAGATCCTGGCACTGAGTCTAGTAAAATTTGATAGCCTTAATTCATCTGAAATATAATGGTCAAAAGCATAGAGAGGGAAAGGAGGGCCTAGGACTTGGCAGATGTGGGGTCAAGTCCCTGCTCCACATGTGACTTTGGTCAAGTCACTCATCCACTCGGTGTCTCCGTTGCACATCGGTAAAACAGGGGTAAACAGCACTTCCCTACCTCACGGGAGTCTGATGTGCACAGACACATTAAGAATCAGGAGGCATTCAGATACTGAGATATCTGAGGCCATATAAATACCCAAGTTAGAGCGAATCCTTAGCACGCAGCACGCTCAGCTGGATAGGGTCAGACACTCTGGTAAAAAGGCCCTGTATCCTGTCTCTGCTGCATGCTGGTGGAGCTGCACTGGTGCAGAAAAATTCTTTCAGGTGTGTATTTCATGTATAATGCTTTCAGCTGTAGAGGAATCCTTCCACATCAACCGCGCCTGGAGCGGAACCAGACTAGCTTTAAGCACAGTTGCATAACAGTTTATCTCACTGGCATGGACAAGGAGTTTTTGTTTGTTTATAACAATCTATAATATAATTATGTGTGGCTGGCACAGCTGTGAGCCCACTGTGGACAGAACCTAAAAGAAACTCCCGACAAGTGTCCCAGCAGATATAATCTGGGCTAAATGAGCATCAAGCAACAATTCCAGGAAACAAATTCATGCTGCTCCATGTACTAACCGGGCTTGACTTAGCAGTTTGTTCCGGAGGTCAGAGCATTTGCTGGACCAAGCACTCCTGTCCTCCTGATCATTTAATAGATGAAACCCTGTTGCTTTGGCCATGGCCACCTCCTCTCTACCTTTTCTATATCAAATCTCATTCCAAGGACATTCCAAGGAAGGTGCTAAAATGAAGATCAAAGACAAGTGAGAGGCACCATCTGTTCACCTCTGCAGGCATCCTTAGTGCGGACAGCTCTACCAGTCACCAGAAGTAACAGAGCTTGGGGAGGGGAGATGATCACCCTTAAGGGAGGAAGGCATTTAGTTCCATTGTCAGTCACTGATGCAAACCCAGCTAGAGAGAGAACCTGAGCTGCATTAAAATGGAGCTTCTTTGGGTACAGTGTGGGAAAGCAAGAGGAAAGGTTTCTCCTCTCTCCCTAGCAATGGAGTCTAGCTAGGAAAGTCAAAGATAAACTTCCCTCTCACCCCAGACGAGGGCCCTGCCTTCCAGGTTGGGGTTGGTGGAGTGGTGTAGGGAGAAGACCAAGACTGAAATGAACAGGGTGAATTCCTCTTCACACCCTCCCCCACAACAGAGCCACCTCCTGGTCAAGATTGTGACTACAGCCCTGCATGGATATAAAATTCATATCTGCATCCGATCCAAGAGCTGCAAAAATGGTCTGTGAATATAATGTGGATATTGGCAGATTTTCAGGACTCGAGTTGTGACCAACACAAGGGAGAAGGATTTGACACTGCTCATGCATACAGTTTTCTATCTTTCAGATCCCGATCCCAAAGTTCAGGTGTGCTCTGCTCTGCGGGGGACAGGTGAGGGGAGTGAGCCCTGCACGGACGTCCCTGTACACGTTTTTCCTAACACTATTCAACAGGCACATCGCAGGCCAATCATCTGCCACAAGGAGAAGAGCTTAGATCCAGTTGCATTCCCAACACAAAGCCAAACCCCCACTAGGGGCTGCAGAGACAGTAATTCTGCACTGGGAAAGGAAGGCCTGTGGCCTATTCTCCCTGCCAGAAGCAATTCATAACTAGCCTCTTCTAAGCTGTCGCTCCCCACATCAGCTTTTCCCCATTTGTTTCAGAAAAACGTCTTCCAAGCCTGCCAGCTATCACCATTGTCCACACGAAGGCTGGGCTCCCTGGCTTCTTTCAAGTACTGATGGCAATCTGAGGAGGAGTCTCGCCCTCCCTGGACGGAGCGGGAGTTGTATTTATCAGTCGGGTCAATTTTCAAAATTTGGCCAGTTTGGAGAAATCCACTGAGTACCTGGGCAGGCAGGCAATTTTACTTAAAGGAGACGTGAACAGGATTTTAAAACTTCAGCTTGCCCTTTGGGGCTTCTTTATCGAGGAGAAAGGCAGCCTGAAATGTATGCAGAAGTGCTTTGTTCTAATCTTAAATATATCAGGGACATCAAGTCTGCTCTCCCCTAGCTTCGCCGGAGCATCTCTCAGTGGCCCCAAGATTGGCTACTGAGCAAGAACTCCTTCTCTGAAGGAGTGGTGCTGTTGACTAACTTCAGTGAGCCAAGGAAGTTTTTCTTAAATAGATGTTGATAAAAACAACAAAAGTTTTAAACATCTGACTAAAAATCCCACCTCCTCTCAATTGCTCAAGTTTTGCTCTGGATTTGGGTGGCGTCACCATTTCACTAGTTCTCCAGTCACCATATTTTTCAGTCTAGAGGATTTGAATGACTAAGGTAAAAAAACAAGCAAGAAGAAAAAATACTTTGGGGAAAAACTCTTCTGCCCTTCTGTATAAACTTATTTTAAAAGGTCATATATTCTATTTTGTAGGTCAGCTTTTAACTGTTCTGGAATATGGGGGGAAATGGAATGGCTCAGGAATACAGGGGTGATTAAAACCTGTATTTGCTACTAATTTGAACGGTGGCATGAACACCACTGAAAGCAGAGAGCTAAATGAAGAGGATATAGAGTTTAGAAATATGGATGGGAAATAATGTGATTCAACCCGGAAAAATGTAAACACACCTGGTGGAAAATCAGCCAGCAAGAGATGCCAGAGAGACAGGAGTTGGAAGGCATGTACAATAACTATATGGCAGAGGATGTAAATGCAACAGAGGAGTTTATTTATACCAGGTAAGCTACTATGAGATTACCCCGATCTTCCTGTAGGCTTGGAAGGGAGCGAGTGTGCAATATGCAGAGCTAGGGGAGGATAAGACATGATCTATACCAAAAAGGGAAAATTAGGCTGTTTATTAATGTAAAGGAAAACATGGATCAGATGCGGCTCACTTTTTCCATCACCTACAGTGCAATAGTTTTTAAAAGAGGAGGAACAGATTCCTCTGATACACTAAAGAATAGAGATTGCTGAGTTATGCTGGGATCTCAGAGACTGGGAACAGATAGTATCTCTAAAGAAATTAAATGCACACGTGGTGTGGAGACAAACATACTGCCAAGCAAATCTGTCTGAGGCAGCTTTGACACTGAAGAGATTAAGTGGGGAAGGGTGACTGGGTTAACTAGAGACATTACAGCTAATGCTCTGTTTAGAGGCGTACACTGTATAGTGTACAAAAGATGCAAAGGAAGGCATTTAGTTCCATTGTCAGTCACTGATGCAAACCCAGCTAGAGAGAGAACCTGAAGACAAAATTCACCTCAAGGAGTCTAAGCCAATCTATATGGTGTTTCCCCTCTGATGCCTTAGAAACCCAGTGTCTTCACCCATCTGGTTTGGGAAATGGCCTTTTAGGTTTAATTTTTGGAAGAATGAGATGTTACCAAAAGGGTTGGTGGACTGCAACATGCAGGGTGAGACAAAACCATCCCCCAGCCGTTGGCTCCAGGACCACGGCCTAGAGCCAACGTGCAGCTTTTGAGGAAGTAACACAGGAAAAGACTCAAGGTGGGCAAACCGAGCGAAATGTGGCTGCAGGTCGTAACCGATGCTTCAGCTGCATGTATGCAACAAAACAGTCCCAGGCAAGGACGTGACAATGGTGCGACTCCAGTCAATACCAGAGCACCATCAACAAGGATGTTTGAGGAGAAAACCAGGGCTGCACCTTTTAACTCCATTGAAATACATGGGACCGGAAGAAAGGGAAAGGGATAGGAGAAACATGGGAACAACTGGTGTGTTTGGATAAAAAGCTAAAATAGACCCAGTGTGCTGGGAGAGAATGGACTGAATTATTATTACTGTTTAACAATCTAGCATTTCCATTTCTAGGAGCATTAGGTGCAGAAAAGAAAACAACACACCCTATTCTCATAATAAAATATCCATTTGACTAGAAAGCTGTGAGGTTCATTCACAAGAAAGGCACAATGGCCTTCCCACCTAGTGTGTACAGGCTGACTGCCCCTGGGGACTCACTCCACTCACTTCCTAGCCCTCCTTTCCCTGAGAAGTCCAACTTGTCAGCCATTTCAGTCTATGAGCAACAGGTGGTCCCAAACCAAGCTTTGGAGGGGTTCTGATCCAGATCCAAATTTTGATCCAGTCTCTGTAACAGGCTGAAAACCACAACCCCAGATCCAAACACTTCCAAACTTTGGGAGCTCAGACCCATCTTTACAATAAGCATGTTATTCAGCAACATGCTCCGTGCATCTGTTAATTGCTGTTACTCAGCACCTGGATTGGGTAGGTTTGCTAAGGGATGCCATAGCTGCTGCTCAGCAGACTCTGAGCCAGAGCAGCAAGGATCATCACTCACCATCCCCAGCCATTAGATAGGGCTGCACTCTGGTTCCTCCACTTCCTCTCAGGCAGGTACAGGGCTGTCGCTCTATACTGCTCTACCTGGTGACCTGCCCATGAGAGATCACCAAACAGCTGGGGCATGGTAGCCACAGAGGGAACCGGGAAAGGTAGGTAGCCTCTTCCCACCTCCCGGAGTATGGGAAGGAGTCCTTTTGGGTTGCCTCCTGGACATGCTAACTGCAGAGAATGTAGGTGAGAGGGGAAGCCCAATTTCCTTGGAGGGGTAAGAAATGTAAATGGACAAAGAGTGAAAGCTGAAGGAGTGGGGGGGGGGGTTGGGGGGGAGAAGGATGGGAGGCAGAGATATGGACTGGAGGGGAGAGAAAACAGGAAACATCCAGAAGAAGAAAAAAGACTGGCTTGGAGTGAAAAGGACAGTGTGGAAGTGCAAGATAGGATAATATTTAGCACTTGTCTAAGACTTTACATTTTCAAAGTGCTTTATCATCAGCTGATGAATCCTCATGGCCGTGTGACATGGGCTCATATAATCCCTATTTTGGGAAACTGAGGCAGACAGCCTCAAAACTGCACAGTGAGTCAATGGCAGAACATAAACAGAAAATCAGGAGTCCTGCCAGAACTGTGTGTCCACAACAGGACTACGCTCTGTGTGTATGTTCTGACAAACATCTATTTTATTGTAACAAAGGGCTCTGGAATGGATTGTCTGTAAAAGAAAATGGCACAATGAACATTTTGAGCATGCCCCTACGGCCCCTTCCCTTCCCATCCACCCTCTCCACACCAAGCCTCCTCAGAGACCCACACTCTTTTCCCAGTGCTTCCAAGCAACTCCCTCTCCTGCGCCTCTCACACCCAAGCAGAGAGATCAGAAGAAAGTTTAGTAACAATTATGTAGTTATCTTTGTGCCCGGACTCTCACAGTGCCAGCCCTGACTCCACCCCACAGCAGGAGGAGATGCTGCCTCCCGCAAGGGGAGAGGAGAACAGAAAGCAAGAAATTCAGAGTAACTCCCTGTGCTGGGAGACACCAGAAGCAGCAGCCAGTCCGGAAAGCGTGTGCACTCTTTTACCAAAGCTGTTGCTCCCAGATGATGCTAGACCCCACACGGGGCTGCAGAACTCAGCCCTGTGTCTCAAATGCCATCAGGAATCACCACCACTTCCTGGAGGAAGGAACAAAATCCGTACACTTTTAACAAGTGGATGACAGCCATCTTGGTTCCTCACTCTCCCCCTCCTGCAGGCCCATGCCACATGACCATCCACCCCCTTCGCACTTCTGGGGACTTCCTGGACTCTGCTCGCAGCCAAAGCGTGAGGAAGGGAGGCAGGAGGTGGGAGATATAAACCCGATACTCTAAGGGCAGGAAGAACTGTACCTTCTCTCCTCCGTCTCCTCAAGTACAAGATCCCAGCGATGCCAAGAACATGACTCAGAACAACGACCATGGGCGGCAGAAAGGTCCCATCCAAAAGAGGCATTGTCACCTCTTCCCAACCTGGAGGCCTCCGTCCCGTTTCCACAAGCCCTGGGCTCTGGGTACGGCTCTACGTTCTTTTCTGCTGAGGTTACAGCTGCATGGTTTGAGCATCACAAGGGAAAGGCAGCAAGAGGCAGGCGTGGAGCTCACAGAAAGCTGTCACCCGCGGTAACTACAGAAACTTCCTGTCGGTTTACACCAGGCAACCCTCCCTCTTGAGAGCTCCTGAGCCAGTCGCCCTCGCCCCCTCCCTAGGCAGGCACAGTTATAGCCGAAGTATCAGATAAAGCCCCGGATCTCTCCACACAGGGCTCAGCGAGAGGGAGAGAGAAAGTGACTCAAACATCTTTCCTTGGCATCCACTGACGTGCTGAAGTGATCTGACTTCAACCCCCCTTCAAGAGAGGGACGTCATGCTCCTAAATTTCCATGCCTAACCCCATTGGAATGCCTGCTCTCCGCGAACACGGGCCTAGCCAGGGAAAGAGGAGGGACTCTGCCAGAACAGTGAGCAGTGTCCGCCTGCGGGATACAGCCTTCAAGGCCTGAGGCCTGTCTCAGTGGCCCAGATTGGCCTGGTCAGAAACTCACCTGGCTCCTGGATCAGAGACTCAAGTTCAAGAGGAGAAGGGGGGAAACACACAGTTATTAGATCACTTTTAAACATTTGCATGCATGCTGAATGCCGGCCTCGGGCTGATTCCATCACTGGAGTAGGCTGGGGCGATTCCTCCGACTTCCGCAGAACTGCACCCTGCTTACATCAGCACTGAATTTGGCCCATCGTGTTCCCAAACCTTTATCTTAAAGATAAACTCTCTCACACCAATTGGCTGTAGGACAAACCCAGTTTGTTGCAGCTCTGGGGCCAGCACTGAACAAGAAGCAGCCGATTCAGAAACGAAGGTAGCAGTTTGGTATCTTTCAAAGACAGTGGAGGGACACTGCACCCTTTGTTTGCACTGGCTACTCCGAGTCACCAGGCAGATTCGCCCTCTGAATTGGTGCCAGGCAAGCTACGAGACAGCGCACCATTGTTTCAAATAGCTTGGCTGGGAGCCCACTGGAGAGTGTGTGTGTCTTAAGGACATCTCCTGGTCATGAACAGGAAACAACCGAGATCTGATCATTTTAGTGTCAGGACATCCTGCTCCAAGCGACAGTAACATAAGCGGTGAAGCAGTTGCAGCTTCATTTGCAGTTCTCTCTCTCTCACACGCACACACAAAAATACCAGGTTGGCTAGCCGGGCTCTCCATTGTTCCACACTTCTCCCTACAATTCTCACTCATGTCCACGGGGCCCTTCTTCCTCATCATCCATTGTGTAGAAGTGGTGGTGCCTTTCACAGCACAGGGTTGGACAATAAGCTGAGAGAGGAGGACTAACCCTAAAGGCTGTAGTATTTATGAGAGATTTATTGTTTGGAGGAGTCATTTACAGTTCATACATTTCCTGTTTAATCTTGTACATTAGAGACAATTTCCATAAAGATACATGAACCAGGAAGGAAAATACAGAGCACACCATGCTGGTGTTAAACCTCTCCATGAATAAAAATGGGGACAGACCACTTACCCAGAGTGGTTAGATAAGCTGCCCAATAGGGAACAGATGGAAAAGGGAGGAAACAGCTGGGAGAAATGTAATCCTTAGAAATGGGCCAAAGAGACTGGAGTTTGGGTTTGCAAAATCGCATGGGTGGATCAAACTTTAGGGTTGTACCAGCAAGGCGAGGTTCCAATCTCAGTTCAGTGTCATCAGAAACCCCAAAGTTCCGGGCAGGGTTTCAGATAAGAGCTGGGATTTCCCCCATCTCTGCAACAGAATCTGCGGTGATCTGCAACACCAGAAGTAGGGTTTAGTCTGGATCTATGTTCCATTTTATCTGGACCATGAAAGGCTTAGAGGGAAGAGTGTTTGGATAAAAGGTTCCAGTTTGGATCCATTTCTAATCGCTCTGCTTGGAGCGGCAATATGGGAACGAGCACATACCGCCCTCATTTTTGCCCCTGTATTAATCTTCGTGCTCTCAGCTATTTTAGTAGTTGACCATAGCTGGCGTTTAACTGGGTCTCTCTGATGTCCAATTCGCCATCAATGCACTGTGAACATGCAAAATGAGACACATCATTCTGCGCAGAAGTCATTCTATTAAGAGTTAGTATCTAACAATGTCCTCTGATTATTTGAATTCTCATTTCTCCTTCGCTTTGCACAGGTGTTATTTGGGACAGAGAATCCCAAATAGTCTAGCCTCAAGAACGAGCCGCACATCGGGATCCCATTTCTAATCCTGATGCCCCAATATTTAAGCTCTCACAGATCATTCATCTTTGTAAGTACAGGCAGAGAGAATGGAGACCCCAGTTCTGGGATATAGCTCAATTTCCCACCCCCCAAGTTGATGATCATACACTCCGATATCCAATTGTTCCAACCTCACTCCAGTAAAGGCAACCTCTCCAAAGTCTACTGAACACATGACCCTCTAAACAACCAGTTTCTTCTTCAATGTGGACTTTCTACCCTTTTTTTTTTTTCTTTTTTAAACAGATTCAGGCTCTGGTCTGAGATGAAACTTGAAGGAAGTGGTCTGATGACGAAACAGCAGTTGATCCTTCTGAAGAATTTTTGAACGGAAGGGGAAAGCTCTCCCCACCCCATTAACATGCAAGCCTGTTTCTTGTAAGCAAGAAACAGTGAATGAAACCACTAACTCAGACTGCTCTCGCCTACAACTTAATTAAGACAGGAACTTCTGCTCACTAAGACCGAGAATTTAGAGCTTCCCACATGGTCAGAATCTGTCTCAGGTTTGATTCAATCAGCCCAAGTGACAATGCTGCACACAACTGTTAAACCAAAAGAGCCTCAATCGGTCTAACAGCCTCAACCAAAGCCAGAGGCCGGGCCGGCCCAGCAGCACTTCAACCTCAAAACCTCAGTGTGCGGCCAAAGCCGGCAAAACCATTATTCTGTATTACACAGAGTAGCGGCATTTCATTCATACACAGCAACACAGAGGCGGGGAGACTTGCATGCAGTAGATGCTTGGAACTTCCCTGAATCAAACGTGGGCTCACTTCCTCCTACCCACTTAATGTGGAGACCCACCATGGGGCAAAGTGCAGGGTCATTCCTGCTGTAGGATGTTTTCTAGAGCTTTGTTCTGTCTGACTTCAACTATCCCAAGAGACAGGCCTTCCCCACTCCCAGAGGGACTATTCCACAGTGTCTGTGATCGTCTTTTTTTACAGCGCTGGGTGTTTTCAGAGGAACAACCTGTCCGAAAGTCTTCCTCATCTTCAGTCTATGTTGTCCCTTTAATTCCAGCCTACTGCTAGCTCTCTGTGCCGCCCTAAAAAAACCCACTCCCTCCTTGGTGAGCCTACATTCACCTCCTACTTCTGAGGTATTGGGTGTTCCCTTTTCTGTCGTAGCCAAACTCCATATGTGGAGCTGTTTTAGCCTCTCCAGCATTGCTATCACCCCCCCGCTGGAGGGAGGCAAGGAACACGGTGCTCATCAAGGCACTGTCCGGATGATGCTGTCAGTCTCTTGGACAGAGGGCAGAGAAAGCAGGAACCCAAGTGTGTGTACCTTGATTTAAACATGAATTTGATGGATCTCCTCCACAGTTAAGGCTCAAAACGGGTGTAGGCGCACAGCAGCTGTCCAACGAGACAGGCAGCGTCCGAAAGCAGCAACACTGATGCATCTAAGAAACTCCTGCAATTCTCTCACCTTCTGTTGAGTTATACACAGCTGGGTCAAAAAGCCTGGCCTCAGGCAGGTGCTATTATGCAACAGAGTCACCTGGCCAGGACTAGCAGAGCTCTCTTTGCCCAGGAGGGCAGAGCCTCCATATGGACTGGAAACAGCAAGCTTCTGGCACCTGGTAGAGGAGAAACAGAACGGAAAGGTGCTCGACAAAGGCTAGAAATGGAAAGAGGGAAAGGCAGGTGCATTGAGTGAAATGAAAGATAACTCTAGCCACCAGGTTCTGTTCTTGCAGAGAGCTGAGCTCCATCTACGTGTCCCCAATGGTGTTCCACACAATGCCGCTTCCCTGAGAGTGACGGAGCCCGCAGTCCAAGCTGTAGGGAACGAAGGAGACACCCGGAGAATTTAGGAAGCTCATAGGATCCCACCAGACTAGCTGGAACAGCAGCGTGGCAGAGAAACAGCCACCAGGTCAAAGAAATTCACTCTGTGTAACACAGAGAAAAGGCTGGAATGGAGACAATTGCACACACTTCTAGGAGGCCTTCCCATGGGCCGAGTTATGGCCCGTGTGTGTGCGTACCTATGGCCCTGTTCACAAACAACCGGACTGCCAACCCCGAGCTTTTCAAAATCTGAGTCAGACGGCCCAAAATCATAAAATTGGCTTAAGCCCCTACTACTTTTCAAAATAACCCATGGTGGGTTCTTTTTATTGATTGTCTAGTGTCTGGGTCACCTTTTCAAGTGTCTCTCGGCAAGCACGAAACACCAAATGTTGTGAGACTCACATGAAAACAGCGAGAACGGGCCACGCTGGCTTTAGAACAATAGAGCTGAGAAAGTACAGGAAGACAGAGCGCAGCATGAATGGAAAGGTGGGGAAGGACTAGGTGGTGAGGAAGAGAGAATAAGAGAGAGGAGGACAATAGCAGCAGCAATAAGGGAACGAATGCAGGGAGTAAAGGAGGGAGGAGGCAGCCAGCTGCAGGGAGGGGGAGCTCTGACTCTTTGCTATGGTGTATAATTAACTGCTCCATCACATAGGGATGTAGACAATACAATAAGTAGATACCGTGTGCTGTGCCACCCTCTGCCACTTCCAGCTCCCCTGTGAGCCCTGCCACCTGCAGCAGAGATGGCATTGAGCAAGCACAGCGCCAGAGGGCACAGAAGGGCAGCAGTTTAAGTCCGAGATCCTCCCAGATCCTCCAGCCATGCCGTCGTGTCCGCCTGCAGTGGGCAGAGTGCCCACGTTTCTGGAGAGGCCCAACGATCTCCGCTCACCGCAGCCCCATGGGAACAGCCAGGCCAGATTTGAAAGAGACAGGCTGACTGAGCAGCCAATCGGGTTTCAGAGGGAGGACCAGCCGTAGCAGACGTATCAGTGGATGTGAACATTTAATCTGCTAACCCCTTGTGTCCTTTATTTGCAGCCTGCAGCAAGTCGTTTGCCCCAGCTGATCCGTGTCCACAACAGGCCCTTCCAGCCAGCACGGGAGGGACAGCACAGCGCAAAGGAATGAATTATGCCCTTAAGGGGGCAGTGTACTCTTCTGCAGAGTCTGGACTAGGGACAATGCTGGTTCACAGGAGCACGGCTCCGTCTGCAGTGGGCGTACTGCATGGGGCTGAGTGAAAGGACCAGAGTGCACTTAATTCCACTCAATTTAACTCCATTTCCTTTTTCTCTTTTAATAAAATAAAAATATCGACCGCATTCAGCATAAGCGAGTTTCAAGCATTTTCTGGCTGCTGCAGGAAACCGATAACAGGCTGTAATTCATCTGGCTGCGGGTAACGCTGGACAAGGAGGACGCGGGAAATACCGGGAAGTCACAGAAATCTTATCTTTCACTCCGCTGTCACACACTGTCAAACACTCTGCAGCGAGCCAGTTCAGGGGGCTACGGAAACGCCAGCTGGACGCTCCAGGCCCTATTCAGAGCCCGGCAGTAGCGCTCAGACGGTGGCAGTGATAGGAGCCGTGCCAGACAGGGCCCTTCTTACACCGCCCAGCCATGGAAACCACTCTACACATACAAAAACAGACTGCTAATTTTAGTTGCCTTCACAGCGGCTTCTTGGGCCGAGACGGCGGTCGTTCTACTGGAAAGGAAATGGATGGCGGAAGAATGTGCATCTTAGAATTAAACAAGAACCCGAGGAGAGGAGAGAGATGTTGACTCCACACATGGGATTGTTCTGCACTTACAGTGTTGTCTAAAACAGGCCCGGAGCACACTCCAAATGCAAACCAATCCAGGAGCCGCAGCTGGGTTCTGTCACCAGGTTCACAGCCACAAAGGGCCTGTGCTTCTCAGCGGGGCCTGATAGCTTATTTTACACCCTGCACATCCCTTCTCAGAGGCAGGACACCATCTCGCCCATAGAACCAACATTAACAAGCCTACCACGCTCTGCCCTCCAGTGGCCCCTTTTCTCCCGTCATAGCCTTACTCCCCATGGATTTTCAAGCCACACCTGCAACACATCTCTTTTCTCCAAGTACAGTCTCTTAATTTCTCCCTCTGCTAGTCCTAGATGGAGTACTCTATATTATACAGTTTTCAGAGTAGCAGCCGTGTTAGTCTGTATTCACAAAAAGAAAAGGAGGACTTGTGGCACCTTAGAGACTAACAAATTTATTTGAGCATAAGCTTTCGTGAGCTACAGCTCACTTCATCAGATGTAGCTCATGAAAGCTTATCTCAAATAAATTTGTTAGTCTCTAAGGTGCCACAAGTCCTCCTTTTCTTTTTATATTATACAGTGTTCTTCTACAACTATTCGCTCGGTCCCCGAATTCTGTCATTATACACATCCGTAATGCATTGTGACTAATCTAAAACCAATCCTCCTCTGCCCGAAAATACCGCCTTTCATCAGAGAACCTCAGCACGCTTCACCAGTCCCATGCTGTCCCGATGGGAGTCAGGGCTGGACTTTTAAGGAGGACATGCACCCCACAGGCACAAACCACCACCACAACCGCCCCTAGCTGCCGTTCGTGCTTTTCATCCCTAGCACTCCAAGCGCTTTACAACAGAGGGTAACTGAGGCATAGCACTATAAAGTGACTCACTCAGCCAGACCAGTGGCAGAGCTGGGAACAGAACCCAGGCCTCCTCAGCCCCAGTCCAGTGTTCTATTTACTGCACGACATTGCCTCCCATCCGTCCCCTACAGACCAGGGCCTGAGGCTGTGCCCAGTGAAGTCAATGGGAGCATTTCCGTTCATTTCAATGGGCTTTGGATCAGGCTAACATAACAGCCAGTGGGAATGCTCCCAGCACAAAACACAAGACAAACCCATTTCCCGCTCTGTCTCGCTGCACAGGGTTTAACAGAGCAGCTCTTCTGGGTGAAGGTCGCATTGCCCCCGTTTTACAGAAGGAGTAACCGAGGCACAGAGAGGTGAAGAGACTCATCCAAGGCCACACGCTAAGGTAGCGGCAGAGCTGGGAACAGAGCACAAGAGTCCCATCACCACTGGACCATGTAGCATGTCATACGGATAAGTATAGCGCTCTCCTGGGTTTCTAACATTGGTGTTTCTGATCCCTAGGCACTTCCCCGATCGGAGGCACTTGGAGCTCATAACAGAGGATGACGGCAGTCTGGTCAGGGAGCCTGTGTCTCATGCACCAGCCCAGCCACATTATCCCTGCCTCACAGTGCCGCCTACAGGGAGAGGCTGGGACAGCTGACCAGGTATCCCAGGCTTCAGCCACCACTGGACGGGCCATCCCACCCACTGTCAGTCTTTGCACGAGCCGGATCCCCCCACAGCACAGCTTCCTCTGCGCCCTCGAGAGAGAGCAAGCAGCCACAGGCCTTCCCTTCCACTGAACAATCCCCTGTCCGAGTGCAGTCTTTCCATTCCAGAGTAGAGTCATACCTTGGCTCAGGCCAAGTCTTCCCCCTTTTACTGTGTGTTTTCCTGGTGAGTCATGCTTCCCCGTCGCATTCCCGCAGCGGCTGTCGGCTTATGCAGCATCACGTCTCCTTATATGACTCGGGAAGTCGCCTGCCAGCAACTCAAAGCAACCAGAAAGCAATCACTACCCTGAAAAAACAGGAGCTCTGCTCCCAGCCCCTCACACAGAGAGGGGGCAGATGTTCCATAGCCCCTAAGCCACCCTGCCCACCTTTCTGCATAGCAAAGGATGGCCCCAGGAGCCAGGGCTGCTGTAATGAGGGTCTACATACTCCAAGCCCAGGGCAGCTCTCTCCATAAACCATATTCTTTATTGCAAGCGGTTGGTTGCCCCCAACCTATGGTTGCAATGGACTCACTTCCCATCCGGTATGCTGCATGGGGAAGGGACCCAGGTGCATTCTCGGTCCAAGGCAGCTGTAGCAGGTTCCCGCCCAACCTAGCGTCAGACACAGGAAGTGACCCCCTGCCTGATGGTTGCAGGAGCCGGGCCTTAGCTAGTATGCTGCACAGAAAGGGATGTAAACAAAGGTATATTAATAAAGTACAGAAAGGGATCCCAATGCCCACGTGCTCAGTGCATTCCCGCCCATGGCAGCCAGGTGGCGCCACAGAAACACCAAAAACCGAAGCATCTCTGATTCAGGGAAACAGAAAACAGCTCCTGTTTCTGGATGGAGACGAGAGAGAAGAGAACTAGCACAGAAGCCGAAAGATTCAGCCTAGTTTCCAGTCCTGACACATTTGCACAATGGCTGGTGCCTAGCTAGCAGCGGAGCTGCATATTAAATGGATGGAGGTGGAAAGAAAACCCCACCAAAGATGATCAAGGGTCTGCAGTACAGCTCCCATCAGAACCAGCCCCCAGTTACTCTGGTAACCCCGACTCCCCCCTCAGCTCTTGATCTCAATTCTGCAGCACCCTGGGAACACAACGGCCCTTTTCAATAAGCACAACTAGTCGAGACTATACAAAAAAGCTCCATCTCCTCCAGTGTATCAAGCTGAACATAGAAGCAGCCACGAATACACTAGGGAAATTCTTGTCCCTTGGCTGGGGAAGGCAGGGATGATACTGATGCTGCTGTATTCATTTGACAGGGAGGTTTCACTACACAGAACAATGGAGAGGAATCACACACAGCTGAGTCACTCCACGGCTCACCCAGAGAATACTCGGTTCACCATTCAGTCTGGCATCTTTGCAAGGGAGCCGTTTAAACAAAATCATCTGACACGGGGTGTCGTGTTTTGCAAAAGCCTGCGTCTCAAACAAACACCACAATGGCTCCCGCTTCCCCCAAGGAGCTACCAGGTACCCCTGTTTCATTCCAGGAAGCCAGCCTGGGTCGCAGGAAGGGCCGTGGGCAGCCGCTGAACGATGAGCCACCAGCACAAGGGCAGAATCCAACTCATGTCTCCTGACTCAGCTCTCCTCTGGCATCTTTTCCACACCTCCAGGCCTTTTTTTTAGTCCTGACACTGCAATGGTGCTGACCGAAGATGTAACTCATGACTGTCTGGACAGAATGACCAGCAGGCTTCCCATCTGGAAAGAGCCTCTCTTTTCTTTCCCTGGATCGCTCTCATATCCAGCGGGTTTGAGGCATTTTGAGAGTCTCTGCCATTTTATGGCAGCTGATCAGAACCACCAAGGGACTCAGGATGGAAGGGGCCACTTGACATCAGGAATGCCCAGCTCATCCTGAAAGAGCGACATCATTTCACTTCCCAGAAGTCTTCCCGCTGGAAGCGAGCAAGTGCCAAGCCAACCCTGGGAAACAAAGCAGCCTAAGGCAGTTGTTTTTTCAGGGCTTCGCCCCTCAGCATTCAGAGGTCACTGGACAGAAGCACACACCTTACACAGGCACAGAAAGAAAAATAATCAGTTCTCTGCATACCCTGTAACGCACCAACTTGGCAACCCGAGCACCTGACCCATTCCAGGACTCCAAACCTTCACTAACACACATGAAAAGCCCAAGAACCTGATCTCTTCCCTGCATGACTGTACCTCTCCACTCCTGTAGACGTCATCCTCAGGCAGACCCGTAACCCATCTACCCTTCTGCCATCAGGGTTTCTACTTAGCACTGTGGGAATGAGGAAGGAGGTGCCAGACTCAGGTTGGATTTGCTTTATGCCCAGGACCATGCACCCACTGCCATGGCCCAGGCAGAGATGCTGAGAGGAGCAACCCTGGACCACATCAGCAGAGCGGAGCGCCTCTGGCTTGGGCTTCTAAATACCTCAGTAGGATGCAGTAACTAAACATGAGCAAAGGCAAACACCGCACCTTCACAGCAACTGTCATTAGGTACAGCCAGAGCTAGCAAGACAAAAGAGACACCTCCATGAACAAGAGACAAAGCACCCTCGGAAAGGCAGGCTTGCTGTCTCTCTCTCTCTCTCTCTCTCTCTCTCACACACACACACACACACACACACACACAGTGCAGCAAACCATCTGGCTCTCTCTGACATTCACACACACTACACCCTCCTGCAAGCAGAGACAGGACTGTGAACCATTCCAAGGCACACAAGCCAACACCACCCCTGGCACCCATAGCGGGAGTTATAGGAAAGAAAATAAAGAGAACAAAGCTGACATTCCCTATGATCTATGTTGTTAAACAGGAGATGAGCAGACCCTGGCCAGCACTTCCCTTGGGGCCTGCTAGTCTGGCAACTACCCACCAGTGCATTCTCTTTGAAATTCCTTCTACTGCAGGTGAATCACTAATTCCTACATGCACAGACAAAAATTCTGTCTTCCTCCACTTATGTCACCACCGAACAAACACGAAGGAAAGAGCGCAAAGGAGCAAGGTGTGGCCTACCCCCGATTTCAGATGCATTCTCCCAGCAGCCTTACCTACACTGGAACAAATGCCTAACAAACACATTTGCTGCCCCCCAGTTCTGTCCAAGTGACAGCACCAACATTGAAGCACTTGTGTCGGTAAGGTGCCAGAGACCACCATGTGGTCTGAGCAAGGTTAGATGACGGAGTGCAGAATACCTGGAGACCTCGCCATGTTAGCACTCTCACCATCGCTACAACTGGCTGAGCCAAAGCTACAGGTAGCAAAGCACATTTTAGGGGTCTGGGAGGAAATCTTCCCAGCATAGATGGGAATTATGCACCTCGGTGCAGTGACCTTGCAGACCCAGGGCTCAAATGCAGACTCTGTTTCAGAATCCTGGCCCGGCAGTAACTGCGGGCGTTTGTGAAATCATGATGCTTCTCACTACTTTTTGCACTTCTCAGCCAAAATCCAAGCGGCAAGGCGTTCACTCGCCCCCACTCTCTTTCTGGTTGCTGCTTTAGGTAGCGTTGGGCAGGGTTTACCTGTGGCAGGAGCAGAGGGAAAACGGTTTCAGGAGGCACCAGCCATTTTTTACTAACCGCTTACAAGCTTTTCAACTGAATGTTCCGCTCCACTGCGAGAACATTAGGAGTGAATGTTTAACTGCAAGGATCCCTACACAGGGCCAGCTGAAGGGCTACAGTTTCACCAACAAAGGCCAACCAGACAGAAAGCAAAACACCCTCCGACAGTAGGAAATATTTAAAAGCACCACACAGGGAATGCTCCCTCCCACACTCCCACAAGCCTGACCAGCCCACCATGCTCCGAACTGAGCAGCAACGTCAGCCCTCGGACATTAAGAGCTAAACCTGCCAGCTGTCCAACCGGTGGTTAACATTAAAAAAAACCTGAACTCACAGGAACTCTGGCAGGGAAGTTGCTGGAAATAAAGACTGACACGTTTAGCATCAATTCCTCTTTTCAACCAGCGCTTGGCACCAAAATAACTATTATATTTTTAAAAGACTTCCCTTTCCAACATGAAACTGACCAGTCCACACACACAAACTGCAGTGCTTTAACCACAGGTGCAATGTTGCATTGATTTAACTACATCAGTGCAACATCCCACTTTTAGTTAAGCCAGTGCGACTCTGGGTACACCCACACTTCGAACTGGAGCTGAAACTTCCAGCTCGAGGAGACACGTGTGTGCTACCTCTGATCTGGCTAGTGCGCTAAATATAGACGCAGAGCCAGGGTGGCGTGAGCAAGGGGAGGGCTAGCTGCCCAAATATGATGCCATCCGAGACTCTAGACACATGCTCAGGTTGCCAGCTCTTCCCACCACTCGCACCACTGTGGCTACACTTCAGTTTTTAGCATGTTAGCTCAGAGTGCAGCTATCTCTTCTCGAGCTGGAAATGTAGACACACAAGAGAAATATGCAGGAAAGTGTAGGTCCTCTAAGCAGGGATGGAGAACTAAAAACGGACATCAAGAAGGCGGAGGTGTTTGATGCCTGTTTGCTTCAGTCTTCACTAAAAAAATTAATGGTGACCAGATACTCAACACAATTAATATTAACTATTAGGGGAAAGGAACAGGTTAACGAATATTTAGATAAGTTGTATGCATTCAAGTTGGCAGGGTCTGACGAAATTCATCCTCAGGTGCATAAGGAACTAGCTGAAGCAATCTTAGAACACTTAGCAATTATCTTCAGGAAAGCATGGAGGATGGGTGAGGTCCCAGAGGACTGGAGAAGGGCAAACATAGAACCTAGCTTTTAAAAGAGGAACAAAGAGGATCTGGGGAATTATAGACTAGTCAGCATAACTTCAATACCTGGAAAGACAAGGAACAAATTATTAAACCATCAATTTGTAAGCACCTAGAGGATAATAGTGTTATAAGGAATAGCCAGCATGGATTTGTCAAGAACAGATCATGCTGAACTGACCTAATTTTCCTCTTTGACAGCATTACCAGCCTAGTGGACAGGGGAAACCAATAGACGTGGCATATCTTTATGTCAGTAAGGCTTTTGACACAGTCCGACATTACTTTCTCATAAGAAAACTAGGAAAATGTGATCTACATTAAATTACTATAAGGTGGGTATAAAACTGGTTGAAAGGGTAGTTACCAATGGTTTGCTGTCAAACTGGGAGGGTGTATTTAGTGGGGTTCCACAGGGTCAGTCCTGGGTCCAGGACTAATCAATATTTTCATTAATGACTTGGATAATAGTCTGGAGAGTATGCTTATAAAAATCTGTGGATGACACAAAGCTGGAAGGGGTTGCAAACATTCTGGAGGACAGGATCAGACTTCAAAATAACCTTGACAAATTGGAGAATTGGTCTGAATTCAGCAAGATTAAATTCAATAAAGATAAGTGCAAAGTACTTCACTTAGGAACAAAAATCAAACACACAACTCAGAATGGGGACTAACTGGCTAGGCAGTAGTGCTGCTGAAAAGGATCTGGGGGTTCTAGTGGATCGCAAATTGACCATGAGTCAATACGTGATGCAGCTGCGAAAAAGGCGAACTTCATTCTGCGGTGTATTAACAGCAGTGTCGGAGGTAAGACACGGGAAGTCATTGTCCCACTCTGCTTGGCACTGGTGAGGCCTCAAATGGAGTCCTGTGTCCAACTCCCGGCAACACACTTCAGGAAAGATGTGGACAAATTGGAGAGTGGCCAGAGGAGGGCAACAAAAAGGATAAAAGGCTTAGAAAACCTGACCTCTGAGGAAAGGTTTAAAAAAAAGGTAATGTTTAGTCTTGAGAAAAGACTTAGGGGGGAGCTGATAACAGTCTTCAAATATGTTAAAGGCTGTTATACAGGGGATGGGAATCAATTGTTCTCTGTGTCCACGGGAGGGAAGGACAAAAAGTAATGGGCTTAATCTGTAGGTCAGGAGATTTAGGTTAGATATTAGGAAAATTTTCCTAACTCTAAGGGTAATTAAGCTCTGGGACAGGCTTCCAAGGAAGGTTGTGGACTCCCCACACTGGCAGTTTTTAAGAACAGGTTGGACAAACACCTGTCAGGTACGATCTAAGTTTACTTGGTCCTGCCTCAGTGCAGGGAGCTGGATGACTTCTCGAGGTCCCGTCGAGCCCTACTTTTCTATTGCTCTAACCCTCACCAGTGAGACAGAGACAACTCAGGGGCCGGGAGGTCTGGAACTATCCCAGTGCGGGCAGCACTCAGAGATTGGGGTACAGAGGCAGCTTGCTCCCAGAGTAGGGCAAAGGGATTCCTGTGGGACAGTTTCCTGGTGGCCGTTGCCCTTTGGGCTGGACCTGAAATGAAGCAATAAGTGAAACTGCTTTGTGCATGACAGTGTAACAACACGTCAACAATGCCTTTCTCCCACAATTCCAGCTAACCTTCCTGAGCACACCTGTGTGAGACCAGCCCCCACACCACCTACAAAAAGCAGGTACAGGGATAATCTGAGCAACAAAGGGATGTGGAAGGACAGAGATGCAGCAGAGGGCAATAAGGTTCACCTTGCTGCTGAAAAGAAAGGGAAGGTAGGCGGCCCAGGGCTGGAGAGATAAAATGGTTTGTGTTAAAGCTGGAAACAAACATTATTCCTGATGATTTTCATTCCACAAAGCAAACAGCAAAGCTGAGCCACCACCTGGACACGGCTTAATCATTCTCTAAAAACAAAACTTGCCGTTAACCCTTCGTCTGACCATGCTGGCAGCAATGGTGCTGGGCAGCCAGAGCAGACCAGGGAGCTCTCGGGGTTCCTGGGAAGGAGACAGTTTCAAGAACAGGAGGGATTTCTGCCCTGGACAGATATTGGCTTGGACAGTATTTACCCAGCAATACTTGTGTCCTGTCTCATGCCAAAAGGTAGACCAGGCTGAAGTGCCTGGCCTCTGTCTGGCCACACTGGAAATGTACTATGAGTCAGCCATACTGGCCATCACTTCCAGTGGTCTGAAAAAAGTGGGAGATCTCTCTTAACCTGGAGCAACAGCTTTGGTAAGCTAGTGTGTAAAGTGCCCCCTGCCGTGACCTGGCTTGATTTAAAACCACTGCCGGGTCTGTGACCCTTCGTGACCCCCACACACTTTAAGCACTGCCCACTGCAACTTCCAGCTCAACGTCTCCTGCCTGCTCTCTACAGACCGAGTGGGAACTGTTTGCTCTGTTAGGGTAGGTGTGGTATAGCAGAATCCAGCTCACAGTTTAAAGGACACAATACAAAAGAAAGGCAAGGGGGAAGGTATCCAACACGCAATGGATGACTGGCACATGCTGTGTTTTGTTTGTGGTACACACACAGATGCCCTTGGTGAGCTCTGTCGCAGGGGCCCATGGCAGATGTGGTTGGGACTTACAGGAAGAGGGGTGGGGCCTGGTGTACCAGCTCAAGAAGGTTGTTCCAGGAGCAGCCTGGAGATGGCCAGGGGACAGTCCTGCCTTCTCTTCCCCCGGAAGGCGCCGATCCTCACAGTACAAGGACGACTCTCCCTGCAGACAGCTGCTCACCCCACAGAGCGCTTTCCCCTTAGTCATACCTCTCATAAGTGACCCCACAGCCACAGGAAGTGTTACTATAACTTGGCAGGACCCTGTTTTCCTTATCGAAAGCAACACAAAGGGAACTCTTCTGAAGGCATGTCGGGAAAATCCACCCGGTCCCCAGCGCCCTGCAGCTTGTAAACTGGAGCACACAAGTGAGAGGAGCCAGCATCCCCTGAGGCTCCAGGAAGCTGCTCAAACCTCCTTTTCTTGGGGAAACTTGCTTTTCCATGACCTAGATTCTTTGGGCTTCCAAGGGGCTGCCTCAGCATCGGCAGCTCTGCCAGCTCTACTCCCTGCAGCAGTGCAGCGCCATGACAGACATGGTGCAAGTTCGGACCCCGGAGCCTGCATGCTTCATCCACAGGCAGCTCCCTGCACGCCCTTTCCTTTCAGAGTTTTCACGGCTTTGGTGCTCGAGGGGGGCCAGTGGGAAAACATTCTGCAAGTGAAACGTCAGCCACTGCCCAAAGACCTCCAAGTGCCCACCCCACCTTGGTGCAGCAGCGCCTCCCCACACCACTGCGGCTTTCCCCACAACACAGACAGCGTCTCCAGGATCCCTGCATACGGCTTGCTTCTCTCCCAAGCCAGGACTTGGGTCATCTTCTCTCGGACTGCAAAGGCCTGGCAAACTGTTCCTGGCCACAAGCCCTGCACCATCCCAGATTACTGCACAGGAGTTAGGAGACCTGCAAGATGGTCGTCTCACTTTGGGTCCTCTCTGAAATCACACGGGCCTCAACCCTCACCCTCCAGCATGAAATGTAATGGTCTGCACTATACAGGAATCCAGGCTAGATGAGCAAATGGTCCCTTTCTGGACTTAAACTTTATGCATCTATGAGCTCTGCACCACCCCAGATTACCACATAGACCCATTAGATTTCTTTGCCGATGCCAGAGTTCAGTCTTTATGACTAAGCCCTTTTGTATCTCTCAAGCCCCCTCTTGTTCCTTAGCTCTGACGATGCTTGAGCTGGCAGGAAGTCACGCGCTATGTCTGCCCATCAAATAGTGTCAAGGAACTCCTGGCTATTCACCCCAGGTCTCCATCTACTCCCTGGAATCACAAAGAAAGGTCAGGGGAAGTTGGCTTCCAACCCAATGAAATGAGCAGAGGAGGAAGGGGAGGGGGAGTCCTCTGTGCACACAGGGATAAAGAGAAAGAAGCAGGTTGAGAAAAAGAGACAGCAAAGAAGTGAGGGGGCTCTGGACCCGGAGGGAGAGAGAGGGAGATGTGGAGTGACAGAGAGGAGGGAGGGCTGGATGCAGACAGTAATACACAGATGCAGGATGACAGTGAGCAAGAAGAGGGGAGAACATGCTGAGGAGGAGGAAGAGAAGGAGGAGGAGGAGTACAGCAAGATGCATGCTATGAGGGCAAGAAAGGGTGAAGGGGCTCGAGATGCACACAGGAACACAGAAAAAAAACAGGCTGATGGGGGAGGGAAGGGCAGTGCCAGAATCTGGAGACAAGAGGGACGCAGACTGACAGGGAATTAATTAAGTTCCGAGAAAGCAGCAGCAAAGTCTGATCCTTTGTGTGGCTCTCAGAGGCCTCGATCTCCAGAAACTAATCGCAGCTTTCACCAGAGCTTTGAAAGCTGCCAGCTTGGGGGGGTCCCTCTGGAAGGCAGGAGGTCTGAGACCAGCCACTTGTGCTATTTTCAATGCTTTGGCGTAGCTCGTCCTGCCTCAATTAACTGCGTTTACGATGATAATGCTCCCGCTTGTGGGGTTGTGAGCTCATCCGTCCTGCTGAGCAAAAAAAGCACCCACAGGAGGCTGCACTGAGAGCACCCACTTGCACAAGTCCGTGCCACACAGATGTGCAAAACAAACACTGGGCACCACAGCCAGCTCTCCCAGTGCTCACGCTACTTTGGTTGGCTCAGCATCTCTCCTAGAGGAGGGGAAAGTAGGAAGCACGGGACTTTTCCAGAGCACTGCCCATCTTTTCAGTCCACACCGTAATAAAGATACTACTGCTTAGCATTTATATAGCACCTGGGCTTCAAAACACTGTGCAGCTATTGGCCCGTTAATCTCCCCCAGGCCCCTGCCAGGCCCAGATGGAAAAAATGATGCAAAAGTAGAGAAGTGACTTGTTCCCAGCCACAGCGGGAGCCAGTGGCAGAGCCAGGGTTAGAGCGTGGGAGCTCTTGGCGCTCAGGCCTGGGCTCAGAATATTAGCCCAAGCCTCAGAATATTAATGCAAAGACAGGTCACCACAAGGTACAGTTAACAGCCCCCTAGCTGGACTCGGCTGCTTCCGCCATGCGGCCAGCTAAGATGGGGAAACTGATCCAAACTCAGCCCAAAGCATCCCGATTCCCGTCCAGGTCCAGAATGCACATTCAAGCCAAACAACAGAGAGAAAATGGTGCCTCCATGAATCCCCTTCTGGCCTACCAAGGGCCTTCACACTGGAGGGTCCTATCTGAACTGTCCCATGGCTGACCCAATGAGCATCGTAATCCCCCTTGTCTTGGGGAGAACAAGCCAGACCCCCTTCTTGAGGACAGGGCTTTAGATATCCAATCCAGAGCACAGTCCTCTGCACTCCAGCTGCCAGGAGCAGGTAGACTTGAGGAATCTCAAAAAAAGACATTCCCACCTTCACTTGTTCCCTCTCTATCCTCCCTCCACCCCAACAGGGTTGAATGAACTGGCAAGTAATGTCAGGTCGCTTCCCTCCCTCCCCATGCTATCGAGGCAGAGTCTCTCAATGCAGGATCTTCAGAGGTCGCCCAGAGCCAGGCTTTCCACAGCAACCTTCCCACAGCAGCTTAGGAAACAGGAAAGCCAGGAGAAAGAGCGAGACTGCTTGAATCAAAACCCCTTTTCTGCTAGCTAACAAAAGGCCTGGTGTCTGCACAAACAGGCCTGTTATTCTAACGCCGACCAGAGGCTTCTTGGCAGCGAAAGAAATATGAAAATGTTAGGCTTGTGGGAACTATCTGCACTTTGTTTTGGGTGCGTTTTCTCCTTTGTATATTTATACTGCGCTCCACACAGGAAGCCCACTTCAGCCAGAACACACAGGGCACTTTGGCGAGTCAAAAATCACTTCTGCCTCTTTGCAAAAGTACGCTGCCCTCTAACAACTTTTTGTGCTGACAACCGTGCCTGGGAAAGGGGCTTTACCCTCCTCCAGCCCCAGCAGAACCTTCTCCCCTTGCCCACCTCTCAGACAAGAGGGTAGCACTTGCAGTTTGTTTGGAAACACTGGTGCAATGTAACAAGTGAAGAGACAGCGTGTGCGCGCTTACGTGTGTTTTTAAGAGACCTACCAACAAAGGACAACTGACAGAAGGTCTCCTGTAACAGGCAGAACGTCATTAACTCCCTCACTGCCCTTCCACAAACTCCAGCTGGGCATCCTAAACCTGGGTCTGAGCAGAGGGTTTGATCTTCAAGTGAAGGGTAGAGCAGCATGTGGGAAAATTCACAACATACATGAAACCTGCTCAGGATGCAAGATGTGCAAAGCGTCAACCTGAAAGGGAGGTCAAAAAAGACACACGCACTCCCGTGGGGCTCTTGTTTTCCCTTACTAATAAATTGGAAGCATCCATAAAACCTTGAGCTGTGATCTCATTAGACCTCACAAGCTAAGCAGTGTCCAACCTGGTTACTACTTCGATGGGAGACCTGCAGGAAGATGCTGGTGATTTAATAGGTGGCACTCTTCCCTCCCTTTGAGTCAGTACTGAACCAATACGTCAGCAAGGAGCCAGGAATCACAAAAGAAAGCAGGCCACTCTTAGAAGAGCAGGTGTCAAAACTTGAAGGCCTGGCCAAATTCTATTGCATCTGTGACTAATTGGAAAGTTGTGCTCTTCTTCACTTCAGACATGTCTACACTGTGCACTAAGCCTGCACTGCAACTCAGGTTTGAGCCCAAGCCCCATTCTATCCACACACAAATCAGTCTAACTCAGGTCATCAAGCAATCAGGACCCATGCCTTAGGCCTGGTTGGGAGGTGGGTCAGAGCCTGATTCCCCCTGGGATTGGAGTCCAAGCCCCATCATTTTGCAGTGTGGACACAGGTCAAGCTGCAGACCCAAGTCAGAAGGTCTGCGTAGTGCTGTAGGTACACACCGGCATGGCTGTGGGACCCAGGTCCAGCAATTGTAACCCTGGGTTTGCAATGCAGTGTGAACACTCAAACATAGGCTTGGAACCAACAAGTCCACAAGGCCAGGTCCCACAGGCCAAGGCTTAGTGTGCAGTGTAGACATACCCTTCGTGGCCTACACTGTTAAACAGCTGCTGTGTTCCAGAGGTAGGCAAAGCCAGCTCTGTATATACAGTCTGTAACTGCTTTGGCTTGAAAAAGGGTTGTCTAAATGCAAGGCATCAGCACATTGGCATCTGACTTAAGATGCCAGTTAAAGGTTCAGACTCTTGCATCATCTCTGACTGAAACAGAAAGTCCTGTTCTTTCCACACTTGTTCTCCAGGAGCAGAAACATGCCCCCTTTGTTTGAGTATGTGCTGCTCAGCTTGGGCTTCACTTATTACTTCACAGCCAATTTTCAACTGTATTTAATCTCCAGCTGCTAGAGTCAGCTCCTCTCTGAACTAGGCCTTGAAGTGTCATGGCAGCGAGGAATTTGAGATTAAAAAATAAATAAAAAGGGCTGAAATCTCCGTTCCCTGCAGATCCGCTCTCCTGCAGTGAAACTTAATCGCCATTAAAAAACAAATTAAATCATCTAGTTGCTAACATTTCCCTGCCTGTTTTGTCAGAGCACCCATGCAACATCATTCATTAGAGCAGCACCGGCTGATCCAGTCCCCCTAGCCCTATTCCAGAACATGGCACATTCCTGCAGGGCTCAGCCAGACCCTTCCAGGATGCGTATATCTTCCCCATCTGGAGCATTTACACCAGGGATCCAGAGTATCATCAAGGTTTTTCTGGAACCCAGACACGGTGAGCACCTCGCCAGGAACACAGGAGCCTGCAGAGTGCCGTCACGGCAGTACACTCGCACCTTCCAGGGCCTGTGAAGGATGGAACTTAACCCTCCCAAGGCACACAATAAACCGTAATAAAAGCTCAAAGTCACTCTGAGATTTCGTCTTCGTTTTGACAGGTGCCCCTCTGCCTGCATCCAAGACCCCATCACTTTATCGCCTCCCCACAAAAAAGAAAACACCCTATGTGGTACAGGAGACATCTGTTAGATTCGGTCCAAAATACCAGGCAACAAGCAAGTGACTCAGCTCCTTCCTCCGTCACATTAGGTGAATTTTTCCTGCATCAACTATTTGTCCTGTTTTCACATGAAAGCTGCTCAGATACTACGGTGAGCGGGGACAGCAAACAACTGAGCAGACAGGATACGGCAGGTGCACATCCCCAGTGCTGATGGGCATCGTCATCCGTCTAGCCGCAGCAAGCAGTCGAATTCCCGTTTCTCTCTCTCCTGCCCTTCCCCAATCAGAACGCTAGGCAGGGGTTACACTCGACACTCCTCCATAACGCCCAGTCCCACCAGTACACAATGCTGGGGTAGAACAAGCCGGAATTGCGTGCCATGTTTCAGAGAAAAATGGGCCCCACCCAGTGTTGGCTCGGAGAGATCTCCAGCTCAGACCTCTTATCACTCACCAGCACCTTGCATGGCTCAACTGCAGACACAGGACCAGTGCTCCAAGTCAACGAAGCTATCACATGACCGGCCCAAAGTAAACACTGATGGGAACACCAGAACGCAGGGGAGATGGCCTGACCTGCCCCCTGCCACTCTCTTTCCCCCTTCTCCCCTCCCCATTTGCCAGCCATTCAGCTAGCATCACCCTGCTCCCCTTCTGGGGCTTTCAGTGGCTGAATTCAGTGCCAAGTCAGAGTGCAACTTCTCGCTGTGTGTCAGGATCAGAGTGGCCCAGACAGACAGGATTCCACGCTCCCTTTTTTCCCCTCCACTAAGGCATTAAGACAAAGAAAATGTTCTTCACAGAAGAAACCAAATGGGTGACTCAGTTCATTTCCCAAGAGGTTACTTGCAGCATTTACTGCCTACAAATTTCTAGTGCTTCAACCAGCCTACTGGTCAATGCCCAAACGATGAGGCTTCCACCACGGCCCTTGATTCTGCTACAACTATTAGCAGACCCAGGAACACCCTCCTCATGCTGGATTCACAATTCCACCGTTTCCACACTCCCAGAATGAGCAAGAGACTCCTAAGAAACCTCAGCGCTCCAAATCACAGCTATGTACAACCGCAGCCACGTGGCCTGCCCATCTCCCTCCCAGCTATTATTGCTAGAATTGCTTGCAGCCAGGACATGCAAGACTAATCAGGGCTATTGTCACCCATTACCCTGAGCCTGGAGCATGACACACAACTGAGGCGTATCAAAGGAGGGCCACTTCTGGAAGGTCAGCTTTGAGCGGATGAGTTGCTGGAAACAAGAGGAGCAAGTCCAACCAAGTAGTTGTTTGGTGTGAGTAGATGACATGTTATTGTTGGCCCAATGGATAGAGCCCCAGACTGGGACGCAGGAGACCTTGGTTCTATTCCCAGCTCTGCCACTGGCCGGCTGGATGACCTTGAGCAAGTCATTTCATGGCTCTGTGCCTCAGTTTCCCCTTCTGTAAAATGGGGTAAGGATACTTATTTCCTTTGGCCAGGTGATCTGAGATCTGCTGGTCTAGGTATTATTATTCTCTCTCTCTCTCTCCACAGAGATGGATCTGGGGGAAAGCAGGATTCTGCAGTGCCTGACAACTAGTAAAGGGGACACCATGTTGAACATATGGTGCTGTCGCCGGAGAACAGATGGGGGGTTTCATCCCCCATGACAGCAGATTCATCCTGGAACCCTGCATGGCACAGGGGAGCTGCTACTGGTCCCCTCTAGCATCACTCCGAGCATTTGGCAATCTCCTCTTCCAAGGGCATGTAAACGGAACAAGTGACTCATCAGAAACTACTGGTTACCTTTCTGACCCCTCTCCAGTGCTACAAGGCACAGATTTAGCAGCAGGGCTGAAAGCAGCAGATTCACAGAGACACAGAGACACATTTTATAGAAGAATTCCTTCTTGTCACTCGAATCATGGGGGAGGAGGAAGAGAAGAACAGCTCTCGCTCTGAAGAACACGCAGGTTCGACTGTGATCTTAGATCCCACTCAGGCAGAGGATAAAAAGTGCCGTGCAAGGGCACCTGAAGAGGAGAGACAGAGCCTTTCACCTCTCAGTCCCCAGGTCAAATCCAGCTTGTGGCAACAAAGTCATGACCATCTGCAGGCTGTTCGGTGGCTTCTGTGAAAGTGGCTCAGGGGTCTCAAGCCAGAGCCTATGCCACCGCCAATGCCTCCCTTTGCTATCAGCCTCAACCAGCAGTGGATTAGGGATCTGTGGGGCCCTGGGCCAGAGCAAGTGGAGGCCCCTCCCCACTCCTTCCGCCTGCAGTCCCCCCACCTGGCACTCCTGCCAGGGAGCTGGGTCGGGGCGTGGGGGCTTCCCCAGCCCGCCCAGTGCTCCTGCCGGGGAGTGGGTTCAGGGCAGGGCTTGCCCCGTTCCACCCACCCGGTGCTCCTGCCAGGGAGCTGGGTTGGGGCATGGGGGCTTCCCTAGCCCACCTGGAGCTCCTGCTAGGGAGCATGGTGTGCCGGGGAACTGGGTCAGGGCATGGGAGCTTCCCCCGCAGGCCTGGCACTCCTGCTGGGGAACTGGGTCAGGATGCACGGTGGACGGCCAGAGTGGGTTGGGGTGCGGGGGGCCCCCCAAGTTGGCCAGGGGCCCCTGGGTATGGACCCCATTCACCCAGTGGCTAATCTGCCACTGGCCTCAGCAGAGAGAGAGAGAGGCTGAGCAGGCCATAGAGACGATTACATCTCCATCCAAGAGGTGGTCCCCTCCAGGACAGGATGACGCACGCTGGTAGGGGAGCCTGGTATGCATTGGGCACGGACGGCAGTCTCCAGGCAACGTCATTCTGGCAACTTTTAGAAACACTATAAGTTTGGACTGTCAGTGCTGTTCAGCTGTCCCCAATGCCAGCTCCATCACTGCCCAGGTGCGAGTGGATTGCGTACGTGAACACCCCCGTTCCACGCTCGGGGGGCTAGTCGTGGAGAAAAATCAGAAACTTTCCTGGGCCAGCAACCACTGCCGCCCACCACCCTCGGCCCGTCCATCTGTAGCTGACCAATTAAGTGAGCAAGTTATTCGGACAATTCTCAAGGCATGCTGGGAAAGGCCTGGAAAGTGCCTGTTTACATTTGGCTGCCAGCAAGCCACAAGCTTCTGAGAAAGTGAAACTGCTGCTTGTGACATGGGAGATAAAATTAACCCTGTAATAAATTCGTAGTCAGCGGCGGCAGTCACCTTGGGCAGCGTCCATCGGCTGCACTGGGAAATGTGAGACAGGACATTTTCAGGGAAGGCTCCTTGACTTACACATTATCCAATCCACTCTCCAAAACAACCTCCAGTCTAAGAATAAAAGAGGCTATTAAAGGAAAACCTGTTTCCTCTGGCCCCCTGCTCCAACAAGGGAAGGAAACAGGACACCGCAGGCTCAGAGGGACAGCCCATCTCTTCCACCTTGCCTGAAAGGCAGGGCTCCCTCTCTCCTCCCAGGCAGAGAAGGCAGACAGCTGGATGCATTTCAAAAAGCACCAAATCGGAACTGCAGTGGCTACTGAGACAAAAGGCTCACCCCAGTTCTGCATGGCTCGGAGATGTCAAGGAACAGGCATCCATCGTCCCCAGCGGGGCGGGAATGGAGCCACTCTTCAATAAGGGAGCTAGCCATGCTACTACCTCCAGCATCTCTCCAGGCCAAGCAGGCCCTGGGTCTCAGGGGAGAGGGGAAGCGTTCCAGCCCTTTGCTCAAACTCTGCATCACCGAGAGCTGCGCTGGCAACTTGCCCGGGGTCAGAGAACTGCACTCATGGACATTTACATATGAAATGCTCCCAACCCCAATATCCGCTGCTGCTTGTACCTCCCTGGCAGATGAATAGAGATGGTGCAGCTCGCCAGCAATAAAAACTTGCTTTTCACCAGCTTTGTCCCAGCTCTGCAGCTACAGGAAGAGGCCGAGTGCCACGTTTCAGCACAATGGGAGCATTGGGTCACTGAGCACCCAGGCTCTACAGCTAACACCTAGATACCATGGTGATGGGTGCGTTACAAATATCTCGGAGTAGACAGACAGGAAGACTCTGGGTACTAACAAACAAAATAACTAGAGTAAGACAATTATGTGTCTGTATCTGTCCTCTTCGGTACTTCTAAGGGCCCCATCACCATGGCACCTGAATACAGAACAACAGTAAAGCACTGAGCACAACCACAAAGGAAATTCTTTCACTTTCTTAATAGATCCTTTATAGTCATCCTTTATTCTCCACCTCCTCCTCTCAGCCTTTGTGGAGCTCTTCATATCTACCTGTTCCTCAAACTGGCATTAATGTCTCCAGAGGATGATGGGAAAAGGGGGCACAGTAAAAACAAGGTGCGTTTGTTACCCTCCTGGGAGCAGGGCTGGGCGGACACAACACACAAAACAGGCAAAAAGAAAAGGAGTACTTGTGGCACCTTAGAGACTAACCAATTTATTTGAGCATGAGCTTTCGTGAGCTACAGCTCACTTCATCGGATGCAAAACAGGCAGACACTTGGTTGAATAAGAACTCCAGATCTGCTCTGTGCAGGATTTTATTTTATTTTTTATTGCTACTTGTACAAGCATATTTTGGTTTGCAAAAGCAAGGTTTGTGAAAAAAGGAAAGCACGGCGTGTTCCTGCGCATACATTTTTTGGCGGCACTGCTCACGCATGAAGCACAGTTACCTTGAAAGCTTCCTGCGGATTTGGGAGTCATCTGGTCAAGGAGCTGAAATACTGTGGGACCTTGGTGATCAATAATGCAGCCTGAATAGCAAATATTCAAAACAGCAGTCTTGCTGACTGGTTTGTGAGTGGCCCAGAGGCTGAATTATGTCTGTGAAATAGCTGAATACCTCCCAGCAACCAACGAATTTGTTTTAAAAAAAATATTTTTTTTTAAAAAAAATCTACGTTCGCATGCAATTCTCCCACACAAATGGGTTAAATTTGACAAATCAATTGTATGTTTTGCATTGCTCTAATCAAGAGACGGGGAACAAGATCTGAGGATCCGAGTGTTTTTAGCAGGGAGCCCCAGAACAAGGATGGAAACACATGACTCGAGTACCCGCAACAGCTTGCTGACGTGCGTCCTCCACTTCTCTCTCTGCACAGTACTCCAAGAACAGGCTGCAAGGTTCTACAGGACTATGCGCCAATGAAAAACTGGAAGGGCCTTGGATAGAAGTAACCTGACAGAGGCCTTATCTCCCCCAAAACTCAGCAGGAACCCCAATACCTTTCCCAACTCTATTCCACAGCTCAGAGGCAGCAGCAGCAGCCAGGCTTATGAGAAGGGGGAGGCTCAAGAAGCAAGGGAAAGAGATAGCTAAGAAGGAGAAACGCCCCCACTCCCGAAAGAATGACCTAAGAACTCAAGGCAGCCAGCTGAAGCCGACAGCAAGGCAGCACCCTGGCCCAGCCCAACGCCCATTTGTGCTACAGCTGCTTAAGCGCTCAAGAATGGGAGGAAGCGTGCTGGCCGCGGGGGGTGGGAGACAGAGCCAGCGAGGGGTCCGCCTTTTGCCTCGGCTGCAGCGCCTCCTTGCTCAGCAGCGAGCAGTATGGGGTTCGTTTTACATGGATTCCCAGTGCCAGCTGCAGAGAGGATAAGGAGAAATTTATGATGGACACTGCACCAGCATAAAAACGTGCGTTACGTTACTCCTGGACACGATAACTCAGGCAGCTGTCGCAGCACGAAGGGGGTTAGATTTAACCCCTCATGTGATCAACACCAAACCCTGGCAGTTGTGGGCCTAGAGCCTGTACAGCCAAGCAAGGGAAAGTAGGTGAGGATACCGAGAGCCTTTGCAATGACATCTCCCTTGGCTCCCTGCTAAGTTAAACATGGAATTCACTCACACTTGTTACACAAGGCCCCAGGATCAGCTGGGAAAGCCCAGAAGTACAGAGGAAGTGCTGTAAAGGGAGAAGCCAATAAAACCACCATGGGCGGACAGGCAGCTGAATCCCACTGGAATTGTTCCCCTCTCTCTGGTTAAATCCCAAGGCCCATCCACACCCTCCTGCTTAGTGCCACAAAGCTCAGAGCGCTGCTACCTCCCTAACCCACCCAATTGACCATAGCCGGAATAAAGACAGGGTGACTACCCAGCCCCAGCTATCGCACTCTGCTTTGCCACAGGCCAGGACCAAGTCAGATCCTGTTGCGGGATGTCCCTCTGCCCACACCCAGTCAGCAGAAAACAGAGGGGCAGGAGAGTTAAGCATGCATCCGCTGCTGGATCCAGAGAGAAATGCCCGGGCTGTTCCCCCGGGGCCAGGCTACGCTGCTGAACCAGGGAGATGCCCCGGCTGTATCGTGACTGACATGCAGGAGTGGGCTGCTTCACCCACAGCAGCTCACTCAAGGATAAGCAGCAGTTCCTACAGGAACTGGCAAAAACTCGCCAGCTCCCTCCAAGTGCAGGCTGACATCCTGAATCCCAGGTACCACCTCCGTGTCCCACCCTCAATTCATAGACTACGAACCACCACCATCATCTGGAGAGCCACCACAAACACAGCCACCTCTCCCCCATCTTTCCTTTCACTTGTAGGCTAGGTTGCTTCATCAGTCACTCTCTCTCTATGGGGAACTGTGTCTCTCTCGCTGCCTATCAGCCACCTGCTGTCAGAGGCCCCAGAGAGCCCGATCAAATATCCAGTTAACCGATTCCTTTCCCAGCCTCCCCAGTCAACCTTGGGATGAAGGGAAACAGAGCTGACAGTCAGTCAGTAGCTGAAGGAAAGGAAATCGCTAGGGGAAGTTGAGCGTTCTGCCCTGTGCAGTTGGAAAGAGAAAATCACCACATCCAGGCTTCTCTGGGGAGGGAGAAAGGATGGCCCAGTGGTTAGGGCGCTAGTCTGAGACGTGAAAGACCCAGAGTCAATTCCTTGCTCCACCCTCGATGCCTTTGTGACGTGGTGCAGGTCACTCGGGCTCTCTGTCCCTTGGCTCCCAACCTGTAAAATGGGAGTAATGGCACTATCCTACCTCCCAGGGACGCTGGGAGGAGAAACACATTACAGATTGTGAGGCATTCAAACACTATAGTAATGGGGGACATACCAGTCCACATAGGAAGTGAAAGGAACTAGAGTGGGTGCCAAATTGCAAATCCAAGGCGCCTGTTTCCTCCCTTTGCCCGCCATACTCTGATTCAGAGCAGAGCTTGACACATCCCCTAACCACACCAAGATGCAATCACACACATAGAAGCGCCTGGTTAACACATCCTCAACCAGCAGAAGACACAAAGCCACGGGAGGAGAGAGCTCGCTTCATTTAAGTTGTACAAACCACCTTGAGTGCAGCAGGGGACTCAGAGGAACCTCTCCCCACTAACTCCCTTCGGTCTGCACTCCACATCCAACTTGTCAAAGAGTTACAATAACAGAGCTTTTGTGTGTGTGTGTGTGTGGCTGTGTTATTTCTAACGCAGCCTCCGCTTGTCTCAGCCACTGGAGAGCTCCATGTTTCAACTCTGACGCACTGCTAACGAAAACAATGAGGAGTCCTTGTGGCACCTTAGAGACTAACAAACGCATCTGGGTATAAGCTTTCGTGGGCTAAAACCCACTTCATCAGATGCATCGACTGCTAACTAAGAATCAATACAAGAGACAGACGCAAGAAATAAGACAGGGTCATAGGTTGGTGCACAGTAAGGCCTTTGCTTGCTTCCTATGGTCAGAGAATGCAGAGCTGCCTTAAACAGAGGCCAGAAAGTCCCTGGTCTCCCAGGAGGACTGGCTTTCCCCAATGCATGACAGAGAGCAGGTGGCCCGACACAGCCAGGGACCCAGGGAATACACTAGAGCAGAACTCCTTACGCTCTGCTCCCCCTCCTACAATCCTGTTCATTAACTGTTTGTCTTCTATTCAGCCCCAAGAACACCAGTTGCGAACACCCCCTAGCCCTGCAAGTTAAAGGACGAGACAGTCAGACACTCAGTGGGTGCTGGTGCAGCTGCCTGTCCCCTTCTGCATGCCCAGCAGGGAGGTCTACAAATACCTTTCAGGTTGTTGAGCCCATCCAGGAACTTCCTGTACTTCTCCGCATTCATTGCCCTGCCGAGCCTGCCCCGCTTCAGCCGTGAGGAGTCGTGACCATAGCGCCACAGTGCTGAGAAAGCAGAGACCCTGATTTGTCTCGGATCCTCCTCTTCTCTGCTCCGCATCCACAGCCAGTCACTCACACAAGAATTGCACTTTGACCACCCTTCCGTAGTGATGTCACCGAAGAGCCTCACTGCATTAGGGGCCCTTTGTGGTTTCTTATTTGATGAAGTGCATTAAAACCTCCCCAGCCTAAGCCAGCCCCCTTTGTGCAAATTAGCCATGAAACTACAGACCAACCTCCTGCATGTAACTGGCTGGTTCTACCCCATCCACCTCTCTCTCTCCCCCTCCCACACACAGGCATTGGATTTCAAGGACCATTTGTATTGGAGATATTGCACACAAGAGCACAGCTGACTGATAAGTGGACTGGGGAGAAGTTTCTTTATTTTATTTTTTTTATGTCTGTATATATCTGTAAAAAGGAAAGCAAAACTCATGGGTGCAATGTCAAAGAGGAGGAGGCGGAGGGAGGGAATGCACTTATTAGTCCGAACACAGGGCTCCGGGCTTCTGTTGCAACCTTTGGTCTTGCAGTCACTGGGAAAACCATGGGAAAGTCACTTTGGTTCTCAGTGATTCAATAAAATGGCAATAAGGACCCCTGGCTAACAGGGAATAAGAATGACAAATGTTTATAAAGTGCTAAGAAAGAGTTGGATGTGAAGCGTGTCATCAAAGGGGCAAAGTATTGTAATAAAGAAGCACACTAAAAGCTTGCCAGTTGCTTATCTTCTCCTGTCTTGTGCCTTGTGGATGGAAATCCGATAAGGCCGCATCGCTAACCATATGCTTCAGGGAGATGCTCCCTCGTGCATGGATGGCGAAAGAGTTACAAAATCAAAAAGGAGATTTACTTGTTTTCAAAGAATTTTGGCAACAAATAATAGCCTGGAGTGATCTGAGTGGAATGCGACTGAGGGTAAGCTCTGGAGCGTGCCGCACGTTCCCCTTTCGTAACTCGACGCCTTCAGCAGAACAGAGGCCAGAGTGGAACTGAACAGGAGAAATGTGATCAAATATAAACTCAACCAAATGCAAAACAATCAAATGAAACCCACCCCGAGAGAGATGGAGAGAACGAACACACGATCGTTTGCTGAAGAGCCCTGAAGCGCAGGGCAGAAGGAACGAGGTGGAATCAAAAAATCCACCCTATGCACCATAACCTGCTCCCATTCCTTACTGGTCCCCTCATCTCCCCATCTCCTACTCAGCCTTACGCCTTCCTGCATGCAGCCCTAGCACTCAGAATAGGCTCCCACTCCTCCCTATCTCCTGCTCCTTCCAGAAAGTCTCTGAGTTAGTCTGTAAACTCTTCAGGGCAGGGACCTTGCCTGCTTACTCAGGCTGTAAATACCAAGTACCTCCGCAGAATTACACAATAACCAGCATTTCAGGACCTGGATGGACTGAGCTTTGCTCTGGCAGTTGATGCTGTCAGTGCCTCGCCTCCTCGTTCCTAGCCATTGGTGCTGAAGGTTCGTGGATCACTGTACAGTAACAGACTATTTTTACACTCTGAAATGAGTGGTGTCCAAGGCACTGGATGCTGGTTTGTCGCTTGCTTCATATTTCCTCCTAATTCCTTTCCAAAGGATTTTGTCAGATTAAATAACGGCGCAAACAGCTGTTGAGAGGTCCCGTTCTGGCGATTCTAGTTTTATCAACCACAAAACCCTTCTCTGAGATTACAGCCATCGGTGACCCCTCTCCCATCTTTCGTCAAGCCACGCAAAGCAGGAGACATTTGAACAACTGCGCCAGAGAACAATGCACACACTCAGTGGCCGGCCCCAGGCCGCAGCAGGCCTCCAAGCTGCCCCGTCGCTAGAGGCCAGGATGAACCTGTAGGGTGCCATACAAGAGACAGCTCTGTGCGCACAACCGGCACGGATAGCATTGCTCCTAAAGACAAACCCACGAGAACGACTCGAAGCAGCAGGGACAGCAGAGCAGGGACATTCCTTTCCGCCTGAACCACGGTTATTCTTTAGCAACGCGCATGATGTGTGGATACCACGAGAGATGGGCACACGAACAAACGCTGTAGATCAGAGGGGGCAAACTACGGCCCGCGGGCCACATCTGGCTCGCAGGACCCTCCCCTCTGGCCCCCCGAGCTCCCCTGCCAGGGAGCGGGGTCAGGACAGGCTTGCAGAGGAGCCAGCCCAACTCCCCCCGCCGCGTGGTGAGCCGGGCGGAGGCTAGCTCCTGGCCCCTCCCCGCCTCCCTCCTTCGCAGTCACGGTTCCCCCAGCACCAGGGCATCGTGGCTGCAGCTACGGCTGGGCGGCACGACTATAGTGCCACCAGACCTGGTGCACCAGGGCGGCGCGGTCAGGGGGAGTTCGGGGGTGAGGTGAGGAGCCGGGGGGGCGCGGCGGTCAAGGGGCCTGGGCCCTGCTGCCAGGGACAGGGGCAGAGCAAACCAGGGCCCCCCTCCACCTCCAGCATGCTTGGCCCCTGTCCCCAAGCCCAGACAGGGAGTGAACCCTGCCCGACTGCCAGGGAGAGAAGCCAAACGAGCAGGGGAAACACACAGGGAAAGGACTGAGCCCCCCCTTTCTCCCACCCCACAGGTAACATGGGGCAGGGAGAGCAGGGAGGGTTGGATAAGGGGCCGGGGGGGGCTCCAGGGGGGCAGTCAAGGGAGGGGAGCAGGGGAGATTGGATGGGGCGGGGGTCCCGGGGGTAGTCAGCGGGAAAGATTAGATGGGATACCCGTCCCCGGTGGATGGTCAGGGGGCAGAGAGCAGGGGTGTTTGGATAGGATACAGGAGTCCCAGGGGGCAGTCAGGGGTGGGGAGCTGGGGGGGGGTTGGATGGAGGTGGGAGTTCTGGGGGGCTGGAATGGGGGCAGGGGCCAGGCCACGCCTTGCTGTTTGGGGAGGCATAGCCTCCCCCAGCCTTCTATACAATTTCTGTACCTGATGTGGCCCTAGGGCCAAAAAGTTTGCTCACCCCTGCTGTAGATAAACAGATATTCAGAAGCTGCCCGCAGTCGCAGAGGGCTCTCCTCAAAGTGACAGACTCCAGGACCTCAATCTATTTAGCTCAACAAAGAGAAGGTTCAGGGGTGACTTGATCACAGTCTATAAATACTTACCTGAGGAACAAATATTTAATAATGGGCTCTTCTATCTAGCAGAGGAAGGTCTAGCACGATCCAATGGCTGGAAGTTGAAACTAGACTAATTCAGACTGGAAATAAGGCATAAATTTTTAACACTAAGAGTAATGAACCATTGGAACAATTTACCAAGGGTCATGGTGGATTCTCCATCACTGACAATTTTTAAAGCAAGACTGGATGGTCTTCTAAAAGCTCTGCCCTAGGAATTAATTTGGGAATGTTCTCTGGCCTGTGCTGTACAGGGGGTCAGACTAGATGATCCCAATGGTCCCTCCTGGCCTTAGAACGATGAAACTCCACACACCCCAGATCTGCAGCCCCCCCAGTAGGCCCCACAAGCATGACTGCTCCATCCCAGTTTATAACAGAAGCCAAAAAGATTGCAGGGCTAGTTTGAGTGAAAAGGGTCTGGCAAGTTAGCATTAACCCAGGGGGTACACCCTGAAAGCATCAGCCCCAGTGACTCACAAACCCAGGGCAGCAACCCCACATGTCTCTCTGCAACACAAATCAGTAGGCAGGTCAGCACAGCACGCAGGGAAGGGGCTATTCATAGCAGACAGGACAGGGCATTGTGGGATCTAACCACAGAGCAGGTCGGGATGCTTCCTCCCCCTTAAAAGAACCTGTGTGGTATATTTCACTCTGAGCAGTGAGCATAATGCACTGAGTTATTCAGGTTGGCACTGGAGTAAAATCAGTTCCCTCTGGTACAAATTTTACCAACAGAGGAAAAGGCAGTGACAAAGCATCAGCCTAGTAGAATAGAGGAATTCATAGTGGAAGTTGGTCCCTGTCCTTCTGGCAGCCACAGCTCCAACAGGGATGGGATCGACTCGCCTCCCTCCTGCCTGCCCTCCTCAATCCACAACCCAGCTGGGATCACCACAGGCTCCCAAGCAGCCTAGGGAGAGACAGACACATGCAGATCATATCAGTTTCATTTGAAATGGAACAAATCCCGGAGGCCAGTTGCCACTTTCACCCCACAACAGCTGTTTGTCCAGGAACGGATGAGCCAAAATTGCTCCAGCGCCTCTAAAAACCACAGTGACAAAAGCAGGTGTTATGTTAACAGTCCATTTGTTCTACAACAATGATCCTTCCCCCCACCATTGTCTGGGGTGCAGGCAGGAATGTCATAGGGAGCAGGTGGAGGGGTTGAATTACACCTTGTCCCCCTGGTCTGCTTAAGGGAAAGCAAGTTTGCAACATGGAGAGGGAGGCCCATCTCCCTCTGGGACTGGAAAACAGAAGGGGCGGAGGGGGAAGGCAAAACCATAACATCTCCAGTCTTCACAACTAGCTTAGGAAATGTTTCTACAGATTCTCTAACAACGGGTTCTTTGTGAGAGTTTCTGCAGCTCACACCGGCCTGGTAGGCAGAGGCCAGCTCTGAACCTCTGACCCCCAGAAACATGGCTCAGCCACCAGCCCTGTACATGCTTCACATTAATTCGTTATCCTTCCAAACCATCCCAGTCTTAGCAGTCTCCCAGGCTTCAGAGGAGCACGTGCTTTCAGCAGGAGGCTGGCCTGGCAGCTTGGCTTACTGTTTTCAACACTAAACTTGATAACAGCACAGGCTTGTGATGTTTCGGTTTGCATTATTTGTGTGAAAGGTAAAGGAGCAGCCCTCTGACCTCTGAACACAGATTATTACTTGCACAGCCATAGAACCATAGGAGTCACGGACACGGACCCCGTTGCGCTAGGCACTGTACGGACCCAGAACAAAACAGAGTCCAGGCAGTGATGCAGACAAGATACTGTCACCTTTGGACAACGATTCCCATCTGCAAATGCACAGGCCCCTCCTTGACTTGCATCTCCCACTCAAAAGCACAGCTGGAATAGTCCATCCTCTCTTGGCACAAGCTACGAATGCAGCCTTTGACATCCCCTAAGGTACAAGTTAATGCAAAGTTGTCCCTTATGGGGTTTACACGCCTTCCTCTAGCTTCTTGTACTGGCCAGTGTTGGAGATGGGATTAGACAAGCCATTGGTGTGACCCTGTATTGCAGTTCTGATGCTCCTGCATGTGCAGGTCAGACAACTTGTCTATACCACTCCCTCTACGCCTCCTTTGCACTGGGAAGAAGCAAACTGAACCCCACCCTCTTCCCCCAAAAATGTTACTTTTAGTCCAAAGACTGAGGGAGGCTCACAGCAACCACAGCCCAGGATCAGAGTGACACAGATTTTAAGATCTGCTGCACAGTAAGGGAAGCTGCCCTAACACAGGGATTGATTTATTGATCTGCAGCGGTAAGGGATGGAATTAATTCATGTTCATGAGAGAGAGCAGACCTGAGCGCTAGCGAGTGGCCATGTGGAACAGGGAATAGAGCAACTGCTCCAGGCTCCATGCAGCCAGTGACACTGTAATTTACCCCCCTTTCCACCAGGACATAGTGAATTTATACCACAAAAGCATTGGACAAAGCCAGCAGAGGTGCCTAAGGCACACAATACTTGGATATAGTCATAACTACTGAAATACAGCGGCCTCGGCCCTGTCCCCCTAACCTTCAGTGACACCCTCCTCCCATTCTCCCTCTAGGAGGCCCCCAGCTCCCGGCAACATTCCTCCATTGCCTCTAGGCAGAGGAAGGAGGAAAAATAAGTTATTTCAAGAAGCCAAGTTACCACTAAAAATAGAACAATGGAATTTTCCTCGGCAAGGCTGCTTCTTACTAACAAACTTGCTTTCATTACAATAAAGAAGGAAACTGAGATGTGACAGCACAGAGAGGTTGGAGGGTAGGGGGCAAAAAAGAGACAACACAGGAGGCCACAGCGAAAACTGGAGGAGGTTTCCCACTCCGGGTCTCCCAGGATTCCTCAGACCCTGCTCAGATGCCCTCATTTCCATATGCAGATTGGATCTAAACCTCAACACCACCCCTCAAAAAAACGCCGCTCCCCGGAGGTTTGGGATGCCATCCAACCCATTATCCCAATGCCACCAGCAAGCTACATCCAGTAAGTGCCCAAAGCTCTCCAGAACCAACAGGGGAATTTCCCGTTTTATTCATTTCCATTCTGTCCCCGCCTCCCGACCAAGAGAGATTAGAACACAACCAGATGTGGTAGCAAATGAGGGAAGCAGAGGGCTAGTTACCTACAACGACAACTATTGACCTAGAGGGAGAAAGAAACTTGGCTGAGTTCTTTGCTTTTATTGATGACCTGAACCAAGACGAGGCTACCACAGTGACTGGTGCCCTCAGCCCGCTTTTCTCCTGGGCCCTGTTGAACACTTCAACGTTGTGCCCCGCGGAATGATAAAAAGTAACTCTAAACGTTCCAGCCTGGCTTCACTTTCCCCTCCTCTCCCTGCTCACAAACACTCAACTGTAACAGGAAAATAGGTCAGTGACTTGCAGAGCAGCTGGTGAGAGTGCTCCTGCTCAGCCCCGGTCCTCAGGCTCCAACAGGTCGGGGAGGGGGAAGGCAAAATATTGCCTAGGAGACCTAAAGCAAGGAACGAGCCCAGTGCAAGCAGCACCCAGACTTGCGCAGTTCCAAACAGGTGACACCAAGAGGCCAGATGACAGGTTTCCATTCACCACTTGGATTCAGGTCTCTCGCATCTTCATCTCCTGAAGGATTCTAAGCCCATTTTCACAAAGACCAGAGGGAACCCTGCTAGCTAAAACCCATAGATCCATGTCATTACCCCTCTTGTTCAGCATTTGCTCCCTCACTCCAGATGGAGCAATGAAATGCACAACTGCTATCTGCAGGAACTTGAGGCTTGGAAGAGAGCTAGATGGTTGTGTCTGTAGGAACTTAAGGCTCGGAAGAGAGCTAGATGGTTGAGACTTAGTCTGGACGGGACGGAGACCACATTGGAGGAGACAAAGTTGGCAGAACTTAAACCAGCACCCAATTCAGGAAGTGTGACTGCCATTTACAAGAGAGACAAGGTGGGGGAGGTAACATCTAGACCCCTGTGCGGATACAAAATTTGTATTCGCATCCAATCTGCAATCCGCAAAACATGGTCCACAGCTATCCAGCGGATTTCCACAGATTTGCAGAGCTCTCGTAATATATTTTATTGGACCAACTTCTGTTGGAGAGAGAGACAAGCTTGGTCCAATAAAAGATATTACCTCACCCACTTTTTCTCTCTAACATCCTGGGACTGACACAGCTATGACAACTCTGCATAATTACCAGACATGCATGCAACTTAGGCTAGTTATTAGACTCTGCACTACCCATAAGCTTCCAGGTGCAATTCAAGGTGTTGGTATTAACACAAAGCCCCACACCCTCTGGGAGAGGTTTGTGTAGGAGACGCCCATCGCCCTGGGCCATATGGCTGCAGCCAGCAGATACACTCAAACTGGAGCTCCCTTCTTATGAACTGGAGGGAGCTGCTGATCAGGCATTCTCCATGAGGCTCCCTCAGCTCTCAATCTCACACCTTCTGCTGGTCTTACTGAGCAGGGTTAGTCAACATGACGGGGCAGGGATGGCCACGGCTGTTCCACACAAGAGCTCCGACCACTGGGTCTGACCAGCTGGTGGGAGACACCCCCCTCTTACCTCCCCCAGTTCTGCTCAGGAGGCCCATGCACAGAGGGAGCAGCTGACCTAGCTGAAGTCACGCAGCGGCTCCAGCAGGGTGAGTAAATAAGTTAGCGCCGAGTGCAAACTCAAAGCGCCACAACCATGCTCGGGCAAAATCATGTCCAAAAACAGCTTGAAACAGCACTAGTAGGAACAGGACTTCCATGGCCACAGGGAGGGGTGGGGTGCTAGAAGACAGCTCAGCTATGAGGATACATGAGTAGGGGGAAAGGAATGAGAACTGAACTCCTTCCCTCCCCAATCCTTTATGGGGGTGCAAGAGGACAGTGCTGGACTCTTCCCCACTCCTTACTCTGCCCTCACACTTCCCAGCCTTGCCGGGACACCCCAGTTCTCTGAGACAGTTTAAACAACTCATCCGGAGCATTTAAGTCACTTTCCGTGAGCTGTGTTTGTGCCTTCTCGTCTGAGTGAAAGGTTGTTTGCGCCCCTCTGGTCCAGAAAGGGTTAACGGAGCATGCCTGAAGCCTGCCAGATCCCATTCATAAGCACAAACTCCAAGGGAGCGACTGAAATTCCAGGGCTGGGAGAGATTGCTCCAGCTGCCCTTGGAAAGCTGCGGCCGATTCCGCGCAGAGGATATTATGGCCTGCTCAGCGTCCCATGTGTAACCGTCTGAGAGGCTGGAAGGGGAGAGATGAGAAGAAATGGGAAGGGAGCCTGCAGACTTCTGGAATAGCTACTGTACATCCAGCTGTCTGCCTGCCTGCGGAATCCCAAGATCTCCCAGCCCGACAACTGCCCTCCGCAGCAAGAATCAAAAGCATCTCAAACAGCCGGTGAGGATGAAATATCCCAATCCGCTGATATTGGCTCCAATGGAGCCACCTGCAATAATCCCCTGAGTGATCACAACTATCTTGAATCCACTGACCTTGCTCAACAGGTGACACCTGGAAGCAGCCTCGGTGCTATGGATCTCCAGAGCCCCACCAAAGTCACCTTTAAGGGTCGGGATACGGTAGCAAGGATGGATTTAACTTCCCTGACTTAGCACCAATGACATTGTCACCAGAGCGACACAGCTCCTGGGGAAAGGCTCAGAGTAAGCATGCTGCAGAGAGCTTCCTCTGAACCTAGGGCAGAGATAAGCAACGCCCAGAGCAGCAAGGGAAGCCTGAGCCTTGTCTACATGAGGAGGGTATAGTCGTAGTGGTATAGTTGGACCCGCAAAACCTTCTAGCACGAACACCGTTGTGCCGGTGTAAAAGGGTTTATACTGGTACAGCTGATCAATTATGTTGGTTCCTCTAACTGGTGTAAGCACAGTTATAATGGCATAATAGTGTCTACACCAGGGTTTCTACTGACCTAGCTGTGGCAGTAAAATAAATCACGCCCCTAACCAACATAGATCCAAGTGTGGACCAGGTCCTAGACTACACTAGAGAAGATTTGTTGGCATAGCTGCACCAGCATAGCTATATGGCCCCAGTGTCGCATCTGAGGCCGGAAGGGGTGGAGGGGAGAGGAGCAGAAAAAGGTTATACCAATATAACTATCCCCACAAATCCTCCTAGTGTAGGTACCACCTATACTGGTAAAAGCATGCTACGGATGGTTTAGCTTCTACCGATTCCCTGAATGAAGTAAGCTACAAGAGCCAAAGCGCTTTTATGCCAGTATAAACTGTGTCTACACTAAGGCTTTGGCTGGTGCAGAAACGCTCTATAAAAAAAAAAAAAATCATTTCACTAACTGCACTGGCACAAGATTCTGACACCGACCCGGCCTGCGGGTCTTGCAGACGGAGGAGGAAGCAGCAGAACCAGCTTGAGAAGGAGGGTGGGGAAGTGAAAGAAAAGGAGACTCGCCTCTGGGGTGGAAGGGGGAGCATGAGCCTGTGAACAGACCTGGACTGGGACTCAGGAAATCTGGATTCTAGTCCCAGCTCTGTCACGGACCCTGCGCAAGTCACTTCCCTGTCTGGGCTTCTGCATTTGCCCTCTATGAAAGAGGGCAAGCAATACTGATATCACTTCCCTTCCTTTGTAAAAAACCCCTTTCAGGTCTGTGGCTGAAGGAAAAAACTCCCTCTTCTCACTTGCACCTGGTTCAGGCTCTAGGCAGTGGGGAAGGGAGGCATGCTGAGTTTGGGAGAGGTTAGTAGAAGCTCAGATGGGGAGGGGGACGGGGTAGGGCAGAATAGGGCAAACCCAGCCCTGGGGAGGAGGGAAGAGACAGAGGGATGGAGAGAGAAGTAGCTCAGAACGGAGAGGCTCTCTCAGGCTCTGCTCCTGGCCCCAGTGCAGTGACCGCCAGTATAAAACCATCCTGCCCCACAGGCCTTTGCACTTTGCTGTGTGCGAAGAATTTGGGAAGGAGACCGTTTGGTCGCAGCCACACTCAGGCCCTGCCAAGGCAGAGCGGATTGTGCTGCTAACAGACAGCCCATGGAACTCCAGTCCGCTAACCCCACAAACCCACCGTACCACAGCCAAAGCGGGCCACAAATCATCAACCCACAGGAAACGGAGCAGGGCCACGGCTAGTATTTCCTCATTTCGTCTTCCCTGGTCTCACTCCTGTCACAGACACACAGGCAGCAAAGGAACAAGCCAGGACGAGAACTTCTTAAATATTCATTAGAGCGTCATTCAATATGCCACTAAACTTACCATCTAGCCCCTTAGGTTCACTAATGAGAAAACTCCAGACAAACAGGAGGAAAGTGGTAGAGACGCGAGGTGAGAAGCAAAGGCAATGGAAGGGGGAATCGATGCAGGAAGGTGCTCACCCAAGGGGCCCAGCATGCTTTACCAACATTGCTGACACATGCGACATAACCCTCGCAGGTGGAAATTCGACCCATTTTGTAGATGGGGAAACTGAGGCAGAGACAGGTGCTGTGACTTGCTCAAGATCATACAGCCAGTCAGTGGCAGAGCTGGCACAACCCAGGGGTCCCCTGCTGTTCACTTTAAGCGCCAGCATCTCTCTCCGTTGTGCAATGCAGCACATTGATACATTCCAGTGTCAGAGGGGCAGGAAGTACCAACGGGAATAAAGCTCCACAAGGTATATTTCACAGGTGCCAAGCTGCCCGAGAAAGTGGAGGAGCAGAGAGGTGTATAAGAAAGCCCCCTTGTAGGCATGGCCAGACCCTGAAGGTCTCTAGCAGGGCATTCTAAGTTCATTGGAGGGAAACAGAATCAACTAGGAAATGGAAAAACAGCTACATTTCATACACAGAAAAAATTAATTATGCCTCCTAAGTGACACAGCCCAGCAGCCCAGAATGAGCTGATCAGGGTCTCTGACAAGCAGAGGAAATTACAGGTCAGATATGAACTCAAGGGACTGTATAAAACCCATATAAAATCCTTGCTCATTAGGACACAGAAAAAAACAGAAGCCAGCCTCACCCCAAAACCCACATCCCCTGCACGTGCTGCCAACTCACTCATGTCCCCACAGCTTGCGTCCACGGATCCAAGCTCTCCATCCCCAAGGTCAGAGCCCACCACAGTTCTGTGTCTACCTGCATCTCTGCACTAGTTTTCTCCCATCTGCCCTCTCTTCTGCTTCCTCAGTCTCCCCTTCTACCACTCTCGGCTTCACACCTTCTAGCCCTTATGCTTGGAACAGCTGCTCACTTATCATCTGCCAAACTTCCCCCTTTCTCCTTCAAATCCAGCTTAAAACCCTTCTGCCCAGAAGTCCTTTTCCCCTTGCTCCTCTCTCCACACCCTTCCTACCTATAGTTAGCTAAAAGAAAAGGAGGACTTGTGGCACTTCGTTAGTCTCTAAGGTGCCACAAGTCCTCCTTTTCTTTTTGCGGATACAGATTAACACGGCTGCTACTCTGAAACCTATAGCTAGCTAGTGGCCAATTAAGCTTAGACTGAAACTTCTTTGGGACAGGGAACAGGCCTAACTTCACATTTTGCAGAGTGCCTTGTAAGTCTGCAGAAAGATGTAACCTATGCCAGGAATCCAAAGGCTGGAAGGAATTCACATACAAAAAACAACAAACTTTTATTAAAGTGGAGTGGAAGTTCCCTTCCCAGTTGATTAACACAAACATTTGCCCTGCTCAGCAAGTGCTCAATGGATGCCTGATGGAGAGAGAACAGTCTCCCTAGGTCTTTCTCTTTAGGGGTTTCTTTCTTTATGGGTTCAGCCTTTAGAACTGCTCTGAATGCTGGCAACAATCCCAGCCCACCAGACAAGCAAGGACAACTCTAGGAGTCAGAGCAGCAGTCTTTCAGCAATGCCCACAGACAATCACCTGGAACCAAAGAGAGCTCAGGGTCAGTTCCTAAAAAACCCAGTGAATTCAGTAAGCCCAGCTCCCCAAGATCAAAGGATAATGTTTTTGCAGGTAGAATGATTCAGAAGGAGAGAGATGAAGGGATACAAATCTGAGGCCTAGCGCAGACGTTGCTATGTATCCTCCCTATTCCAGAGCCAAATGTGCACCATGTGGGCTGGAGTTGACATGATCCCATCAGGACAGAGACACCAGTTAGCTCTGCCCAAACACCCACCACAATGTGCATTGTTTATAGGAGAGGTACAGTATTGAACAATGACTGCTCCCAAGGAGCTCCCCCCAACCCACCTTCAGCAGGTGCAAAGCAGGAAGAATTCCCACAAGAGGTCTCATAACCCCTATATTAGAAAAGCCAAACCTTCTAGCATCAGCAGCTGTAGTTCCAGAGACAATGGAGAACACGTGGACTGTGTGTTCCCCAGAACTATCCCCCCCCCACCCCAAAAAGAACAGCTCGGATGTCCCAGTAACCTGGCACTTGCAATAAGTAATAAGGCAGTATTACTATTTAGCACTTTTTAATCCAAACAGCTGCCTTGCTCTGAGAGGTAGCGAAGTTTTATGCCCACTTTACAGATGGGGAAACCGAGGCTCTCAAGGCCACACAGTGACAAAACTCCGACTAGAACCCAGGCATCCTGACTCTTAATGCCTCGCTCAGACCACATGCATCTCCTACGCTATGTGCTGCCACGTTGAGGACAGCAGTTTACAAAAAAAGTCTCATGCTCCCTGAACTGCTGGCCATGCAGAGTGAGCTCAGCTCCCTGCAGAGAATGAAAGCCTGGTACTGCTGCACTGGTGACCCCCTTCTTGCTGAATGGGAAGTGACCGAGTGGGGTCCAGAGAAAGCCACCCTGAGGCCTTTAGGCTGGAGTATGTTATGGAGTGAAAATGCTGCTGACACACAGGCCCATCGGCTCTGCAACAGTAGGAGCAGGTGGCAATCACTGAGGAAGCTGATATTCCCTCTGCAGGCAGGGAAGAGCCTGCTCTCCTCTCACCACACCCTCCAGATCCCACTGACAGCTCAGGAACCCAGCAGCTGATGCACCCCGCACCACCTCCCCGCTGAATAATCACACAGGACAAAAGCAGCAGTGGCTGGTGCAATTTTGCTGCAGGTGGGAAAGGCACAAACAACCTGTTGCTGGTAGGAAAGAAGCTGGTTTTCTCTGGCCAGCCTGCGCGTCTCACAATGCCTCACGTTTAGGTCACTGTACAGCGTAGCTTTTCTAAGGCTCTCAGCCCAAGACACCTTCAAGAGGGCTCTTCACAAGCGCCAAACTCAGCAGGATAGGCTGTAACCAGTCCTGGTAATTACAGCTCCCGCTGCCACCCCCACCCTGTTCTGCTCCCAGCAAGTCTCCTTCCTCCACCCCAAGGTGTGCAACGTACACTATCATTACACCAACCGCTGCTTCTCTTTACCGAGCACCCCGCCCTGACCGGCAGCCAGCGATTGCCTCACCAGCCTTGGAAAGCTCAGCTGGCATATGACAGGATCCGCTCCCCGCTGCAGAACTTCATGAGGCAGCCCCATGCCAAATGAAGCAAACAAAGTGCGCTGCGGAGAGGAGCCTGAGAGGCAGTTAGAAATGTTTAGAGGCAGAGCAGACAGACCGAGACAGGGATGAGCAGAGGGGTTGGTCTGATATTAAATGAAAAAAGACAGGTCCCCAGCGAGCATGTCCAGGAAAAGCACACAACTTGTGCACCACAGTCCACTGGGGCAGCCAAGAAACACTGCCCAGGTAATGCCCAGCGCAGGCAGACACACCCCTCGCCCCGATGAGACATTTACAAGCTATCCTGAGGGGAGCACCGGCTGCAGAAAAGGCTTTGTTAATCCCATCCCTACACTGAAGCGTACCCCAGGTGCTGCTTTCACGTGTGTTTCCTGGGGAATATTAACCAGGATGCTAGAAAGAAAGACAGACAGAAAAAGAAAGTCTAAGCTTTATTTCAGAAAATCACTGGACTCAGTATTGGATCATTTGCAACGGACCAGGTACAAGCAATTCCCTGTAATCAGCCTCTGTCAAAGATATTTGACTGATGGAAAACAAAGCCAGGCCAATCACTAATCTTCCCCCACATTGCTGGGCACCATCGCCCTGTGCACCTCCCTCACCCCACCCCAAGCCTGGCATTCACAGAATACATCTACATGGGGATTCATCTTCCTCCTGGAACAGAGGCCTGTATTATCCAGCTTCCTCGATTCTCCACATGACAACATCCCCAGCAACCCTTGCGCCAGCACCTGCTTTGCTAAGAGGGCCCTAAATGGCTGTAAGGGGAATTGCCCAGTTCAGGTTAAACCGGCACCACATTGTAGTCACAAGGTAATTTATTACAGCACTAGGTTCAATGGTTTAACCTCCGGCAGGACCCAGCAACTCTGAGGCTCCTTTCAAGTGAAAGCTCCGAAGAACCTAGTTGCCCGGAGAAGGGCAGTAATGATTTACTGAAGGTCTCTTACAATCCATGTGTTATTCTCCTTCCACATTCTTTACTTGTTGCTTTGTCTCTTTAACCCACTCTCCCTCCACCTCCCTTTAAAGCCCCTCCCCCCCCCACCTTGCTCTCAGACAGGTGGGACTTGAAAATTGAAGGCCCTGGCATGTATAACAGACACAGAACATCTCAATAACATTTCAGCCTCGCTAGTTTAACTCTACTCAGAAAGGTGGGTGGAGAGAGCAGAGCGACCCTAAAAGTTGCAGCCGAACAGCTGTGGGCAACGAATGACGCGATCCCAACAGACACGCTGCTTTTTGAGGAAGTTACTCGATTCTTCTTAAGCAACCCGAGTTGCTCAAATCAGTGTTGGCACCGTGATTTGCCAGCCATCCTGATTGCTGCTTTCAGGGACTTAAGCTGCTGCCTTGTTCCTAGAGAATGGTTCGTTGCTGAGGGACTCATCATTCCCTTTGCCACAATGCACTGCTTAGAGTGAAACCTTCCCTCACTTCCAATAAGCAACCCGCTTGCCATATCCCCCAGGATTTCCAATCCAATTTTGTCCAGTCTTTACTCAAGACCCACTTCACCCTTCCTCCTCCCCCCAAGTTCTCATGGGTAGCTGCTTACGACGGACTTCGCTGTAACCCGCCAAAGCCAACAGGAAAGACCATGTTCGATGACCTCACTGCAGTCAGACACACCTGCTCCAGTTTGTAAATCTTTCGGCACTCAAAGCCTGGGAATGCAAGTCGTGGCTCAGGTGCTCTGGTATGCAGCTCCGGCTGAGCTCAGAGGTGGGGTGTGTGAATCCCAACCCTATTGCCTCACAACACATTCAGAGGCACTAATCAGCCGGAGCAGAATTGAGACGCACAGCAGATTAGCTTGCAGACCTGGGAGAAAGAGTTTGAAAATGGGGTTGCACCTAAGGGATGGAGCACGTCATCTTTCGGCAGGTGCCAAAGGAAAAATGAGGGACAAGCTTCAGAGGACCAGTCATGCATGGACAGAGGGGATTTTACTGGGGCTGCCAAGGAGCATTATATTAACCCCAGCAACCAGAAAGTTGCTTACTGCATCGAGTATATATATTTTTTGGCTGCAATTTCCTCCCCTAATCCTGCACTCCTGTCCCTGGCCCATGCTTGCCTGCGCTCTATGACACAGCAGCTTGCGCTCATGTTGGCAGGGGAACACTGCCCCATACCAGGAACCCAGCTGGGCGGCAGCAGAGACCCACTCAGGTGCATGCCGCCACTCACCAGGGTAATCAGATACCCTCATGACCCTGTAGAGAGAATCCAAAAACCTTCTCAGAACAGGGGAGGCCACCAAAGCTTTCACAACACTGGGGGTGCAACAGGGCTAATGCCTCTTTCCAAAGAGCCCTGTTCATGAAACCCACTGGGATTCCTCCGGACAAAAATTATGCCGGCCATAGTAAGTGGAACTGGTTTAACAGAGTCCCATCCCTCTTCCTTTTAACACCATTGTTCTCACACTGACCTCTGTTAAGGCCAGCACTGGTGCCTGCTCAGATTTTGCAGTGTGCCAATGTTTACGGCAAAACTGGGATGAGCCTCCTTAAACTGCATCCCACACAGAGAAGAGAGGTCTCAGAGTTCTACTCCATGTGCTCCTGAGACGGCTGCGGATGGAAACTGAAATCTCCTGCTGCAGCCACAAGCTGGAGTTATCCATTTTAGATATTTATACAGCACCTATCACTGTGGTATCAAAACAATCGAGTTATAAGCACTTGCAGGAGTCAACAAAGAGATTCTTTTCATGCTCGCCTCTTAAGAGAGGCTGGAGTGATTTCTTCATCATGTTGGCTTGTCTTGGTATCTCCAGGGCAGCCTAAACAGAGCTGACCAAATGTGACTAGCTTGTGAGGAGAATGGTCAGAAACTAGCAGATTTGAGGCATCAAAGATCATCCCACACTTCAGGGTAGTGTGGAGAAGAGGAAAGGCCCAGATGAGAAGTCACACACACATACCCCTTTTTAGGTGGTGTAGCACTGTGACAAAACTCAACAGGACAAGCCATTTCTAAACACTTTGGTTGCCAGCAATCTATTAAATCAGCCATTGAAGAGAGATCAAAGATTTTCTGAATCACCTACTGGCAACGCACCTTCCACTCCCAGCATGAGTCATGCCACGTCTATCTGCCTCAGAATCTAAACCTGCTGTCTGAGCAAAGGGAGGCAAACAGGTTCACCATGACCACTGTGAAGGCACCTGATACGAAGACCGAACACACAGACATGACGTGAGTCAGTGGGTCTCAGTCCAGCTTCTAGAGGACACACTAACCACCTCAACTGGCAGCAATCGGACTGAACAGGTCCTGGAGAGTGGACACTGCTTTGGCCCCCTCAAGGTGATCTCTGCAGATCAGGGTTGAGACACCTGGATGAGGCAATGTGAAAGTAACCAACTCCCACTACTGCCCAGAATTGTACCAGTTCTGTGGCTAAAGCCAGACCTGCAGGCTTTAGGGCTGATAATCTGGCACTTTTCACCAGGCCTAAATATATTTTCTCTCTCACACACACACACACATACTCACACACAGTAAAAAGAGCAATAGGAGAAACTGTGTCTAGAGACATCAGAACTCAGAGGACGTGATCCCCCCTTAGACAGGTGGTCATTATCCTGGGAAGGCAGCAGGAACCTGGGTAGGCAAGGCAGGGTGGATCCCCGTCACGAGAACAAACCACAACAGTTATTGCCTTGCCCAAAACAAACAAGAGTAAAACAGCGTCTTCCATAGACACCTCAAGTTCCATCCTGAGTAAAAATAAAAGCCGCACATAGGCTCACACCCCAGCACAAGTTGCTGTGACCCCTCATTCAAACAGCCTGGGCAACACAGCCATACCAGGGTCACACAAAATCTCAAAGCCACTGCATCCTTCTGAAGTCCCTCAGTCCGCTGCCCCTCCATGCTGGAACATAGTCACTCGCGTAATTCTGGGCTGCAGGCGGATACCAAGGCCAACAGGAGGGGTGGATTTAAAGGAAGGGGCTAGACAATTTTGTGACCCACGCACAGCATTGCACAACTGTCTGCTCTACCTAAGGAGATAGGTCTTTCTCTGGAGCACCAGGCAGTGCTTGCTACTGGGGGACAGGGTACTGGACTCGAGGAGGCAAGGTCTGATCTGTTATAGCAAATCCCATACCACGGTTACTGTCGGGAAAGCATGGCTGACCCTACACCTATTGGGGTAGGGGCATGCAATACAGCTGCTGCAACTGTTCCTGCAGGAGGAGAGGCGCATTCAAAACAGGGTCTCAATACACCTACTAAGGTGGGGGAAGGGGGAGAGATTTCAGCTCAGTCTTCAACACTCAGCAGCTGGGAAAACCACCACTCCCCATCCAGGAGAGGGGAGCCATTGCCACATGGCCAGCCCACTCCTGCAGGCTCCAAAGAATACTCACAACCAAGACAGTCCTTTCATCACCAGGAAGGGACTGTGTTGATCTTTGCAGGACAAAATAATCACTACTACAGCTATTCCAGAGTCAGAAGACGAGCTGCCCTCCCCCTAGTCCAGACTGGAGGAGCTGAGTGACCCATCCACCTCTGCAGAGAGGCATCAAAATCCAAATGCCCTGGTCCTGCAGTGTCAAGGCAAGACCCCAGCACAGGGTTCTCTCTCTCATAGCTGATTTATGGGTGTCAAGAGGAAGAGAGGGCCACCTACAGAGTAGGGCAGCAGCCCATTGGAAAGAACGCTCGAGCACCAGGAGAGAGGTAGGCTTAGGCTAAGGGCCTTAGGCATTGCTCAGTGTCTATAAAACATATGTATTGCTCCTCCAGTATCAGCCAGCACAATCCCTTCCCCAGGGAGGCAGTACCGGGCACTGCATCCCCTAATGTTGAAGGGTCCTTACTGGAACAATCTGCCTCCCCTTGGAGGGATCCCCATGTCAAAGGGGGACTGCCACTGCCCGACAAAGCAGCCAGGGAGGAGGGAGGTTAGGCGACTGAGGTGACCATGTCATCACCTCTCATACCAGTCCAAACAGCTGTAATTAAAGCATCAACGCACCGCGGGCAAAGATCAGCCTCACTGACCTTCCTAGCAGAGGGCATTCCAGAGCTCCTTCCAGTCGATGGCAGAGCAGTTCTTGGTGCTACAGAGCCGCCCGGGGTAACTGGGAGCAATGCAAGTGAAAAACCAATGTACGCCTGCCACAGAACAGAGACCACACAGCATCGAATAAACCATAGAAAGAAATGGCCTCCCTGGGAACAGAGGGCTAGGAACCTCCAAATGCTAATCCTGACTCCAACACAGATTCATTCTGTGGGCCTTGGGCAAGTCACTTGCCCCGTCTGCCTCAGTTTCCCCATCTGTAAAGTGGGGCTAATGATCGTTACCGCCAAGGTACGATTTAGTGGAGATTAATTAGCTAATATTTAAAATGCTTGGAACAGGAAAAGCACCGTATACATGCTAATGACGTTTAATGCTGTGTGGTACAAGGTATGCAATAATATGAATCATGACTCTGGGCCAACCTGGGACTGTAACTAACGGTTTTGCATTTGCAGCACTTTTCTTCACAATGCAACACTTCTCTTCATTTCTTCAAACATCTAACTGAGAGTTAAGCACGGGAACAGGTGACCGAGGGAGGTTGTGGAATCTCTGTCCCTGAAGGTTGTTAAGCATGGGTTTACTCCTAAGGGTATTCTATGCCAAAAAAATAAAAAATTCTGTGCCAAAATATCAAAAAATTCTGCGCACAATATCGTAAAATTCTGCACGTTTTATTTGTCAATAAATAAATGCAGAGGCTCCAGCGTGGCAGTGCATAACCGTGGGAGATCACCCTGCAGCCTACCCATCTTGGGGACATGGACTCAGTGGTGAGGCTGCACCTGACCCTGACTCTGCATAAGGTCTGGGCCTGCCCCAGAAACACCCTGGGCCCCTCTGTGCCAGGTGCATCAGGTGTGGGACAGGCAGGCTCAACCAAACCGGATCCAAGTGTGGAGGGGATCAGTGAGTGGGGATCCAGGTGTGGGACAATCTGGGTGCAGGCAGTTCAGTGGGGAGCCTCGGTGTGGGGGGATCTGGATGCCCAGAGGGTCGTTGTGGGGTTTCCAGTTGCAGGGGCACTGGGACTCTTCAGGGGCTTCCAAGTGAAAGCTGTCGGGGGTCAGTAGAGGGGCCTGGGCGAGGGAGTCTCAGCAGGGGGGTCTGGATGCTGGGTGAGTGGGGCTAGGTGGGGTGCAGCTAATTGGGGTCAGTGGCATGGGGGTCTGGATGTGGGGGGTCAGGATGGTGCAAGGCTCATCAGAGTGGGGGGTTGAGTGCAGGGAGCTCAATGTGGGGTGGTCTGGGTGCAAGGGTAGGGGTCCGGAGGTAGGGGGTCTGGGCACAGGGGACTCCAGATGCAGGGGTTGAAGTTCAATGGGGTGGGGTTTGGGTATGAAGGGCAAGGGGGTTCTGGGTATATGGGGTGATGTCTGGGTATGGGAGATCTGGATGCACGGGGGTTGGGCGGATGGGGGCACAGCTGAGGAGCGATGAGGGTTGGAAGCAGAGGATGATGCTGAGCTTCATGCAACTGGGGGAGGTTTCTGGGAGTGGGACTGACACAGACCCAGCCACTCCTTTCCGAGGGAAGAGGAAGTCCCATCCTCTCCTGCTTCCAGGATCAGCTGCTAATCCCAGGGTAGGAGCCACTGTCTGGGATGTCCCCAGCCCTACAGTGATTTACCTCTCCACCAGCTGCCTGAAACTATGTACCTGTGCAGCTAGGGAGTGGTGCGTGACTGCTCTTGCAAATTACCTGTCAGAAAGTCATTTTTCTGCAGGGAAGCAAAGAAATCTGCAGGGGACATGAATTCTGCACACATGCAGTGGTGCAGAATTCCCCCAGGAGTATGGGTTAGACATCTGTTAGAGGTGGTCTAGGTATACCTAATCTTGTCTCAGTGTGAGGATAATGGACTATAGGAACTCTTGAGATCCCTTCCAACCTTACATTTCTATGATACCAAAATGTTATCATGGAATCCAAGTCCCATCTCCTCCTTCCAACATGACTCTGATTTTGAATCAGAACACAGAACCCACTCTGCTCTGCACTCGTACATTTGTGTGGCATTACCTCGAATAGCTCATTGCTGGCTGGTCTCCGCAGACACTGCCTAGCACACGTGCATAATATTTTATTATTCATCAGCAGAAAGTTGGCCAAAACTTCCCTTTTCTCTGGAAACTACCTCTCTGGTTTTCTATGCCACTTCAGAGTCATGGCATCAGCATCCAAAGGGAGTAACTCAGGGACAAAGAGCTACCTAACTACTACATCTCTCAATGCCTTGGCTCAGGGGTGTGACACGTGGAGCTCTGTAAAGCCGCTCAGAGCTGCTTTCATCATTATCACGGACACATGGCCTGCAGAAGCTATACTGCCCAGCATGTGGTGCTCCATCTTGATGTGGGTAGCCAAGCAATGAGACAAAGGCGGCTGAAATCTGCCCCACTCTGTGCATATTAGGTGTGGTCCTGGGGCTCCTGAGAAATCGCCCATGCAGCTCTCAGTTGGACAACGTATTGGCACCTCTGGGTTAGGCAAGTCACACACCCCTCAGTATCCTGTGGACTTTTAACTGGTGTGAGTCTAGGGGCTTTTGTTCTCAATTATGGCCACCCTGGGCTATTCCTCAGGTGGCCGAGACCTTTGGGACCATTCTAGTAGAGAGTGACTGGCTGCAAAAGTGCAGCTCTGAATTCAGAGCCCTGGGATGCCAGCACACAAGAGGACTAAGGCAATGGGAACAGCTTGGTACCATACGCAACACAGCAGGGTGGAACTTGGGCCTTGTCATTATCTGCCAGTCATTTCCCCTTCTTAACACTCCCACCCGTCATGCTGCAGGCTAACCACCCTTGCCGATTAGTCATCAGAATGCCTTCAGTTCACACCTCCGCTCAGTCAAACATTTCCCCCACTACTGTATGGACATCACCACCCACGGCAGACCAGGAATCAAACAGAAGCAGGTTAAAGCGGTGCAGGCCACTGACCCAGCATGGCTTTGACTCGACTGACTCGACACGCAGTGCAAATCACGTTACCTTCCATCAGCCGTGCTCACAGACTAACGCCTTGTCGTGTAAACTAGATTTTTAGCCACTGGTACAAACCCCTAGCGAAAAAGTATTGCATGCTGGAGTAGCATAGTTACGAGGGAAGCAAAAACCCAGTGCCAACAATGTCTAGATCTGTCCATCTGAGCTCTTTTCATCAGTCTACAATGAAAGGCATGAAAAGTAACAGATCACAGAAACTGCACTCTGATGGACCCAAACTACCCAGATAAAGGCAAGGTTTGTAAATGGGACGAAAGCACCTGAAACGTCCGTCCCAGGGAAGGTACACGCACATAGGGACCCTTTGTACTCCAGATCTCACTGCACCCAGACCTGCCCAGTCTTGCTCCTTGAATGGAAGGTGCCATGGTTGAGACTAATTTTAATAGCAGTTTTTAAAGTACCTCACTGTTATTATGAAAGATTTCTCTGAATGATTCAACCGGGCATTTACATTCTCACGCAGGCTGTCAACTTGAACAATGTCAGGTGTCCTTCCTCCCTGCCCTCCAAAGAGAAGGATCACTGCCACTGAACCATGGGGTCAATTGCACCCAGACAAAACGAAAGCCCAGAGGGGTCAGAGCCTGTTCATTGACTCTGTGGAACTATAATCTCATCAGCTGCTCCACCCTGCAGGCCAGATGACACACAACAACCTCAAATATGCTCTAGAATCGTCCACTCTCAAACATTCATGTTCTCAATTCACATTTCATCGAAAATTCTCCACTGGAGGAAGGGGCTAGTGGAAAACTGGTTCTGGACAGGAGAAGCTGAATTGTTTATCACAAAATGGGAGGGGGGGGGGGAATGAATGGAAAGAAGTGAGAGAACAGGTCCTATGACTCTCCAGTGAGAATGTAACATTCTCTTGCCCAGCCCCCACAGCCAAGCAATGAATGCCATGCTGAAAAAAGGCCATTTTACAGTTTAAACATTAATTTCCCTTCATTGAGCAGGCATCGTAAACAGGTTTATTCCCGCATGGAATCGGTCACTTTCTACACTGACAATTCCTGCCGAGGTAGCTATTGGCTTTCATTAGCCAGCAAGCAAACCACACTAGCCTACATGGGGCTTTCATCTTTGCCAGGAAAGTTTCAAATGTCCACTAAATAGAGCAATTTACAGTTTGAGCATGAAAGCTAACTAATGGGGTGGGGGTGAGCAATTGCCCATCCCTGGATTATCAACCTTCACTAGGAGGTCTGAGTCAGACTAGAGCAGGCAAAGGTAGCCTTGTGATTTTACTTTCCTTTTGCAATATAATAGTCTGTACAAAGTGGTATGGATTTATTCAACTTAAAGTCAAGACTCTGTGGTTCTAGTCCCAGATCTGCCACTGGCTCTCTGCAACACTGAACAAGTTATCTGGGCCTCAGTTTCTCTACCTAACAAGCAGTTTACTGCATTTACCTCACTGCGGTTACAGGGGTTAACTAATGAATACGTGCAATGCACTGAAATCTTCAGATTCCATTATTAGACACCTTTCTGGGAGGATACTCCCAGACGCTGTACAAGGCTTTTATTCCCAGAGCCCTGTTAAGCATAGACACTGGAGCTGTGTTTTCCTCACCTCTGGAATTTCTGAATGGCACCCCTTGAATCAGAGGACTGGAGAATCAATTATATCCCAGTCTCAGCATGCAAAGAGGAAACGGAAGCATATGCTGTTAGTGCCTGGCTCCTTTGGACAGGACAGTCCCCGTTTCAAGAGACTTGGCTGCGAAACTTACAAAACAGAAACACTGTGATAGGAGCCCTGTGGGGCAGAAATCTGGGCTCACAGACAAGTCTATCTCTGCGGGGAAAAATAAAAACGCGCACAACAAGGAGGCCGACGATGTACATCAAAACTGCACACTCACTGCCTGTGCCATACACCCCCAGCAGCTGCCTAAAAGATACAGGCAACGGCTTCAGAAATCCAGGGCCCTCACGTCAGCATCCACACACTCACTAGTGACTGCGTGGGGAGGGAGAACCACCCTCCTTTTAAAGAGCCCTTAAACGAAGCTACCTCAGTGACAGCCCCTCTGGGTGGGAAGTAATTTAGGGTTACCGGTGCCACCCCCTCTGGCTAAGCAGAGCATCTTTGCTGGGACTATCCAAGAGTTTATCTCTGATAAACAAACTGACCAAGCCACACAAAGTGAGACCCTGTTTATAACAGTCACCCATAAAGTGTTTATGGCTTTAGATTCCCACAGACAAGCCTCTGGCTGGCTTTGCGCCATCACCACCTCCCAGGAGATGCTCGTGGGAGGTGTGCGAGCCTACAAGAGAAAGGCAGATCGCAAGGGGCCAGCGTCCACCCCCGATGATGCGACTGTGTGCGCAGGGCTGAATAATAAAAGGAGAGACAGCTCCAGCCAGGGGAGCTGCCCCCCAATGCTCATTACTCCAGTGAGATACGGGGGAGGGGGGAGACAAACAAGCCGTCCAGGCTAGAGTCCCTGTAGGAGGCAGGGGCCGAGCTGGGGGCTCCATCCTCCTCCTCCTCTTCCTCCTCCCCCAACCCAGCCTTTGCCCCGCTGATCTTCCCAGCTGGGACAGGGCCCGGGGCAAGGGGCAGGCTGAGCAGCCGGCGGAAACTGCTACATGGAGCCGCGTCCCCGCAGCGGCGCGCCTGAGCCTGCGGGAGCGGCCGGCCAAGGCTGCGGCAGGCCGGGGCTCCCTCCCCACCCCACCCCACCCCACCGGGCCCGCCCCGGGCTCCGGGGCCCGGGCTCAGGCCACTCGCCCGCTGTTTCCCCCAGCCCCGGCTCTCTGGCCCCCGCTACCTTTGTACCGCTCCAGCACATCCTCGTACGCCTGCACGAACTCCTTCTCCTGGCTGCGGTTGGCCGGCAGCAGCCCGGGCACGTAGCCGGCCATGGCGCTCCCCTGCCGGGCCTCGGCGGCGGGCTGGCTGCGGGCAGGCTCCGTCCCGCTCTCGGCCCGGCTCCGCGCGCTGCAGCGGCCAGGGCCGGTGTCCGCCGCTCGCGTTTCCGCCGCGCCTCTTCCCTCCGCCCGGCCGGCGGCGGCGGCTCCTCCCGCTGTCAGCCGCGGCTCGGCCCCAGCCCCCGGCCCACCCCCGCCGGGCCCGGCCGGCCCGGCCCAGCCGAGCGGCGGCGCCACCTGGCGGCCGGCCGGGGACGTGCGGGGGGCAAGGCCGGGCCAGGGGCAGGAGGGGGCGGCGGAGCTGGGGGTCGGGGGCTGCCCAGGAGATGGGAGCTGGGGGTGCTGCTGATGCTGTGCCCACGGGCCGGGGAAGGACACCAGAGCCGGATCAGAACCCGGCAGCGGAGAGAGGCGCCAGATCCGGATCACACCCGGGGGAGGAGAGAAGCACCAGATCCGGATCAGAACCCGGGAGAGGAGAGAGGCGCCAGATCCGGATCAGAACCCGGGGGAGGAGAGAAGCACCAGATCCGGATCAGAACCCGGGGGAGGAGAGAGGCGCCAGATCCGGATCAGAACCCGGGAGAGGAGAGAGGCGCCAGATCCGGATCAGAACCCGGCAGCGGAGAGAGGCGCCAGATCCGGATCAGAACCCGGGAGAGGAGAGAGGCGCCAGATCCGGATCAGAACCCGGGAGAGGAGAGAAGCGCCAGATCCGGATCAGAACCCGGGAGAGGAGAGAGGCGCCAGATCCGGATCAGAACCCGGGAGAGGAGAGAGGCGCCAGATCCGGATCAAAACCCGGGAGAGGAGAGAGGCGCCAGATCCGGATCAGAACCCGGGAGAGGAGAGAAGCGCCAGATCCGGATCAGAACCCGGAAGAGGAGAGAGGCGCCAGATCCGGATCAGAACCCGGAAGAGGAGAGAGGCGCCAGATCCGGATCAGAACCCGGGAGAGGAGAGAGGCGCCAGATCCGGATCAGAACCCGGGAGAGGAGAGAAGCACCAGATCCGGATCAGAACCCGGAAGAGGAGAGAGGCGCCAGATCCAGATCACACCTGGGGGAGGAGAGAAGCACCAGATCCGGATCAGAACCCGGGAGAGGAGAGAGGCACCAGATCCGGATCAGAACCCGGGAGAGGAGAGAGGCGCCAGATCCGGATCAGAACCCGGGAGAGGAGAGGTACCAGAGCCTGGGAGTTGCAGGTCCAAAACAGTGGGGCCTTGAAAAAGAGAGTGAAGGGGATCGGACCGATGGGAGAGAGAAAGGGATCGGAACCTGAACCTACCGGGACTCTACTTCTGGAATCAGAAATGGAGATGGAAAAGAACTGGACTGAGATCCAGCCCTTGTCACAAGGGTAAGTACTGGAACTAAGCCCGAACATACAGCACAGACCAGAACCACAGAAGGAACTGCAGCAATATAAAAACAAGAAAAGAACAGAACACACCCTAGATTGACAAGCACTTTGAGTATCCAGACTCAGTGGAGAGTTAAGGAAAAAATATTTTAGAGGCCTGGACCATAACAAAATGCAGAAATGGAGAGAAGGGGTAAGGAGAAAAGAACAGACTCTGGATCAGGGTCAAAACCTGTGAATTTGGCTTGAGAAACAGGAGTACTTTAAAGATAGCCTGGCTGAAATCTGAAGGTCAGCAGCTGGGACAGAAAAAAGAGCAGGACCCTAAAGTCATATTGGGGCAGAGTTTCTGTCTGCTAAAAATCCCCAGAGGAACTTGGGTTCAGATTAGCAATTTTCCATTTCCCTACACTTCTTATATAGGCTCAGTCCTGCAGTCAGATCCATGTAGGTAGAGCCTTGTGCCTTGGCACAATTCATCCATGCAGATCAGAGAGCCTATAAAGACATAAACATGCTTAACTTTACATTCTGTAGGTGAAACTTTGGCTTCATTGCAGTCAATGGCAAGTGGGGCGGGGGGCATGGATCAGTGTTCACATTGCACTCCCCATCAGTACCCAGCCCAAGCCAGGGAAGCTAATGATCCAACCAGCGGACCAAATTCGATGTGAATCCTGGTCATGTGCCACTTGAAGCACATTGCGCATATGCTAAGAAGAATGGCAAAAGCCACACTGACAGCAACAGAACCAGAATTTCACCCTGACAATACTCCCATTGACTTCACTGGAATTACTCACTGGTCAAGCTCCTTGGGGTGAGGACCTTCTGACCTATGTGTTTTGTACAGTGCTGGCCACATTTTCAGGGCTTAAAAATAAATAATACCTGCACCAATGCTGTAGTAATTTTCCATGAAATTATTCTGCCCCTGTTTGTTTAAAATTTACTTTCAGGATTATGGAGCCACCTGCATTAAACAGAAACATGATGATTCTGGTGATATTTTGCACCCCAGGTCTAACTAGCTGGGAACTGGATTGGCTGGCTATATGAATACTTGGAGCAGCTTGCTATTGGATAAGTATGCTGAAAAAAAGGATGTATAAAAGCCTGTGTAACTTCCTGCTCTGTTGTGCAGGATTTGAGATTTTATTCTCCCTGTACCTTTTTGCAGCTGCAAATAAACTTTTCTGCTTCTCCACCCCGTTGTGATTATTGGGTGTAGCACACCGGGTAACGAACCACTCAAGCTGTTGTTCAGCCTCTCGGCACTGGGTGCCAGCAACAGAAACATGATGATTCTGGTGATATTTTGCACCCCAGGTCTGTGGATGATTCAAGTGACATTTTAACCTTGACAGAACAGGGAATTTGAAGCCAGTTTTCAGAGTAGCAGCCGTGTTCGTCTGTATTCGCAAAAAGAAAAGAAGTACTAGAGACTAACCAATTTATTTGAGCGTAAGCTTTTGTGAGCTCACTTCATCGGATGCATTCCGTGGAAAATACAGTGAGGAGATTTACCAGTTTTGCAGGTATATGCAAATTAAGCTAATAATGGCACATTAGCAGGCGTGAATGCCTAAACATTAGCACACTGTTCCTGCAACAAACTGGGATTCAGGCTTCCATTCCCTAGCTCAGTGCTTCTCTGCAAACTTCAACAAGAGGCCACCAGTTTTGGTTATCACCACAATTTGGTGATAACCAAACTGAGATAACTTGGCTCTAACTTTCAAGAGTGCTAAGCACCCAAACATTCATCTGAAGTCAATGGGAGATGTTGGTGTTCAGCACTTCTTCAAAAATCAGTTCCATGGTGCCTCAAATTTCATCACCCAAAAATGGAGGCATCAAAAATTAGAGGCCAGCTTTGAAAATGTAGCTGCATGCTGCCCAGCGCCCCCTTCCAGATGGTTTGTACATAAGCTTGCCGCAGTACGCATACACCTTCTCAACTCGAAACGTCTGTATTGGCATTACATATTCTACAAGTCTTGCCAAAGTGTAAGTGACAGTAATAAGGCATATTGGTCAGGAGATAGTTTAATAGATCAGATCTCAGAGTAGCAGCCCTGTTAGTCTGTATTCGCAAAAAGAAAAGGAGGACTTGTGGCACCTCAGAGACTAACCAATTTATTAGCGCATAAGCTTTCGTGAGCTAGCTATCAGGTATCATACCAGCACAGGGTTTCGTATTAAATAAGCAGTGTGACAGGTAAGTCCTGTCTGGGATGGTTGGTGTGCTAAGAACCCAGCATGGGAAAATAAGGAGTGGAGGGAAAACAAGCAGCAGATAATCAGTGATTTTCAGTTTTCAAAGTGCCTTAACTCCAGTTGAGTGTTTGTTTGGTAGATGGCCTGGTCCTAATAACACTGGCCTCTAAATGGTCCAGGTAGGCTTTGAAATTAACATCTCAGTATGATAAATGGGTAGGCAGAGGTCAGATTGGTTGCTGACACTATTATTTACCTTTGAGTCTTGGAAGCTATTTATGTAACCGAAGAGTGTACACACTAGCAATTGGAAAAACACCAGAGGGGTTGGTTTTGCAAAACCTCCTCGGTCTGGGATTGATTTTGAAATAATTCGTCAGTCCAGTTTTGATTTTGCAAAATCAAAAACCAGGGTGGGGCGTGAATTCAGGCCAGATCATCATTGATGCAAAACCTTCACATTCATCCTTTGAGTTTTGTCCCACAGCCTAATTAGACTAGTATAATATGCAGCAAAACCCCAAAATCACAGGATCTCCAGTTCCTTGTGGCTCTGTTTTTTGGAGACCCTTGCAAATCTCTGAAACATGGTTATTGTCACAGTGTTTCTCTTCCCACACCCTCTGACTAACTCAGCAGGTGTGGAAAGAAAAAGGAAATGCAGCTTGAGCAGCACCTAGTGGGGAACGTTGGGTTATGCAAGAAAACCCACCCCAGGCTTTAATCTTCACTCAATCACCAGCTGCTCTCTGGAGAAGCATGAGTGAACATAGAAGAGAGACAGTTACAATCATCAGAGGTCACTGGGGATTATGGGAGGCATCCAGACAATTCAGAAGGGTTGTCACTGAAAAGTGGCCAGGGCACAAGACAATTGTGGAGGGACTTCTTCACTGGATCCCACATTCTCTCTTTCCTGGTGCTTTGAGTTTTTGCACGGTAAAGTAAATGACATTCCTCCTACTCCTTGCAGTAGAAAATGGAACCAACCTAGGCAGCCAGACATAGGATCTACTCCCACTTTTCCTGGGCACCACCAGCCCCCATCCCATCCCCTGGAAAGGTCAGCTCCCACAACCATTCTTGGACAGCCAAACATGCTGCCCACACCTTCCTCTCCTGACCAAACAAATATGTAATCAAATTCCCTCTTTACCCTAGCAGGCAGATCTGGATTAACCAATGTGCACTGACTTGCACAGGACCCCCATCTAAGGGGAGGTCACAACCATGGGGGACCCACCCACGCACAAAAGATCAAAAACAACTGAGGGCCAGGAAGGGGGCAGGGCATCACAGGAGGAGGGCCCCGTCTGCATGCTATGGCCAGCAAGGAACCAAGCCAGCCCCACCCCATGGGACAGGAGCTGCTGCAGGGTGAGTGCAGGGCGGGGTCACTCCCCAACTCTCTCCCCGGGCCTCCCACCCACCCACTCCCCAGGGCAGGGAAGGTGGGGCCCCCAATTGCCGTAGTGCACAGGACTGCAACATTCTTTAATCTGGCCCTGCTAGCAGGGAGTCTGAAGCAATTTGCTTGTCATCACTTGCTCAAGGCAATATCCAGGGCATAGATAGAGATGGGCCCATTAGGGACATAGGACTGGAAGAACCAAGACCAGTCCAATGCTACTGCAAGAAACCCCATCACACAATCCACTTCATAAATGTATCAAGAATCATTTTACAACTAGTTGGGTTTATTTCATCATTTCCTTGCACTCCCCCATTTGTCTCTCTGTCTCCATCTGTTATATCTTGTCTCATGCATTGATTGTAAGCTCTTTGGGGCAGGAACCGCTACAGCTTTTCCTGACCCCTTCACTGGGTACCAGGGACTCTTTTGCTAACTGCTGGCCTAGTTCCACACATGCAACATAATCTCTGGTCTGGACTTGTCCTTGCAAAGCTGCGAGGGTGCCATATGGGCCATTGACCCCTTTCTCTCGTGGATACGCACTTCGTGGCTGAGTCTGTGCCCCTCCTAGGCAGCTCCACAAACAAAAATCCACCCTGAAATTGCTCCTGACCCCACGTCTCCCACTGGCCAGCAGAGTGCTCCCATCGCCAGCCTGCTCGCCACGCTGGTTTCCAAGATGAGATGGAGGAAATCAGTCTCCTGCCACTAGGCCGGGCCCCGCCCCTTGGCCTGGCTCCGCTCGGCTAATCCCTTTTCATATGGCAGACTTTTTCCCATCTTGTCAGATTCACCACCGCCCCGTCCCCAGCCACGCCACCTCATTCTGCCTCTCTGGACAGTTTTGTGCCTTGACAAGAGGAGAAGGTTTCTGCTGGATCCAGACCCCTGCTCCAGAGCTGGGAGTTGGAGAAATCCTGGTGGGTTGCTGGTTTTTTTGCCGCTGTAAGATTTGGCCTTGGCCTGTCAGAGACACGCACACCTTGGGACCTGGTGTCCCGAATGGGGGCAGGCAGCCCGAGAGACATTCCCTGCTCCAGGGCTCTGTAACCATGGCAACCAGCAGAATGGTTACTCAGCCATCTGGGTTACCGTGGCAACATGAAAAGCCGCCTTCCACTTCAATCCCTGTGGCTCTTTAAGCCACAGAGCAGGCAATTTCCTTTTGCTTTCTGTGTTTGCCATACAGGGAGCATCTCCAAGTGCGCTAATCCTTCCCTCACAGAGCTGGGTGCCCTGTAATCCCTCCCTCGCTCCCAAATACACCCCCTGCATCTGAAGAAGTGAGGTTTTAACCCACAAAAGCTTATGCTCAAATAAATCTGCTACTCTTTAAGGTGCCACCAGACTCCTTGTCTTCCCTGCTCTTAGAGGCTTAAACCCAGCATGAAACCTCGAAAGCAGCAACGCCCCCAGCACTTGATTCATCAGCCCCTGAACCAGCTGAAAGAACAACAACTGCATTTCACATGCTGTGTCCTCAGAGCACTTTGGAAATACGAATGAGTCCTCACCCAGCCCTGTCCCTGCCAACGCCTCTTTAGAGATGGAGAAACCGAGGCACAGAGCGGGGACCTGACTAGCCAATAGTCACACAAGCAAGTCAGCAGCAGAGCTGAGAAAAGAACCCAGGAGATCGCAGCCCCAGGTTTGTGTGTCAGACCACACCCCTCTTGCGGGTCTAATCTCCAAGTCCCACCCAGTAATGCAATTGTTTCTAAAACTTAATCTTTATTAGTCAGGGAGACTAAACCCTCCATTACGCCACAGAGCAAATAGGGGAGGAGTAGAAGCAGAGGAAGGGTGCACTTGTGCCTACTCAGATTCCTCAAGTTTGAGTCTAGTGTACAGTAAATCTGCTCTCTCGTGAAAAGAAAAGGCAGACTTGTGGCACCTTAGAGACTAACAAATTTATTTGAGCATGAGCTTTTGTGAGCTACAGCTCACTGCATCGACTAACACGGCTGCTACTCTGAAAAATGCTCTCTAGTGGTAGTTCCAATTAGAGTGCTTAGCTCACAGAATGATTGTTGGACTACGCTACCCAGAATCCCTTACAGGAAGTTGGGTGTGCCTGCTTTTGCAGAGTGAAAAATAGAGCTGGGTGGATTTTGTTAAGAGGCAAACCTCATGGTTTCTGTGTTTCCTTGCAAAATGTTAATCACAGACATGAGTCTTCTCTTGTGCAGCTTTTACACTAAGCCAATTTTATTTATTTGCATCAACAACCCCTAGCAAAATGGCAGTTTTCACATCAAAACATGCAACCTTTTGGCATTTCAGCCTTCACTGGAAAGAAGTGCTGAAATCCCAAATTCTGAAAATGTTGAGGTGTATCCTCTTGGGTCCCAGTACAGCAAAGCACTTAAAGCACATGCTTAAAGTTAAGTTCATTGAGCTCAATGGGAGTACTCTTGCTTAAAGTTATGCATGTGCTTAAGTCAGTGGTCCCCAAACTGTTGGGCGTGCCCCCCTACAGAGGCACAGAGGAATGTCCAGGGGGCTGCAGCAGGGCGCAGGCCAGACCTCCGAGGGGGCTGGTAGGGAGCACCACCCAGCCCCGCTCCACTAGGGTTGCCAATTTCGGTGGACGTGTTCCTGGAGGTTTTATCACATGACATAATCTTTAAATCCTGGAGACTCCAGGACAATCCTGGAGGGTTGGCAGCCCTACTGCAGCCCCATCCCCAGTCCCAACCCCCAGCCATGGCTCTTGGCCCCCAGCGGCTGCTCCCAGCCCAGGGAGGCGCAGACTCATTCTGTTACTGCTAAGGGGACACCACTGGCTTAAGTGCTTTGCTGCACTGGGACCCAAAATAGGACCATGAAGTCTGAACGGAGCTAAGTGAATTTCACTCAGCTGTAATCTCTGAAGACTGTTTTCCTCTTAAGGAATCTTCCCCTAGAATCTGAGGTCCTTAATTTTTTTAAGAACCTTTCTGGTTCATCTTTGAAAGCACATGGGCCATGGCAGACAAATTATAACCCTAACTAAAAGCTTGCTTTACCTTAGTGCTTTAATCAGCGAGGGTAATTAACACTGTATTCCGGTATTGTGCACTGCTACTTTTATGGCTGTGCCTCCCACAGGGGCGGAGGTTTTAAATTCAGGAGCTTATGATGGCACGAGGCAGCTCTTCATGCATTGGTACTGACTTCCTTGCAGCTAAATCTCTGAACGGCTCGTGTGCCCGCCTTAGTAATGAAATAAGACAACCGTCCATGACAAGCAAAATAACAACCACCCTGACAGATTTTCATTTAAACCAGCTCCTCTGGCTGCTCACAGCAGAGACAAGAAATATCAGCTCTTCTCATATGAATTCTCTCCCTCCCTGCCTGTGGAAACCTGGCTCGCTCATCCCGCACTGCCACTCCCAGCAAGGAACAGGAAAGACCGTCTGTCCCTTTAGGACAGGCCGGATTTGCTGTTTGCCTCCCATTAGAAAGCAAGCTCTGATTTTAGAGGTGTATATGGAAGTAGACTTATAGACAACTGAATTAAAAACAGTCACAAGGAAATGAAAAAGCTTTGCTTACTAGCTGGCTTTTTTTAATTCCACCTTGGGCATCTTGCAGCTGTTCAAAAGCTGCCATCTCCCTAATGCTAGGCAGAATCTGCATCTCACCAACCAGCAAAGAATAATCAGGTTTATTCCCACATCCCTGGGGCTTGCATTAAACCGGCTTCTTTAATTTTTGTTAATTAAACAATTAATTTTGCTGTGGAAAGTGAGTGTATTGAAATGGCTTCGACCAAGCCACTCGGATAAAGATTAAAACTAAACTTCGGAATGACAAGGAAGTCCAAATGTCACTGTGAATGTGGATGAAACAAGGACCCTTGGAAAATGCCAGCAGTGTCTCTTGTGTATCTGCCCGACTGCTGCCCTTGTTTGTCTTTAGGATTGGTCTTCTCAATCCCAGCCCCACTCCCTGCACGTAGATATTGGGCTACATTCTGCTCTTGGGTTAGATTCACAAACGTACTTTGGTCATGCAATGCTTAGCACTGCAACTCCTAACTGCTAGGTGCTACTGCCACCTCGTGCAATCCTCATCCCAGAGTCAGAACATAAGAATGGCCATGCTGGGTCAGGCCTGTGGTCCATCTAAACCGGTATCCTGTCTCTGACAGTGGCCAGCGCCAGGTGCTTCAGAGGGAATGAACAGAACAGGGCAATTTATCGAGTAATCCATCCCCTCTCGTCCAGTCCCAGCTTCTGGCAGTTGGAGGTTTAGGGACACCTGGAGCATGGGGTTGCAACCCTGACCATCTTGGCTAGTAGCTGTTGATGGACCTGTCCTCCATGAACTTATCTAATTCTTTTTTGAACCCAGTTATACTTTTGGTCTCCACAACATCCCCTGGCAATGAGTTCCACAGGTTGACTGTGCATTGTGTGAAGAAGTATTTCCTTTTGTTTTAAACCTGCTGCCTATTAATTTTATCAGGTGACCACTAGCTCTTGTGTTATATAAAGGAGTAAAATATACTTCCCTATTCACTTTCTCCACACCATTCATGATTTTAGACCTCTTTCATATCCCCCCTCAGTTGTTTCTTTTGAACCTGAGCAGTCCCGATCTTTTTAATCTCTCCTTGTCTGGAAGCTGTTCCACACCCCCAATCATTTTTGTTGCTCTTCTCTGCACCTTTTCCAGTACTAATATATCTTTTTGAGATGGGGAGACCAGAACTGCACGCAGTATTCCAGGTATGAGTGTGCCATAGATATATATTTCGGCATTATGATATTTTCTGTCTCATTATCTATCGCTTTCCTAATGGTTCCTAACAGTCTGTTCACTTTTTTGACTGCTCCGCCACATTGAGCGGATGTTTTTAGGGAACTGTCCACAATGACTCCACAATCTCTTTCTTGAGTGGTAACCGCTAGTTTAGACCCTATCATTTTATAGGTCCCCAGGCTCCACATACAATGCATGGGGAGAGTTAGGCAACTAACAAAGCTATTCCCAGAAGCCAGCAAGCTGAACAGGGAGCCACCTAAGCTACCCAGGAAAGAAATGCAGAGGAAAGGGGCAAGACTCACAAAGGTACCTAACTCCCATTGACTCCTGACTGACAAGCCAGAGATAGCGCCTCTCCGACCAGTTGGGATTCTCAGCTGTGAACCCTCTTCCGGAGTCAGTTGCCTCAGCGAGGTCAGCCCTTTCTTGCAAGAGAGACCCCCCCAGCCCACTGCAGGGTGCTTGGGGCCAGCACCTGGGAGATGGGAGACACACATTAAAATCCCAACTCCGCCTGATTTAGAGCAGAGACTTGGACCTGGGTGAGCGTCCTAGCCACCAGGTTATTGGCTCTAATGGGGCAGTCTGTCCCAATCTCTCCTCTGGGAGCTGTTCCACTTTGTCTAAATAATTCCATATTTACTGGGTGAGAGAGTGACTGACTCTGTATCCCAGGGACCGGGGCACTCACCTGGGGGATGGGAGCCCTGGATTCAAACCCCTGCTCCAAATCCTACAGTGTCTCCAACACCCCAGGGGAGTGCTCAAAGCACTGAGCTAATGGGTATTCGGGGCCTGCCCCCACTGTCTTTTGTGCAAGGCTCACTCCTGAAGGCGTGCGCTGAGCCCCAATCAGGCCCTGCCACTGACATAGGTTAGGGAAGAACGCCTAGTTTGAGAATGCTCCTGCGGGGGCTTCCAGCAGTTTGTTAACTGTGGGGCAGAGTCAGGACTTGGGCAGTTTTGTTCCCTCCTACCAGTGGAAAATTAGGCACGGGGGGACTTCAGGCAGCAGCTGAGCAGTGGCTTTGAGACTGTCAGTAGTGCCTAAGAGTTGGACTTCGGCACCCAACGAGGCAGTTAGGCCCTAAATATATTCATGACTCTAGCCCCCCAGTTAGTCCAGTGTAAATCCAGAGCTATTCCCAGGCAGTCAGTCTCTGGAGTTACTCCACACTGATACCAGCAAACCTGACATCAGAATATGGCCCACGGGCTGAGCAAGTCCAAACAGGTTTAGGATCAAAGGGTCTTTTCAATTCAAAGTGGAGCATTCGCTGCCATGAGCATGAGAACACGCCAAGCCACTGAAACAAGACAGAGCAGCCTCGGCCTCAGGAGCTAATTGTAAAGGACGTTAGGCTCTAAACCTGTCTCATCTGGAGAACCCACAAGAAGCCACTCCCAGCCACACCTCCACAGATAGGTACCAGAATCCTTTGTTCTACTTCCCGCTCTGTGTGGGCGCTAAGGTTTACAAGCCATTCATGTGACCAGATGCTGCCACGTGAGCTCCTGAAAGCTCATCACCTTCAGTGGAATGTCAAGGTGCCCAGCACCACCCAGGAAGCCCGACAGCACCTGAGCAAAAACGCTTCAAAGGAAGAGCGGAGAAGAGGAATGGGAACAGATTCACCCACGCACCTCAAGTGCTGTGGACAGCCCTGAGACCTATCGGCTGAGAACTGCCGCACTCGAGGCTCCTGTCAAGCCTTTAAACAATAATCATGCCCTCCCTCCACCCGGAAAGACATTTACAAAAATGTGACTAACAAGCAGTAAACAAAGTGACACAAAGTCTGTGGTTTGCTTGGCACAGAAGCAGTTTCCACCCCTAAGATTGTCTCCTAGCATCTCCTGCCCATTGCCCAGTCCCCTACCCACCAAAGCAGGTTGTCATTTTGTTGTGTTTCAGCTCACTGGGGCAGCGACTGTCCTTTTTATTTCACAGATCCATAGATTGTAAGGTCAGAATGGACCATTATGATCACCCCCTTGTCTGACCTCCCACCTAGCACAGGCTTGAGAATTTCACCCAGTGATTCCTTCTGCCAGCCCAATACTCTGTGGATGAACTAGAGTGTATCTTTTAGAAAGACATCCTGTCTCTTTGCAGAGTCTTCAAGTGACAGAGGATCCATCTCATCCCCGTAAAGTACCATGCACAGCGACTGCACTAGAGACAGTACATAATAATCATACTCTGTGCAGCTACAGCATCTGCTATCTGAGTGCTCTATGAATAAGGATGAATTAAACATCATGGCGCCCAACATGAGCTGGGGCCATATTAAGATCCTCCTTTTACAGACAGGTTAACAGCACAGAGCTAAAGTGACATGCTCAAAGACACAGCAAGTCTGTACTAACAGCTGGGAAGAGAACCTGACTGCTGGTCCTTTGCTGTTGGAGCCCTGTGACACACCTTGCTTCATTAACAGAGGCATCTGGTGTGGAGAGTGAGCCATGCCCTGAGTGCTGCCCTGACACTGGGTTGGCTGATGGACTGCTCTTTGTAATCCGTTCTCTGCTCCCTGCAGCATGGAGAACAGAGCGACAGTTCCAAGGCCCAGATTGTTTCCGGAGTTGGCCTCCGTGCTCCCTAACAGAGAACGGGACAAGGGAGCAGGGCGGAGATGGGGAAGGCAATGGAAGAGAGGAGAAGAAAAGAGAGCAAGGAGGAGGAGAGGTAAACACAGAAGGCAAGAGGACACAAGTAGCAAGTAGTTGTGTTGTCCCTGAACCCAGAAAGTCTTTTGGCCCAGACACTCATTCACGCCCCACTGATATCACCTGTGAAAGCCACAGAATCCAGTATTTGATCCAGGACAATTCTGCCTTCATCTTGTGACCCACCACGGCTGTAATACACCCCCACTGTGCTCTCTTGGGTGGCTCAGGGTGTACTTATCCCATTGGCGATGAATACAAGCTGCTGTTGGCAGACTGAAGGACTGGAATCCATACAATTGCAGGGGGAGAGTTATGTATTTCAGGGAGCTGATTCAACACCCCCTCCTCAAATGACTAACCCAGGGATCCTAGTCATTGTGGGGGGCGGATAGGGACAGAGCCGCATCCTGGCACCAGTAATCTTGTGAAATGAGAATGGGCTTTGTTAACGACAGGCAGCTGTCTTTGTAGTAATTTGGTATTAGCTCCACCCTGATTGTACCAAGAGGTGCTCACTCTCACTGAAATAGCTACAAAAAAATTCCCTCTGATATCTGTCCTGGGTCATGGCCCCGAGTGTGGATGGAAACCCAGGTGTCTGACACCATTCCAAACTGGCACCCATCCCAGGAAGATGTGGAGGTCACATCTCCTCATGCTTTGGTGCAGCCTCCAGCAAAGATCCCAATAAATAATGTAAAAACCCAAATCAATATTTCAACACATTTTCAAATCCAGTGACATGAAACTGCTTCTGACTCTTTCTTCCCTGCTGAGTGCGGTCTAGCTGCAACTCAAAAGTTATTTTTAATGTGAAATCTGCATAAAAGCAGATTATATGACATTCTCTTTCCTTTAATCACGGGCTAGATCTACCCAGCATGACGACAGACCCCGGCATCACAGAATGGAAGGAAAGATCAGAGCAAAGTCACAGCTGGGGAAATAGCATTTCTCATCTCTTCAGCTGGGACCCAAATGAGGGCAACCCTCAACTCCACTGTGAATGGCAGGCACTCATCATCTTGCAGGAGGGATCAGCACTCTGCAGGACCAGATTTTTATTTCACATTGTAGGGAAGCAGATCAGGAACACAGCGCTAGGCAGAATCCAATCCTGAGCAGTGCTGTGTCCACTCAATTGTGGCTGCTCAGCGCCCCCCAGAATCAGGGCCACACTTTGCATCCGTTCCTCCAGCCATTTTCATATTCCAGCCTCCAAGGCCCAGTGTTTCTAGGACAGGGCTTTCCCACACCCCTGCCACTTGATTTTACCTCCCGTCCCAGGAATTATCATTTTAAGTGGCCGGTTCCTCCTGTCCAGGGACTTCCAGGCACCTCAACAGCATTTGCGAACAAAACGACAAACTCACACCATGAAGCAGCCTTCCAAGTGGGGCTGGGGGATTTCCTGATTGGCAGGCTGCATCTCCCTCCCCAGAACAGAGATGGATTAACTCTTTCTGTTCCCCAGGGGCTGTTGAGTATCATTATTTATTATTCGTATTACAGTAACACCACGTGCAGCTGGCCGAAACTAGGAATTTTCATTTGGCAGGAAAATTTGAAACCTGATATTTCCCATCCAATGGAAATGTGCTTTTTTGTTTCCTTTTTTTCATTTTTGGAAATTTTCCTTTAGAAAAAAATTCAAAATTTCATTTCAAGATAAAATGTTCCTTTCAAAACAAAATTTCACATTTTTTCCCACGGGAAATTTTGTCTAAATCAATAAACAAAAATCTTCCAATCAGATCTACTGAGGAGCCCCAGTCATGGACCAGAGCCGGATTGTACTAGGCGCTGTACAGACACAGATCAGAGATGGTTTCTGCTCCAAAGTGTCCACCATCTAAGGCTGACATTAAAGCATGGCTCTATCCTAGACCCCACTTTGCCTTACAGGGGGACAAGGTTGGCAAGAGCCAAATGGAAGGATTTTATTTTAACTTGGGGGTATTTTAGACCCTTCCTCACTGGATGTGAGGAATAAGCTCCACCCCTTGTTAATGACATCAAAGAGGGAGTCCCCTAGGGTTTCCTCATGGCAGCTGCTGTTTTCAGCAATCAGCAGCAGACCCTTAAGGCCAACCTGTGACACACACACACCTCGAGGCCCCCCTCCTGCTCCTCCCCATCCCCAAGAGATAGGTAGGGCAGGTGGGTGGGACGGACTCACTTTCCCAGCTGGGGGAGAAAGGACTGGGTGGTGGAGGGTGGGGCTCATCAGACATAGACCAAAATGACTTGTGACTTTTGGAGCCCAACCTGAGACACCTGCAAGGGGCCTGGTTTTCAGGGAAAGGGGCTCAGCACTTTCTTCAAAGCAAGCCCCTTCAAGGTGTCTCGATTTGGTGCTCCAGAATCACCAATCACTTGGGACAATCTCAGTCCTACTTTCCATTTTCTCTCCCCTTCCAAGAGCAGATCAAAGGACCATCCAGCAGGGAGGGGAGAACCTGCCAGCGGAGGGGGGTGGAGGAGACCAAAGGCTCTGGCAGCTGTTTCTTTTTTTCCCCAGGCAATGAAACCATCCCCCTCACCATACAGCTTGGGGGGAAGGGGTTGTTTACCCCCCAGCACCACACCCCGGCAGGCAGATAGCTGCAAAAGGCCAAGCCGTACTGCTGCTGTAGGGCTAACTTCCCCAGCAGCTGAGCTGCCTCCCTCCTGCTGCTGCCGTGAGAAAACACTAGGGGGCTCCCTCTCAAACGTCAGCAGCAGCGGGGCAGGGACTTAACCCTCAGACCAGGAGTGGAGTAGGGTCCCCCACAAACGCCCTAAAAACAAAATGTAAAAGTTACCCCCATATTGGGCCATCCCTGACCCTAACGCTTTGTATTTTTTATAAGTGAAGGTCCAGGGAGAAGCAGACATATCAGATCCTTTCCCCGGCCTGCTCGAACCCCCTGCAGGATACAGGACAGGGGTGCAGAATTAGGGCCAGAAATTCAGGCATCTGCACAAATGTAGTGGACAGTGTCTGGGTGACATGAGATCAGCCCATAGGCTGCACTGCACATTGTGCCCAGTGCCGTGTGAGCGGCCAGTGGGCTCCATCGGATGCAATGTCTGGTGACCAGAGACCGGCCCACAGGCCCGAGGGGACACAGTGTCCCAGGGATGTGAAAGCAGCCAGAGGATCACAGCAAAAGCCACGACTGAATCAAACTGGAATGAAATCAGAAACCTTCTGAACCACAAATCCCTTCTTGGGGTCAGGGCATGGACTTTAGGGGACCTCTTCCACCAGGGATCCATTCAGCCCTTTATTTGCTTATTTAATCATTTGGACTCAAACCAAGAGAAATGCTCCTGGTGCCCTGCCACCAATTAAACATATGGTCAAAAGGATACAAACAAAACAGGAACAAACCCTGCCCATAGAGAACCAGCCAGCAGGAGAACCACTGCATGCCCACCCTCTGACTGCCAGCTGTCTAGGCCCCTGCCCACACTGATGGGTGGGTAGTTGCCACCACTGCCCCCAAGGATGCCCCCTGAGCCACTACAAATGTTTTGATTCCTCCAATCCCCTTGCAAATGGCTCAGTTTGAACACCATCAACTGTGCATTTCATTTCACATCCACTTTCCAGGGACACCCAGCTCCATGTGACCCGGCAGACCAAGTAATTGTCATGAAACCATGATGCTGCATCTCAGAGGCTGGGTCTTTGAGTCATGGAGGAGGCTGGCTCAAATACTCAGGTTTTAAATGGCCATGCAAGCCCAGCTCATGGGAGATGGAGCAGACCTGTGCAAATCAGGAATCTCCCTTGAATGAAGGGATGGGTGGCCACCTTGTCCCAAGAAACAGCATTTTTTCCTCCATACCCCCCTGTTCATTTAATTTCACCACCGGACTCATGGCCCAGGGCTGAAGGAGAGAGTGAAAGGGCTCTTCCAATCAGTGGGGGCATTGAAGGACCATCATCATCTCCTAGCATCTCTGCGGTAGAGTGTTTGAGCACTCTACCAGCCACAGAACTGAGGCTGTGTCTACACGGGCAAACAATGGGATACATGATTCCCTACTGGAGATGCCCCACCAGCGGCAGAAATGGTGGAAGATAGAGGGTAGACGGGGGCACATGCAGGCTCAGGTACTGAATTATCTAAACTGGCTTTGTAGTGAAAATACTCGAGCCTCAGGTACTAAACATCTTCCACCACTGACACCACCCCACAGTGGTAAAGACGCCTATGGCCTGTCTACAGTCTGGCTTCCACTGCTGGTGGAACTGCACAGACGGTGAATGACAGGGTCCCGTTTCTTCCAGAGCACAGAAGGCTTGAGAGACCTCAGGCCACCTCTGAACATGGGCCTCTTGTATCACCCTACACCCACTGACGGCAGCTAGGTTTCACTCCCTTTCGTTCAAATGAGGGGGCCAGTCCAGTGCTCTGGTGGCACCACAAACCTGAATCTGGGTCCCTCATTCCCAGGGCTTGCAGGAGGCTTGGAGCGCTACAGAGAAGCACAATGAGTCCTATGGGAGTGGGGCACTTGGGATGGCTCTTAGGCAGCCGTTCTGGGCTGACGCAAGGAGCAGCATGGATGAGCTCTAAAAGAAGGCATATCTGACCTTCCATGGAAGGATGGTGGCCTCATGACGAGATTCAGGGGACAGTTATAAAGGGAACAATAGAGACATGGCTTTAATTCCTAGGTACTCCATGTTTCCTTACCAGCTACTCTGACAACGGCTCTCTCTGCTGGGTCCAGCACTGAATCCTGGCTCTTCCGCTTCTTCTGCTCATGCAGGGGTAAATTCCAGGGTAAGGTGTCGCCCGGGGGGCAAGGAGACAGACTTCCCGACCTCTCGCTTCTGTAGGACCTCTCACTTCGGCACGACCTCTCGCTCCGGCATGACCTCTCGCTGAGGGTCTCTTCGTCGGAGGAAGACATGGCCCACACGAGAGGGATCAGCTACTCTTCAAGGACAGCAATCTGTGGGTGGATAAAACAACACATGAAGTTCAGCTCCATGGGAAGATACTAGCAACCTTCTCTTGATGTCCCAAGCAGTCCTACCAATACGTGGCCACTGGGTGGCTCAGGGGGTTGGCACTGCAATGGGCATCCTTTCCGGTCCAAGCCACCTGTTCCAGTTTGACACAGGCAGGTAATGAGTGCTGAGCACTTAACGACCTAACGGCTGTTCAGCGCCTATGGGAAATTAGCTGGCGTGGGCCCCCACTCAGGGTCCCCGTGGAAATGGCATGCATGTTGGCAGTCTCAGCAGAAACGAGCAAAGGCTGAACTAGGCCTGGAGACCTTGAGAGATGTCACTCCAGGGCAGGCTTAAGGCAGGATGATGCGAGTATAAGCTTACGCTGCTATTGCATGTAATGTGTCTGTTCCGGGCATGAACAGCCCTTCAACCTTCCTCAGCTCTCAGGACACCACCAAAAACCCTACCAGCACAGAGCTGCCCCAAGCCAGGCAGGAGGGTAACAGCGTGAGGGCCCTCACACCAACGTCCAGACAACGCCAGCTGGAACGGCAGCTTCCTCAAAGCAGACACCTGTCAAGAACAGCCAGAATTCCAGCAGCGTGAGCTTCCTCACAGCAGTGCCAACTACAGTCTGCCACAGTGTGACCTGCCTCACAGCAGGGCCCTGCAGTGCTAAGCAGAACAATCACCGTGGGAGTGTACTCAGAACAGTGCCCTGTAAGGGCCAGCTACGATTCCTGGCCTATGAACTGCCCCCCAGAATTTTGTGAGCTTCCTCACAACAGTGCCCTGTCAGTACCGTGTAGCTCTCCCGGCCTATGAACCTCCCCCTAGAAGCTGTGAGCTTCCTCACAGCAGTGGCATGTCGGTGCTAACCAGAACAGCAGCCTCGTGATCTTTCTCACAGCAGTGCCCTACACACCATTGCCTCAGTTTGCCATTTTCTGTTACACGATGACTTCAATCCAGGGCTCTGCATAGGAAGTACAACATCATCATCTTGTCTTGGCCCCCAAAATATAAGCTGGTACCATCGGAGCTCTATGCACCTTGCTCAGTTCAACAAAGCAAACTCAGATTTAAAAAAAAAAAATCTGACAAGAAGAAGGTTTAAAATCTAAACTACTAAGAAATATCCATTGTCCCCGATCTTCCCCAAAGTGGAAGCAGCTGTAAAAATCCACTTTATTAAACATTATAGGAACAAATTGGTAGCGGCTTCCTATCCTAAGTGGCGAGTGAGTCTGTGCAATGTACATTCAGAGAGCAAATAGGCACTTTGCCATAAGACATATTTTAAACAACTCACATTTCATTCTCTAGAACCACGGGGAAAGAAACGTGCCTGATTCCTAAAATCTGTAATGGAGGAGACGCTGTCTCTCTGGAGGACAGTATTAGCCCTAGCAGTTGTATGTAATCAGCGAAACAGGAACAAAGAGAACAAAAATCCAGAGAAATAAATAATGTCATGAGTCATTCACCTCCCAATGATAAGCAAAAATTTTGTTTTTGCTGTTTATCCTCTACAATATGGACCTGCCCATGTATGTACTGTCCGCCTGCATCTGCCATGCTAAGAGAAATAGAGGGAAAATGTCTCTTCTCCCCATTTGCTTGGGAACACACCCACATCAGGGGCAGCCAGGAATAAGGACTGAAAGCCCTGTTTGCATAGCAGGGGAAGGAGGCTGCTCTTCTGGGCGGAGAGGACGAGGCGGTAGCGGGGGTTACCAGTGGAATAGCGGGGCGATCATTAACTGGATTTGTTCCGGCAATCCAGCAGGTGCCAGGAGGGGAGCAATGTGCATGGCTCGCAATGGGTTGGGTGCATACCACGGGAAGATCGGGCCAGGGGCCAGGCTGCTTCTGCGGAAAGCCCCCTCCCCACCCATCCCCAATCCACCCCGCCACTCCCCCCCATTCCCCAACCCACCCCCCCCGACTCCCCACCCATTCCCCAATCCACCCCCCCCCCACTCCCCAGCCTCGTCAGCGGCACATTATCGACGGCAAAACCATCGACCTGCGGGTCCCCCGCGGCAAAGGAGAGAGCCCCGCAAACGCCGCTCCCCGCCGGCACGGGGCGGGGCCGCCAGAGGTGCCCCCGGGCTCCGAGGATCTGCCATGAACCCAGCCGAGGAGAGGAGCCCGCCCGCATCCCCCCCGCTCGCCGGACTTACCCCCGCGCCCGGCGGCGGCCTCCCGGGCCAGCGCCCCGCTCCGCGCCCGGCCCCTGGGGCGCTCACCCGGCCGTGGCTGGCTCCGGGGCGCTGCCAAGGCAGGATGGAGAAAATAAATCCCCCCAAAGAATAGGAGCATCCGAGCGTGTGCAGCCCATCGCCGCTCCCAGCCCCGCTCCGCGCTCCGAGCGCAGACACCTCCCCCTGCTCTGCCCGCCCCTCCCGGGAGCCAATGCCCGGAGCGGGGGCTCCCCGCACCCCCGGCCCCGGAGCCTGGCACGCAGCGGGGGGCTCCCCGCACCCCCGGCCCGGGAGCCTGGCACGCAGCGGGGGGCTCCCCGCACCCCCGGCCCCGGAGCCTGGCACGCAGAGGGGGGCTCCCCGCACCCCCGGCCCCGGAGCCTGGCACGCAGCGGGGGGCTCCCCGCACCCCCGACCCCGGAGCCTGGCACGCAGTTGGGGCTCCCCGCACCCCGGCCCGGGAGCCTGGCACGCAGTTGGGGCTCCCCGCACCCCCGGCCCCGGAGCCTGGCACGCAGCGGGGGGCTCCCCGCACCCCCGGCCCGGGAGCCTGGCACGCAGCGGGGGGCTCCCCGCACCCCCGGCCCCGGAGCCTGGCACGCAGAGGGGGGCTCCCCGCACCCCCGGCCCCGGAGCCTGGCACGCAGCGGGGGGCTCCCCGCACCCCCGGCCCCGGAGCCTGGCACGCAGCGGGGGGCTCCCCGCACCCCGGCCCGGGAGCCTGGCACGCAGCGGGGGGCTCCCCGCACCCCCGGCCCCGGAGCCTGGCACGCAGCGGGGGGCTCCCCGCACCCCCGGCCCCAGAGCCTGGCACGCAGCGGGGGGCTCCCCGCACCCCCGGCCCCGGAGCCTGGCACGCAGCGGGGGGCTCCCCGCACCCCCGGCCCCGGAGCCTGGCACGGAGCCAGGGGTTCCCCGCACCCCGGCCTAGGAGCCTGGCACGCAGCGGGGGGCTCCCCGCACCCCCAGCCCCGGAGCCTGGCACGGAGCCGGGGGTTCCCCGCACCCCGGCCTGGGAGCCTGGCACTCAGCGGGGGGCTCCCCGCACCGCCGGGTTCCCCGCACCGCTGGCCCTGGAACCTGGCACGCAGCGGGGGGCTCCCCGCACCCCCGGCCCGGGAGCCTGGCACGCAGCGGGGGGCTCCCCGCACCCCCGGCCCCAGAGCCTGGCACGCAGCAGGGGGTTCCCCACACCCCGGCCCGGGAGCCTGGCACGCAGCGGGGGGCTCCCCACACCCCCGGCCCCGGAGCCTGGCACGCAGCGGGGGGCTCCCCGCACCCCCGGCCCTGGAGACTGGCACAGAGCCGGGGGTTCCCCGCACCCCGGCCTGGGAGCCTGGCACGCAGCGGGGGGCTCCCCGCACCGCCGGGTTCCCCGCACCGCCGGCCCTGGAGCCTGGCACGCAGCGGGGGGCTCCCCGCAGCCCTGGCCCGGGAGCCTGGCACGCAGCGGGGGGCTCCCCGCACCGCCGGCCCGGGAGCCTGGCACGGAGCCGGGGGCTCCCCGGGCACGGAGCACTCCCTACAGTACCTAGGGGCTGGCTGTCCCTCATGTTTTCCTGGGACCCCTGCAGATCCAGTGCCCTGAAAGGGGCTCCACACAACCCAAAATGAGGGGGGGCTTCACCTCTCCTTTGGCTCTTTGTAGGGCGCTAGAGAAGCGGGGAAAGGGGGTGTCAGCCTGGTGGAGAAGGATGGGATCCGCTTCGCTCCTGTGTCCATGGGGCAGGCAGAGTCCGAACCCACCGCGGGCAGGGGAATAACGCACGCCTCTGCCTCCTCCCCCGAGAGTCAGGCAGTCTGGGTTATGGGCAGAAACTGGAGCTGCCCCCAGGGCATGCTGCCCCCTGCTCTGTTCCCCTTCCCCGTCCCTCCCAGCATGTACCAGCACCCTCACCCTATTCATCCACCTCCACCCACCTTCCCCCCATTCATCCGCCTTCATCCACCTCCACCCACCGTCCCCCCATTCATCCACCTTCCCCGCATTCATCCACCTCCACCCACCATCCTCCCACCCCATTCATCCACTTCCACCCACCATCCCCGCATTCATCCCTCATCCCCTCATTCATCCCCTCACCATCACGCTCCTGCATTCATCCACCTCTGCCCACCACCCCATAGAGTGCCTCAATATAAATCCATAGTACGGCCACATCTTGAATACTGCCTGCAGATGTGGTCGCCTCACCTCACAAAAGATATGTTGGAATTAGAAAAGGTTCAGAAAAGGGCAACAAAAATGATGAGGGGTGTGGAACAGCTGCCATATGAGGAGAGATTAAAAAGACTGGAACTGTACAGTTTGGAAAAATGACGACTAAGGGGGAATATGAGTGAGGTCTATAAAATCATGACTGGGGTGGAGAAAGTAAATCAGGAAGTGTAATTTACTCCTTCTCATGACACAAGAACTAGGGGTCACCAAATTATATGAATAGGCATCAGGTTTAACACAAACAAAAGGAAGTATTTCTTCACATAACGCACAGTCAACTTGTGGAACTCCTTGCCAGAGGATGTTGTGCAGGCCAAGACTATAACAGGATTAAAAAAAAACTAGATAAGTTCATTGAGGATAGGCCCAACAATGGCTATTAGCCAGGCTGGGCAGGGATGGTGTCCCTAGCCTCTGTTTGCCAGAAGCTGGGAATGGGCGACAGGGGATGGATCACTTGATGATTCCCTGTTCTGTTCATTCTCTCTGAAGTACCTGGCATTGGCTGGTCAGAAGACAGGATACTGGGCTAGATGGACCTTTGGTCTGACCCAGTATGGGTGTTCTTATGTTCTTATTCATCCACATTCACCCACCATCGCCCCACCCCATTCATCCATCTCCATCCACCATCCCCCAATTCATTCACCCACCATCGCCCCATTCATCCACCTTGCAGACCCCTGTGGATCAGTGAGAGGCTAGCAAGCATCATCACCATGCTGGTCCCAGGCCTCTGCTGCAGCTCTGTGTCCTTATCAGCTCTGGGCCTGGGGCCTGGCAGTGTGGCTCAGCTGGAGCTATGCTACCAGGCCTTCCTTGGCTGCAGTTACCCCAAGGCCCCTCTTTAAAGAAGGATCCCCGCTGCGGAGTGGGCTTGGTGGGAAAGGCAACAGACCCACAGCATTGTCTCTTTATGGGTAAGCTCATCTGGGTGCAAGGGCGGACAATGTGTGACCCCTCACCGGCCTGCCTATTCCTCCCCCAGCCTGTCCACTGTTTGTCTTTTCCATCAGTGCAGATCCCTGGACAAGCGAGGAGGTTTTCGTGAGGGCCGGGGGGTGGGGGAAGATGGGGACATGAGGCAGCCGAGTCCCTACAGCGGAGGGGAGAGCCGTGCGAAGAGGGTCCCCTCCACACATCCTCCTAGTTTTAGTCAATAAGAGGACTGATGTTTGGTTTATATATCCATTGTTCATCATTCCAAACCACCCTCCTCCTCCTTTAAAGTCTCATCGCACATGGTCCAGCCGGACCCACCCACCCTGTCTCTCTCTAGCCCCAGCCCCGCCGTTCCAGCTGTCTCTGTCTCAGCATGCAGTGCCACCACTCCCAGCATGAGAGCCTTCTCCTGGGCAGTTCCTGTCCTCTTGTTATTCCTCTGCCTCGTCTATTTTCACATCTCATCTGAAAATGGCCCTTTTCTCCTCCTGTGCTATATAATTCATTACCTGTCTCTATCTGGGGAATACAGTGAAAGATGCTGTACAGAATAAAGCAATGGTGTATGAGTATGGATGACCTGGGGAAAGGAACATGCCATAAAAGTGACACATTTTCTTGCAGATATTTAACTGGAGGCTGATGGGAAGAGGGAGGGAGCAGTCAGCACAGAGGAGAGGAAGCAAAATCATCAGATCCAAATATAGCTACTGAAGATATATAAAGTCGGAGAAAATTATATTAGCCCCGTGTATGGGACTGCTGAAGCTACACATACAATATTACATGACTTAGCACTTACCTTCCAAAATCTGAGAACCTGGCTTTCTCCCTGAGCCACAGTGGCTGTTGAAATCAGGTAGGTGCTCAAGTTAACTGTCCCTCTATTCAATATTGAATGCCAGGGAGTTGAGGGCAGTGTTTGTACAGCACCTTGCACAATGGAGCCCTGGTCCTGTTGCAGTCTTCGGGCACTACAGTGAAACAAACAAATAATAATAACAACAAAGGGTGTTCTCAGGAGAGGGCCCTTGACCCTGGGATTCATTACTGTTACGGGCTAGGGACTCAAGTTTGTTAACCTCCAGTGGCGTAAGACCCCCTCCCTTTTCCCAGACATTGGCCTCGGAAGCAGGGCTGCTGCCTCTGTATTGGGAGGCCTGTCGTTTCCCTTTGTTTCTCCTGCAAACAACATCTGGTAAAGATCCGCCTGTGCCCCGCGATGGGCGAACAAGGACAGTACAGGACACTAACGAGCACGGGGATGTTATAAAAAAGCTCCAGGGAGGTCACGTGCTCAGGCTTATGGAGTGGGATGATACATGTGCCACATCAGCACCCAGCATCCCCTATAACTAGAGACAGTGGGGGTGGGGGGGTTGGGTCAGCGTACAGCAGGTGGTATTCTCATGTCTTAGCCACCTCACTGAAGAAAGCTAGACTTCCAAAGAATCAGATTTTCCACAGGGATTTCAAAGATGCCAATAGGCAGGTGTTAGGATTTACAAAAGCACCTGAGTGCTCCAGGCACCGCATTTCCTTTGCACTTTTGTAAAACCCATGAGGTGCCTTTGTAACACCAGCTCCAGGTCTTTCATCTGATTTTATTTTTGCTATATTCTTTGGGAGGTGCTCAGACACCACAGGGCTGGGTGCCGTTATCAGACAGCGTTTTTATTTTCCTGCTCAGCTCTGTTCATTTTCTTACCTCATCCTCGGCTGCCCCATCTGTCGGTCTGTTTTGTCTGCCTGTCTCATCCAGTCTCACACTGAGACTGCAAGCTGCCTGGGGCAGGGAGTGTCTTCGTTGTTATTTGTCTTTACAGCACCTAGCACAATGGGTTCCTGAGTATGACTGTAATACAAATATTAATAACTATAATAAGATAGATAGGTAGATAATTTGATCTCTCTTTAGAGCAGCTGGGCCTAGTCTGGCTTTCACCCTTTCCAGACTACGGTACTCCTTTCTGGAGTCTGATTTGTCTTGCGTACCCCCAAGCTTCACCTTACTTAAAAATTACGTGCTTACAAAATCAGACATAATAATACAAAAGTGTCACAGCACACTGTCACTGAAAAATTGCTTGCTTTCAAATTTTTACTATATAATTTTAAAATAAATCAAATGGAATATAAATATTGTACTTACATTTCAGTATATAGTATATAGAACAGTATAAACAAGTCATTGTCTGCATGAAATTTTAGTTTGTACTGACTTTGCTAATGCTTTTTACATAGCCTGTTGTAAAACTAGACAAATATCTAGATGAGGTGATGTACCCCCAGGGGTACACATACCCCTGGTTGAGAACCAGTGGATAAAGCACTAGACTGGAAATCAGGAGACCTGGGTTCTGTTCCAGACTGCCACTGAGGAATATAGAAAGGAACGTAAAGTATAATTAGTCAGGCCAAAAAAATTTTGAAGAGCAATTAGCAAAAAACCCAAAAACTAACAGCGAAAATGCTTAAATACATTAAAAGCAAGAAGACTGCCAAACAATCAACGGGAAAAGGAGCACTCAAGGAAGACAAGGCCATTGCGGAGAAGCTAAATGAATTCTTTGCACTGGTCTTCACTGAGGAGGATGTGACAGAGATTCCCCACACCTGGGCCATTCTTTTTAGGTGACAAATCTGAGGAACTGTCTCAGATTGAGGGGTCAATAGATGAGGCTTTGGAGCAAATTGAGAAATTAAAGAGTAATAAGTCTCCAGGACCAGATGGTATTCAACCAAGAGTTCAGAAGGAACTCACATATGAAACTGCAGAACTAGTAACTGTGGTATGTAACCTATCACTTAAATCAGCCTCTGTACCAGAAGACAAGAGGATAGCTAATGTAATGCGGCCTTTTTAAAAGGCACCAGAGGTGATCCTGGCAATCAGAGTCCAGTAAGCTCAACTTCAGTACCAGGCAAATTTATAGAAACTATAGTAAAGAACAGAATTATCAGACACATAGACAAATGCAATTTGTTGTGGAAGAGTAAAGATAGCTTTTGTAAAGGAAAATCATGTCTCACCCCTCTGTTAGAATTCTTTGAGGGGGTCAACAAACGTGGACAAGGGTGAACCAGTGGATATAGTGTACTTGGACTTTTAGAGAGCCTTAGACAAGGTCCCTAACCAAAGGCTCTCAAGCAAAATAAGCAGTTAATGGACATGGATCAGTCACTGATTAAAAGACAGGTTAGGAATAAACGGTTAGTTTTCACAATGGAGAGAGGTGAATAGCGGGGTCTCCCAAGGATCTGACCGGGATTCCAGGGCTATTCAATATGTGATGCTAGCAGACCAGGTGCCAGCAGATGCCGAAGATCTGGGGCCTCAACTGAACACTGACAAATGCAGAGCTGGAAACCAGTCTGGCTCACCTGTTTGTTAGTGCTGGTCAAATAGGTGTTAGATTGATAAGAATGTGTTTAATGTTGAGACTTTATGAAATGCTTGTAAGTTGCTGTATGCATTAATCTCACTTATAATACCTGCATGGGTGGTGGGTATAATAGGCCAGGGAAGGCTAAGCCTTCCCTTGATCAGCTGCCCCCGACAGACACCTGGTCCACGGTGGCCCTGCCCCTTCCCCGAGGCCCCCACCCACTGCTGGCAGAATGAGGCGGCTCGGCCGGGCACTGGGACAGAGTGGGAGGGGGTCGCCGGCTCTGACTGGCGCTCAGGCAGGGGAAGCTCAGCCTGGTGCTCGGGTGGGGGGTGGGAGGGAGCAGCTCGGTGTGGCACCGGGGCTGGCCTGGCCTAGCGCTCAGACGGGGTGGGGGGAGCAGCTTGGCCCGGCGCTGGGGGGGCTGGTACAGGGTGGCTGGGGTGGGCGAGCTGGGGCTCCTCTGGTCATGGGGAGGGGGCCTCAGGGCTCCTCCTGGTATGGGGGGGTGGGTTTCAGGAATCCAGCATGCAGGGGTGGGGCCTCGGGCAGAAGGGGCGGGGCCTGTGGGCTAGCCTTCCCAAAGTTGGGGTTCACTCGCCACCCATGAATACCTGTATCCATGTTATAAGGCAGTATTTAAGTGTTTTCTCTGTAATTGTGAAAGTGTTTGCTCTGAAACTGTAACCCGCCCCAGTTAGGAGAGAAGCATTACCAAGTGTGAAATACTAGTTTGCCACAGCAAGTGTTATCTCCTGCCCAACAAAAGGATCATAGACACCCGAAAAGCCATTGTGGAACATCAAAAGACTTTGTTGATTGCTCCCCCGGCACCTATGAAGAGGAGAGGTGCAGGTGGACTTGTCCCATCAGCTTGAACTCTAGGGGAAGGGAATAAAAATCCTTGACAGGAAGAAACTTGGTCTTTATGCTGCTTGGAGTTTGGGAGGGCAAGATTTCTAAGCATAAGTAAAAGTTCCCTGGTGCTTGGCCTGGGTTAGCCCTAAAGGCCATATAGAGTTTGTTTATTATAGAAGTTTCTACCACCTTTTGGAACCTATGACTAACTCACTTGTGTGTGTCTGTTTACCTGCTTTAACCTTGTAAATAACTAAAGATTTATTTGCAAAAAGAAAAGGAGTACTTGTGGCACCTTAGAGACTAACCAATTTATTTGAGCATGAGCAACCAAGAAAAGGAAATAAGAGAGTTAATTTGTTATAAGATCGGCTACAAGTGTTGTCTTTGGTGTAGGTTCTAAAGCGCAATTGACCTGGGGTAAGTGACTGGTCCTTTGGGAGTTGGAGTAACTTGACTATTATTGTGATTTTTGGTGCAAGGGACCATGTATCCCAAAGGCAAACATACCTGGGTGGAGAGATAGATCCGAGTACCCAAAGAGACTGTCTGTGACACCATGTTAAGGCTGTGATAGTACCTGAGGAGTTCACACTTGACATTTGGTTGGTGAATTCTAAATATAGAACTCACAATCAATTTGGGGTGTGGGTCCTGCTTCTTCACAGTCTGTCCTGAAGTTGGTACTCACACTCCTGAGCCACTCCAGACAGCTTGACACAACATCGTCACAAATCTGGAAAAGGGGGTAAACAGTGAGGTGGCAAAGTTTGCAGATGATACAAAAGTGTTCAAGATAGTTAAGTCCAAAGGTAACTGCAAAGAGTTACAAAGGGAATTCACAAAACTTGGTGAATGGGCAACAAAACAGCAGATGAAATTCAGTGTTGATAAATGTAAAGTAATGCACATTGGAAAACATAATCCCAACTATACATACAAAATGATGGAGTCTAAATTAGCTGTTACCACTCAAGAAAGAGATCTCAGAATCATTGTGGATAGTTCCCTAAAAGCATCCACTCAATGTGCAGCAGCAGTCAAAAAAGCTAATAGAGTGTTAGAAACCATTAGGAAAGGGACAGATAATAAGACAGTAAATATCGCAGTGCCGCTATATAAATCCATGCTATGCCCACACCTTGAATACTGCATGCTGTTCTGGTTGCCCCATCTCAAAAAGATATATTAGAATTGGAAAAAGTACATTTGCATTGGTCAACGTTCAGCTGAGGCCTCGGGGCGTTGGCATGAGCTGGCACCTTGGAAAAAGGACAGAGAAGGGCAACAAAAATTATGAGGGGGCTGGAACAGAGTCCACAGGAGGAGAGATTTTAAAAAATGGAACTGTTCAGTTTGGAAAGGAGACGACTGAGAGAGGTTATGGTAGAAGCCTATAAAGTCATGAATGGTGTGGAGAAAATTAATAGAATTCTTACCTCCATCCTAGGTGGCTTGTCAGACTTAATTCACAAATGTCTGTAGAGCCCTTTGAGACACTCGGCTGGCAGGATCATTACTAAGTAATACTGCAGCCAACTGCAAGTGACGTGGTAAGGAAATGACAAATTCGGTGTCTGTGCAGAACTCCAGGGGTCACACACTCTTAGCTGGTGCAAATCAGCCTAGCCCTGTGGAGTTCAATAGAGCTATGCCAATCGACACCAGCTGAGGATCTGTCCCCGCGGCTCTCTTGTTCATCACTTCACTAGGCTCCACAAATCAAACCTGTCTCTTTTTTCTCCCCTTTCCCTTTTTATAAATGATTCACATTCTGTGAGTTGTTTGTTTCCTGTCTCAGAGGCGGATAGAAATGGAAGTGGCTGCTGGGAAGCCACGGACACATCTAGGAACACTAGTGCAACAGCTTCTGGAGCAGGAGGAATGTGTGTATTAAGCCAGAATGGCTCCCCACGAGTATGGCCAGGTCAGAACGTACCTTATTGGTCAAAGGCAGGAGACACAAGTGGGTGCGCAGCTGGCAAAATACAATGCCCCAGGGTCCCGGCAGGAGCCTGAGGTTCAGATGTGCCTACATTTCTCTAGTTGTGAGATGAAGAAAGTGTATTCCATCTAGTTCCAGGTTATAGAAAGTTAGCTGTGGATAACACCTAGTAATGTAAAACCTACACTACATGGTTTCAAATCACAGAAAACCTGTCCTGAGTGGTTCCAGATCATGGAAAATCTGTTCCAGACAGTACTAGAGAACCTGTTCTGGGAGTTTCCTAAGAACATAAGAATGGCCATGCTGGGTCAAACCAATGATCCATCTAGCCCTGTATCCTGTCTTCCAACAGTAGCTGGTGCCTGTTGCTTCAGAGGGAATGAACAGAACAGGGCAATTATCAAGTGATCCATCCCCTGTCATCCAGTCCCAGGTTCTGGCCGTCAGAGATTTAGGGACACCCACAACATGGGGTTGTGTCCCTGACCACCATGGCCAATAGCCATTGATGGACTGATCCTCCATGAACATATCGAATTCTTTTTTCAACCCAGTTATACTTTTGGCCTTCGCCACATCCCCTGGCAATGAGTTCCACACGTTGAGTGTGCGCTGTGGGAAGAGGACTTCTTACGGTAGTTTTAAATCTGCTGCCTATTAATTTCATTGGGTGAGCCCTGGTTCTTGTGTTCTGTAAAAAGGTAAATGACACGTCCCTCTTCACTTTCTCCCCGCCAGTCAGGATTTCATAGACCTCGGTCAGATCCCTGCTTAAAGCTGGACAGTCCCAGTCTTTTAAATCTCTCTTAACGTGGAAGCTGCTCCATGTCCCTCATAATTTTTTTTTTGCCCTTCTCTGCACCTTTTCCAATTCTAAAATATCTTTTCTGAGATGGGGCAACTAGAACTTAGCACAGTTTTCAAGGCATGGGCATACCATAGATTTATATAGAGGCATTTTGATATTTTCTGTCTTATCCATCCCTTTTCTAAAGGTTGTTAGCTTTCTTGACTGCCACTGCACATCACAGGAAGTCCACTGAGGATGATACTATGCTTAAGTACCACATTGATAGATGCCTTAGAAATACCTAAACTAGATCCAGGCAGTCTCAGCTTCTGTAGAGGTCACCCTGGTAATTGTGTGACTTGGGGATCCACTCCCGGATGATGTGGGATTAGAGAAAAGTGGTGTGAGTGGATCGAACACTTGACATTTTTGCTGGCATAGCTATGTCGGTTAGGAGAGTGAAAGCATCACAGTCCTAACCAACATAGCTATACCGGCAAAAACTTAGTGTAAACACACTTACACCAGCCAAAAAACTCATTTTCCCAGAATAGCTTTGTTTCTTGTACCAAAGCTGCTTAGTCAAATGGTAGGAGCCAATCCCAGTTCTCTGTGATAAAAAGATATCAATAAAATTAAAAACAAAGTTTATAAAGTGTAATTCAACCCATCCTACTGTACAGAACAGAGACTTGTTGTGCCACAAGAAAAGAAATCCGTATGCTTTCCACTCTGGAAATGAAGATGATGAGATGGTCAAATAGTTGGACACTCTGTGATAAGAAACAAAATGAGTCTGTGAGGGGCCCAGTACAGGTTACCCCAGTTGAAGACAAGTTGAGGCAAGGTAGGCTATGTTGATATGGACATGTCCAGTGGAGACCTGAGAGTTATGTTAGCAGGATGGCCCTTGCAATGATTGTGGATGGAAGATGACCAAGCGGGAGGTCAAAGACTCAGTACACGGACGGGATATCAGAGGATGGTAGAGAGATAAATTGGCATGAAAGCCAAGCATACAATCATGTTTTGGATGGAGGCTATAAAAAAATTATTGACCCCAAATAGGGAAGTGGCAAGAAGAAGAAGAAGAAGGGCTTATTTTGATGGGGGAACTGTATAAGCTATACTAGCAAAAAGAACACTTCTGGTGGTATAAACGGCATCTCCTCTAGGAGGGTTTGCCAGTAAGATAAACAGACAGACTGCTGTAGCTATATCAGCAATCCCTTTCTAGTGTAGGCAAGGCCTAGGAGAAGGTAAATCTTTTCCAAGGGTTTCTAGCTAGCTCCACATGAGCTGATTTCATGTGGCTAAGGACTTGGAAAAACTGGTCCCTAAAATTCCGAGTATGTTATGTCCCTCTTCCTCAGGGAATCCTCATTGTGGATGGTTGGTATCCACATTAAGAGCTATAAAAGAAAAATCTCCAAGGATTTCTGATGGACTTCTGAGGAGAGGTCTTTGCACTGTCCTAGCTCTCTGCCTTCCTTCTGGGTCTCTCTAGATTATGTCTAGGGTTTCATACTTTAGGTTCAAGCCAATAAAATCCCAATGAAGCAAAAACGGGAGACTAAGTTCATATAAAGTATACACTGAAAACATCCTCCTTTTAGGATTTTTCTTGTGACTTGCACAAAAAGTTGGGGGACCCTAAACGTCCTGTTTGCCTGTTGGTGTTCAACCAGGGAGTTTCAGGGCCAACGTTTTCCTGTCATTTAAGGAAACGGGCTGATCTTCACTCCTAGTATTTGTGTTTCAAATCAAACTTCCACAATGCTGCAACTCACCCATCAGGAGATAAAGATACTTTCTCCATCTTTCCAGGAATTGCCTGGGTGTATTTTTATCTTTCTCTGAACCGGGATTTTTCCCTGGGTTTCATTTATTTTGCTCATGAACTAAAATTTCAAATACAGCTGTAACCGACACGAATGGTTCAGTCCTTCTTGGTTCTTGCTATCACTACCACTAGCTTTCTGCTGCATTAACAGTTGTTGACAGAGCAATTCGATTGTGGAATGATCTAAAGAGCCACTTGGGAGACAGGAGTATTTAGATATATTTAAATATTTCCTTCGACACCTGGACTAGCCTTGATTGCCACTTCTGACACTGCAAGGTCCTTGCACTTTTTTCTTTGCCACTTTTTGCTCCTTTTAGACACATCGCTTCTCTTCCAGAGTCTGTCAGGATGTTTATTTAGCAAAGTAGCAATTATCACAGTTGCACGTGCCTGTTTTCACTAGCACCATTCTAGTTATGAGTCAGTTGCAGTTGCCATTATAAGCAGGGTTTTGTAGGGACTCGTGATGCAACTGATTGAACTAGCGCTGTGATGAAGATGCCATCAGAACAGTCATCAAGTGGGCCTCCCTCAAACCTGTGCTTGAAACCCACTCCTTTCCCAAAGCCTCCTATAACAGCCTCCTCACCAACCGTTTCTCTGTATCTTCTTGTGTTGGAATTATTGTCCTATATGGTGTCTCTGTCTGTGTCCAACATTAAGCACCTCTGGACAAGGACCTTGTTTTTGTGTTTGCAAAGCATGGCTCACATCTATGGAGGAGGCCTCATTACATAAAAATCATTACCAATGAGGAGGATATGATGGTCCCAAAATGAGATACAAAAGGGTTATCTTTATGGGGACTGTCAGACAACTCCCCTGTCCCTGTCTTTTGAGCAGGGCTAGACAGAACACCAGTGGCTCATATCCAGTGGCTCACTGCAAAGCTACTGTTTGGAGCGCCGCCCCCTGCCCGTTATCTCTTTTTGGTGCCAGTTTGTCAGACAAATGGAATATTTCACATGCAAGTCCTGGAGGATTTCTCCACACGATGGGATTTCTCTTTCTTGCATGCTGATTTCCAGACACGTGGTGGAGGTTGAGGTGGTAAGCTCAAGGACTCTTTTACTTGTTTGTACAGCACCTATCACAATGAAGCCCCCGATCCTTGATTGGGGTTCCTAGATGTTGCCATAATAGATATAACAATAGGCCAGCTGTGCCTGTCTTGAGGGGGGGCTTTATAGCAAAAGAACTATCACTCCCCCACTCTGTTTCTCCAAAAAGTTTTCCCACTCCAATGCATTTAAATGAGGTTAAAAGCAGTCCCCTATTTTTCTCTCTCTATACCCCTATTTATAGCTTCTCAGTACTGCTAAATATTCAGCAACCGGTGTGCCATGACCCATATTGAACACCCAGAATGTGTGACATGCATCACTACCCATGACACATCATCACCAGACCTCCAGGACTTTGTAACTACCCCATCCAATGCAAATATTACACCAGTTGGGGGGTGCTTTTTGGTTTGCAGCACTGTGCTTTAGTTTTGTGGTTCTTCTTATTTGTTAAATGAACACAGTATGCTCAGCACCGTAAGAGAGACAGTCTCTGCTCAAGCAGCTTACAAAGAACACAGAAACACACTGGGAAGCTTCTATTTTAAAGCATTTCTTTTTATTTTTTCTTGTAGCTCTTTTGATGTCTGTTTCCTTGATCTGCTTTCCTTGATTTCCATATGAAATATTTCCCCTCTCCTCTGTATCTGAGGCCCAGTACTTGAAAGTCAGCACTATTATGTAAGTTTCACCGCCTTTACATAAAACCTCACTAAACAGGTTTCATATTTGAAAACATCACACAGGAAAGTTCTTCTCTGGATTATCAGAATATAATGCAATCCGGCTGGGTAAAGCTTTCCTGTCTCTTACCCCGAGCTTCCATACTCAGAGCCTGATTTGGATCGTATGCCAATACAACTCCATTGAGTTCCGTGGATTTACTCCTCTTTTATGCTAGCGTAAATCATATCAGAATTGGGTCAGGACAGAATCAGAATTACATCATTCCTCCCAGCAATCGGGTCACCGACAACAAAAAAGCTGAGACAGGCCAGATTTAATTCAAAACATTATTTTCAGATACAGTTCACGGTAAGGGGAAGCACATTCGTCACCATGTGAACGTAAGGGATGTGGTGCTGAGCAAAAATAAGTGCTTCAGCCTCATAGGTGCCTTCGGGTCTGACTCCAAATTCCACATGCAGCCACCCTTGGGTTTTGGGCTGTTTGAAAGCCGGATCCAGCTCATGATCCAAATTTTGTGGATTTGGGTCTCTATTTGCATTCCATCCTCCTAATGGTTCCTACTCCATTCGCCTTACAAACTGCCAGGGAAAAGCATGTCTCCATCCCACACCATGTGGTTAATGACAGAAATTAATCAGATCAAACAGTTAGCTGCAGAAATCCAGAGGGGTTATAGAAACCAATCCATCTGGGGCCTGCACCTGCTTAAGCCAGGGCTGGCTTTGGTCATGTGTGTCACCTCAAGGGTTTAGTCTAAGCAGAGAGGCTAAGGGCTGATTGGGCTGGGGAGCCTGAGGTTTTGGGATGAGGGCATTTGTCCAGTAGGACCTGGCCTGAGACCCCCAACTCATTTCTCACCAACCCCCCAATAGACTTCAGTGCAACAACTTTCTACCATCTGCCCCATGAGCCAGGAGCCTGAGAGGAAACGCTTTGTATCCCCGACTAATTCACTGATCTGCCCTGGTCCAATTAAGAGAAAACTTGTACTTTACCCAGTAACTGTTCCTCCAGCAACACTACCCACCCAGCCCCAGGACAGGTGCAGGTGTTTGAAGACTGTGATAATTAGCTGTTTGCTTTTCTCTGTAGGCAGCGGGGAGATTTACACATCCAGGCAAGCTGCATTTTCTTGCTGACTTCGCAGTGTGCAGTAGGAAGCTTTATTAGTTGATCAATTTCATATTGGACGGAGAGCAGGACTGGGCCTCTCCCCTAACAGAGCTATTTACAGACCACACAGCTGGCTTAATAGATGCTTCCTCATATCTTTATCTAGTTCTTTTGCTAGCTCTCCTCCCAAGCATTTAATGCCAGCTCCTTTAACAAGACTTGTAGTTTAGAAGGTTCATGGTCCAGCAAACATAAGAAAATACCAATTGAGCATAAATCAATTTACTCTGTGAACTTGGGAGTTCTTTTCCCCTTAAAAGACATTTCTGCAAGCAACAGATATAAATGAGTCCCTTTTTTTCTCACCCATCTTTCATCAGCTTCTTTGAGACCAAGGAGCTTGTTCGTATCTCAATGCTAATGCATAAGGCTTAATATCCTGCTGAACAATGGACAAATGCAGGGATCAGCAGAGAGAGAATTAAAGAACAATAAATCCTCAATCAAAAATAATGAGAAGCTTTTATCACCTTCTAAACAATGTTTTGGTCTGTCAGCAGTAATTTATAGTGTTGATATCATGCATCAACTTAGTTGTAGGTTTCTGAGAGGATCAAGAAATTCATAGACTCCATGTATGAAAGATGATACATTAAAATCCCAATCCCTGGGTATTAAAAGCCCAAGATTAAAGCACAGACATTTCCCCTCTATGCTCTCGGGTACACATTTGCTTTAACCATTTTCCAAAACCAGCTAGGTGTTCAGGCAAATGAAGAACAAAAATAAAGCTTTCACATTTGTAAAGAAAAGATAAGAAACCAGAGTACCATGCCTCAGTTCTTAAGTGTTGAATGGGAGATGTCACTGTGCATAGAAACGTAGAAGGCAGTAGAAAGTGGAATTGCCACAGACACCCAGAGCCAGCCTGGACTGTTGCCAGTCATCCATTCGGGGAGCCCAGAACACAAAGTGAAATCTCACAATTGATTGGACTTAACAGCTGTATTGGTCCCAGGATATGTGCGAGACGAGGTGCGTGAGGTAATATCTTTTACTGGACCAACTTCTGCTGGTGAAAGAGACTAGATTTCAAGGGCCCCAGAGCTCTTCTTCAGGTTGACCACACTGACTCACAAAGTTTAAAAGCAAACGTTTATTGCTACCAAGCAAAAATCAACTCATTGCAGGTGGTAGGCCAGGAGGAAATCGACAGTGATAAAATATATTACTTCACCCATGTTGTCTCTCTCCAGTGACCAAACACTTTCTGCATCTTAATGCAAATGTTATATTTTACCATGAAGTTCTGTTACCCAGTTTAAATGTTCAAGGTCCCTGATATGTCCATTGTATACACCGATCCCATAGCACATGAAGAAACTGAGCGGGCTGTAAATGGACCGTCATTCCCCTTGTAAATTTTGAGCATGCTGAACTGCACGAGATGCACACACCCACGCCCTAACAGAAGGTCCTGACTTATGGAAGCTGTTCTAAATGCTGTAGTTTGGCTCCGTGGTCCAGCTGCTGAGGACACAAAACAAGAAACAAGACAATGAGCCAGTCAATCTTTCAGCTTCCTTCTGACTCCAAATTTATCCTCGTGCTCCTCTTGCTGGGTCCAATTAACAGCACATGGAGAAAGCAGAGATAGGGACCTGCCCCAGAATTCAGGATCCAAATTGCTGAACTTTAAGGAAGTTTGGATCCAAATTTGACTTATGATTGGACTGAGTTTATGATTTGGGCACTGAAGCTTTATGGTAGAACTATGAATATGGTACAGAGCTATGAAGATATTTTCGAAGGGAAGAATGTTGGTGATGAGTAATGATCCCCTGGAATCACAGATCGGGGAATCTGCACATTGTTCTTTCTGTGTGACCAGACAGCCTAGTTTATGTTCTACTAAGATATGTGGCAGGGGCTTTTAAAGGACACAGAAGTAACGAAGGGAAGGCAGGTAACTACAGGCTGATTTTTAGGGATGCTGAGCACTCCCAGCTCCCATGGACTTCAGTTGGAGTTGTGGGCAGCCAGCGTCTTTGCAGATCAGGCCCCAAATGTCAGCACAGGAGATTTTACACTAGGATCTCTCTCAAACTTAGGACACTAACCCATATGCCACGCCTCGGGAAAAACAAGACAGAGCCAAGAGAAGGCTTCCAAAGGAGATATTTAATTTCTGAACTCATCAGTTACAGACACTGGCATCACTTAATCTAAAAGGTGACAGGTCCTTTATTCAGAACATATATACTCTGCATGGCTGGCCTGCAGGAGAGAGACAGCCAGCAGAACAGCTGCACACAGGGCATAACTGGGCTAACTTTAAAAAGAAGAGTTTCATTCCCACATGTGCAAAGAGGGTGATGCATGGTTAGCTCTGCTGTCAGAGGGACTCAGCGTTACCAGCAGCAGATCAAGGCCTGGCCTCCGGTTTGCCACTGTGGTGCTCAGGTGGCGTGTATTTCCCTTCCTTTATCAGCTGCTTCTTCTGCGCCACAATTGTCTTCAGACGCATTATCTGCCAAAGACAAATGAGTTAAGGACTAAAGATTGGTCCTGCTTTGAGCCGGGGGTTGGACTAGATGATCTCCTGAGGTCCCTTCCAACCCTGATAGTCTGTGATTCTATGATTTTGTAGCAGGAAAAGAGGCCACTAGAGAAGCAGCGGGAACAGTGAAGCTTACTTCAAAGCCTCGCGGGTCAGGACCCTGGCACAAATGCACTAGGACATTCTAGTTTTAAAGTAAAAACAGTATTACCACATCCCCTCCCAAGAGGGTATAATTGTAATGAGAATCTATATAACAACGTGTGCACTGCTCCCCTGGATGGAATGAAAAACGTGAACAACTAAATATAGTCGTGTATCCCAACAGTGGCTGCATCATCACACACATGCATGAACATTTCATGGGTTACAGATTTCCGCTTTCCTTTCCACTGTCATTTGTAACCACTCCCAGGAAAACTTTAAACGAGAATTTGTTTCCTTATCAATGTTATTTCCCCCCCCTCCCCCATCAGCCTTGTTATTATGGATGAAGAGCTGCATATAGCTTTTTAGGAGCACTGAGGGGTTTTTTATTATAAAAAAAGAAAAACAAATAAAAACATTACAAACAAGTAAATAAAGTGGGCCACAGTATGGGGGATATTTGAGTAACCCAGTATATTTTGTGTTGCAATGAAAACTGCATCCAAACAGACTTCTCCATGAAGGGAGTCACTAATGTGCCTAAGTACAAGGCACCATGCACACACTTGCAACCACTAGAGAAAGTCTTGCCTTTACACCGTAACCCTTCAGGACAAGGATCATCTTTTCTATGTTTGTACAGCACCTAGCAAAAATGGGGCTCCAGTCCCAACTGGGGTCTTTCAGCTACCATATGATAAACATTTATTACTAAGAATCATAGGGTTTGAGTTAAGATACAACTTTCATAGAAACCACAGGGTAAATTCAGAGTTGAGAGTTCATCCCACAGCCTTTAACCTCTTTTGTTATTTGCTTACAATGCTCTGAATAAGTAATAACACTAAACTTCCTTCCACCTTACTACTTCTCTTGAAGTCCCTTTCTGCCCTGTGTCCTCAATAACTTGTCAGGGATGGCCCCGTTACACATAAGCTGCCCTTGTAAACGTATCTGTCACTGTTTTGCCATAAGACAAGACAGAATTAACCTTATCTAAGCAGCTTCAGCATTGTAATGGCTCATGTTCGTAAACCATTTTGAAAATGTACAGTGCTATATAACCACTGAATATCCTTCTAGGGAAACTATTTTTTATCACATATGCTCAGTTACCTGTTACTAACTGATGTGTGTATCAGCTTAATGGGCAACGTTTTGGTTTATAACAACTCCACGGTACAAGCACATTGCGACTACAGTAGGATTAGAGACCTTGGAGTCAGGAAACAGTACGACAAACTGGGAAATATAACTCAGAATGGCCTATCCGATATCCCTAATTACTAGAGTCCTTGGCATCCTTTTAAGAAGACAGGTCTACCCATCAAAGATCCCAAATCCATGTTTTCCTTATTGAATCATGGATTATTGCATGGGGGAGCAGGAAGCCGGGTGAATCACAGCTCAAGTTCTTGGAAAGTAGACAGCATGCTGCAATGTCCCACAAGCTTT